>NW_027507686.1:28900035-29505035 GCF_037356315.1 Lithobates pipiens
CTATTAGAATCTGACAACATTGTTTGAGATTTTTTGTTCAGTGCACAGGAAGTCGGGGGCTCTCCGGATTTTCTGCCAGGACCACCAGGTATTGTTCTGTACTTGCAATTTTATTTTAAAGGGATAAAACATGGGAGCATTTTTTTTTCATTCCCCCCCCCCCCCCCCCAGACATAATAAACTTTAACAAGTCAATTTTCAGGGTAGTTTTTTTTTTTTTTTTCTGATTCTGTAGGTTACAGGTTGCAGCAGAGTTCAGAGAGCCCCAGAATAATACAGCCAACAGACATGGCGCTCACCTTTGGAGTGCTTTCCAGAAGGCCTCATAGGTAACGAATCTTCTATGGAATGTGCTGATGTATGTAGTGCATTTGCTAAACTGTTACCGATGCTGCTAGCCAGGGTCTCTGTCCGCGGAGCCAGCTGTGGAAGACACAACGACACAATGTAACACACACTGCAGTTCTACACAAAAAAATAAAGGGATACAAAAGTAAACAAAGCTAACACACCAAAACATCATTTAGAGTGAGGGGGGGGTTCATGAAATCATTGGGCCGTGTGCAAGATCAAAAGTGAGCCCTAGGCATCGACAAAGAAAGAAATGCGGCGTGCATAGCGCACTGTGGGGAAAGGTAGGTGTGATTTAAATTGTGGACAGTTGGATGGTGTCAGTAGTTTTTTTGTTATTTTATTTTCTATTATTGTTTACAATTTGAATTTTTATCTTTTTATTAAATTGCATTTTTTAATAACTTTTTTCACAGTGCTTCTGGGGGGGCAGTGGACAGTGTCAGTAGTTTTTTTATTTTAACTAATTCTTTTTTTTTTTCACAATGCTTTTGGGGGGAGGGGTTAGTGGACAGTGTCGGTAGGTCAGTGGAAGGTGTCAGTAGTTTATTTATTTATTTTTACATTTTTCACAAGGCATTTTTTTTTTTCTTTTTTAAAATGGGGGCTAGATGGCTGAACAGTGTCTGTATTTTTTATTTTTTTTACAATTTTGTTTATTATTAACCCTGACATCTCCCCATTGAGACAAAGAAAGGGACAGAGGATACGGATTTCCCAGTCCCTTTCTCTGCAGCCTTAGCGGCACTGAAGAAAAATAAAGAGACAGAGGCTCCTGTTCAATCATAAACTCAAGCATAGTAAACACAGTTTACAATGCATCAGTTATGTACGGGCAGCGTCAGTGATCACTGACTGATCATTCAGAAAAGGAAGGGGCCGGTAAATTACATATTTACCGGCCTTTTCCTCTGCTCTCCATCCTGACAGTTCCCCGCAGCAGCCAGCGGGAGAGGAGGGAAGCCGGAAGCACTGCGGGGAAACAAAGGGGGGGCGGTCAGAGGAGGACACGGGAGGGGCCGGAGGACAGTCGGGGATGATCGGTGCGGTGCAGCGGTGGGGGCAGTTACAGGCACCGATCTCCCTGTATAGCTTTCAAAGCAGCTGACAGCCATTGGGAGAGAGGAGAAGCTCCTCCCTCTTCGCTTCTCATCCTCTCATTCCCGCAGCTGTCAGCTGCTTCTCGGAAAGCTATACAGGGAGATCGGTGCCTGTAACTGCCCCCACCGCAGCACCAATCATTCCCTACTGTCAACAAAGGAAGGATCATCCATGGGTGCAGTGTGGGTCGGAGCACAGAGGGCCCCCCTGCCCTTCAGTGAACACCCTGCACCCATGGATGATACACCACTGATTTAGAGGTTTATATTTCACACAATATACAGTAAAATAAGCAACTACAGTCATGTCAAAAAGTTAGCACACCCCATGAACATTGTGGACCTTTTTTGACACATATGAACTGGCAAACATTTGATCTTTATTTAAACACTTGCCGTCCACCGGTCGTTTATAAATGGTCAGGAACATAAATGGTTAAAACGAGCTCCTGTTTATTCAGTACAGTGAAGGTGGTGCTTCCCCCCCTGTTATGGCTCCCAGGCTCTCCCACTGCTTCATTGTGAACTGCCCATTTCAAAATCCTCAATGGGATATAAATCAGGGCTTTGAACTGGGCGTTCCAAAACCTTCCATTTCTTCTTTCAGAGCAATTTTGAAGTACACTGAAAATCCACCAAATAATTATGTTGAATTTCCAATTCAACCTCAACTTTTGGATATACATTATGCCCCCACATTCTCATCAAGCACACCTTGATAGGATGCAGAAATGCAAGGTGACCTATGACTGTGAGCTGCCCCGATCCAGAAGCAGCAAAGCAACCCCCAAACCATAACATTTCCACCACCATGCTTCACAGTTAGTTCTGAAATAGTGCTTTGGTTCTCTAAAAACAAGTCTCTTGTTACTGTGACCCAACAAGCCTATCTTTGATGATCGGTCTTTAGCACAATGTTATGCAATATTTCATGGTAAACTGTAATTTTATTAAAAGACCTGCCATGCTGGTTGAATTGGTACAATCTTTGATTGTGAATGCATATGCTTTGACCTCAATTGTTGCAAGAGTTGCTCCAACACCCCACAACAAAATTTTGGGGTTCTTGCAGACTTGTTTTAGCATCAAGCGGTCAGCTCTTGGGTTGAACTTGCTGGGCTGGCCAGTTCTGGCCAAATTAGCAGTTGTTTGAAATCTATTGGTTCTATTTGGTGTTCTTTTCAAACCTTTACCAGACTCGTAGGCATCCACATCTGAGGGCATTACAGAACTCTAGTGATCATTGTATGGACACCACACGTCAATAGAAATAGGAACACAAGACCCTAGATGTGTTGAGGTTTACCTGGGATACTCCCTAAGGAATGTCTAAGCATTGGCACAATATTCTGGAACACCGGATTTTAATTTGATGTGGTGGAAAGTGTAGAAGAGCATTTCAATCCTGCATATGAAGTGGGCTAGCCCCAAAATCAGGGATTTTTGGCAACAGGCTATTATTACTGCCATAGAAGTCATTGTGTGCATAGTGCTGGCGGATGATCTGCTGTACATTTTTCTTTTTGTTTAAATGAACAGTCTGGAGCTACCAAAAACCACCAAACTCCACTTTTCAAGCCCACAAAAAAACAATTCTCTACCGGACGCTGCCCGACCCTCCTACTTTCTCACAACTGAAATGAATGGTTGACTTGGCTATTCCTCTGTATAAACTCCCCTATCTTGGACCCAAGTTGGTCCAGCTGGTTGACCTGTGATTTGTTGCATTGCTCCCTTTCTGAATTGTCGCCTCTCCCCAATCAGCTCCTGTACAAAGCCTTATACCTCTATACAGAGAGGGGAAGAAAGTATTTGATCCCCCTGCTGATTTTGTAAGTTTGCCCACAGACAAAAAAAAAAATATCAGTCTAGAATTTTGATAAGTTTATTTTAACAGTGAGACAAAATAACAAAAATATCCAGAAAAAAAGTCACGTCAAAAAAGTTATAAATTGATTTGCATTTTAACCACTTCAATACCGGGCACTTAAACACCTTCCTGCCCAGACCAATTTTGAGCTTTCAGCGCTGTCACAATTTGAATGACAATTGCGCGGTCATGCTACACTGTACCCAAATGAAATTTTTATATTTTTTTCCCCACAAATAGAGCTTTCTTTTGGTGGTATTTGATCACCTCTACGGTTTTTATTTTTTGCTAAACAAATAAAAAAAGACCGAAAATTTTGAAAAACAATGTTTTTTTTTTGTTCGTTTCAAAACTTTGTAAATAAGTACGTTTTCTCCTTCACTGATGAGCACTGATTAAGTGGCACCAATGAAGTGGCACTGATGGGCACCGATAGGTGGCACAAATTGGCACTGATAGCTGGCACGGACGGGCGGCTCAAATGGGCATGGATAGACAGCACAGATGGGCACTGATAGTTGGCATGGATGGACACTGACATCTATCAGTACAAGACAATGCTGCCTATCAGTGCCAAACAATGCATGCCAATCAGTGATGCCCATTGTGGGCAGTGATTGGCATCCATTGCGGGCACTGACTGGCATCCCTGGTGGTCTAGGGTGGCATACCTGGTGCTGGGCATCCCTGGTGGTCCAGTGTGGGCATCGCTGATAATTCATCAGCACAGACCCCCCCCCCCCGTCAGAAGAGCAGCCGATCGGCTCTCCTCTACTCACGTCTGACAGATGCGAGTAGAGGAAAAGCCGATCACCGGATCTTCCTATTTACACTGTGATCAGCCGTGATTGGACATGGCTAATCACGTGGTAAAGAGTCTCCGTCAGAGACTCTTTACTGAGATCATAGTTGCGGGGTGTCAGACTGACACCCCGCAACAACGTTCGCCGCGATGCGCGCCCCAAAATCCTGAGGATGTCATATGACGCCCAGTCAGGATTTTGATACCACTTTGCAGCCATCATTTGCCTATAGGGCGGGCGGCAAGTGGTTAATGAGTGAAGTAAGTATTTGACCCCTTCGCAAAACATGACTTGGTACTTGGTGGCAAAACCCTTGTTGGCAATCATAGAGGTCAGACATTTCTTGTAGTTGGCCACCAGGTTTGCACACATCTCAGGAGTGATTTTGTCCCACCCCTCTTTGCAGATCCTCTTCAAGTCATTAAGGTTTTGAGGCTGAGGTTTGGCAACTTGAATTTTCAGCTCCCTCCAAATATTTTCTATGGGATTAAGGTCTCAAGACTGGCTAGGCCACTCCAGGACATTAATGTGCTTCTTTTTGAGCCTCTCCTTTGTTGCCTTGGCTGTGTGTTTTGGATTATTGTCATGCTGGAAGACCGAACCAGGACCCAATTTTCAATGCCCTGGCTGAGGGAAGGAGGTTCTCACCCAAGATTTGACTGTACATGGCCCCATCCATTGTCCCTTTGATGCAGTGAAGTTGTCCTGTCCCCTTAGCAGAAAAACACCCCCAAAGCATGTTTTTTATTTCACCTTTATGTTTGGTGGTGGGGATGGTGTTCTTGGTGTCATAGGTAGCATTCCTCCTCCTCCAAACAGAGGAGTTGACGCCAAAAAGCTTGATTTTGGTCTCATCTGACCACAAAACTTTCACCCAGGTCTCCTCTGAATCATTCAGATGTTTATTATCAAACTTCAGACAGCACTGTACATGTTCTTTCTTGAGCAGGGGGACCTTGGGGGCGCTGCAGGATTTCAGTTCTTCACGGCGTAGTGTTTTACCAATTGTTTTCTTGGTGACTATGGTCCCAGCTGCCTTGAGATCAGACAAGATTCTCCCGTGTAGTTCTGGGCTGATTCCTCACCGTTCTCATAATCATTGAAATTCCACAAGGTGAGATCTAACATGGAGCCCCAGACCGAGGGAGACTGACAGTTATTTTGTGTTTCTTCCATTTGTGAATAATCTCACCAACTGTTGCCACCCTCTTACTAAGCTGCTTGGCGATGGTCCTGTAGCCCATTCCAGCCTTGTTTAGGTCTACAATCTTGTCCCCCGACATCTTTGGCAGCTCTTTGGTCTTGGCAACGGTGGAGAAATTGGAATCTGATTGATTGCTTCTGTGGACAGGTGTCTTTTATACAGGAAACAAGCTGAGATTAAGAGCACTCCCTTTAAGAGAGTGCTCCTAATCTCAGCTCATTACCTGTATAGAAGACACCCGGGAGCCAGAAATCTTGCTGATTGATAGGGGATCGAATAATTATTTCACTCATTAAAATGCATATCAATTTATAACTTTTTTGAAATGCGTTTTTCTGTTATCCTGTCTCTCTGTTAAAATAAACCTACCATTAAATTATAGACTGATCATTTGTCAGTGGGCCAATGTACAAAATAAGCAGGTGATCAATTTATTTATTTTTTCTCCTCATTGTATGTCTAATGTCTGAGCTTGTTATGTGTGAAGAATATGGTATTGCTCTTTGTATGACCATGTTCTAATGCTAAATCATCTCTTTATGCCATTACATGATCCTTCAAATAAATGTCTTTACTCTGTATCCACTATCTGTGAAGCTGGAAAAACGCAATAAAACTCTACTGTCAAGAAAAAGAAAACGTAAGAGTGCATTAACCTTTTCCATATGACAGATCTACATTTTTGTTAACGTAGATCAGTGGTCTCTAAACTACGGACCGCAGGCCAAATTTCGACCCCCCTGCATGATTGCATACAGCCCAAAGCTACGGTTGGCCTCTCCCAGCTGTGCCGACTTTCTACAAGTCAGTTGGCTGCTAGGACTGCTGGCATTCTAACACCTGATGACGTGCTTGCCCCAGTATGAGGATATAACTTCCTCCGTTCATACCTGCTCCACCTGCCGTCTCCCACCCTACCGCTACGCTGACCAAAGCCATGCTGTAGGCAAGGTAAGGGCAGATCACTGATAGGGAATCGAATATAAGGCTTTAATATAAGTTGGGTTCTTCAAAAGGTGAACCCTAATATAATGGGGGTTGTGATGGAAACCTAGATGTAAGGAGGGCTTTCTAAGGTGGACCCAAATGCAATGGAAACCATGATGGGCACCCAGATGTAAAGAGGGGCTCCGGTGGAGACCCTGAAGTAAAGAGGGCCTCCGGTGGAGACCCTGAAGTAAAGAGGGCCTCCGGTGGGGACCCAAATGTAAGGAGGGCCTCCGGTGGGGACCCAAATGTAAGGAGGGCCTCCGGTGGGGACCCAAATGTAAGGAGGGCCTCCGGTGGGGACCCAAATGTAAGGAGGGCCTCCGGTGGGGAGCCTGATGTTGGGGCACTCCATTGAGCTGCTTGATGTGAGATGGTGGGGACCCTGATGTAAGGGGAGGCTCCTGTGGGGACCCTGATGTAAGGGGGGGCTCCTAAGTAAGACTGATGTAAGAGGGGCTCTGGTGATGACCCTGATGTAAGGTAGGCTTTCATGGGGACTCGGATATAAGATGACCCTAATGTAAGAGAGGACTTCTAAGACTGATCCTGATTAAAGGGGGGCTCTGATGGGGACCCTGATGTAAGGGGGGGGGGGGGGCTTTGCTTTATTTTAATTAAATTCTTCCCCTTTTCTGAATCATATGCCGATTTAAAAAAAAAAGGAGATTCATGTAATATGTAATCATTCATTGATTTCTAAAACATTTTTTTTCTGCCCACAAATAAGAGTAAAATATACAATGTGACCCTCATACTGATATGGAGACCTCTGGTTTAGTTATTTTACGTGTCATTTGTCCCGGGGGGGGTTATCACCTTTACCTGTAGGGACTGCCTGAATGAAGATCTATCGTTCAAACATGTCGAAAAAGTCAACAATTTCCATGGGGTGTACTGAACCAATGAGCTGTCCCAGAACATACACGATGAAGGCTGCTGGCCTATGATCCGGATACAACAGCTGTCGTCCGCAGGATCCCGGGCTGCGGTTACCTGTCCAGCTCGGGGTGATTGCTATGTATAGTAAGCCGAGTCCGACTGCCAAATCACTGGCATTTCAGCTTCCAACAGTCAGCCGCACTGAACGATGATAAGTCTCTTCTTTCACCAAGGTCATGTGGGCTACACCACTGACCGCGATAATTAATCTGCACGGCATGCTGGGTGTCACACACTGCCCGAAATGAATGGGGAGTGCAATTAAATGGCAGGATAGTAAAATTCTCATTTATTTTAAAGAGGCGCTCCGGGCTCCTTCCAAAAAATAAAAAACTGTAGCTGCTGACCTTTAATAGAAGGACACTTACCTGTCCAGGGATCCAGCGCTGGCTTCACCGGAGCCGACTCTTCAGTCGGCTTTGGGTGCAGGCAACGGCATCGTAAGTAAGGGAAACTTGCAGTGGAGCCTTGCGGCTTGGGAACGGTCCCGTAGTCTTCTGGGACCTGTGATGTGCCCTGAAGACTGTAGGGGAAGAAGGGGAGGTCGAGTTTCCAGCTTCGAACACTGCGGCACATCTGACCAAAGGTGGTGGCGGGTACATGCGGAAGATGCAAACAAGCGAAACGCCCTCTTTTAGGTGAAGTTCCACTTTGATTATAAATTCATCATTACGATTCCTGTATACTCATTTTGTTTTGGATTCTTGTACCTTGTGCCGAGTTGGCGTTGATGTTCACCTTTTTGAATGTAATTATTTACAAACGGCAATTTTCAACCACGTTCACCAAAACAGGTTGAGAGAGCCTGCCACCAGAAGCTTTCAACAAACAAAAGGTTGGCAACCTTGCTGAGTGTAAAGCCTGCATTAGGGTCTCGGCACAGTGAAAGTATCCAAATCCAACTCGGTATTAACTCCTTGCAGTCCCCTGTACAGCAGAGCTTAAACTGGGAAAGAGAAAAGATCACGAACAAAGCATATCCCCTCTATACCGTGTACTTGTCTCAATTAACCACTTGCTTACTCGGCACTTAAATCCCCCCTCCTACCCAGACCAATGTTCAGCGTTGACGCACTTTAAATGACAATTGTCATACAACACTGTACCCGAATGAAAATTTTTATAAACATTTTTTTCCCACAAATAGAGCTTTCTTTTGGTGGCATTTAATCACTGCTGGGATTTTTATTTTTTGCTAAACAAACAAAAAAAGATGGAAAATTTAGAAAAAAATAAAAATCATGTTTCGTAGTTTGTTATACAATTTTGCAAATGGGTAATTTTTCTCCTTCATTGATATGCGCTGATGAGGCGGCACTGGTGGGCACAGACAGGCTGCACTGATAGGCACAGATAGGTACCACTGGTAGGTGGCACTGGTAGACGGCACTGGTGCCTACTGCTAGGTGGCACTGGCAGGGGACACAGGTGGGCACTAAGGATCTGCAGCAGCTCACCGTGATTGAGACTGAAGTCCCGATCATGGCCACCGGTGATCGGCTTTTTTTTCTCCTCACACTGTCAGCACGAGGAGAAAAAATAGCCGATTACCAGCTCTGTTTACATCGCATGATCAGCTGTCATTGGCTGACAGCTGATCACTTGGTAAAGGGTCGGGATCGGCCCCTTACTCCGATCTGTGTTCCATCGAGTCTCAGACTAGCTGATCACAGAGCGGGGGACGCGCAGGCCGCTCGGGCACGGGGTGACATCAATAGACGTAGTCCCGGCAAAGCAGGTCCACGGCTATAGCGCGGATCTGTAGTGGTTAAAAGGAGAAGTCCAGCCTGAGCCCGTTTGGCTGGGCTTCTCCTATGGATCACAGCAATGCAATTTATTTTGCACTCCTGTGACCCGTTTTCAGCAGAGATCGGTCTGAAGTCCGCTCTCTGCTGACGTCACCAAGATCAGTTCAGGCACCGCGTCATCCCGACTTCCAAAGTCTGGATCCGCCAGCTGCCTGGACTGATGGCCGTCTCAGCCTCTCAGCTCCCCGCTGTTACAGCTGCTCCCCGCCCCTCCACAGCTCAGCGCTCCAATGAGCGTAAAGGATCAGAGCAGGAGAAATGATGACTGACAATCAGCAGCTCTCCTATTGGGGAGCCGGGATAACTGAGCCATCATTCAATGGCTCGGTTCTCAGTGCAGAGACGGCGGGGGACCGATGCTGCATCACCTAGGTAAGTATGAATAGGGGGGAAAAAAAACCTCAAACTCATACTTCTGCTTTAAGAGCACTGAGTGTCATTTCTCTGCTATCAGCACGAGTCACTTCTGACAAGTTTTCCTGACACCAAGAGAAAAAAGGGTGACAGACGAGGGATCTCAGGCTGATTGACAGTCTCAGCTCTGTTCCTGTGTGCTGTGCGAAGGGGGAGGTGTGTCTTCCGTCCAATCAGCTCTTAGAGCTCTCCTCACTGAGCTCCGGAGAGTGTAACTTCAGCTCTCCGCCACCTTTTTACTGAAATCTCAGACAAGCTTATAAATAGAGCACTTTGAACAGATGTAGAGAAGAGAAAACAGCAGATACAACTTATATAGGAGGATTTGTTTCAGTTCTGTGTATCACCTGAGGATAGTCCCTTCACTGGGTATACAGTATGAAAGGGTTTACAATAACTTTAATGATGCTGGGGGGAAATCTCTAAACTAATGTCATGCAAGGAGCTTGGTGATAGGCGGAGAAAGCAGGGTGACAGAGACCTAATCAGTCCCCAGCTTCTCCTTTTATTGTCCAATCACAGTGTGGGGCTGAGAAGGGCACATATATGACCTGGTATTAGTTTCTTACAGTGTCTGTACAGCAGAGCTTAGACTGGTGGAGAGAGAAGCAGCAAACCAATTAGCTGTATTGTAGTACATGGAGCATGCGGATAGGAGTAGAAAGCAGAGTGACAGGTTAGCTTATTACTATACTGCATTCTCCTTCACAGGGCAGGGGTGGACAGAGGACCTGTACATGTTACTGAACTGTAGTAGAGAAAGATTAGGTCCCCTTCCCTGCCAGACAGGGCTGTGCTGTGTAAATCTTGGGACTGGATGGATAGAATAACAAATCCATTAACAGGTAAAAATAGTCTCCTCATATTTATTTCATCGGTCTAGTCCGCTGTTTTCCCATAATGCAGCCTTCATTTTGTTTAGGAAGGGTTAGAACCTCTGATAATATTACTATTGTGTGTGCCCCCCTTCCCCGGTGAGGACTTCACCTCTAATTGTGTCACAGGGACAGGAAGTGAGGAACAACTTCCCCAGTGGGGTCACACACAAACATATATTATAATGCACCCCATCAGCAAACTATCAAAGTGAGACAATAGTGCAATGTTTTTTTCAATTTCTTACAAGATTGCGAACAACTTCTGATTTTCCCTGTAACTGAAAAAATAATTGCCTAGCCCTAAACAGCAATACCCTCACTGGCCAGCAGGGCGCTACTGTGGACTACCATGGCAGAGCTGCAGATGGCTTTCAGATGGGCTATAGAAACAACGGCCTTGGCAGCCAGGCCGATAATGGGCTCTGATGCCCCACTGGGGTACCTCTAATTCGCCAGTTAAAATATTTAGTAAGTAGAACAAATATGTACATTTTAATTAAAAGTGTAAGAGACTGAAAATATATACATGTATATTTATGTGAGAATAGTAATGAATGGGAAGGGGGGGTTTGAATTAACGAGGGCACTGTAACCCACCATGGCAGGCAAACTAAGGCCAGGCAGCAACAAAACGGCCGTTGGCTCTCTTGTCAGAAGTGGCAGTAGAATATACAAGATAGTAAATGGAGGACTACTAGGGGCTAAAGTCTTGCCAGCTGGGCACTAGTAGAGAGCAATGACTGTACAGCGCCCCAATAGTATGGAAGCTGGTCAGGAGCGCTTATGCTGTAACACAAAGGAACCAGTTAGGACAACCAGGCCGTACATGAGGAGCATTTGGGGCGATCTGTGGTTTTTGGAGGCTTCACTTCATGTCATATACGGTAGTAACTTAGGTGCACTAGGGCAATAAGCAAGGAGAGGTTATGCCAAGCTGTAAAGTCAGGTCGCTGGGACAGTCACATAAGTTGGGAGATCTCACGCCGAGCAATAAGTCAATGCCAACTGGGCAAACTGGACCCAAAAACTCCCATATCATGCAGTGGATCAGGGCACAAGAACATTTAAGAATCAGAATATTCCATACAATGCTGACAACGGAGGCACCAGGGCAAAAAAAGCGTTAATCTTTCATACCATGCTGACAATGGGGGCAAAAACTAGTTAGAATCTCCCATACCATGCAGGGGAAATCAGGAGTCTAAATCTTCCATACTATGACAATGATGGGTGCACTAGGGACAAATTGGGAGTCAGAATGTCCCATATCATGCAGGGGATCTGGCCACGAAGGGCATTCAGGAACCAGAATGTCCTAAAGCATGCAGACGATAGGAAGGAAGGGGGGACTAGGAGTCAGAATATCCCATACCATGCAGGGGACCAAGACACAGGGGCATACAGGAGTCAGGATCTCCCATACCAGGAAGATGATGAGGGGGGACAATCAGAAGTGTGAATCCCCCGCACAATGGAGATAATAGGGGAAACTGGGTAATCAGGAATCAGAATGCGGCACCAAGCCACTTAGGAGTGAGAATGTCCCATATCATGCAGGGGATCAAGGCATAATGGATGTCCAGGAATCAGAATATCTCATACCAATGCAGCTGATGGGGGGGGGGGGGGGGGGGGCTGAGACAACCAAGAGTCAGAATGTCCCATAGTATGTAACCCATGGGGAGCACAGGAACAACTAGGAGCCAAAATGTCACAAACCATGCAGACTATGGGGCCACAGGGAGTCAAAATATCTCATACTGGGAAGGTCATGGGGGGCATCAGGGCGATCAGGACTCTGAATCTTCCAAACCACGCAGACATTGGGGGGGCACAGGGACCATCAGGAGTCAGAATCTCCCAAACCATGCAGATGATGGGGACATCAGAATCACTAAAACCATGCAGTAAATCAAGGACACCAGGAGATCTTACCTTGGGGCAGGTGGAGGAGCCCTTGCTGCTGGTGACAGTGGTGGTGGCGGGGGTGGGCACGTTGTGCCCAGTGGCCCCGTGCCTGCCCTGGAGGTGTGCCAGCTCCTTCCTCAGCAGCTGCTTCTGGTGGAAGCTGAAGGCTGGGTGGTTGGTGGCCATGGTGAAGAGCAGCAGGAACTCATCCCCAGTGCGTCCATCATTCAGTTGCAGGCCCAGGTTGTTGATGATGGAGTCCATGTGGGTAAGGGTCCGGCACAGCACCCCTGTCGCCTCCCGGTTCTCCGAGGTCAGCAGGGCCAGCGACACCAGCAGCTTGCTGCGGACGACCTCGTCGCCCAGGTTGGTGAGGGCAGCTAGATCCGCCGAGTTGTTTGCTTTGATCTCCGAGTCACGCAATGAGTGGTAGTCCTTACGGGCCAGATCCTCCAGACAGGAGCCCAGGAAGCGCAGCTCCAGTGGTAGGCACAGGTCCAGCAAGCCGCACAGGAACTCAATCCGCTGCCAGGAGCTGAGCTCAGAGAACCAGCGGTAAACTGTGTCCCTCTGCACGGGGCAGCGAGCTTTTTCCACCATGGTGACACACCAGATCTGATCTTCCTCCGTGTAGGGGGTCACCGCCGCTGCTGCATCCCAGGAGACTCAATCATCGCACCTACTGGAACACAACACACACTGTTACAATGTAACACTGCAGAAGAATGGCTGTCACCCCCCATTCCCCATTATTTATCATACACCCCACCCCCCCCCCCAGGAGAGAGTACCCTACACTGGCTGGAAGAGGGGGAGACACCCCATCATTATCCCAACATCGCCCTGGGGAAAGGCCGACAACTCATCATGTATCGTACATTGCACATTGGGGAGTGGACACCCCACCACTTACCCTACACAACCCAGAGGAGGGAGGACCCCATCATTATCTCAACACCAACTGGAGAAAGGGCTGACATCCCATAATTTACCTTACAGAGCCCAAAGAAGGGGGCGACACTCCATCTTTATCCAAATAGCGCCCAAGAGAAAGATTGACACCCCACAATTTGATTGAACTTTACATGGAGGGGGCTGGCACAGCCCAGAAGAGGGGGTACCAGCCCACTGTTATCTCAACACTACTCAAGGGAAAGATTTTTTTTTTTAATCATACACCCAACATTTACCCTGCACAGCCTAGATGAGGGGGTGACAACCCATCATTATCCCAACACCACCCAGGGAAAGGCCTGACATTCCATCATATCTTGTACACTGCCAGGTTGGGAAAGGCTGGCACCCTATTAACTCTACACCGCCCAGGGGGTGGGGGGCTTACCAAACCTTATCTCAATACTCCTTAAGGGAAAAGTTAATAACCCATCATTTATTGTAGACTGCCGGGCAAGGGGAGGACTGGCACCCCTCAATTGTCCCGTCACCCAAGATAAAGCTGAGACCCCATCAATTATAACCCACAGGAGGGGGCACCCCATTGTTATATCAACATTGCCCAAAGAGAAGGCCTGCTACCCCAACAGTTAAAGGAGGGAAATGACACCCCATTATTATCTCAACACCAACCCAGGGAGGAGCGGACTCCCCTCCATTACCCTCTAGCACCAGGAAGGAATATTCGACTAATGGATAAAGGCTCACAATATGCTTTTATAATCCATTACCAGAGATCTATACTCTAATAATGAACAATACGACAATATATAATGATTAAATAATGTCTGTCTGCCTGAAGCCTCCATGACATATCTGTCCTTCCATTCATCTTTATCATAGGAACCACATTTACATCCCTGAGACAGTGGACTTTGTTCTGTGAAACGCGTTGGAGGATAATCAGTCTATGCAGATAATCTGAAATATGATTATAGATCTCATACATATCATCCTTTTGAATTACTCTGAGTTATGAACGAAATATAAAATATGCTGGTAGTGATTTCCCCCCTCGTCCTTAATAAATCCCCTCCTAGACCACTGTTCCCAGAGGTAGTGTCCCCAATTAAACATTTCCCCTCTATTCCTGTTCTGGTGACAACTCAACATTTGGTATTTACACATTTAATAATAATGGTCACCAGGACAAATAGAAAGGATGACCCCCCCCCCCCCCCCCCCAAATGGAGACACAGATGGCAATAAAAACCTGACAGGGGATCTAATCTTTCCACACCACATCCAGACAATAAGTATAACTAAAGGCAAAATATTTTCTTTTAATTGTGGATAGAGTGGAGAGGGATTAGAGCCCCTGCTGGTTTTTTATTGCCATCTGTGCCCCCTATTAGGGAGATTTGCCCTCTTGATTTGTCAAATTTACTGTTAGTCCCCTTTCACACTGGGGCGCTTTGCAGGTGCTACAGTGCTAAAAATACAACCTGGAAAGCGCCCTGAAACAGCCGCGGCTTTGTATCCAGTGTGAAAGCCCCAAGGGCTTTCACACTGGAGTGGGGCGCTGGCAGGATGTTAAAAAAAACTCCTGCAAGCAGCATCTTTGGATAGGTGAAGGAGCGGTGTAATGAAATCAATGGGGCAAGCGTGGCTATACCGCCGGCTTTGCGGGCGGTTTTAACCCTTTTTCCGGTGCTAGACGGGGGTTAAAACCGCACCGATAGTGGTCAAATAGCGCCGCTAAGACGATGGTAAAAATAGTGCCGGCGCGGCCGGTTTTGCCACCGGCGCCCGCACCACCCCAGTGTGAAAGGGGCCTTATAGAGTGAAAGAAAATCTTACATTGTGGGTAACCCCAGCACAGGAAGAGAGGGGAAATCTTCCAATTGGGGACGCTAGTTCTGGTGACAACCAACCACTTTGAAGAGATTTCCTCTCACTTCCTGTTGTGGCAATGGGACAGGAAGTAAAGGAAAATCTCCCCAATGGGACACAGAGGGCAAAAATATACTGACAGGGGTTAGAACCCTCTCTTACTCTATCCAAAATGATAAAAAAAAAGGTCTGCTTTAAAATCAGAGCTGATTGACCTCCTTCCCCATGCGACAGCGGCCAGGAAGGTGGGGAGCTGGTCACGTGACCCCCATACTGGGAAGTACGGGATCTACTTATAGCAGAAGCACAGTGAAGGTATCTATAGGAGGCGAGGAGAGGGAAGATTGGCTTTATAAGAAAAACTGGCACTTCACTCCCTGACAGCTGTCATAGAACACGGGGGCGGAGCTCCATAATTAAATACAAAACTCGCCAGAGGAGGACCCAGAGGGCTCCCCAATAACTGACCTATTAACTATGAAGATCGTCCATTGAGGTCCGTACAAAATACAGAAGAAAACTAAAAGGCCCATAACACACCATAAGAAAATCAGAAGTAAAATTTCATCCGACAAACAAAAACAAATCGGTCGATTATCTGATTGTCACTATAGTGCTTTTGACAGCCGATTCTGACTTTTCGGATGACAAAACCTAAAAAGGCGCAGGGCAGGCTACAACGTTTCTAAGGTATGTGAACACAACGTCCGATTTTCCTTTAATTAGTACAGTTTTCGTCCTAAAGAGCAAGACTACGCATGCTAGGAAACAAAAGAATACATTACAAAACGGTTCAAAACATTACATCACATCCGACGTGGTTTTCTGTCATCGAGAGTTTTCCTAAGTTAAGTAACCTCTTCACTGTCGATACGAGACGAGCATACAACAAAATACAGACGATTATTTGTCCGATAATCTCATTGTGTGTCACACAATTCCTGTTCAGTATATGTAGTGCTGCAGAAGACGGTCAGAGACTGCAGACAAGATACAAGAGAGACGGTCAGAGACTGCAGACATGATACAAAAGAGACGGTCAGAGACTGCAGACATGATACAAGAGAGACGGTCAGAGACTGCAGACATGATACAAGAGAGACGGTCAGAGACTGCAGACATGATACAAGAGAGACGGTCAGAGACTGCAGACATGATACAAGAGAGACGGTCAGAGACTGCAGACATGGTACAAGAGAGACGGTCAGAGACTGCAGACAAGATACAAGAGAGACGGTCAGAGACTGCAGACAAGATACAAGAGAGACGGTCAGAGACTGCAGACAAGATACTAGAGAGACGGTCAGAGACTGCAGACAAGATACAAGAGAGACGGTCAGAGACTGCAGACAAGATACAAGAGAGACGGTCAGAGACTGCAGACAAGATACAAGAGAGACGGTCAGAGACTGCAGACAAGATACAAGAGAGACGGTCAGAGACTGCAGACACGATACAAGAGAGACGGTCAGAGACTGCAGACACGATACAAGAGAGACGGTCAGAGACTGCAGACTAAGGTGCAGGAGACGGTCAGAGACTGCAGACTAAGGTGCAGGAGACGGTCAGAGACTGCAGACTAAGGTGCAGGAGACGGTCAGAGACTGCAGACTAAGGTGCAGGAGACGGTCAGAGACTGCAGACTAAGGTGCAGGAGACGGTCGGAGACTGCAGACTAAGGTGCAGGAGACGGTCAGAGACTGTAGGTCTGCAAGTCAAACAACAGATCACATGATCAGACTGATCCAATAATACTACACAATGGTAATATGCAGATTGCACCCTCCCAGCCAATCAGATCTCAGCTCACTCATGCCAGATTGTTTATAAACACTGGTGTAGTGGGTGGGATACAATGTATCCAATGACAGGACATTCCAATGTATCTACAGAGGAAAGGTTACAATGTATCGGATGACAGTCAGCCGGAGAGACTCCTCCCCTCTGCCGTCACTGAGACAGGAAGTGATGGGAAATCTAACAAGTTACCGTTGTCACCAGAACAGGAAGAGAGGGAAATCCTCCCATGGGGACACCTGTTTTGGCCCGGGACAGGAATTGAGGGGAATCTCTCCACCAAAAAACACAAAATAGTAATAAATGTAAACCCTGAAGACGTGATATTGCGACCCAATCTGCCCCGGTATCGGCTTCCCATCCCCCGTCACAATTTGATGGTGGCACACCAAATACCGGTGACACGTCACGTCGGCCACACACCGTACAATCATTCTTCTTTTACGCCAATCGTCCAAAACAGGCCCGATCGTCCAATCGGATTGCAGCATGTGCAGCCAGCTGTATGGCACGACCTTGTTTACACCTCAGAACCAGAGGCGACTGTGGTCACACAGCTAGAAGTCGCCAGCGGCGGTGGCGATCCGCCCTCAGCGGTCGTTGCCACGGGCGATGGCATGGATTGGCAGCCATGGCAGTCACCCAGTGTGGTTTGGCCCATCGACAAGGACGGGGGTAACTACAACTCCCAGCATGCCATGCTCAGGCAGTGAACCCCCGAGCGGTGGCCAGTGACAGCGGTCACCCTATGAGGTCCGGCCCAGCGGAGAGCACAGGGTTAACTACAACTACCAGCATGCCTTGGGCGGGCACTCCCAGGACCCCGCCCCCTCCCGCTTACACACACACACCCCATCCCCATGCACAGGCCGGTACACACCGGGAACGATCCGTCCGCCGCCTCTCCGTTTTCTGCTCTCTTCGGGAACCGTTACCAGCGAACGCCTCGCGCTGGCACCACGTCCCGCCCTCTTCCCTGCGCGCCATTGGCCGGCCGCGCTCGCCGTCCCGCCCCCTGCGCGCAGGACGTGGCGGCCGTTGGCTGCCGGCCGTGTCAGTCTCCCGGCGCCAGCGCTGGCGTGTGCCTGTCAATCAGCGAGAGGAGAAGGAGGCGTGGCCGAAGCCTCCTCCCTTGAGTGGCGGTCCTGTGGGCGGGTCCTCGGGAGGAGGAGAGCAGCCTGATTGGCCAGTCACGTGACAGTAAGGAGGGGGGGGAAGCAAAGAGGACCTGACACCGGCGCTCTCAAAGCGACATTTCCAAGTAAATCGGAGGGCTTAGTTCTGCTTTATGATTTACTGCTGTTCAGGGGCTTTGGCATACCTCCCAACATTTTGAGATAGGAATGGGGGACACCTACTAACAAATGTATGTAGGCATAGGACACGCCCTATGCCACACCCCCTTAAAGGAGAATTAACCCCCAAAAAAGTTAATTAAATCCACAAGAGCTTTTTTTTTTTTTTTTTTTTTTTATCACTACTATTATTCCTTTATATTGGCTTTTGGAATTTACAAATGCAGCAATTTAGAGATCAAATGAAAGGTTTAGCGTTAGGAAACACTTTTTGGATCTGTCCGTGCATTTTATATACAACTATAGAGATCAGACCAAAATGAGGGACAAATGAGGAGGAATGAGGGACAGAGGGACATTGCTCCAAATCAGGGACAGTTGAGAGCTATGGCTTTGGGCTTCAGCAAGAAGAAACAGGAGAAATGCTGGAGGCAGTTTACATCACACACTCAGTTTTGTAGCATAATTATCAATATGGAATGTATGTTCCTTGCTAAAGAACATTGACCCTGCCTGGGACTTACAGGAACACTGACATTCACAGAAATGACTTAAAGCGGGAGTTTTTTGGATAAAAAAAAATATATTAATAATATTGATAATAATAATTTATTCATTTTGTGTTAGGTTTAGGGAGCTTAGTTGTTTATTATTATTTTATTATTGCTATTATTATTATTTTTGTAAGGGTTAGGAGTTAATTATTTATTTATTAGTACATAATACGCATGCATTGTATTCATTTATTTATTATTTATTTATCATTGTTTTTATTTATTTGTGTATTTATTTTACATTTATGTATTCATTTATTTTTATTATTAATATTAGTAGTAGTAGTAGTATTAACACCCTAACTCTAACAAAAAAATAAAAATAAACAATAAATAACCCTAACCTCAACCCCTAATTCTAACCCTAACCTAACCTTATCGCTAACCCCTTAACCTAACACAAAAAAAAATAATAATAATGAATGAATAATAATAATAATAATAACATCTAAGGATAGCTGTGATCTACAGGTCCCCTGGACCAGTATCAACCTTTATTGATAACTTCTCTGCCTGTCTACTCTACTTTCTTTCTTCTGAAATACCCACAATCATTCTCGGGGACTTCAACATCCCTATTAACCACTTCGCATCCAGGCCAATTCTGACATTTCTCTCCTACATGTAAAATTCAAAATTTTTTTGCTAGAAAATTACATTGAACCCCCAAACATTATATATGTTTTTTTTTTAGCAAAGACCCTAGAGAATACAATGGCGGTTGTTGCAACATTTTATCTCACAAGATATTTGAGCAGCAATTTTTCAAACGCATTTTTTTCAGAAAAAAAACAGTTTCATGCTTAAAAAAAAAAAAAACAGTAAAGTTAGCCCAATTTTTTTGCATAATGTGATAGATGAAGATACGCTGAGTAAATAGATACCCAACATATCATGCTTCAAAATTGCACACGCTCGTGGATTTTACTGGTTACATGTTTTGCGTTACAGAGGAGGTCTAGTGCTAGAATTATTGCTCTCGCTCTAACGTTCGCGGCGATACCTCACATCTGTGGTTTGCACACTGTTTTAATATGTGTGCGGGACTTGCGTATGCGTTCGCTTCTGCGTACAAGCTTTTTTTTTTTTTTATTGTTAAAAATATTATATTTTATTCCTTGTAATAGAAATATGGCACAATCGGACCTATTTACAGTGAGATATGGGGTCAATAAGATATCTCACCTCTAGGCTGGGAAGCCTAAAATAAAAAAATAGAAAAAAACTATCCTGGCTTCCTAGCCAAATCGGCGCCGTTATTTTGAATGCAGAGGATCCGCCGGCCCCCGGATAATACCATAGAGATTTCCGGCGGACCAGATCGTCCCCGGAGTCTCTATGATCGTTCGGAGGCCGGGCGCGATGTTATGACGCCACGCCCGGCCTCCGAACGATCATAGAGACTCCAGGGACGATCTGGTCCGCCGGAAATCTCTATGGTATTATCCGGGGGCCGGCGGATCCTGTGACTGACTCACTGATGGAAGCAGTGAGTCGGTAGAAGCACCGGAGGGTGGCGGGGGGGGTTGTCCCCTCCCACCTCCCGTAAGAATGATCAAGCGGTGGAACAGCCGCTATGATCGTTCTTATGGTGAAGGGAATCGCCGGCTGAAAAGGCCGATATCTGAATGATGTCTGTGGCCTCAGGCATCATTCAGATATACCCCTGGAAAGTCAAGGACGTCCCTGGACGTACCTTGGGCGGGAAGTGGTTAATACTAACAATCCTGCCACTTCCAAACTTCTCAGCCTAACCTCCTCCTTTGACCTGAAACAGTAGATACACGTTCCTACTCACTCTGAAGGCAATACCCTTGACCTTCGTTTTCTCTCACCTTTGCACTCCATGCAACTTCTCTATCCATTCCCTCTCTTTGATCACCACCTTATTAGTTTCACTCTCTCCCTCTCCTCCGCCTCCTCTCCCTCCAACCGCCTAAAAGTTACCC
The DNA here is from genome assembly GCF_037356315.1 of Lithobates pipiens. Lineage (NCBI taxonomy): Eukaryota > Metazoa > Chordata > Amphibia > Anura > Ranidae > Lithobates > Lithobates pipiens. The sequence continues at coordinate 28,920,683 of NW_027507686.1, forward strand.
GCAGAAACCTACGTCATCTCAACCCTTCTCTTCTGTGCTATCAACAACCTCTACGACAAAATATCGCCCCTATCCTGCACCAACCTAGCCACTTCTGTCTACAACCTTTCACTTCTAGCCTCACTGGACCCCCTCACTACACACAGAATCATGCCCCGACCCCTTCAACCTTGGCAAACAGATGATACCGGAAGCCTGAAAAAACATAGTCGTGCTCATGAGCGCCTGTGGCGTAAGGCAAAGTCTCAGAGAGATTTGAACCAGTATAAATCTGCCCTCCAAAAATACAATTCCAGCCTTCAGACCTATTTTATTACTCTCAATTATAAAATTATCATCCTGTCCCCGTCAACTCTTCTCTACATTCAACGCTCTACTTCGTCCTCCACCGCCTCCACCCGCCAACTCACTCACTACCCAGGAGATTGCCAATCACTTCAAACTGAAGATTGATACAATTTGCAAGGAGATCTCTACTGTTCACATACCCTCCACGCTTTACACTTCAAGCCCACCGGCACAATCATTACTTCCCTCTTTCAACCCCACCACTATAGACGAGGTTACTAAACTACTTGATAACATCCACCTTACCACCTGCCCTCTGGACCCTGTTCCCTCGCAAATGCTACATTCACCCTCTGGCTCTATGCTACACTCTCTATCTAATCCACATCTTCAATCTCTCCCTCTCTTCTGGCATCTTCCCCAACTCCCTAAAACATGTACTTGTCAGACCAATACTTAAAAAGCCCTCACTGGACCCATCCAATCTTAACAACCTACACCCCATCTCCTTGCTCCCCTTCTTATCCAAACTCCTTGAACGTCTGGTCTACTGAGTGTCCACCTCGCTGATAATAGCCTTCTTGATCCCCTTCAGTCTGAATTTCGTACTCAACACTCCACAGAAACTGCTCTCCTAAACTAATAAACGATCTACTAATGGCCAAAGCCAATAGACACTATTCTGTACTCCTACTCCTGGACCTTTCTGTTGCCTTTGATATGGTTGACCACCCCCTCCTCCTCAAAAAAAACTCCACGCCTTTGGTCTCCATGACTGTACTCTTCGCTGGTTCTCTTCCTACTTATCCAACCGCACCTTTAGCGCTCCTTACCACTCTACTTCCTCCTCTCCTCTTCCTTTCTCTGTTGGGTCCCCCAAGGTTCTGTTCTTGGACCTCTCCTATTTTCAATCTACACCTCCTCCCTGGGTCAGCTGATTGTCTCCCATGGCTTCCAATACCCCCTCTACGCTGACAACACCCAAATCTATTTCTCTACCCCTCAGCTCACTCCCTCTGTCTCCTCACGTATCGCCACTTCACTATCAGATATATCAGTCTGGATGTCACACCACTTCCTCAAATTCAATCTATCCAAAACCAAACTTATAATTTTTCCTCCCCCATATACCCCTTCCCCTTCTTCTGATCTCTCTGTCAAAATCGATAGCACGACTATAAGCCCATCCCCACATGCCAAGGTTCTAGGTGTAGTCCTGGACTCTGAACTCTCCTTTAAGCACCATGTCCAATCACTGTCCAAATCTTGCCACCTCAACCTCCTCAACATATCCAAAATACGCCCCTTTCTAACCAATGACACAACAAAGCTCTTAATTCACTCGCTGGTCATCTCTCCCCTCGACTACTGCAACTCCCTTCTCATGGCTTACCTCTACATAGTCTATCACCTCTTCAATCCATCATGAATGCCGCTGCCAGACTCATCCACCTTACCAATGGCTCTGTGTCTGCTACCCTTCTCTGTCAATCCCTCCACTGGGTTCCGCTCATCAAACAAATTAAATTCAAAATACTAACTACTACTTACAAAGCCATCCACAATTTAGCCCCCAGCTACATCACTAGTCTAGTCTCTAAATACCAAACTACTCGTTCTATTCGTTCCTCTCAAGACCTCCTGCTCTTTAGTTACCTTGTCACCTCCTCCCATGCTCGCCTCCAGGACTTTTCCAGAGCCTCTCCAATCCTATGGAACTCCCTACCCACATCTGTTCGATCATCTCCTACTGTATTAGCTTTTAGCCCTTGTACACACGGTCGGAGAATCTGTCGGAATGAGTCTTATCGGACCGTGTCGTCAGATAATCCGACTGTGTGTGGTATGCATCGGACTGATTCCGTCCGAATCTCCGTCCGACCCAATTTTCCAACATGTTGGAAATATTTCCCGACCAACTGGGCCGGACGGACCTAATCCGATCATGTGTAGAGCATTTTCATCAGACCAAGTGCCACGCATGCTCAGATCAAATTCCTACATCAAAGCTATTGGCTACTAGCCTGAATGTAGTCCCATCGTAACGAAATTACGTCATCACGTTCTGAAAGATTGGATTTTTCGCCAACTTGGCCCGACCGTGTGTATGCAACAGTTTCGGACACAATCCGTCAGACTAAATCCGACGGGCAAAATCCGACGGATTTGGTTGGCAAAATCTCCGACCGTATGTACGTGGGCTTAGACAATCCCTGAAAACCTTTCTCTTCAGAGAAGCCTATCCTACCCACACCTAACAACTGTTTTTTCATTTTCTCCATCAGCTCACCCCCCCACAGTTATTACCTTTTGTTCCACTTGACCCTCCCTTCTAGATTGTAAGCTCTAACGAGCAGGGCCCTCTGATCCATCCTGTATTGAATTGTATTGTAAGTGTACTGTCTGCCCTCATATTGTAAAGCACTGCGCAAATTGTTGACGCTATATAAATCCTGTATAATAATAATAATAATAATAAAAATAAAAGAGATAAAAACTGATGGAAAAGCTAAAAAAGCTGAAAAACCTTGCAACAAAAGATTCAACAGATGATAGTTTTCTCTACAGTCTAATAAAAAACGATCTATATAAATGCGCAAAACACGCAAGTTCGGGTGCCATTCATTTTCAATAGCACCTAAAATCCACTTGGTGCAATTATGCCTGGATTATTGGGCACAACTGTAGCGGCAATTGTGGCAAACCGCACCACACGAAGCTTGCCACCCAAAAAGAGCTCCTTTTTGAGCAAAAAGCTTCACGCATTGCGGTTCACTGTAACTGACTTATGGTTTATGCAACCACAGCGCATTTTAGGTAGTATTGCAAATGAATGGTAGTGGAATATGCTGCCACTTAGCAATTGCATGGCCTTTGTAGATGATTGGGGGTGGCATTAACAATTAATGGTACATTTATTGTTAAAAGAGTCGTTCGAGTTTCCAAAAAAAGAAGACAGTTATATTCTCCTAGGTGGATGCAGTATTGATCCGATGCTGTATCTGTCCCCTGCCGCCTCTAGCACTGAGAACTGAGTAAGCAAACACCACTGATCGCTCAGTTCTCCCCTCCGCTCTAAACAGAGAGCTAGTGACTATCAGTCACCGGCTCTCTGCTCTGCCCCTCCAGCACTCACTGGAGCACTGGGCTATGGAGGGGAAGGGGGACAGGTGCAGCTTTTTTTTGGAACCCCGAACCTTTTAACAATGAATGTATTTCTCCTATGGATCACTGGAGTGCAGTTCATTCTGCATTCCAGTGACCTTTTTTCAGCTGATAGCAGGCTAAAGTCAGCTGTCGGCTGATGTCACTCAACCGATCCAGGCCCTGGATCGATCCCAACTTTACAGTTAGGATCCACGCAGAAGCCTGGACCGGCAGCTTTGGCCATACCTCTCCTTTAATGGCATCCCCATGCAAATTTGCATGTTTTTGCACGTGTCAAACCACATGGTGCTGCATGGACTGCTTTTCCATGTTTCTTGTGCGTATTAAAATGAATGGGCTGCCCCACACACAACGTGCAGGAACGCGCCCGGGCTTGGTCGCAAATGTATGATATGAACTGAGCCTTAAAGCTGCCTGGAGCTCAAGGAATGTGAATACTGCTATTACAGTATATTAACCACCTCAATACTGAACACTTTCACCCCCTTCCTGCCCAGGCCAATTTTCGCACTTTGAGTGACATTTACTCAGTAATTTTTATAATTTTTTTTTTTTTAGACAGAGCTTTCAAGCTTTTTTTGTTGGTAATTATTCATTAAAAATTTCCCATGGGGGCATACAGGCACTGCCCCCTCTCTCCAGCCACCCCCTCTATCGCTAATAGACATATTCATGCATTGCATGAATTTATCCATGGCCGCTGCTGCCACCCCCTATTTAGGCGCTTGGCCCCATTTTGGGTGCCTGAATTACAGTGGCGGGGGATGTTTTTGAAACACCTGATTGGAGCCATAGTCTCTAATAGGCATCAAAAAAGGTAAACAGCGAGCACCGTACTTGGCACTCACAAATCCCCCAGCTGTGTTAGAAAAGCAAATGAATATTCGCTTTCCTAACACTTAACTGCCTCTCCGCCAGTCAGGTGCTCAGGTCTGTTACCCATCACCTGATTGGCTGAAACGACAGGTATTTTATAAGACTTTATATTATTTTGTTATCACATACAGTGCCTTGCGAAAGTATTCAGCCCCCTTGAACTTTTCAACCTTTTGCCACATTTTAGGCTTCAAACATAAAGATATAAAATTTTTATTTTTTGTAAAGAATCACCAACAAGTGGGACACAATTGTGAAGTGGAACGAAATCTATTGGATTTTTGAAACTTTTTTAACTAATAAAAAAATGAAAAGTGGGGTGTGCAAAATTATTCGGCCCCCTTGTGTTAATACTTTGTAGAGCCACCTTTTGCTGCGATTACAGCTGCAAGTCGCTTGGGGTATGTCTCTATCAGTTTTGCACATCGAGAGACTGAAATTCTTGCCCATTCTTCCTTGCAAAACAGCTCGAGCTCAGTGAGGTTGGATGGAGAGCATTTGTGAACAGCAGTTTTCAGCTCTTTCCACAGATTCTCGATTGGATTCAGGTCTGGATTTTGACTTGGCCATTCTAACACCTGGATATGTTTATTTGTGAACCATTCCTTTGTAGATTTTGCTGTATGTTTGGGATCATTGTCTTGTTGGAAGATAAATCTCCGTCCCAGTTTCAGGTCTTTTGCAGACTTTTGCAGAATGGTCCTGTATTTGGCTGCATCCATCTTCCCCTCAATTTTAACCATCTTCCCTGTCCCTGCTGAAGAAAAGCAGGCCCAAACCATGATGCCGCCACCACCATGTTTGACAGTGGGGATAGTGTGTTGAGGGTGATGAGCTGTGTTGCTTTTACGCCAAACATATTGTTTTGCATTGTGGGCAAAAAGTTCGATTTTGGTTTCATCTGACCAGAGCACCTTCTTCCACATGTTTGGTGTGTCTCCCAGGTGGCTTGTGGCAAACTTTAGACGATACTTTTTATGGATATCTTTGAGAAATGGCTTTCTTCTTGCCACTCTTCCATAAAGGCCAGATTTGTGCAGTGTACGACTGATTGTTGTCCTATGGACAGACTCTCCCACCTCAGCTGTAGTTCTCTGCAGTTCATCCAGAGTGATCATGGGCCTCTTGGCTTCATCTCTGATCAGTCTTCTCCTTGTCTGAGCTGAAAGTTTAGAGGGACGGCCAGGTCTTGGTAGATTTGCAGTGGTCTGATGCTCCTTCCATTTCAAAATGATCGCTTGCACAGTGCTCCTTGGGATGTTTAAAGCTTGGGAAATCTTTTTGTATCCAAATCCGGCTTTAAACTTCTCCAAAACAGTATTACAGACCTGCCTGGTGTGTTCCTTGGTCTTCATGATGCTCTCTGCGCTTTCAACAGAACCCTGAGACTATCACAGAGCAGGTGCATTTATACAGAGACTTGATTACACACAGGTGGATTCTATTTATCACCATCAGTCATTTAGGACAACATTGGATCATTCAGAGATCCTCGCTGAACTTCTGGAGTGAGTTTGCTGCACTGAAAGTAAAGGGGCCGAATAATTTTGCACGCACCACTTTTCAGTTTTTTATTTGCTAAAAAAGTTTAAAATATCCAATAGATTTCGTTCCACTTCACAATTATGTCCCACTTGTTGGTGATTCTTCACAAAAAATTTAAATTTTATATCTTTATGTTTGAAGCCTGAAATGTGGCAAAAGGTTGAATAGTTCAAGGGGGCCGAATACTTTCGCAAGGCACTGTAGGTGACAAAAAGCCTTCTATGTGATACTTTCTTTGTGACAGGTTCTCTTTAATCAGACATCAGGGTCTATTAAGCCCCTAATGTCTCACCTAACCTCCAGTAAAGCTAATGGACTTCAAATCGTGCTCCGTTAGCTTCTTTCCTGGTCCCAGCAGGCAGAAATGGAAGTCCAACCTGAAAGTTATGTTTTACATGTCACTTTTGGATTGCTAGTAGGAAGGTGAGATCAGCAAATGATGTTAGCTGGTCTCCCTCCCCTCTACCTGGTGGCCCAGCCTGGTCAGTGGTGTGGAGGCCAGGAAACATGGCTGGGGGGCATGCGGGGATTGGGGTGCACAGCGGCCTTAGAACTCCCATTTGACAGCCAACAGTCGGCGTGTCAGATTTGCACACATTCACTTCTCTTTGTGCAATAACAAAAGTAAGGTTGGTGCTGTGATGCCAGGACATGGCCTGCGACAAGGGGTGGGCAGAAGGGATGGCTGCCTAGGGCGCAGCATGTATCGTAGGCAGGACAAGACTTACCATTGGGCTTGACTGGGCTCAAGCCCATGGGCCCCGCCCAATAGGGGCCCCGCTGAGTTACATAGCAAAGTGTACTCGGCTCGGCTCCGCTCACAGTCACGCCCAGTCCCGCCCTATAATGGACATAACACAGGGACTGGGCGTGACTGTGAGCCAAGCCGAGTACACTCGGCTACTCTTGGCTCCGCTCGGGACTGCGAGAGGTCCTGAGAGCCGCTGAGAGGATCCAAGAGCCACGAGAGCCGCCGAGAGGACCCAAGAGCCATTTTTAAACTTCAAGGCTGCAAATGACACTGGGGCAAGGCTGCAAATGACAAGGCTACACTGACAAGGCTGCAATGACACTGAACAAGGCTGCAGATGGATGGGCAAGGCTGCAGATGGACACTGATAAGGCTGCATTGGTGGGCATTTAAATGTAAGTTTTTTCCTTAAACTTCCCTCCTAAACTTGGGGTGTGTGTTATACACCGATAAATACGATAATATATAGAAGGTAGGGCCCGAAAGTGACTCAAGCCCAGGGGCCTCCACCACCCTAAGTCCTGCCCTGATCGTAGGAATGGGGGGCGCTGCAAATTCCTTCTACTGTAAGGCTGACAGGAGTAGTGACTGCGGCATCACTACTTCTGTCAGCCCAGTGCTGGAAGCAACAATGAGAGGAGGAGAGAGACGGGAGGAGGTGAAGGCTGTGCTCTTTCTCCCCCTCCTCCTCATAATCTCGCACATAATATAGGGGGGCCCAGTGCCTGGGACACTGCAAGGCTTGACAGTTGTGGGAGCGTCCTGGCAAATCCAGGAAAGTTGATATCTATGATATTGAATTCCTGCTCTGGGAATTTCCATTGTACATTTCTTGTCCAATATTCTGCTAAAGAATGCTGAGACTGCCTCTAATGTCCTTCTAACTGCCCATTGACTTCTGGAACGTTGGATTGGCGATGTTTATCTCTATATTTATGAATGTGATTAGCTGCTCTTTTACATAGAAGTTTACAGAAGTGCAGTTTCATGCCGCCTCTTGCTGGATAATCCGCGGTTGTCAGATCAGGCCAAAACATGTGTATTTCCACAAATCAGTGGATTAGTCTGAATGGGGATTTTCTGCAATCCCATTTTCATTGAGTTAAAGTAGCTTTCCACAATCCCCGTTGATATATCAGATACCGCTGAATGCAGAGACAGCTTGGTTAGCACTTTGACAAGGGCCGCTCTCCATCAGGTGTCTTCTAGGAAAAAAATTCAGGTGTCTTCAAAAAATGTTAGACGCTTATTTATAAAGAGGACCACCAATACGTCATCCATTGGCTACTTTTTCACCACATTTCTATAAAAACATTTGGCTTATTGTCCTGTCAGTCTAATGGTTTCTGTTTGCCAACATCTGCATTTTTCATTCTTCAATAGGAAATTGGAGTCACAAAAAACACACGTCTTTTTTTAGTTGTATATGTGAACACGATCACCCACCCAGGGACCATATCGAGTCTGAAAAAATTCTAAACCAATTCCTGGCAATAGAATCAACGTTACAGTATTAGGTGTCTCTTATTTCCAGTGATGAAGTCACCATGTCCCCCTGGCAGATGACTTGGGCTTAACCGAGACTTGGGTTCTGGCAGTTGGTCTTGTTCAGAGTTCCTAGCGGTGGAGATGGGCCAGGTACCTTAGTGGTCCTGTTTTTCTTTTGCTGCAAACTGACACCCGGTTTCAGGATTGTCAAACCAAGGTGGGTGGCTGAAAGAGAAAAGCTACAGTGTAGAGTCTGTTCACAGGTCAGGTCATTCAGAAGTCTTAGCAGGCTGCAGACAGGGGAGTAGTCAGGTCCAGGTAGTTTTGATGCCCCGGTAGAAGTCCATCTCGGACGAAACGTGTAGGGCTAGGTTTCTCCGCTCCCCATATTGCTTTTTATGCCATGTGATCACTATTTTATTTTATTTTTTGCTTTGCAATTATTTTGCTTGCCGGTATTTAATGAAAATAAAAAGCCAATCTGTTCTTTTTGACCTACACCATTGGGAGCTCGTGTTTTTTATGTTTTTCATAACACCTGCTCTAAGAGTGTATTGACCATCTTGGGTGACATATTGGTGCTGGCCCTCCCCCCTATCCTGGATTCGGCTGTGTAAGGGTCTTCAGACGACGCTGATCGATTGATGTGGATGGAGGATTTTCGGTGACCTGCTACCCTGTTCCCATGTGGCTGTTTGTTTCCATGCGTTTATGATCTGGTGTCGCTGACATGCAGGTCCAACAGCTCTGGTAAGAGAAATTCATTTTTATCCATCCTCGTTGATGCCATTATCTTCAGAGGTTCAGTTATTTGCTGGCTTTCCTTGTCTATGGATGGTTTTGATTCGTGACGGATTAATTATTTATCTGGACGGACAGTTTGTGGACTTATACACTTTATCACTTGATTTATGCAAAAATTCTTTGTTGTTTATATGTTTTCAGCACATATTATTTAGATATTAGCGCTACATTTCCACTCTTCCAGGTCCAGATAGAGACTGAGGCAGGCAACAGGCAAAAGAGTAGTCAGGTCCCGGCAGGTTTTGAGGTAGGCACCAGGCACGACAGTAATCAGGTCCTGGAATGGGTTGAGGCAGATGACAGGCAGGACAGTAGTCAGGTCCAGGCAGGGGGAGAGGCAGGCAGCAGCTGAGAGAGTGGATAGGTCCGGGCTCAGGTTAGGACAGGCAACAGGTAAGAGAGTAGTTAGGTCCAGGCAGGGGTTAAAGCGGGAGTCCGCCGTTTTTTTTTTTTAAAAGCCAGCAGCTACAAATACTGCAGCTGCTGACTTTTAAAATAATGACACTTACCCACCCAGCGCGCCCGCAATGTCAGCACCCAAAGCCGATCTCTCTATCGTCTCTCGGGTGCTGCCGCCGCCATCTTGGGTATGGGAGTCAGGAAGTGGAGCCTTGCGGCTTAATTTTGCGGTTCCCTACTGCGCATGCGCGAGTTGCGCTGCGCAATAAGGATGGTCCCCGCTGTCTCTGGGATCCGAGTGTTTCCCAGCAGACAGCGGGGGACCTTCAGAAAGGGGCGTAGATTCTGCGGAAAGGGGCGTCGATTCTGCAGATATCTATGCTGGAAGTGGGTGCAGATACCTGTACTGTACAGGTACCTGAACCCCCCCTCCCCCCTGAAAGGTGCCAATTGTGGTGCCGGAGGGTTCCAATGAGTGGAAGCTCCACTTTAGGGTGGAGCTCCGCTTTAAGTCAGGTGGCAGTCAAGAGAGTAGTCAGGGCCAGGAAAGGGTGGAGACAGGCATTAGTGGAGAGAGTAGTCAGATCCAGACAAGGGTCAAGGCAGGCAGCAGGTGAGAAAGTAGTCCAGTCCAGACAGGTAGCCATGGGCGTCCGCAGAACTGTTTTCAAGGGGGGGGGGGCATCATTTTAGGGTAACTCCATGCACCACCCCTTTTCAACAATGTCATTATCACATTATCATGGTCAGACACTACAGACGTAGTACAGTCCCTAGGACAAGTGATCCCTACCACGATGCTCTACCTAGTCTCCTTTGACTGGCTCTCAGTTATTGCCAATAGGGAAGGAACGGAGCCCCCACCCCGATAGCGACGCAAATGTGCTGAATTTTTGATCCAATCCCTGATTCCAGGGGGGGGCACTTGACCCCCCTTGCCCCTACCTGCGGGCGCCCATGCAGGTAGCCTCACAATCCTGAAAAGCCTGGCAGGGATCTTGTAAATACTGGAATCCCAGGAATCCTGGAAATTCTGTAAGACCTAGCAGAAATCCAGTGAGTACTCTTACACTCCATCAGCCTATTAAGCATTTGATGCTTCCAGGATTGTGCCCTGCCGCACACTGTGGTTTCCACCCCTACATTATTTCTTTGCATGTAGGGACACAGGGGTTAGTTAATGGAACCACAGCACGTGGTCAGGGAATACTTATTGTAGTACTAAATGCAGAACAAACTAACAGAGGCAGCAGCACTGTAACTGGCCGCTTGGTGCCCATACCTTCCTGTTGATTGGATTTTTTTGCCCATACCCTCCTGTTAACTAAAAGATTTTGAGCAATAACTCAAGTAAGATACTCAGGGCCATCTTTAATATTGATTGGACCCCGGGCAAAACATTTCTTGGGGCCTCCCCCATGCAGTTTTGCTCTCCACCTGCTCTGAGACATACAATAAATAGCAGCTAGACTCAAAATCAGTTTAATGAATCAGATCAGGCAGCTATTGTGATTGGTTGCCAGAGGTTACAGTGTAACTGGTTGCTAGAGGTTACAGGACACATTATGACTCACTGATTAGTTGCTAGAGGTTGCAGCACATGATTTGTGTTTGTTGATTGGTTGCTAGAGATTACTGTGGACATGACCTCAGGGGGGCATGATATACATATCAATGCCGCCGGCCACCCCTATTTACATATGACTGTCGCCACTATTTGCATATGAATTCTGGTAATTTACATGTAAACACAGGGTCTGCAGGTGAGCCATCTGTACACAACAATAGGGCAGAGCTGGGCAGAATTAGTAGCAACACTTTACACTGAGATATTGGGACACAGCACAGGACTAAAACCTCAAGGGACGAGGGAATTTAAACCAGGATAGTTGGCAAGTATGAGGCAGTTGCTTTGGGCCCCACAACAATGACAGGGCCCAGGGCAGCTTCCCCATTTTTCCCTGCCTTAAAACGGCCCTGAAGGTACTCCTTGTTGTGTAGAAATGTTTCTGCTCAGATCATCCTGCTCTATCAATTGTTGTGCCCATATTCCATGTTGTCTAGAGATTTCTTATGACATTACTGTCCTGTTGTGTATAGAAGTATTTGTGCCCATACCCTTCTGTTATATAAAGCAGCCCACATGGAAGAGAAATATATTTCCAATATATTTAGATTTTTTTAATATATTTGACATACAATATATATATATATATATATATATATACAATATATTGTAAATATATATCACATGTATCACTTTTTTTTCTAAATATATTGGAGATATACTGTATTTCTCTTTCATGTGGAAGGGGTCTCCAAATGTTCTAAACAAAGGGCCGGTTTTCTGTCCTTCACTGTCCTTCAGACTTTGGGGGGGGGGGGGCAACTGTGGCCATTTGGAGTAGAAAAGGTCCCGACAGCAAGGGGGGAGAGCAATGCTCCATCTTTGGTGTCAGTGGGAGGAGTTAGGCCCCATTGGTTTTATCAGTGGGAGGAATTGTGTTCCATCATTGGTGTCATTCGGAGGAATTATGCCCCTTCATTGGTGTCAGTGAGGGTAATTATGCCCCGTTTTTGGCATCAGTGGATGAAATAGTACCCCAAGGGCTGGATAAAAGCAAGAAAAAAAGCCACATATGGCCAGCGCGCCACAGCTTGGAGACCACTGGTATAGATCTATTTGTGCCCATACCTTTCTGTATGGGCACAGTATTTGTGTCTTGTCCTCCTGTTGTATAGAAGTATTTGTGTTCATACCCTCCTGATCTGTAGATGTACTTCAGTCCATACTCTAATGCAGGGATCTCAAGCTGGTGGCCCTCCAGCTGTTGCAAAACTACAAATCCCATCATGCCTCTGCCTGAGGGAGCCATGCTTGTAACTGTCAGCCTTGCAATGCCTCATTGGACTTGTAGTTTTGCAACAGCTTGAGGGCCACCGATTTGAGATGCTCTAATGTTATCTAGAAGTATTTGTGCCCATACTCTCCTATTGTCTAGAGGTATTTGATCCCATGCCCTCCTATTGTCTCAAGGTATTTGTGCCCATACTCTCCTGTCTAGAAGTCTTTGAACTCATACCCTTCTGTTGTGTAGAAGTATTTGTGGCCATGCCCTCCTGTTGTCTAGAAGTATTTGATCTCATACCCTCTTGCTGTCTAGAGGTTACATAGTAAGGTTGAATAAAGACACCAGTCCATCTTGAGTATCTACAATTGTCCCTATCTCTGTACATTGTACCCTCACATTGGTCCCTATGCCCTCAAGGAGCCCACAATCCAAGGTCCCCATTCATATACTAGGGCCAATTTTGGACAAAAGCCAATTAGCCTACCAGCATGTCTTTGGAGTGTGGGAGGAGGCCGGGGTGCCTGGAGTAGGCCCATGCGGGTACAGGGAGAACATGCAAACTACAGGCAGGTAGTGTCATGGTTGGGATTTGAACCAGTGATGCTTGTTACTGCTAGGTGAGAGTGCTCACCACTGTGCCACCCCTAAGTATTTGTGCCCATACCCTGCTGTTGTCTAGAAGTATTTGATCCCATACCCTCCTATTGTCTAAAAGTATTTGTGCCCATACCCTCCTGCTATATAGAAGTTTTCTGCCATATACATGCTTATATTTAGTAGCTTTTTGTCCATATCCCACTGATATCTATTAGTTTGTTGTTTTTTTTGTGCACATTCACCCCCTGTGTAGTTTATATCACAGGCTTTTAGTTAAGTGGGCTGCACACAACTAAAATCTATAAGCCTGGGTAGAGTTTCTCCAGAAGGCAATATGAAGGTCTTTGAATCATCATAAGATTTTCAACTTGCTAGGAGTGGGCAACGATCGATCACCTTATAGAAGACTTTATAGGACTGTTATCGCAGAAGCACCACACCTACACATCAGCCGGTCTGACAAAGGGGCATTATTGGGGCATGTCGGTGGACGGACATTTAGCTGCCCAGAATTCTGCAGGTTTCAGGGGATAGTCATCAATATTAATCGCCCTTTTATTCCATTTCCTCTGAACATACAAAGCACAAACCAAACAACAGAAGAGTCTTAAGAAGATTTTGTGGCTTCTTTCTGGGATTAAGGCGTAATTTGATGTAATTATCCCCAGTGCAGAGCTAAGAGTCTCAGCATCCATTGTGTCTCATCCAGGACCCCCATCTGATCCCTATTCTTTTGCGCAATAAGATTGATGGTTTGTTTAACTTACGGAATTTGCAGAATTAAAAACGCCTCCTTTGTTCCACACTGATCGATAGCATCTCCGCAGATGGGTATGTAATGGGGGAATAATGGACTTTCTAACAATAACAGAAACAATGGTTACTTTGTATGTTAGTGTTTCGCATTCTTAAAGCTGAACCCCGGGAAAATATAAAAGACACAAATGAATGCAGCTTTGCGCTCACTGATACATCATTAAAGGGTAAGTTCACCTTTGTACACTTTTTTTCTTCTTCTAAATTCCAGCTCCCCTATGCACCAATATAGCATTCATGTACTTTTTTTTTTTATCAAAGCTTTCCATTAAATATACAGTCACTTCTTGTCCTAATCCACTTTTCCAGATGTTTCCTTTAGTATTGTCTTCTTCCTGATCAGACTCTAGGTCATGCCCCAGGAAGACGTCACGTATGACGAAACATGTCGGGCAGTGCTACGCACTGACATCATCACATCTCACGTGACCCCACGGGCGTTCCTTTCAAATTTTATTGCCGGCAAGTTCTTCTTAAGATGGTATTGTACATTTTTATGGATAACTTTTTACAAATAAATTAGCCGTGTTTTTGAAAAAAACGATAACACACCATTGAAGCTTTTATTTTCTTTACTTGCTCCACGCTCATTTTGGGAGATTGACATTTTTGGAAGTAAGTGGGCAGATGGTGGCCAGCGAGTGAGGAGGACGTCCGTGGCTGATCCATACATCTTGGTCCAGGACCCACCTCAGACCCTGCAGAAGGCTATATCTGCTGGCGTATATGACCTCGCTATAATAGAAGGTCCACATCTTCTGGTAAGAGTACTCATTTTTTCTGCCCCTCGCACCATGGAGGGATTCCACCCTTTCTCTTGGTGGCGGCTGGAAACTTCAAGAATTCATCATCTCTCTTCACAGTTGCATCACTGCAGAATTTCACTTTTCATAAAAGTCACTTTTATTCACTTTGTACTCTACAAGAGACTCTTGAGTTGTGTCACTATTGCACTATTTAAAAAATCTGATTGTTTTTTCGTACGAAACGGAACGAAACAAAACAAATTTTTGGATGGCACCCATGTCTACCAATTTCACTTTCAGGCCCCATTCACATCCAGCATAGTGGGAGTGCACATTTTGTGTCTTTTCTGTGACACGCATAGGGCAGCCTGTTGGTTACATGTGGTTAATGGGACATTTTGTGTTTTTTGTGGGTTGTGTGTTTTTTACTGTGCGTTTTGCATCATTTACCATTCGTTTTTTCACATGGCAAAATGTGTGTTTGCTTCTGTGTTTGGTGTGCCGTCAACCATTAATGGCACTGAAAGGGAAACTAGTCATTTTAGGTGTAGAAACATGGCCATACACTATGCAATCTGATTGTATATTGTGTATTTAGTGAGAAGGGTGATCACTGATTGATTGCATTTCATTTAAAAAACGTGCACCTGGGAATGGGAGTGTGGATGAAGCAGGGTGTGTGCTAATGAGGTCAGCTGGTCAACTCCTTCCTGTGTCATGACCTATAGTCTGATCAGGAAGAAAGACATTACAAATACAAATGTCTGGAAATATGGATTAGGAAAAGAAAAGTAAGTGATATTTTTAGCAAAAAAAGCACATTGGTGCACAGGGGAGCTGGACTTTAGAAAAAAAAAAGGGTACAAAGGTGAACTTGCCCTTTAAATTTGAATGCAAGTTTAAAGCGTTTGTAAAAGCAAACTTTTTTTTACATACAGTAACAAACATGTTATACTTACCTGCTCTGTTCAATGGTTTTTCACAGGGCAACCCCAATCCCCCTCTCCTCGAGTTTGCCGCCGAAGCTTCTGGCTCCTCCCCCATTGAATGTTTTATAGCAGGGATATGCAATTAGCGGACCTCCAGCTGTTGCAAAACTACAAGTCCCATCATGCCTCTGCCTCTGGGCGTCATTCTTGTGACTGTCAGAGTCTTGCTATGCCTCATGGGAATTGTAGTCCAGCAACAGCTGGAGGTCCGCTAATTGCATATCTCTGTTTTATAGCAAGCAGCTTGCTATGGAGGCACTCGTGCATGCTTGCTCCTGAGCCGCCACTATGTGTCCCTCCACTATTATCCCTCCCTACTGGCTGTGATTAACTGCAGCAACCAATGGCTCCCTCTCCTGTGTCTCGGCCAATGAGGCGGGAGAGTTCTGATCCAACTAATTATTCTTTTGTTTCTTTTTTTTTGTAAAAGTCTAAATCCACAACAGTCCTATTCTAATGCTTTACCTTAAACAACACAAGAACTTTTACACACATTTTTTTGTTTTTAAATCTATACAAAAATGTTTTACCTTTTGATTTAAAACTGAATGGGTTGTTTTACTAGGTGATCCTTTCCAATCACTTTAACTGGTGGGACTGCAGATCATTCACTAAGCATTGAAAATCTTTGCTTCCTGAGCTCTCTCCGCTCCTCTGTCTACACACTGGAATGTTTGGAAAAAAAACATTCCTTCCAACTAATGACCAAAAATTTCCATTCTGGTCACAAGCAGAGAGGCATGCGTAGTAGCCAATTGAAGAGCTGTGAACTGCAGTACCGGCCCAGCCCACTAGGGGCCCCTCTTGCTCTGTGCTATGATGCTACGTGATGATTGGGGCCGCAACTGTGCTACAGACCTGCCCAGATATTCCGATCACATCTCAATCTACACCGACTGACTGCAAAGTTCCAGCTCCCCCGAGTACTGCTGCTGCCATCATACAGATGATCGCTCCTCAAGGATCTGCAGAACATCGCGTGATGCTGATATGTTCTACAGAGTGTTACATCTAGAGTGCTGCAGAACATTGCTCCATCCCATCTTCCTCCTGACAGATACCTATTGATATATTCTGCCGATTATTATACTGCAAAGCTGGCTAGAGATCTGCAGAATATACCATCTCTGACCTCTCTAGAGATCTGCAGAACATTGCTCTATCCTATCTTCCGCCTGACACCTATTGATATTTTCTGCAGAATATTCCATCCCTGACCTCTTTAGAGATCTGCAGATCATTGCTCCAGCCTATCTTTCCTTCTGACACATATTGATATTTTCTGCAGAATATTCCATCCATAACCTCTTTGGAGATCTGCAGAACATTGCTTTAATCCTACTGACCCTTTAACAGATACCTGTCCTTATAATTTCTGCAGAGTATTACCTTGCTAGAGATCTGCAGAACATTGCTCTATCCCACCTTCCTCCTGACAAATTCGTATTGATAAATTCTGCAGGGTTTTCCATCTCTGGCCTCTCTGGAGATCTGCAGAACATTGCTCCATCTCATCTCCCCCTGATATTTTCTATATTGCTATAATCTGTAGATTATTCCATCACTGACCTCTCTAGAAAGCTGCAGAACATTGCCCCATCCCATCTTCCTCCTGACACATATTGCTATTTTCTGCAGAATATTCCATCTCTGACCTCTGTAGAGATCTGCAGAACATTGCTCTGTCCCCTCTGACCCCCCCGCCCTAAAAGATACCTGTCAATATAATTTCTGCAGATTATTACATGGCAAACCTTGTTAAAGATTTGCAGAACATTGCTCCATCCCATCTTCCTCCTGACAGATCCATAGTCATATATTCACACAATATTCCACCACTGACCTATATAAAAATCTGCAGAACATTGCGCCATCCAATCTCCCCCTGATAGATCCATATTGATATATTCTGCAAATGATTCCATCTCTTTAAAGATCTGCAGAGCATTCCCATCTCTGTCCTGACAGACACGCATTGATATACTCTGCAGAATATTCCATCAATGGTTTCTGCAGAAATCTGCAGAACATTGCTTTGTTCCATCTCCCTCTTGACACCTACATATTGATATATTCTGCAGATTATTCCCTCACTGACCTCTATAAAGATCTGCAGAGCATTGCTCCACATCCCATCTCCCCTGATAGATCTATATTGATATATTCTGCAGATTATTCCATCACTGACCTCTATAAAGATCTGCAGAGCATTGCTCCATCCCATCTCCCCTGATAGATTTATATTGATATATTCTGCAGATTATTCCCTCACTGACCTCTATAAAGATCTGCAGAGCATTGCTCCACATCCCATCTCCCCTGATAGATCTATTTGATATATTCTGCAGATTATTCCATCACTGACCTCTATAAAGATCTGCAGAGCATTGCTCCATCCCATCTTCCCTGATAGATCTATATTGATATATTCTGCAGATTATTCCATCACTGACCTCTATAAGGATCTGCAGAGCTCCATCCCATATCCCCTGATAGATCTATATTGATATATTCTACAGATTATTCCATCACTGACCTAGAGAACTACAGAGCATCGCTCCATCTCACCCCCCTCCTGACAGATATAAAAGACATCAGATATTTAACACAGTCATATGATGATGATTGTATTCCTGGAGATAATCATCTATAGAGTTTCTCTGGAATCATGAAATACGGAATGTGTCTTCCTGTTCTCAGTTGAATTATAGAGCCAACCTGGAAACAAACAGATCCATAAATCCAACCCCCATCCTGACTCAATGCAGTCACCAGAGCCGAATAGCTGCATAAAGAGCAAACCTTCAGAATACTACATAGCTATAGCATTGGTGGTTCAGTGGTAGAATTCTCGCCTGCCACGCGGGAGGCCCGGGTTCGATTCCCGGCCAATGCAAGCTTAATTTTTCAATATGTTGCTACATTTATTTTTGACCCCCCCTTGGAAGATTTACCCCCCTTCATGACCAAGCTATTTTTTGCGATACTGCACTGCGTTACTTAACTGACAATTGCATGGTCATGCAACGCTGTCCATAAATTAAATGTATGTCATTTTTTCCCCCCACAGAGCTTTCTTTTAGTGGTATTTGATCAGCGCTATGTTTTCTATTTTTTTTTTTTTTGCACAGGAACAAAAGAATTTTGAGAAATCTTTTTTTGCTTTCTGCTATAAAAAAAATTTGAGAAATAATATTTTTTTTTGCTTTCTGCTATAAAAAAAACATTTTGAGCAAAAAAAAAAAATATATATATTTTTTGCTTTCTGCTATAAAACATATTCAATGATAAAACAAAATCTAATTTCTTCATAATTATGTATTCCGCTACATATTTTTGGTAAAGAAAACTCAATAAGCATATATTTTTCCCCACAAAAAAAGAGCTATATATACAGGAACAAAAGAATTTTGAGAAATCTTTTTTTGCTTTCTGCTATAAAAAAAATTTGAGAAAAAAAAGTTTTTTTTGCTTTCTGCTATAAAAAAAAAATTTGAGCAAAAAATAAAAAGAAAAAAGTTTTTTTTTGCTTTCTGCTATAAAACACATTCAATGATAAAACAAAATGTAATTTCTTCATAAATATGTATTTCTGCTACATATTTTTGGTAAAGAAAACTAAATAAGCATATATTTTTCCCCACAAAAAAAGAGCTTTCTTGTGGTGGTATTTGATCAGCACTGTGTGTTTTTATTTTTCTTGCACCATAAGCAAAAGAATTTTGAGAAAAAAAAAATTTTTTTTGCTTTCTGCTGTAAAAAAAATTGAGAAAAAAAAAAAAAAAAAAAAAAATAATATATATATATATATATATATATATATATATATATATATATATATATATATATATATATATATATATATATAATTTTGAGAATTTTGAGAAATCTTTTTTTTGTATTCTGCTATAAAAAAAAAATTTGAGTAAATAAAAAAAAAAAAAAAAAAAAAAAAAAAAAAATATATATATATATATATATATATATATATATATATATATATATGCTTTCTGCTATAAAAAAAACATCTTTGAGAAAAAAAAAATACTTTTTTTTTGCTTTCTACTATAAAGCATATATATATATTTATATATATATATAAAATCTAATTTCTTCATAAAATATGTATTCAGCTACATATTTTTTGTAAAGAAATCTCAATAAGCGTATAATGATTGGTTTGCACAAAAGTCATAGCGTTTACAAACTATGTGATATATACTGATATTTTTATTTATTTATTTATTTATTACTAGTAATGGCGGCGATCAGCGACTCATAGCAGGACTGCAATATTGTGGCAAGGAATCTGACACTAACTGACACTTTGTGGTAACCAGTGACAATAAGACAGTGATCAGTGCTAAAAATATGCACTATCACTGTACTGACACTGGCTGGGAATGGGTTAAACATCTAGGGCGATCAAATGGTTAAATGTGTGCCTAACCAGTGTTTATGTGTATGCTATGTGTGCTGCTTTTACTAAGGGATGTGATGGATTTTTTCTACCCTGCTTCGCTCCGCTGACAGGACAGAGCTCTGCCTTGTTCACATATGCAGAGTTCCGTCCAGTGTGTCTTCCTGGTGATCAGATTGGCAGGTACATGCGATCATCCATTGGCTGGCACCCACTGATCGTCATCTGTTGTGTCTAATCACAGCACAGCTTTGGTCGCCGGCGTTGCACGTGCGCGTCCCATACCTGGAAGTGCCGGATCACGTACCTATTATGTGATTCAATGCAGCAGAGCTGTCTTGCCGCTGTACGTGTAAGTGATACTGTCAGCAAGAGGTTAATATCCATCAGAGAATTGGAGGTTATTCGATTTCTAGATTCTAGTAGTTAGTACATAGTCTGTGGGTTTTCTCTACACAATTCCATAGCAGAGTCTTTTACTGAGTTAGCCATCTATAAATGTAGAAAGTTCTGGGTTTGGTTGATCCCTTTATTTTAGAACTTAGGGCTCATTTACACTTGAAGTTAATGGGTAGTAAAAGTAAAAAATTTCACCCTGAGCCCCCCCCACCCCCCCCACACACACACACACCAGGACTGCCGTAAGCAGCCGACGGCCGGATTGGCTCAATCATGCAAGGTTGACGGATTAAATTCAGATGTCACCCAGAAAATAAAACAGAGGGCTCTCCATAGCATAAATCAGGTGATAACATTTAATAAAAATAGAGAAAACATACTTACAATATATGCAGCTAAAAACTGCAAAAAGTAGCCGGCCGGCTTGCGAACGCCCGTTCACTCAGAAGCACAAACGCGATGACGTCAGCACGTCAAATCCTCCCAATGCACGTTTCGTCATATAATGACGTCGTCTTGGGGCACGGGGGACGCACTGACGCATCGCGTTTAAATACAAAACCAGATGAACCAAGCCTCAATCTGAATCATGAACGGGAACGGCTAGTTATTTACACGGAGGACCGACCGAAGCCAGATCCGCCATGTTGTAAACTAGCTTACAAGTTAAAAATAAATAGAAATAAAAAAAAAACGGAAAAAAATTGGTTTAAAATTAATATCTAAAGGATGAGAACAAACAAATGCGGAAATATAATATATAGAGAAAATCTGGTAAAAAAAAATGTAAATACATCATATAAGCGAGAGTGTGTATTGGATCCCAAACTAAGTGTCTAACCTCCATAGCAATAATGGCCAGTATGCAATGCCCACATATAAGATGCACTAATTAATGTGCATAAAATGCGCGTATACACAAAAAAGGAGATAAGAACCATAAGCAAACTCCAAATTAGTAGATCATTTTAAATATAAATTAATTAACTAGTAATGCATGTAAAATGGCAGCTATGAACTAAACTGCCATTATTAAAAATAAATAAATAAATATATTCATTTTTATTTAATAAATGGAATACCTACAGGTATTTATTTTTATTTTAAAAATTATATTAATTTTACTTAATAAAAATTCATCTGGTTTTGTATTTAGTAGGTTAGTAGTTGGTGTTGCGCTCCAAATGAACAAATATATAATAAAGTAACAATATAGCTAAATAAACTAGCTGCAGTACCTAAGTGTCAATAAATGGTATATAAATTAAATAAATTAACTACGTGCCTTAATAAACTCAGACAGTGTATATATCCACTCAGGTGAAATAAATCGAGCTATGCACCTAACCCAGTGCTAACAGTATCCAATCAAGTGCTGTGTGCAGAATCAATAATCAAAAAAGATTCAATTGAAGTGAAACAACGTGTGGCATAAATAGAAATTAAATTAAATAAAATAAAAATAACAGACTAAAGTGAAATCCAAAATAAATAAATAAATAGAGGTAGGAAAAATAGAAAAATAAATAGAAATAGAATAAAAATAAAAAAATAAACAGAGTATAAAAAAGGATAAGACTGTAAAAACTTAATAATAAAATTTGGTACAGTGCAATAAAATTCAGTGTATCTTAATCCATAAAGTGCAT
Source organism: Lithobates pipiens (assembly GCF_037356315.1). Classification (NCBI taxonomy): domain Eukaryota; kingdom Metazoa; phylum Chordata; class Amphibia; order Anura; family Ranidae; genus Lithobates; species Lithobates pipiens. The sequence continues at coordinate 28,942,470 of NW_027507686.1, forward strand.
ACAGTGCAGAAAATTGATGATCAAAGTCCAAATGCACATCCCAAATGTGCTCTAAAGTATCACATCAACCAACGGTTATATATAAATTATATATATTATATATATATATATATATATATATATATATATATATATATATATATATTTATATATTATTATATATTTATATATATATTATATTTATATAATATATAAATATATATATTGGTTTTGTATTTAAATGCGATGCATCAGTGCGTCACCCGTGCCCCAACACAACGTCATTATATGACAAAACGCGTGTCGTTAGGATTTGACGCGCTGACGTCATATCTGTTGTGCTTCTAAACAAACGGGTGTTCGCAAGCCGGCCTGCTACTTTTTGCTGTTTTTACCTGCATATATTGTAAGTGTGTTTTCTCTGTTTTTATTAAATGTTACTGTCTAATTTACACTATGGAGAGCCCTCTGTTTCATTTTCTGGGTGACATATGACCTTAATCCGTCAACCTTGCACGATTGAGCCAATCCGGCCATCGGCTGCTTATCTCCCCTTTACTATATTGACCATTTTGGAGTTGTCACCCCAGGCAGCCTCAATCAGCTTGCCTTCTGGTAAGCGTGCAATTTATTTGGTGTCCGGTGCACTACTGGTGGTGGAGGATCACGTATTACTTTCAAGTTTTCATCTATTCACTTATATGCACATTTGCGTGATTTATGGACTAATATTAATGTACCTGACTTGCACTTAGTTCTGGACTTTTCATCGTTTTTGGTTTAGCACATTCATTTATGATTTTTACATTGGGATACATTTTTATGTCTATTATATTATGATGATATTTTTTACTTTCTTTTATTAGAATTTTTTCATCATATATTCTTTGTTCGCTATACACCATTTAGCGCAGCTATTTTCTCAGCTATTTTTCTCTTTATTTGTTTTTATGTATGTATCTCACATTTTAGTTGCTGCTTACTTTTAGATAGCTTTTTGTTTAGAGCGTGGTATTTCCTATGTATTTCATAGTGAAATTACGTTTGGCATCAGTTATCAAACGCATTCAATACGCAACTTACAGGATTTTTGGCAAAAACAGGCACCAGTAAAAAAAAATATCATCCGAGTTCACCGCTGAATGGCGTGCGTTCAACGGAGATGGAAAATTTGCATCGCTGGTTAGCACGAACCGGAAGTACGTTGACGCGTTTCGTCCCTCCTCCAGGGTGTCATCAAGGTCCTTGAATCATCCAGCTTATCCCCCAGATTATTTGATCAATGCCTTTTTGATCCCAGACAGCGAAGCGGAGGATCCAATAATTTTGGTCAGAGGGGACACCAAAGGGGGATTCAAAAGTTTTGGAGCACCGTTGCCCTTTTCACTGAAGCAGCAGAGCACTTGTTTTTTCTTAACATTGATGCATTAGGCGCTGTTTATTAGGATGTATATTGGTTGATATAGACTGCTAGCGCTGTTTTATATATTTTTCATTGCTTTAAGGTTGTAGCACCTTTGTGCAGCATCTGCGGTCTTCTTACTAATTTTTGTTTATTCATATTTCACCACTTGAGTTTACGCTCCAGTTTTTGAATTAGATATATAATTCATTTCAATGGGCAGGGGCGGTGGAGGAGTGGTGTATACACCGCTCCCCCGCCGACCCAAATATGCTACTTGCAGGACTTTTTCCCCATCCTGCAAGCGCACCGCCCCAGCGTGAAAGCACTCGGGCTTTCACACTGGGGTCGCTTGAGAGGTGCTTTACAGGCGCTATTTTTAGTGCTAAAACACCTGAAAAGCACCCTGGTGTGAAAGGGGTCTAAAGGGCAGCAACAAGACCCATCATCAGCAGGCTACGAATATAAACTGAATCCAGTCTCCATCAGCAGAAGAGGCGCTCTTTTATATTTGGCCAGAAATTAGCTATTATTTAAAGTGATTGTAAGGGTTTTTTTTTTTTTTTTTTTTAAATAACAAACGCACTTACTTCCACTGTGCAGCTCGTTTTTGCACAGAGTGGCCCCCGAACCTCATCTTCTGGGGTCCCTCGGTGGCTCTCGTGGCTCCTCCCCACGTCAGATAACCCCCTAGGAGAAGCTCTCTCCTGAGGGGGTTACCTTGCAGGCGCGCTCCCGAGTCCAGCATTCATAGACGTCACATATATGACTCGACCCCGCCCCCCCCGGCGCCTGTGTCATTGGATTTGCTTGACAGCAGCGGGCGCAAATGCTATCAATCTATCCAATCAAGAGCCGAGAACCCCAGGCAGAGAGAGAGCACGTCCCCGGCGGGTCAAGTTCCAGGGCTCAGGTAAGTAAGTGGGGGGAGTGGGGGGCCGGTCACTGCCAGTTGCTTTTTCACCTTACCGTATAGGATGCATTAAGGGGAAAAAAACATGTATGTTTACAACCTCTTTAAATATTTTTAATGGGTTATAAATATAAATGTTTCTTTTATTAAAGGAATTTGTTTTTTCATACATTTCATACATGTCTTCTGTGGTATCAAGTGCCTGAGTTTGGTATATAGCCTGTAGGTGTCACTATTGCAGCTGCTTCTGTAAAGAGGGTGAGATTAGAGCGTCAGCATTAGAGCAGCATGACTGAGAGATGAGAGCATCTTCTGATCGAATTCTGTGCCTCTCTTGCTTCAACTTTGAAGGTAACAGGCAGATATTGGGGGGTTACAATGAAGGATACAAAGAAGTCATTGCCAACTTATAATTATATATCTCTAACCTCTTAGGTTTCCTTAGGGGTGCAAGGGAGTCCCAATTCTGGCCATCAAGAAGTGCTAAAAAGGGTAAGGGACAATCAGTGCTGGGGAATAATCGAATAATTCATGAAGAGGGGGCACACAGAAGTGGGCACTCTTGTCCACACCTGGCAACCATCGCTTTTTGTAATTTTTACTAAAACTGGAGAGTTTGGAATCTCGTGCAGCTGTCCATGGTAGTCAATCAGCTTCTAACTTCAGCTTGTTCAATTAAACGTTGACCAAAAAAACAGTGTGAATAAATAAAATGTAATCTGGGGATGGGAAGGGGGAGGGGGAACCGGATACCTGAACACATCGATTTACCAGTTTGTTGATTCTTTGGACTCATGCTGAAAACTTGCTTGTGATCTCTTTTTGCTCATCACCTAATTCCCCCTACAATTCATGAGATAAAATACCAATCAATGAGCAATAGACACACATGGTCCTGTACAATGTGATACACTCAATCTCCATACAGTGTACGACACACACTGTCTCTATACGGTGTACGACACACACAGTCTCTATACGGTGTACGACACACACAGCCTCTATACAGTGTATGACACACACAGCCTCTATACGGTGTACGACACACACAGCCTCTATACAGTGTACGGCACACACTGTCTCTATACAGTGTACGGCACACACTGTCTCTATACAGTGTACGGCACACACTGTCTCTATACGGTGTACGACACACACTGTCTCTATACAGTGTACGACACACACTGTCTCTATACGGTGTACGACACACACTGTCTCTATACAGTGTACGACACACACTGTCTCTATACAGTGTACGGCACACACAGCCTCTATACGGTGTATGACACACACTGTCTCTATACAGTGTACGACACACACTGTCTCTATACAGTGTACGGCACACACAGCCTCTATACAGTGTACCGCACACACAGCCTCTATACAGTGTACGACACACACAGTCTCTATACAGTGTACGACACACAGAGCCTCTATACAGTGTACGACACACACAGTCTCTATACAGTGTACGACACACACTGTCTCTATACAGTGTACGACACACACTGTCTCTATACAGTGTACGACACACACTGTCTCTATACAGTGTACGACACACACAGTCTCTATACAGTGTACGACACACACAGTCTCTATACAGTGTATGACACACACTGTCTCTATACAGTGTACAACACACACAGTCTCTATACAATGTACAACACACACAGTCTCTATACAGTTTAGGACACACACAGTCTCTATACAGTGTATGACACACACAGTCTCTATACAGTGTACGGAACACACAGTCTCTATACAGTATACAATACACAAAGTCTCTATACAGTGTATGACACACAGTCTCTATACAGTGTAGAACACACACTCAATATCTACAGTGTAGGACACAGTCTCTATACAGTGTACGAAACACACAGTCTCTATACAGTGTATGACACACACAGTCTCTATACAGTGTACGGAACACACAGTCTCTATACAGTGTACAATACACACAGTCTCTATACAGTGTACAATACACACAGTCTCTATACAGTGTATGACACACACAGTCTCTATACAGTGTATGACACACACAGTCTCTATACAGTGTACGACACACACAGTCTCTATACAGTATACGGAACACACAGTCTCTATACAGTGTACAATACACACAGTCTCTATACAGTGTACGATACGCACAGTCTCTATACAGTGTAAGACACACACAGTCTCTGGTGTCCGACACACACAGTATTTATACAGTGTACAATACACACAGTCTCTATACAGTGTAAGACACACATAGTTTTACAAACTGTAAGACACACAACGACTCAGTGTATACAGTGTAATACACAATGTAAGACATGCACAGTTCAAATACATTTTCTAAAACTGGAGAGTGAAAAATCTGCTGCAGCTATCCATGGTAGGCAATAAGCTTCTAACTTCAGTTTGTTCATTTAAGTTTTGACAATAAAAGCTGAAAGCTGATTGGTTTCTATGCACAGCTGCACCATATTTTGCACTCTCCAGTTTACGCAAATCAACCCCACACTATCTACAAAATGTAACTATAGTCTCTATAAAGTGTAAGACACATTGGGGTTAATTTACTAAAGGCAAATAGACTGTGCACTTTACAAAGTGCAGTTACTCCCTGCAATTGCTTCAGAGATTAGTAAATGAGGCAAGGCTTCACTTTGCAAAAAGTACACAATCACATGCAAGAAAAATTTAAAAAATGCATTTTTGCTTGCACATGATTGGATCATGGAAGTCAGCAGAGCATCTGCTCATTTACTAAGCTATGGAGCAACTGCTCTTGCAAAGTGTGCAGTCTATTTACCATTAGTAACTCAACCCTTATAGGGAGAGATTTACTAAAACTGGTGCAGCTGTGTATAGTAACCAATCAGCATCTAACTTCAGTTTGTTCAATTAGGCCCTGTTCACACCATGGCATTCTGGATCACAATTGCTGCAATTCTGCCTGCGATTTTGAATCGCCGCAAAATGTGAGATGCGCTTGCAATCCCTGATACTTTCAATGCCGAACAGAATCACTAAATGCCTGTCGCCCAAAAGAAGTTCTTTTTTTAGGTGATGGATGTCCTGTGATCCTGTTTGCACGATTTTACAGGGATTAGTCATGCGACAATCGTGGCAAAATCGCGCCGCGATTGGGGTCTCATTGAAAGTAACGGGGATCACAAGCGCGTCCAGCGTTTTGTGGCGATTCAGAATCGCGGGCAGAAGTGCAGCGATTCCGCCAACGATCCAGAACGTCATGGTGTGAACAGAGCCTTCAGCTTTGACAGTAAAACCTGAAAGCTGATTGGTTACTATGCACAGCTGCACCCGATTCTGTGTGTTCTAGTTTTAGTACATCCCCTCCAGAGTTTACAGTGATAGTCTTAAGATAACACATACAAATACAGTACATAAAGTACATTGTAACACATAATACAGAGTACAATAAATCAAACATAATACGCACAATACAATATATCACACATAATAACAATACAATATATCACACATAATACACGGTACAATATATCACACACAATACACACAACAGAATATATCACACATAATACACAATACAATGTATCACACATAATACACACAGTACAATACAGTATATCAAATTGACTACCGTATCTACACACATAACATTACAATACACACATAATACACACAATACAATATATCACACATAATACACAGTACAATAAATCACGCATAATAAATACAATATATCAAACATAATACACACAGTACAATATGTCACAAATAATACACACAATACAATACATCACAAATAATACACACAATACATTATATCACACATAATACACACAGTACAATATATCACACACAATACAATATATCACACATAATACACAGTACAATATATCACACATAATACACACAGTACAATAAATCACACACAATACAATATATCACACATAATACACAGTACAATATATCACACACAATACACAGTACAATATATCACACACAATACACACAACAGAATATATCACACATAATACACAATACAATGTATCACACATAATACACACAGTACAATACAGTATATCAAATTGACTACCGTATCTACACACATAACACATACAATGTATCACATACAGACACAATGTATCACATATAGTCATCAGGTGACCCCTGCCTTTTCTGCTGAGCTTTGGCTGGGGCTGTGCTGTATTAGGCCACCCATGCTAGCAGATCCTGTGCAGGAAAAGAGGGGGCATCATCCACAGGAGAAGAGGCATCAATGGGGGGTGTCATCCATAGGAAAGAGGGCATCACTGGGGGCAGCATACATGGGAGGTGTCATTGTCCATAGGAGAGGGGGCATAATTTAATGCATCACCCATGGGAGAGGGGGCATCATCTATAGGGGAGGTGCATCACTGGATGCAGCATAAATAGGAAGTGGAACTATTTATATGAGAGGGGGCATCACTGGGGGCATTATCCATAGATGAGGAGGCATAATTAAGGGCATCACCCATGTGAGAGGGGCATCATCATTTATAGGGGAAGGACATCATCCATAGGAGAGGGAGCATCACTGGGGGCATCAGCCATAGGAGAGGGGACATCACTGAGGGCATCATACATAGCAAAGGGGGCATCACAGGGGGCAACATCATCCATAGCAAGGGGGCATCATCCATAGGATAGGGGGCTTAACAGGGGGCATGCATCATTGCATCATCTGTAGGAAAGGGGGCATCATTCATAGTAGAGAGGGCATCATTTGGGATAACATACATAGGAGGGGGGCATTATCTATAGAAGAGGGGGTATCACTGGAAGCATCACCCAGAGAACAGGGGCATAACCGAGAACATCATCCATAGGAGAGTAGGCATCCTGGGGGGGGGGGGGGGGGGGGCATCATCTATAGAGAGGAGCATCACTGGGGGCTACATTATCCATAGGAAAGGGGCATCATTAGGGGCATCACCCTTAGGAGAGGGACAACACTGGGGCCATGCATCATCCATAGGAGAGGGGTATCACTGGGGGCATTTGTCATCTATAGGAGAGGGGCATCATCCAGAGGATAGAGGGCATCATTCATAGGAGAGGGGTCATTACTGGTGCATCATCCATATGAGAGGAGCATCATGGTGCCATCATCCATACAAAAGGGGCATCACTGAGGGCATCATCCATAAGATAAAGGTCAACACTGATGGCATCAACTAAAGTAGAGGGGGCATCATCCATAGGAGGGGGTATCACTGGGGGGGATTATCCACAAAAGAGGCAATTATCTACAAAAGAGGGAGTATCACTAGGAGCATCATCTGCAGAAGAGGGGACATCATCCACAAACGAGGGGGTATTACTATGGGCACCATCTACAGAAGAAGGTGCATCACTGGTGGCATCATTAGCTTCACTGGAGACAGAGTGTTAGAAACAGACGATTTGTATCTTCAATTGGGGCATCTCCTGGAGGAAAGGGGTACCATTTGTAGGAAAGGGGTCTCTTCTATAGAAGATGGGTTTTCTCCTTAAGAGTGAGGTATCCTCCATAACAGAGGGGTATCTTCGGTAGGGTATCATCTTTATGAGAGGGCTATCTTTCATAGAGAGGGTCATCATCCATAGGAGAGGTATATCTCCCATTATTGAGGGCTATTTTCCATAGCAGAGGGTATCTTCCATAGGAAAGGGGCATCTATAGTAGAGAGATACCTTCCAATCATAGCAGGGGACATCTTCCATTCTGGAGGGGTATCATCTATAGTAGAGAGATACCTTCCATAGCAAAAGGGACTCTTCCATAGGAAGGGACATCTTCCATACTAGAGGGGTATCATCTAAAGTAAAGGGTTATCTTCCAAAGGAGAGGGGTATCTCCCATTATTGAGGGCTGGTTTCCATAGGAGATGGGTTTCATCCATAGGACAAGGGTATCATCTATAGTAGAGAGGTACCTTCCATAGCAGAGGGCATCTTCCATAGGAAAGAGGTATCTTCCATACTGGAGGGGTATCATCTATAGTAGAGGGCAATCTTCCATAGGACAAGAAGCATCTTCCATACTGGAGGGATATCATCTAAAGCAGAGAGCTATCTTCCATAGGAGAGGGGTATCTCCCATTATTGAGGGCTATTTTCCATAGGAGAGGGGCTTCATCCATCAGACAAAGGTATCATCTATAGTAGAGAGGTACATTCCATAGCCAAGGGCATCTTCCATACTGGAGGGGTATCATCTATAGTAGAGAGGCACCTTCCATAGCAAAGGGCATCCTCCATAGGAAAGAAGCATCTTTCCATATAGGAGGGGTATTTTCTATAGTAGAGGACTATCTTCCATAGGAGAGGGGTATCATACATAGGAAATGGGTATCTCCCATTATTGAGGGCTATTTTTCATAGGAGAGGTGGTTTATCAATAGGGCAAGGGGTATAGTAGAGAGGTGTGTCCATAGCAGGGGGCATCTTCCATAGGAAAGGGGCATTAGAGGTATCGTCTATAATAGAGAGGTACCTTCCATAGAAGAGGACATCTTCCATAGGAAAGAAGCATCTTCCATATAGAAGGGGTATTTTCTATAGTAGAGGACTATCTTCCATAGCAGGGGACATCTTCCATAGGAAAGGGTCATCTTCCATACTGGAGAGGTATCATCTATAGTAGAGAGGTACCTTCCATAGAAGAGGGGTATCATCCATAGGAAATGAGTATCATCTATAGTAAAGGGGTGTCTTCTATAGCAGAGGGCATCTTCCATACCAGAGGGGTATCATCTATAGTAGAGAGGTACCTTTCATAGCAGGGGGCATCTTCCATACTGGAGGGGTATCATCTATAGTAGAAAGGTACCTTCCATAGAAGAGGGGTATCATCCATAGGAAATGAGTATCATTTATAGTAAAGGGGTGTCTTCTATAGCAGAGGGCATCTTCCATACCAGAGGGGTATCATCTATAGTAGAGAGGTACCTTCCATAGCAGGGGGCATCTTCCATAGGAAAGGGGCATCTTCTATACTGGATGGGTATCATCTATAGTAGAGAGGTACCTTCCATAGAAGAGGGGTATCATCCATAGGATATGAGTACCATCTATAGCAGAGGGCATCTTCCATACCGGAGGGGTATCATCTATATAGATGGGTAAATCTTTCAAAGAATAGGGCATCTTTCTATACCGGAGGGGTATCCTCTATACCGGAGGGGCATCATCCATAGCAGAGGGGTATCCTCTATACGTGAGGGGTATCCTCTATACCGGGGGGTATCAGCTATAGGATTGGGGCATCTCGGGTCCGGTGTGTCCCTCGTCTCTCCCATTGGCTGTGGCGGAGGGGGCGGTTTCTCCCGGACGGGTAGCTGCATTGCTCCTCCCGCTCCTCCTCCGCTCTTCTCCCCCCCTCCTCCCCCCCTCCCCGGTCTGCTGGGGCGCCCGCCGGGGATCTGAGCATGCAGCATCGGAGGGGCCCCTGATCTCGGTGCAGTGGCCCCGGCCAGTTACATGCATGTCCAGTGGGGGCAGATTTAATTTCGATGACGGGGGGTCGTACTGCGGAGGCTGGCAGGATGGCAAGGCTCACGGGCACGGCATCTGTACGGGTCCCAAGGGGCAGGGCGAGTACAGCGGCTCCTGGTCACACGGCTTCGAGGTGCTCGGGGTCTACACCTGGCCCAGCGGGAACACCTACCGGGGCACCTGGGCGCAGGGCAAGCGGCACGGTATCGGCCTGGAGAGCAAGGGCAAGTGGCTGTACCGGGGAGAGTGGACCAACGGCTTCAAGGGGCGCTACGGGGTACGGGAGTGTATCGGCACCGGGGCCAAGTACGAGGGCACCTGGACCAACGGGCTGCAGGATGGCTACGGCACCGAGACCTACTCCGATGGAGGTGAGAGGGGTCCCCAGACCGACACCTACTGACTGAGGGGACCGGGGGGTACAAGGGGCAGAGAGGGGTCCCCCAACCGACACCTACTGACTGCGGGGACCGGGGGCACAGAGGGGTCCCCCGACCCACACCTACTGACTACAGGATTGGGGTGTGTGGGAGACACAGTATAACGGGGTGTCACAGAGCTACAGGGGGTCACCAAAATAAAGGGGCTCACACAGGAGGGTAAGGGGCACACGGGATGTGAAGATTATGTGGGATAGCTGGGCTGTGGGGGGGACACAGGTGGATAGGGGGGTGCAGGGGTATAAGGAAAGGGCCCAGGGGTATAGAGTTGGGGGCACAAGGGTATGGAGGATCAAACTGGTATGTGGGTCGCAGGAATATTGGGGATAACATACTTAGGGATATGGGGTGATCATAGGGCTATGAGGTTATCATTGAGGATAGCAGAGGTATGGAGGTATCACAGGAATGGGGGAATCATGGGGGATAGCAGGGATATGAGGATCACAGCTGTATGGGGAATCACAGGGGTATAGGGGGTGGGAGGGGTATATGGAATCACAAGAGTATGGGGGATGGCATAGGCTTTTGGAGGATTACAGGGGGTGAAGGGTGATGGGTATTGGGAATCACTGTGACATAAGGGGATAGCAGGGGTATGGAGAATAACAGGAGTATGGGGGAAGACTAGGGAATGGGGGGGGGGGGGTCACAGGGGTATAGGGGGTGGCAGTTGTATATGAAATCACAGGAGTATGGGGGATGGCATAGGTATGGAGGATCACAAGGGGTGGGGGGTGATTGATATGGGGGATCAAGGGGGCATAGGGGGACCACAGACATATGGGGAATCACAGGAGTATGGGAGAAGACTAGGGAACGGGGGATCACGGGGTACAGGAGGTGGCAGGGTTATATGAAATCACAGAACTATGGGGGATTTTATAGGCTTTGGAGGATTACAAGGGGTGGGGGGTGATGGGAATGGGGGATCACGGGGCACAGGGGAGATCAGGGGTATGGGTAATCACAGAAGTATGGGAGAAGACTAGGATATTGGGGGATCACAGGGGTATATGGAATCACAGGAGTATGGGGGGTGGCGTAGGCTTTGGAGGATCAAAAGAATCACAAAGGGTGTGGGGGGGGTGATGGGGTATGCGGGATTACGGGTCATAGGGGGATGGCACGCATATGGGGAATCACAGGAGTATGGGAGAAGACTAGTGAAGAGGGGGATCACAGGAGTATAGGGGGTGGCAGTGGTATATGGAATCACAGGAGTGTGGGGGGTGGCATAGACTTTGAATTATTGAGGATCACAAGGGGTGGGGGTGACAGGGTATGGAGGATCACAGGCACAGGTGGTGGAGGGGATATGGGGGATTGCAGGGGATGACAGGGATATAGGGTGGATGATAGGAAGGGGTATGGGGTAGGTTGATAGGGGTATGGAGGATAGCAGGGGTATAGGGGGGAAAGTAGGGGTATGGATAGGGTGGCAAGCTGGTATGGAGAAGGGTGGTAGAGTGTTGTGACATTGGGCAAGATTGGAGAGTGTCACGGTGGTGGGGCATGGGAGAGGATGGCAGGGCTCTGAGGCTTGAGATAGATGACAAGGTGCTTGGGGAGGATGCCCTGGGAAATGGGGAAGACAGCAGTGACCGGGCATGGGGAGAATGGCAGATGGATGGGGCAGGATGGCAGGGGGTGCTGAGTCCAGGGGTGGATGGCAATGTGTTGGGGCATGTAAGAGTACAGCAGGATGATGGGCAACATAGAAGGATAACCAGACATAAGCTGAATCTGAGGAAATCTCAGGATTTTGGGTGATCTATTGGGGGGTGGCAGTAATACCAGCCCTGCTTGGCAGGGAACAGATGGAGGATTGCTGGTTGGGCCTATGTTTGCACAAGGACTCCTGATTCTGCACGATCCAGAGGCACATGGGGTAGCCGTCACTAAAAAATTCTGCCATCAAATACATTTTTTTCCTATCGTTGGCAAAAAATTGATGAGCACCTGTGCTGGTTCTTGTCTCAGAAGTTGCTGTTCTTGCTGCCATCTGTGGGGTAAATGGCAGAGCTGTGGTGGCACAGACTGGCACAGTTTAAGCTGCCTGACATAAGGGAGGCTTATTCTCCAAATGTTGCTGATGCTGAATATTGTAAGAGAGATGCAGATATTGCATTGGAATGGTATAATAGTACATTGTAAACTTGATGTGTGCAAGGGGAATTTGGCACACTGGGGGTCATTTGATGAGGGGGGACAAGTACAAATAAATAAAAACCCTTTTAAAAAAAAAGTCCCATTTTTATTCCCTCAGTGTGCAGCTCCTATGAGCACATTGCACTAACCATTGCAGCCAGTAGGATTTCTTCCTTTTTCCCATGTGACTGCAGTAAATGGAAATGTGATTGGTTGCTGGATTACTACACTTTGAACCCAATCACTGCACTTTGCCCATTTATTTGGATCGCTTTAAATGGCACTTTTAAACGAAGATTCAAAAGACTGTGGCAAATGTAACAAATCGCCTCCAGTTTTTACAACTGCAACTTTAAGAAAGCAGGTGGCTGCCATGATATATCTCTCAAAGTGAGCGGTTCAGTATTCTGGGACTTTGTGAAAGGCTTTGTAGAGATTTTTCGAGGAAAGTGGCGGTGATCAGGTCATGTAGGGATCAAAGCTGGGTGTTGTAATCTGGTAGCAGCATGAATTGGATGTTTCTTTAATATTGAAGCCGTGTGTTAATCTATAGTAGAGATAAGTAGCTGGTCAGTCCCTAGCTGCTCTGGAAGTCCCTGCATTGAAGAACATACTAGCATTTATAGTTCCCTATCAGCCAGAGACCTACAGGTACCAGCGGCATAATCCAAGAGTTAATATGGGCCTTGCATGTGAGGCTGCAATAAGCGATTTTCTCTGGAGACTTCAATTGTGACAGAGCAGCCTCCATCCTTGCTTCCTCTTCCAGATTAACAGCCTCCCTAATGCTCCTATTTTATAAATCCAGCCCTTCTAATACTCCTGTTTTACACCTTCAGCCTCTTTTATCACCCCTATTTTATACCTCTGGCCTCCCTAATGTGCCTATTTTTTACCTGCAGCCCCGTAATGGTCTTATTTTATACCTCCAGCTCCTGTAATGCTCCTATTTTATACCTTCAGCCTCTCTAATGTGCCTATTTTTTTTACCTCCAGACTCTATTGCTCCTACTTTATGTCTCCAGCCCTGCTAATGCTCCTATTATATACCTCCAGCCCGTTTAATGCGCCCATTTTATACCTCCAGCCCCTCTAATGCTCCTGTTTTATACCCCCAGCCCCTGTAATCCTCCAATATTATACCTCCAGCCTCTAATGCTCCTATTTTATACCTACAACCCCTCTAATGCCCATTTTTATACTTCAAGCCCCTGTAATGCTCCTATTTGTTACCTCCATCCACTCTAATGCCCCTATTTTATACCTCCAGTAGAGCTGCATGATTCTGGCCAAAATGAGAATCATGATTTTTTTGCTTAGAATAAAAAGATCATGATTCTCAAAACGTAAAATCTTTCCCATTATACAAAAAAAAAAAAAAAAAAAATTGGCTAACTGGTTAGTTTTTTTCATTTTTTTTTTTTTTTTAAATTAAAGCAATTAAAAAAAATTGCCTTTGAAAGACGGCTGCGCAAATAAAGTGGGACATAAAATCATAAAATATTGCTACAACCACCACTTTATTCTCTAAGGTGTCTACTAAAAAAAAAAAAAAGAAAAAAAAAAATAAATAATTTATATATATATATATATATATATATATATATAATGTTTGGGGGTTCTAAGGAATTTTCTAGCCAAAAAAAAAGATTTTAACTTGAAACCAACAAAAGTCAGAAAAAGGTTTATTGTTTAAGTGGTTAAACTTTTTTCACTTACACACAAAGACTATTCAATTGACAAATTGTTACAATGTTTATACTTAAAGAGGAAGTAAACCCTGATGGGTTTACTTCCTCTTTTTTTCCCTGCAAAGGTAAAGCATAATGGACTACTATGCATCGCATAGTAGCTCATTATGTGTCACTTACCTGACACAGGAGCCAGCGAAGTCGCCGCTGTCACCTGTAGTCCGCCGCATCCATCTTGGTTGTGGCGTCTCTCGCAGCTCCGACGAATGACAGCGGAGAAGCCGCGATGACGTCACTCCCGCGCATGCGCACGGGAGTCGCGTCTCGGAGCTCCGACGCTGCCATTCGCCGGAGCCGCGATGACGTCACTCCCGCGCATGCGCACGGGAGTAGACAAATTTGGCAAATCCATTCTTGGACTTGCCGCATTTAGTGCGCCTGCGCGCCGCTGTCTACGGCGCATGCGCCGTAGACAGCGGTGCCCATTTTCGGGCAAATATCTCCTAAACCATATAGGTTTAGGAGATATTACTTGGACCTACAGGTAAGCCTTAATCTAGGCTTACCTGTAGGTCAAAGTTGTTTGGAAGGGTTTACTTCCATTTTAAGTTCAACTGATAAAGAATGTTTTGATTCTTGGTAGACTGCCCATTTTTTCTCTTTCTTTCTTTTGAGGGCTGGGGCTTCAGAAGAGCAGAGAGAATGCTTTGCATAGAAAGAATTGTGACACACTTTAGTCAAGATCATTGTAACGATTCTTGACAATAAATTGTGCAGCTCTAACTTCCAGCCTCTAATGCTCATATTTTTTTTTTACCTCCAGCCCCTCTAATGCTCATATTTTTTTTTACCTCCAGCCCTACTAATGCTCATATTTTATACCTCCAGACCCTCTAATGCTCTTATTTTATACCTCCAGACCCTCTAATGCTCTTATTTTATACCTTCAGACCCTCTAATGCTCTTATTTTATACCTCCAGCCCCTCAAAAGCTCTTATTTTATGCCTCCAGCCAATCAAACGCTCTTATTTTATACCTCCAGCGTCTTTAAAGCTCCTATTTATACCTCCAGCCCCTCCAGTGCTACTATTTTATACCCCCAGCCCATCTAATGCTCTTATTTTATACCTCCAGCCCCTTTAAAGCTCATATTTTATACCTCCAGCCCCTCTAATGCTCCTTTTTTATACCTCCAGCCCCTCTAATGCTCCTATTTTCTACCTCCAGACCCTCTAATGCTCTTATTTTTATACCTCCAGCCCCTCAAAAGCTCTTATTTTATACCTCTAGCCCCTCAAAAGTTCTTATTTTATACCTCCAGCCCCCCAAAAGCTCTTATTTTATACCTCCAGCCCCTCTAATTCTCTTATTCTATACCTCCAGCCCCTCTAATACTCCTATTTTATACCTCCAGCCCCTCTAATGCTCCTATTGTATACCTCCAGTCCCTCTAATGCTCTTATTTTATACCTCCAGCCCCTCAAAAGCTCTTATTTTATACCTCCAGACCCTCAAAAGCTCTTATTTTATACCTCCAGCCCCTCTAAAGCTCATATTTTATACCTCCAGACCCTCTAATGCTCCTATTTTATACCTCCAGATCCTCTAATGCTCCTATTTTCTACCTCCAGACCCTCTAATGCTCTTATTTTATACCTCCAGCCCCATCAAAAACTCTTATTCGCATATCATCCAAAAACACATCGTGTTCAATGATGGTCGTTCACATCTATGTGTAGCGATTGCTATGCGAATGCGAGGCATAACGAAAAGGGTCCTGTGTGAGTTTACTGCTATTTTCCTCACCATAGAGATCAATAGAAACCAACATGAAATCGCATCTTGTGTTCAGGTGTGTGCAAATGCTGCTTTTTCTGTGTAGATCTTTACATACTTCCCTCCTCGCAGAAATTGCAGCTGCGCCCAATCCCATCCGAAAGAACAGAACAAGAGATTACAGCGCACACATACACACATTGCTCTGTTTGTATGGTCTTATATTAGCACCATCTTTAATGTAATGCATTGTTAGGGTGTGCCCCCCAAGTCTTTGTTTGTCAATCCCATCCGAAAACGCATTACATTTTTTATTACATTTGCAATGTCTTTAGCACAAATCACAACGCAAAATTGCACGAACTCCAGCAAAAATGCTCATGAGAATCGCACCCATTCATACCGCATAAGTGTGCATCCAGGCTTAGGCCCCTTTCACACTGGGGTCGTTTTCAGGCGCTACAGCGCTAGAAATAGCGCCTGTGTAGCATCTGAAAAAAATGGCCCCTTTCATTCCGGAGGGCTTTCACACTGGAGCGGTGCGCTAGCAGGAAGGTGAAAAAAGTCCTGCTAGCCGCATCTTTGGAGCCACCGGCGGCGCTTTGCAGGCAGATTTAACCCTTTTCCGGCCGCTAGCGGGGGTTAAAACCACCCGCTAGCAGCCACAGACCGCCGCTAAAATTACGGTAAAGCGCCACTAAAAATATAACCGCCGACACCCGCACCGCCCCAGTGTGAAAGGGGTCTTAGAGTGGATATAATTCATAACACTACCCTGATCGAGATCATATAATTCTGTATGTTTTAAATCGTTTAAAATCTGCAGCTTTAAGCCACCCGGTCACACCAGTATGACTTCAGGTACGACATGCGATTTACAAATCGTACCTGAAGTAGCATCTAATGTGTTTCCAAAGCAGATGCAAAGGTTTTTAATTTTTATTTTATTAAAATACCAAAAATGTTATACTTACCTGCTCTGTGTATTTTTTTTAAGCACAGAGAGGCCCCAAACTTCCTTTTCTGGGGTCCCCTGCTGGCGCTGTCTACTCCTCCTCTTCTGTGTCTAACCCCCCCTAGCAAGCTGCTTGCTAGGAGGGCAGACATACATGCTTATTTCTGAGCCAGGCTATGTGCATCTATAGCCACACACATCTTTAAAGGAGAAGTACAGCCAAAACTTGCTTGGCTGTGCTCCTCCTGTGGATTACAGGAGTGCAGTTCGTTCTGCACTCCTGTGACCTTTTTTTCAGCAGACAGCGGGCTGACATCACAAAGTCAGTCCAGGCTCGGGCAAGATCATGACAGTGGATTTGGGATCCGCCCACATGACTGGACCAGCACCCGGCTCAGCCTCCCAGCAAACCATTAAGAGCCTGATTTGGCTGCTTCCAACTCCTCCATAGCCCAGTGAGCATGGGGGGGGCGACAGAGCTAAGAGCTGCTTACTGCAGCAGCTCTCTGCTTATGGAGCTGTGAGAGCCGAGCGATCAGTGGTGTTCGATCGCTCGGTTCTCAGTGTTGGAGGTGCCAGGGAACAGATGCACTATCTGGGTAAGTATGAGAATAAAAAAAAAAAAAAAAACGTACATCTCTTTTAATTAAAGGTCTTTGTTTGGAAACTTCCTATTATAGGGTGACAACGCCCAGTCCCTGTCCCCCAAATGTGCTCCTGCATTGTCCCCCTGTCACAAGCACTCCCTGTTGGCTGGACAGACACACATTGCACAGGCATGGTTCACTATTATCATCATTAGCAAGTGAGCTGGTCCAGAGCTGTATTGTGTAGCGACGCTGGATTGCATATAGACAGGAAGTGGTGGAAAGAGGCTGCTGGAGATCAGCAGTATTAGGGTTGGGAAAATGAAAAAAGGTGTAAATGGTATTTTATAAAGAAAAATATAAATGGCCATGGTTTATGAAATGTAGTGAACAGAGCAAACTAATATTTCATGTGTAATACCTGGGAGATCTTCCAAATTAGGTCCCACAAGGGATGGTTCAGTCCTAGGACACCTTATGCGATGTCCTATTCCCATTCATTAGGACAGAGAACATGCTGATCCTGGTGCAAGAGAACTGTAAGAACCAAATTCTGATGACTTATTTTATAATTGCGACATCATTTAAATATATGTTCTACCACATATTCCCGACATCAGTTCATCGCTGGTCAGAAGACAATTACAGTACATCTACAATGAAACTCTTATTTGGGGGGGGGGGGGGGGGGGAGGGGATAGAGTAGAAAGTAGTTAAAAACCTGGTGAGTTTGTTTTCAGTGCTTCATTAGCAGTACAGGGAAGTACTGGCTGCGTCCAGAGCCAACCACTCACAGGTAATCACCGCTTAGCGATTACCTGCAAACGGCTTCAATTACTCTACAGGTGTCCGTATTCTCCCATTGTTTTCAATGAGGCTACCTCCTGCAACTAATCTCCGGGGGCCCCTGCTGATTTTCTCGAATCTGCTCGCTGTCGGCCACAAACACAGAATGTGCCCTTAAGGCTCGGTTCACACTGCTGCGATGCGGGAACGCTGCAAATCTACTGCGGGTTCCCGCATCGCATGCCTCCAGGTGGCAGTTCACACTGCCCTATGCAAACTGCTGGGAGTGTCAGTGAAAAGTTAATGACACCCCCAGATCAGTTCGCATATCGCAGTGCGATCTGCAAACTCGGACAGGAATCGGATCGCATGGTGTGAACACCCATGCGATCCAATTCTGCTGCGGACCAAAAAAAGGGTCCTGTGCAAGTTTGGGCCGGATGCGATGCGAATTCAGCCATACTATCTGTATGGCTGAACTTGCATCGCACAGAGATCGCATGTGATTTGCACTGCAGTGCGGTGCGAATCACATCCGATCTCGTACACCGCAGCAGTGTGTACCCAGCCTTAACCACTTGCAGACCGGACCATTTTGCTGGTCAAAGACCAGACCACTTTTTGCGATTCGGCACTGCATCGCTTTAACTGACAATTGCGCGGTCGTGCGACGTGGCTCCCAAACAAAATTGACGTCCTTTTTTTCCCACAAATAGAGCTTTCTTTTGGTGGTATTTGATCACCTCTGCGGTTTTTATTTTTTGCGCTATAAACAAAAATAGAGCGACAATTTTGAAAAAAACGCATTATTTTTTACTTTTTGTTATAATAAATATCCCCCAAAAATATATAAAAAAAAATTTTTTTCCCTCAGTTTAGGCCGATACGTATTCTTCTACATATTTTTGGTAAAAAAAATCGCAATAAGCGATTATTGATTGGTTTGCGCAAAAGTTATAGCGTTTACAAAATAGGGATAGTTTTATAGCATTTTTATTAATAATTTTTTTTTTTTTTTTTTACTAGTAATGGCGGCGATCAGCGATTTTTATTGTGACTGCGACATTGTGGGGGACCCATCGGACATTTTTGACACATTTTTGGGACCATTGTCATTTATACTGTAATCACTGCTATATAAATGCAGTGATTCCTGTGTAAATGACACTGGCAGTGAAGGGGTTAACCAGTGAGTGGCAGTGTAGGGGTTAAGTGTTCCTAGGGGTGTGTTACTAACTGTGGGGGGGTTGGGCTTTCATTTAGTGAACACTGATCTCTGCTCCAATCACATGGAGCAGAGATCAGCGTCACTAGTTGCTAGGCAGAATGGAAAAATGCTGTTTACACAGCATTTCCTCCATTCGGCCGCTCCGTGAGACGATCGCGGGGATGCCCGCGGCGATCGAGTCCGCGGGTCCCGCGACCGGACTCACGGGGGTCCCGACCAGCGCGGGAGCGCGCCGCCGGCGGCGCGCTCCCGATGGCAGGGCGGCATTGAATATTGGACGTACCTGTACACCAATATGCCTGCCAGTGCCATTCTGTCGACGTACATCATCGTGCGCTGGTCGGGAAGTGGTTAAGCAGTACTCTTCTGTCTTCCCTTCAGTCTTGCACATTTGTACCGGCTCCTCTTCTGTGCTGAAATGGCTTAGTCTGATTTCACTGCACACTGTGAGCTTCTCACAATGTCCAATAGAAGCTACGGCAAGTCAGAAAGAGCCCTGCCTCGTTTCCTGCCTGGAGGACATCCAGCATCATCTAGGCCATGGGTGATCAACATGTGGCCCCCAGCTGTTGTGAAACTACAAGTCCCATGAGGCATTGCAAGGCTGACAATTACAAATATGACTCCCAAAGGCAGAGGCATGATGGGACTTGCAGTCCTACAGCAGCTGGAGGGCCACAGGTTGAGCACACATGATCTAGACCAGCGATGGCCAACCTTGGCACCCCAGTTTTGGAACTACACTTCCCATGATGCTCGTGCACTCTGAAGTGTAGTTGAGCATCATGGAAAATGTAGTTCCAAAACATCTGGGGTGCCAAGGTTCGCCATCACTGATCTAGGCCTTTCCTCGCCAGCCTGTCCCTGTCCTTGGCCCGCCCATTTCATTCATTGGATTTCAGTTCTTTCATTCATGGAGGTTCAGCAGCATATGTAGGCGGTTTGCATGCACATACAGCCTGGCTAGAAACGCCCACTTCTCCAGATGGACACTCACCCATCAAGGTATTTTTTTATATTTGCATAACTCCTCCCTAGAGCCAGCCTACTGCTTGCATCAGATCTGAGGGCTCTTGCCCCTCCCGCCAGCCTTAATCCACCTGTGTGGCATAGAGACTCAATGATGACATCACTGAGTCTAAAATGAGGTGTGCGATGAAAATGGAAATAATTTATATAAAAATGTTATTATGGTGTGGCTTGGAGGGGAGGGAGGGGGGGAGGTAATTTAAGCAGATTAAACTCCAGTTTTAAAGTGTTACCAAACCCAGGACCCTGCATTCCCTATGTCTGGTCTCTCACAGTACACAGAACATGGAAATGCAATTATTTGAGTAAATATAAACAGCTAAATACATTTTCTCATCAGCAGTTAGAACAGTCTTGTGACTTCTATCACTGTCCGGCCGAGCACTGGTTAAAGCTTGTAGGAGGAGTTTTCATTCTCCTCTGACTGTCTGGACAGTGCTGATTGGCCCTGTGCTGATCACATGCACTCTCCCCAAAAAAAACAGAAAAACTCAATAACAATACACACCAAACCGAGGATGTGCAGAGTGACTCTTAGGGCTCTGTGCTATCAGCAGATGGATTGGGGATAGTAAAAGAAGGGGAGGATCAGAGAAGACAGGATCAAACTGCCCTTTTACACAATGCGGAGGATTAGCCCCTTAGGTTCCACAGTGATTATAACAAGCATGCTTTACTGCATATACAAACAGATTTTACTGTTGTGGGTTTAGTAATACTTTAATGCTGGGTTCACACCATTGCAAATTGGATGAGGATTCCCCACATCCAATTTGCAATATCAGAAGATTTTGACCATCTCTCTATGGAGCCATTTCACATATCTCCGCTGCTGCTCTGGTGCGAATTTGCACATGAGCCCTGTGCGTCTTTTGGTCTGTTTCAGGTCTGAATTCAGCCCAAATTTCGGGCTGAAATTGGACCTGAAACAGTGAACCAGGACGCACCGGAACCCTGCTGGGAGCCACATGCGGCAATGGTGTGAACCCAGCCTTAGAGATTTTCTTTCACTTTCTGTCCCAGAGACACAACAGGAAGGGAGAGCAAATATCTCAATATCTTCATAGACAGTTGTCCTCGGAACCAATGTCCCTGTTGGAAACATTTCTTCTTTTACTGTTCTGGTGACAACAGAAATGTAAAAAAAATTGTCATCACTCTCAGTCCTGGGAATGCAATAATAAAAACCCGACAGGGCCTACAACCGTTGACATACGTAGACATATAATGAGAGTTCTTTCCCCTTTTTTCTGGTCTCCGTATCCCCTCTCCTATCCGGTATGCATTGTGTATTACCTGCTCTTCCCCATGACAGGGTTAGGCAACCTTTTAAACACAGCATGCCAAAAAATGTTTTCAAAGTAATTGAGCATGGCGATTTTATAACAAAATAAATCAAACTTCACACTTTCAATCATGAAAAGGTATTTTTATAAAGTAAATGCTGTAAACGACTTTAGTAATGAGAAATGAACGCCTCAGATCAGCCCCAATTCCTGCAACTCCACACCACAGATCACTGTCCTCCCTGAAAATTTGTTTCACCACTGTAACCCTCTGCACATATGCCCCACCGCTGTATCACTCTGCTCATCTGCCCCACCACTGTTCCCCCTTTCTCATCTGCCCCATCACTGTAACCCCCTGCTCTTCTGTCCCACTGCTGAACCCTCTTCTCATCTCTTCCACCACTGTACCTCCCTGAACATCTGCCCCACCGCTGTACCCTCTTCTCATCTATATGTGTGATATGCAGAGTGGTGAAAGGAAGCATTGATGAGACACATCTACCTGTCCTGGCACACTCATCCTGATCTACCTCTCACATCCAGCCCACATGCTTGTATGTGATGTATGTGATGTACTAGATGTATGTGATGTATGGGATGTACGTGATGTAAGTGATGTACATTATGTATGGGATGTATGTGATGTACAGGATGTATGTGATATATGGGATGTACGTGATGTATGTGATATATGGGATGTATGTGATGTACGGGATGTCTGTGATGTATGGGATGTACATGATGTCCGAGATGTATGTGATGTACATGATGTACGCGTTGTAGGGATGTCTGTGGTGTATGGGATGTATGTGATGTACAGGATGTACATGTTGTATGGGATGTACGTGATGTATGGGCTGTACGGGATGTACATGATGTACGGGATGTATGTGATGTGTGGGATGTATAAGATGTATGGGATGTATGGCATGTACGTGATGTACAGGGTGTATGATATATATGTAAAGTATGTGATGTACATGATGTATGGGATATACGTGATATACATGATGTACGGGATGTATGTGATGTACAGGATGTATATAATGTAAGGGATTTACGTGATGTACGGCATATATGGGATGTATGTGATGTACGGGATTTATGGGATGTATGCGATGTATGGGATGTACGTGATGTATGTGATATACGTAAAGTACATGACCTATGTGATGTATGAAATGTACATGATGTATGTGATGTGCGGGATGTATATGATGTATGGGATGTACGTGATGTACGGGATATATGAGATGTATGTGATGTATGTGATATATGGGATGTATGCGATGTATGGGATGTACGTAATGTATGTGATGTACAGGATGTATCTGATGTACAGGATGTATGGGATGTATGTGATGTACGGGATGTATGTGATATATGGGATGTATGTGATGCATGTGATGTTTGTGATGTGTGGGATGTTTGTGATGTATGGGATGTTTGTGATGTACGGGATGTATGGGATATATGTGATGTATGGGATGTCATATACAAGCATATGAAATGGATGCACAATGAGCTCAGGTCAGGGGCATTTTCTGAAAGCAGTGGGCCTGTGTGCAGGATCATAAGTTGGGCCCACAGCTTTCAGAAAATGCCTCTGACCTGAGCTCATTGTGCATCCATCCCATGGGCATAATGCACTGAATACTGGCTGTGGCTTAAAGGGACACAGAGTGCCGGGGTTGAGTAGTAAGTGACACAAAGGTTCAGGAATAATTTCAACAAAATTCCCAG
Source organism: Lithobates pipiens (assembly GCF_037356315.1). Lineage (NCBI taxonomy): Eukaryota > Metazoa > Chordata > Amphibia > Anura > Ranidae > Lithobates > Lithobates pipiens. Next base: position 28,965,937 of record NW_027507686.1, read on the forward strand.
AAGCTCAACAGTAATTCTACAAACTGTCACTTGATTGGTTTTCTCAATAACAGTGAATTCCCTTCTTTCTGAGATTGGAAGTGGCAACCAACCAAGTCATCTTCCTCCAGATGGCAGGCGGGGCTAGCAGGTCTGCGGTTGGCTTTAACAGTGGCCAAGACAGTCCTCCTCCTCCTGGAAAAAGGGACCACCACCCTAGCAGAACTGCACCCAATCTCTTCCCCTTCACAAAAGCTGACGATCGCAGCTACAGAAAGAGAACCAAACGTTGTTTGCCATCTTTTACAATGTGTGGGGGCACAGTGCCTCCCCCTCAGTACAGGTGTGGTGTGGGGAATTCTGAAATTGGAATGTATTAGTGTCTCACTGACACTTCCCTGCATTGCTCTGCTGATGGGGAGGGAGTCGGGTGCCAGAAAAAGAGGCTTCACGTGCTGCTTGCAGCACCTGTGTCGGGGGTTGCCTACCCCTGGTATATGATATACTGTACATCTTCAATAAAACATGTTTGAAACAAAAAAAAAACCCTGACAGGGGACTATGGTCTTAGTCTGCCATGAACTCAGTATGTTCATTTAAATATAAAGAGAGCCAATACAAAATACTAGTAATGCACTGAAATTTCGGCCGCTGAAAATTATCAGCTGAAAATAGGGTTTTCAGCCTTGTGCCCAAATTTTGCCAAGATTTTGCCACGATTTTACCTTGCTTATGGTGTTATTTTCATGGTCACCTGAATCAAAAAATGCATCAAAAATGCAACATGGATACATTTTTGATATGTTCTTGTTGCATTTTCAAAGCATTTCAATGAGGAAGTGCGTTTTTGGTGCGATTTGCCAAATATGCACCAAAAATACAGCAAGCAGGATTTTTAACACCACTTCAAATGGCTGAAAATAAATGTATTTAAAGTAAATTCATGATATTAAAAAGTTGAATATAATGTAATTAGTTATAAATATATATATATATATTTAAAAAAAGGTAAATTTCGGTTTTGGCCAAATGCATCCTGAATTTTTGGTTTTGGCACCAAAATTTTTATTTCGGTGCACCACTTTAAAATACTCATTCATTGGTACTACACTCCGACAGGTTACATGCTCTATACCAGGCATCTTCAAAGTCCAGCCTGCGTTCCAGTTTAATACGCTCCCCCCTGGTAATTTGGATATAGATATCTTTTGTGGCTCCCATGGCCACAAAAGATATATACCGTATTTATCGGCGATGTCTCGGAGGGGACATGGAGGGGGGCGGAACGAATGCCGTCAGATTACATACAGGAGAATCTCCTGTTTACTCGGTGAGCATCTGTAATAGGAAGTTCCATCTCCTGAGCTGGCATTGGACGGCTGTTCTGTCCATCATAGGAGGAGGGACTTTGTATTAAAGAGGCCGCGAGTAAACAGGAGATTCTCCTGTATGTAATCTGTCTGCAATCGTCCTGTCCCCTCCGAGGCTGCAGATGGGCATGAATAAGGCTGCACTGATGGCAATGGTAAGGCTGCATTTATGGCACTTGTGAGGCTGCATTCATGGCACTTGTGAGGCTGCATTCATGGAACTTGTGAGGCTGCATTCATGGCAATGGTGAGGCTGTAGATGGGCACTGGCCCTTATTTTGCTATACAGTTCTTTGTTTAAATGTAGTTTTTTCCTGAAACTTACATACGGTATATCCAAATAACACACCCAATTATCTTTAGTCCTGAGCGGCGCTCAGGGATTTCTTGGGGGGCCACAAAAGATATATATATATATATATATCTCCAAATAACAGGCCCAAGCTAATTTCGTCACCACACACAGCTACAAAGGCAAGATAATTCTTGATGGGTAGTGTAGTAGTGCTTGGACTAACACACTTAGACCAAATTTTAATGGTTCACAGAATGTCAGGCAAAATGGTCAGCCCTCACGCATGTTCACTTCATCGAATCTTGCCCTCTTTGAAAAAAGTTTGGACACCCCTGCTCTATACCCTTCAACTGACGATAGATGCTGGAGATGCAAGAAAGCTCCTGGTACGATTCATTATATATACTTGCTTTGCCTTCTTATGAAACCTTTTTGATAAGCTGTTGACACTCAAATCTACCACCTTTTTGATGCTTGGATCCCTTTTACATTTGTTGCTCTTAGATTTATCTCCTCCGGCTTTCTCTAAATCCTCTAAACAACTGCTGGTGCATGTCCTCATGGCAGCACAATGCTTAGTTGTCCTTTATTGGAAATTACGTCAACCTCCCTCTCTGACGGAGCTCCACGCCAGGATCAGAGATGTCAAAAGGATGACGTATCTTACAGCTATATTAACAACTGTTGATCAATACAGTAGGGTTTTGAAAATGTAGCATACGATCATCTCTGGTTGTCTTTCACCTAGACCAGGGGCGCATGTGGCCCCAGGCAGCTATGAATGTGGCACAACATAAAATCATAACATTTCTTGAAAATGATGATTTTTTTTGTAAAAATACATTTACACTTAGTAAAAACATGCGGCCGAAGAAAAAAATGACAGTGTCTCTATACTTGACTCATATAAGTCTTAGCTTCCCGAAGAAAAATATCCCATTCTTCACAATCGTAATTCATGCCATCAGTTTTTGGCAGCACCTATATTTGTAAGGAACTTTTCAAGTACGAAGCAAAAAATGGCAAAATCAGTCCAAAATATCTGATGAGCACCTTGAGAATTAATTGAGAATTGCTACATCCATTGAACCAGATATTTATGCCTTAGTTCCCCATGATTAAGCTCCGGGGTGGATTGAAACACGTTGGGGGTGTGGCCTGGCTGGAGCCCAGGCTGAGGCTGTTGCACTTTCTTACCTGGGGTTTGCAGAGATGCGTGGCTCATGTGGACATTTTCTTCCCTGTACATGACTGCTTCATGTACCACGATTGCACTAGATGACTGAGTTGCTCAGTTGACATGCTTACTCTCTGGTCTGTATATTAACAAACCCGACTCATTGCTTCTCTCCTTGACCTCTCAGTCCACAGTAGAACCTCTACTGCTTAAATGTCTGCTACTTTGCGTAGCTCAGCCATCCCAACCATATTAATGGAATCTAAGGCCGCGTACACACGGGCGGACTGTTCGCCCAACTTTGTCCGCTGAACAGTGTTTCAGCGGACAGTCCGCTCGTGTGTGGGCTTCAGCGGACAGTTTCAACGGACAGTCTGACGAACAAAGTTTTTCGGAATTTCCGTAAGACTGTCCGCTGAAACTTGGTTTGAGCGGACAGTCCGCTCGTGTGTAGGCTTGTTCGATAAACTAAGTCTCGCGCATGCTCAGAAAGAATTTACACGGCGAAGGTTGCATTGCAGTGTATTGGACTTCGAATTTCTCGTCCCGTCGTACGTGCCGTTCACGTCATCGCGCAAGTTTTCAGCGGACTGTTCGTTCGTCGTGTGTGGTCAAGTCCGTTCATGCTAATTTTGAACGGACTGTTTGTCAAACTGTTTGACGAACCTAGTTGGGCGGACAGTCCGCCCGTGTGTACGCGGCCTAAGGGTTTCTGCAGAGGTTGTGAGGTGTTCTTTGGATTGTGACTGATTGACCTTCCATCTGATGGTACCTACATATGGTCCTGGGTCAATGTAACTTGGCAAAGCCAACTGCATGAACCTATTGATATTCTAAGCTGCTTGCATGTGTGGCATCCAGACCACCACTATGAGGGAGCCATTCTTCTCACTAGCCATCATTAGAAGGGTCATTTTCCCCTCTGGTGAATTGGGTTTAGCAGGGGTTCCCTGAGACCTGAAAGTTATTTTAAGGGTTCCTGTAGGGCAGCCTTTCTCAACCTTTTCAACACAGAGGAACCCTTGAAATAGTTCTCTGGTCTCGGGGAACCCCTGCTAAAAATGAGAAATCTACAACTCATGATACATTAGTATGATGGTCAGTGGGAAGAATGGTCCTTACACTTGTGGTCATTGGGAAGAATTACCTCCTTACAGAGAGCTAAAAAGATCAATGGTGTCGGTGGGAACTTATCTGAGAGGCAGAAATTGCCCAATGCTGAAGGAACCCCTAGAAACCTCTGGAGGAACCCTGGGGTTCTACAGAACCCTGGTTGAGAATCATTGCTGTAGGGTATAAAAGTTGAAAATGGCTGGTCTAACCATTGTATCTTAAACTTGTCATACACTGTGTATCTTTTTTTTCTCTGTTGTATACCAAATTTAGGGACGCACGGATACCATTCCTTTATTGTATTGCAAGTACGAGATATTTTAAATCAATCCGATACCGAGTACCGATACTTCGTGGTGTGATTTGCATCCATACAAAATGAACTGGCGTAAAGTGAACTGCAAAGAATTGCATGCGATTTGAACAGGAATGAAGTGCGATTCCTATCTGAATCGCACGCAAATTCCCCCACCGTGTGAGCCCTGTAAAGAAAGCGAAGCGCCATGTAGCACAGCAATAGGCAGTTTAATAAAATATTATAACTCACAAAGTAAATATCTAGTCAAATTCATATCTGCAGCGTCCCCGTCCCGCCGATGATAGCAAACCACGGCCGCTGGAGGTGCTTCCAGGTGCAGAGGAGACATTGCAGGACTCTTGTGGGTTTAGGGTGGAAGTGATGTCAGTTTAGGGGCGGACCGCCGGACATCTCCAGCCCTGTGAGCACCTCCAGCGGCCGTGGTTTGCTATCATCTGCAGGACGGGGACGCTGCAGATATGGATTTGACTAGATGTTTACTTTGTAGTTATAAATACAATTTATCTTTAACAAATTCTTAATTTATACAAAGGGGCCAGTTTAGTAGCAAGCTTAATAGAAGGGTATTGTTAACCAGTTTCAGCCCCGGACCATTTTGCTGGCTTAAGACCAGAGCACTTTTTGCGATTCGGCACTGCATCGGTTTAATTGACAACTGCGCGGTCGTGCGACGTGGCTCCCAAACAAAACTGATGTCCTTTTTTCCCCCACAAATAGAGCTTTCCTTTGGTGGTATTTGAAACCACTGCGGTTTTTATTTTTTGTGCTATAAACAAAAAAAGAGTGACAATTTTGAAAAAAACACATTATTTTTTACTTTTTGCTATAATAAATATCTCCAAAAAATATATAAAAAAACATTTTTTTCCCTCAGTTTAGGCCGATACGTATTCTTCTACATATTTTTGGTTAAAAAAAATCACAATAAGCGATTATTGATTGGTTTGTGCAAAAGTTATAGCGTTTACAAAATAGGGGATAGTTTTATGGCATTTTTATTAATATTTTTTTTTTACTAGTAATGGCGGCGATCAGCGATTTTTATTGTGACTGCGACATTATGGCGGACACATCGGACATTTTTGACACTTTTTTGGGACCATTGTCATTTATACAGCAATCAGTGCTATACAAATGCACCGATTACTGTGTAAATGACAGCGGCAGTGAAGGTGTTAACCAGGTGGTGGCAATGTAGGGGTTAAGTGTGTCCTAGTGGCTGTGTTTTACTGATCTCTGCTCCAATCACAGGGAGCATAGATCAGTGTCACTTGTTGCTAGGCAGAACGGGGAGATGCTGTTTACATCGGCATCTCCCGGTTCTTCGTCCCCATGAGTCGATCGCAGGTACCCCGGCGGCGATCGAGTCTGCGGGACCCGTGATCGGTGGCACGCACATGATGGCATGGCAGAAAATTCAAAGGGACGTACCTGTATGCCCATTTGCCTGTCCGTGCTATTCTGCCGACATACATCGTCCTGTGCCGGTCGGGAAGCGGTTACAGGCAAGTACATTAAAGTGGAACTTTAGGCCACAAATAAAAATGGGCAAACAGGGAGGAATTTTAATGCAGAAGAGACATGCTTTGCCTTGCATTAAAGCCTTAGGGCCAGTTCACACCATAGAAACGCAGTCCGGATGCGTTCCAGATGCTTTTCTTCATGTTTTTGACGCGTTTCAGTGCATTTTTGATGCATTTTTTATGTGTTTTGGATGCAGTGTAGGGCATTCCCCCCCTTTTTTTTTCTTAAGGACGTGTGTTCCAGTGCATTTTTGGTGTGTTTAGGTGGGTTCCAGTGTGTTTTTGATGCATTTTACAGTGCCCCAGTACAGTCCAGTGCAGGAAAAATGCAACCTGTTCTATGTTTTTTTTCTGGAACTGCAAGCACTGGTGTGAATGATGCCATTGAAAACCATATAACCGACTTTCCATGCGGTTTTGATGCAGAAACATGAAATGTGGTGTGAACTGGCCCTTAAAGTGATTGTAAACGATCACCTTGTAGAACAACTCATTCAGTTTAAAATTGAAATGAAAGGCAAAACATTTGTGTTTAGATATACTGAAAAAAAAACTAAAAAATTATAAATGCTTTTTGTCCCATTGTTATGAGTGATCGCATTCCCTCTGTTCCATCTGTTGTTGTCTGCATAAGAGCTGGGGGAGGAGAAGCAACAGCACACTGAACTTTACAGTAAATGGCTGTCACAGGGAGGGGTGTGTCAGGACAAGTCTGATCATTGGAGGAAAGCATACTGATTTCCCAGCACAGCTAGAGAACTGACCACAATGTGCTCCCCTGCTTAGCGGGGTCAGTTTTTAATAGGAAAGCAGAGGCAGACTGACAGGAACACCGGGGATTTCACGCAAAGGAAGCAATACAGAAAATCTGAATACTTTCTCATACAACTAAATTTTTCTTACCCAAGCCAGATCTGATCCAACCATGTGCACTAAAGCGGCTCTCGATGCTGTCTCCCTAGCAGATTGAAAGCAGCTGTCAATTAAATGCTGTAATGAGGGAGTGGGGGCGTGGCCAAGCCACCCACTCTGTGTCAATCGAAGCAGACAGGGCGGCTCGGGTGCGAGCGCGTTTGGGTGCCCCCATGAAAGACAGCCTTTAATTTCACTTTAATAATGCACTTAATAAAGATTATTTCTTGTTAACTTCTTCAATATTAATTTTTATCTGATGATTAGCACATGAAAAGTCTCAGCTACTTTTTTTTTCTCTTTCCATTCTGCTCATTTTGTGTATGCGGAAAGGGGGGGATCTACATTAGCAAAGAGGTTCCTTATGCCATTATTTCTCTGATCTCCATTGGCTGCCCATACCAGGAAACATTTTTCAAAAAGAGTGGACCAAGAGTCCAAAAAATGTAATTCAATACCTTAAAGTGGACCTGTCAGCAATCTTCATATATAAATTCCTGACATGTCACAGTATACAGCGACAGTAACACTTCTCAGGCTTCTTGGGACACCTAGTCACTATCTACCTTTGCCTGGAGCATAGACGAGCTCCCTTCCCGGCCAGCACTCACAGCGGTGGGCACAGGACTTCCTATACAGCCTGAGCGGCTCACACTCATATCCTTGGTTCATGGTGTGAATGGACTCTTAGGCTGGCTACGTAACTATTTGCCACAATAAATGATTTTCTCAGATTTTACTGGACACTGTGAGCGTCTCACAACGTCCATCAGAAGCTGCAGCAAGTCAGGTAGAGTAATTTCCTGGCTGGAGGACATCCAGCATCATCTAGCTCTTTCTTCCCCAGCCTGACTGTCCCTGGCCCGGCTGCCCCATTCATTCATTGGACTTTGGACTTCAGTGCATGGCAATGCATCATACTGCATTGTGCTAAAAATTCGGTGACACGTCCATGGCAATTTGATGCATTCGTAGCCCATTATTATCACTGGGCTGCCTTTATGCAATGCATGTTAATTATTATTATTATACAGGATTTATATAGTGCCAACAGCGCTTAACTAAATGAAGGCAGACATTACAGTTACATTACAATTCGGTACAAGAGGAATCAGAGGGCCCTGCTCACTAGAGCTTACAATCTAGGAGGGAGAGTCAATTGATACAAAAGGTAATAGCTGATGGAGAAAGTAAAACAGTGTATTAGTTAGAAGCAGGATAAGCTTCTTTAAAGAGAAGGGTTTTCAGGGATCGTCTAAAGATGGATAGATTTTTGGACTGTCGGACAGATTGGGGTAGGGAGTTCCAAAGGGTGGGCGAAGCTCTGCAGAAATCCTGTAGGTGAGCATGGGAGGAGGCGACAAGGGAGCTGGAGAGCAGGAGGTCTTGGGAGGACCGAAGAGAGAGGCTTGGTTGGTATTTTGAGACTAGGTTAGTGGTGTAGTGGGGGGCAGAGTTGTGGATGGCTTTGTAAATTATTGTTAGTACTTTGAATTTTATTCGTTGGGTGAGCGGAAGCCAGTGCAGGGATTGGCAGAGAGGGGCGGAGGACACTGAACTGTTGGTAAGGTGGATGAGTCTTGCAGTGGCATTCATCATGGACTGAAGGGGGGATAGTGTATGTAATGGTAGTCCAACAAGGAGGGAGTTGCAGTAGTCTAAGTGAGAAATAATCAGGGAGTGAATTAGAAGCTTGGTGTTGTCATTGGTTAAAAAGGGGGCGTATTCTAGAGATGTTGCGGAGTCTAAGGCGGTATGATTTGGACAGGGATTGAATGTTGGCCTGAAAGGACAGTTCAGAGTCTAGGGTTACCCCTAGCACCCTGGCATGTGGGGACGGACTGATAGTTGTGCCATTGATCTTGACAGAGAAGTCAGGGGAAGGGGCATGTGCGGGAGGAAATATTATGAGCTCGGGTTTTAGATAGATTCAGTTTGAGGAAGTGGTGTGACATCCAGGCTGATATGTCTGTTAGTAAATCAGTGATGTGTGAGGAGACTGATGGGGTGAGCTGAGGGGTAGAGCGATAGAGTTGGGTGTCATCGGCAAACAAATGGTAGTGGAAGCCTTGGGAGGCTATCATCTGACACAGGGAGGATGTGCAGATCAAGAATAGAAGCGGTCCAAGGACAGAACCTTGGGGGACCCCAACGGTAAGAGGTGTTGGAGAGGGGGAAGGAGACTTGTAAGTGACACTGGAGGTGTGGTGAGATAGGTAGGGTTCCAACAGCCATGGATACCAAGCAAATTGAGTTGAGGAGGAGGGAGTGATCAACTGTATCAAAGTCAGCAGAGAGGTCCAAGAGTAACAGTGCAGAATAATGACCGTTGGTTTTATCTGTTAGTAAGTCGTTAGTGAGTTTTAGTAGAGCAGTGTCTGTGGAGTGTTGTGGACGAAATCCAGACTGAAGGGGCTCAAGAAGGTTATACTCAATGAGATGGTCGCTCAGTCGATTGTAGACTAAACGTTCAAGGAGTTTGGAGGCAAAAGGGAGTAAGGAGATGGGTCTTAGGTTGTTAGGATTGGTGGGGTCCAGAGAGGCCTTTTTTGGTATTGGAGTGACTAGTGCATTTTTCAGAGGGTTGGGGAAGATAGAGAGGGAGAGGTTGAAGATATGAGTTAAAGAGTGGAGGATAGAGTCAGAGGGTGACCGTAGTATTTGAGAGGGAATGGGGTCCAGCGGGCAGGAGGTTAGGTTGGCTTTAGAAAAAAGTTTATTGACTTCCTCTGTAGTAGATGGGTTAAACAAGAGTTTTGATTGTACAGGAGGACAAAGAGTGTAAACCGAGGGAGATATCTGTAGAGCGGAGATTTCGAGACAAATTGTCTCAATCTTTTTTTTTTTAAGTGATTAGCAATCTCCTGTTAGGCTGGATTCACACTTATGCATTTTTAATGCTTTTTGCATTTTGCAGATTTGCACTACAGAATGTGTTCCATAGGAAACCATGTTAAATAGGCTGTAGTGCAAATCTGCAAAATGCAAAAAGCACTAAAACTGCATAGGTGTGAATCCAGCCTCAATGTTATATTTTGTGACACATTAATGTGACATTAAAGCACAACAGAAATGTAAATTAATCCAAAATCCCCTGTAACTGCTGGGCACTCACCTATGCAGTGCCCCTGGATGACGTAATTCTATTACGAAACGCGTAGGGAGGAGCGCTGACGTCACCTCTTGTCTACAGCTGGAGATCCAGGAAGGACGGGTTTGCTCTTGTGCATCCGGCAGGCGCACTCGGCTTAGGGCTCATGCTTTCTACATTTCTGTAAGTGCAATTGCTTTTATATTTTCCAATAAATCGTGGGTTTTATGCTATTGGAGCCTCTTATTTTTTTTATGGAAAAACACCAACGGGTTTGAGTCTATTGGAGGTGGATTGAGGAGTGTGCGTTTATCAGACCCTGGATATTGCCTATAAGGGGATGCCATAGAAGTAACTCTACTCACTCTGGTGGCGGAATATCACAAACAGTCAGCCTTTTGAAGACTGCTTTGGTTGTTTTGGCTGCTGATGGATGTCTAATTTTTAATTCTTAATTCTCACGGGTGGATAAGAACTTTTTTGCCCAATTTTTAACCCTTAGTTCTCACGGGTGAATAAGAACTTTTTTGTAATGATATGTTCAGAGACAATTCATCTTTAATTATTTTTAATTTGTTTCACTTACAATATTTTTTTGGATATATTGAGAGGCGATCTAGCATCTCTCGCTTTATTGTTGTTTATTTTATTGTTTGCTGCATGTGTCTTGTTATACGTACAGAGTATGATTTTCATGGTTCATGCACATGTGGCTTTATGCTAGATGGTGTCATATTTATTTAAGTCACTATTGTAATGATTTATTGTTTTTTATAGGGATTATATCAAGCACAATTCTTGGGTTCATTATACACTAATAATATATTTTATTCAGATATATTATATTAAGTTAGCGCAATTCTTTTTATTTTCCGTTATTATTGCATCCACTGACGCCGATTCTGGGGGCTATTATTGCGTCCATTTACACTATTATTGGAGGTTATTATTGTTTTTATGGACACCAACACTGGGGGATATTCTTGTGTCCACTGACACCAATATTGGGGTTATTTTGCACTCATTGGCACCAAAGCTGGAGGCTATTATTGTATCCACTGGCACCAGGCCTGGGGGTTATTTTTGCATCCACTGACATTAGTGTTGGGGTTTTTATTGTATTCACAGACAACAACACTGTGGGTATCATTTACACCAGAACTGGGGCTATTATTGCGTCCACTGACACTAGTGCTAGGGGTTATTATTGTGCCCACTGACACCAGTGTTGGGGCTATTATTGCCTCCACTGACACCCATGCTGGGGGTTATTATTGCATCCATTGACACCAGTGTTGTGGGCTATTATTGTATCCACTGACAAACAACAATACTGAGGGTATTATTGCACTGACTTATTATTGCACTTCCAATGCATTGAAGAGATGGCTCTGGGAAAGGCTGACAGGATGCTGTTTCCTGAAAACATCACAGCCCCCTGCCTCAGTACTCTCAGTCCTGATCCAAGCACAGGGCTGGCTATTGGGTAGAGCTATATCAAAATGCATAGAAGGCCCACATGTAATGCTGAGCCTCCATGATTGAAAGAACTGAAATCCAATAAATTAAAAGGGGTGGGTCATGGACAGTTAGGCTGGGGAGGAAAGGACTAGATGATGCCGAATGTCCTTCAGCCAGGTAATCTAAGGTACTGCAGCTTTTAATACACATTGCGAGAATCACACAGTGTGAAGCAAAATCTGAATAAGCAATTTCAGTCCATCGACAAATATGTAATAAGAAAAAGTATTTCCGATGGAGCCTAAAAGTGGCTGATGCTACATAATACAGTCATAAAAACCCTTCAGCTGTTGTCATTATCAGAAAACCTGCCCTGGGAAATGTCAGTGTGCATGTAGACAGGAATTGGCTGCAAAGAGAATGTGGGAGATCAGAAGCAGTAAAACATGACAAAGAATGCAAAATTAAAAGGAAACTGAATTATATACTAAAAATGGCAATTTTTCAATTTTGGGCTTCCATCGATTTTTAAATCACAGGGTCAGCAGCTTTCTAAATGTCATTTTATTAGATTTGGATTTGTGTAATCCTAGCGCAAAATGTTGTAATGAAAATTTCCTATTGCAATTAAAAATACTGATTGCAAATAGAAATCATCCATTATCTGCGGGTTAATAGCAATAGAAATATGCTAATTCTATGATTGTTACTAACCAGAAACAAAGATGTTGATCATTATTATTTTGTTACACTCTATGTTATTGTATGTTATCACCCCAATGGCCTTTGTAGGACTTTATATTATTATTATATTATTGTTATTTGGTTACATTATATATTATTTTCTGTTATCACCCTAGCCGCCTCCATAGGACCTCACATTTCATTCATTGGAGTTTGAGGGAGAGGTTATTATTATTATTATTTATAATATTATTTTTATTATTTTGTTACATTTTATATTTGATGTTATTGCGGCAGCGGCCTGTGTAGGACTTCACATAACTTTATTTTGAGGTTGAAGAGGTTATTATTATTTTTATTATTTTGTTACATTGTATTTTATGTTATCACCCCAGCTGCCTGTGTTGGACTTTTAATTACATTATTTTGAGGTTGAGGAAGAGGTTATTCTTTATTATTATTATTTTGTTACATTGTATATTATTTTATACTATCACCCCAGTGGCCTGTATCACATTTCACTTTTTTTGGGGGGTTGCAGAAGAAGTTTTTAATATTATTATTCTCTATATTAATATATATATATATATATATTTTTTTTACATTGTGCATTTTAAGTTGTCACTCCAGTGGCCCGTGTAGGACTTCACATTTCATTATTTTGAGTTTTTGACTGGTCCTCGTCACCCACTTCCGGGAGACTGCGCCACGGTGACCTTGGCCCCCCTCCTCCTTCCTCCGCTGCCGGGCCAGTTAGAAAGCACAGCGCACTTTGCACATGTGCAGTAGGGAGGTCTCACCACGAATGGCAGCGGCAGCACCCGAGAGCCAATCTGAAAATCGGCTGGGGTGCCAACATTGCGGGATCGATGTACCAGTAAGTGCTACAGCATTTGTAGCTGCTGACTTTTAATTTTTTGGGGAGGAGGCAGAACTACTCTTTAATATTTTTTTCTTTTTTTACATTGTACATTTGATGTTGTCGTCACAGTGGCCTGTGTAGGACTTGACATTTCATTATTTGGAGGTTGAGGAAAGAGGTTGAGGTTGTTATTATTATTATTAGTATTAATATTATTAACAATACTAATATTATTATTTTGTTACCGTATTTATTATTTTTTATTCTCACCCCCGCAGCCTGTGTAGGACTTCTCATTTAATTATTTGGAGGATAATGAAGAGGTTGTTATTATTATTAGTATTATTAATAAGAATAATATTATTATTTTGTTACATTGTTTATTATTTTATATTCTCACTCCTGCAGCCTGTGTAGGACTTTTAATTTCATTATTTGGAGGCTAAGGGAGAGGTTATTATTATTATTATTATTTTTATTATTATTAATAATAATAATAATAATAATAATAATAATAATATTATTTTGTTACATTGTTTATTATTTTAGGTTCTCACCCCCACGGCGTGTGTAGGACTTCTCATTTCATTATTTGGAGGTTAAGGGAGAGATTGTTATTATTATTATTAAAAATAATAATAATAATAATAATATTATTATTTTGTTACATTGTTTATTATTTTAAATTCTCACCCCCGCAGCTTGTGTAGGACTCCTCATTTCATTATTTGGAGGTTAAGGAAGAGGTTATTATTATTATTTTGTTACATTGTTTATTATTTTATGTTCTCACCCCCGCATCCTGTGTAGGACTTCTCATTTCATTATTAGGAGGTTGAGGAAGAGGTTATTATTATTATTATTTTGTTACATTGTATATTATTTTATGTTATCACCCCAGCGGCCTGTGTAGGACTTCACATTTTATTATCTGCAGGTTGAGGAAGAGGTTATAAATATATTATTATTATTATCTATATTAATATCATTACTATTTTTTTTTTTTTTTTTTTTTTAATGTTATCACCCCAATGGCCTATGTAGGACTTTATATGTGATTTTTTGGAGAGGAAGAGGTTATTATTATCATTATTCTTATTTTGTTATCACCTCAGCAGCATGTATGTGACTTCTCATTTTATTATCTGGAGGTTGAGGAAGATAGAGGAATGTGGTTATAATGAAATAAAAAGGACCGTCGCTGCTAATACAAGGGGTTGGTGATCCTAAGTATGAACAATCAGGGGGTCCCGCTCGGGGTTTGCGCCAGCCTTGCAGTAATAATATTTTTCTCTGGTCGGAAGCGCGTCAGTCTCCGGGGAGAAAGCAGCGCAGTGTTTCAGCAGCCCACCTCTCGGATCATGGGATTGATCGGCGTGCTGATTAATTTATGGTGGTGGGGGGATGGACTCAGCAGGTCACAGTCTTGATCAATACATAATCCGGGGGCCAGTGTTCCCTGGAGAGCCGCACCATCCTGCATTACGGTGCAACCATTGTGCCTTCCTCCGGCGCCCGGCTCCCTCTGCGGATTGGGGGGGGGGGGGACAAAAAAATGTCACAGGACAATTAGATGCAGCTGCTGGGCCGCAGCAAGCAGGAGGAACTGAGCAATGTAAAATGCTGAAAAAATCAATGAACGATGGCTGGAGTTGCAAGTTCCTTATTAGCAGACAGCACCCCCCACCCCCCCCCCCCCTCCTCCTTCTTCCCCTCCCTGCGAGGAAAATGTCAGCGTAATAACCAAGAGCAGGTCTTATTTGCTGGATTCCCCTAAGAGAGCAATATATATGCAGCTCAGCTCTGCAGTGCCTTCATCACTACAGAAAGGCCCAGTCCTGTCGGATACCAACCAACCTGAGCCAGCTGAGGAGGGGAATACAGATTCATAGAGAAAATCATAGATATTATTATTACCAGTAATATTTATTAACACTGAATAGTAAAACACCATCAGAGACAGCTAGATAAATAGACAGATATACTGTAGATAGATCAATCTTCCAAAGGAATCAATGTAAAAACACTGGGAAAAATCAATCACTAACTATTAGAATTGAATATATGTTTACAGGAATTTAAAGTGATCAAGGTCAGAGATCATACTGCACTAGGGCATACATCTAAATGGTACTGAAAGCAGCATCTCTCCTGTGTGTAGTGCAGCTGGTCAATTTACTAGAGACTGGTGACATCACTGAGAATGCAGCCTATCCATTCATTAGAGACCGGTGACATCACTGAGAATGCAGTCTATCCATTCACTAGTGACCAGTGACATTACTGAGAATGCAGCCTATCCATGCGCTAGAGACCAGTGACATCACTCAGAATGCAGCCTATTCATTCACTAGAGACCAGTGACATCACTGAGAATGCAGCCTATTCATTCACTAGAGACTGGTGACCAGGGGAGGGCTGGCAGCCTTAGGCCTGGGGGGCAAGTCCAGTCAAGTGGCCCATTGAACCACTGAATCAGCTCACCACCCATCTACACCACATTCCCCGTAGAGAGAGAGAGGGAGACTGCTCCACATTGCCCCAAAGAGAGAGAGACTGCTTGACACTGCCTGCACAGAGAGAGGGACTGCTTCACACTGCCTGCACAGAGAGAGACCGCTTCACACTGCCTGCACAGAGAGAGACCCCGCTTCACACTGCCTCCACAGAGAGAGACCGCTTCACACTGCCTGCACAGAGAGAGACCCCGCTTCACACTGCCTCCACAGAGAGAGACCGCTTCACACTGCCTGCACAGAGAGAGACCCCGCTTCACACTGCCTCCACAGAGAGAGACCGCTTCACACTGCCTGCACAGAGAGAGACCCCGCTTCACACTGCCTGCACAGACCCCGCGTCACACTGCCTGCACAAAGAGAGCAGTCACTTTCTGTGCAGGCACTGTGAAGCAGTCAGTCTCTGTACAGGCAGTGTGAAGTGGAGCAGTCTCTCAGAGAATGGAGCAGTCTCTCAGAAAGAGACTGCATGATTGCCCCCAGAGAGACTGAGAAAAAGAGCTTGCCCCTTCCCCACACCCAGTACACAGACCAATGAGACTGCAGGAAGATGAAGACTAAAGACTGTGCTGTCACTGCCACCACACTAAGCACTACCTGTGAAGTCCGGAGCTTCTCTGGTGAGTGAGCACCACACCACTGGGCAAGCCAAGCAAGCAGAGTAGCTGAGAATCACAGTGAGCGCAGCAGGCTAAACACGCAAGTCCTGCTGTCTCCCCGGCATGAACACCAGATTCACAAGGGTGCAGGTTCCTCCTGTCTCAATTGCGGATAGTAAGAAATGCACATGCAGACACATGCTGGAGCACCGGACAGATTAAGGGCATTGTGGGCCTGGTGCTGCAGTGGAGCATGTTTAGGAGTGGCAGGGATATGAGGTAAGTAATGTCATATCTAGGGTTGCCACCTGTCCAGGATTCACCCGGACAGTTCGGGTTTGGGTTCATGTGTCCGGGTTTCAGACTGTCTGAAACCCGGACACATTATTTAGACTGGACTATGGCTTTTCAGCAGGATTGCTGGTAGTGGTTGTCTCAGCTGCGAGTGTCTGTTACACTCTTTCACAGTCCCTAAAGCCAGCACTAACAAACCACCCCCCCCCCCCCAAAACACATACAGATGGGAGAGGAGAGAGGGCTCGATCTGCACCTCTTCCACCCCAACCCTACCCCTCTGTGTCTGCCCACACTCCAATCCCTAGCGCTGTGCCTCAGAAAAGGAAAGTGGGAGCCAGAAATTTGAAGTCCAGCAGCCTCAGATCCATCTGGTGCTGACTGCCAAGGGGTGAGTGGGCTCACCATCCATCCATCCCTGTCTGTGACTGAAGTCTCCCCCCTTCTCTCTCTTGCCTCTGAGTAAGTACAATAAGGCAAATTAGGGTTCTCAGAGCACCCTTACATCAGAGTTCCCCTTTACACCAGAGGCCGTAGTGTTTCCCCTTACATTAGAGTCCTCTTCGTACATCAGAGTTCTCAGTGTTCGCCCTTAAAGCGTAGGTCCACCGTAAAGTGGAGCTTCCGCTCATTGGAACCCTCCCCCCCTCCGGCGCCACAATTGGCACCTTTCAGGGGGGAGGGGGGTGCAGGTACCTGTACAGTACAGGTATCTGCACCCACTTCCGGCGTAGATTCTGCAGAAGCTACATCCCTTTCCGCAGAATCCACGCCCCTTTCCGAAGGTCCCCCGCTGCCTGATGGGAAACACACGGATCCCAGAGACAGCGGGGACCATCCTTATTGCACAGCGCGACTTGCGCATGCGCAGTAGGGAACCGGGAACTGAAGCCGCAAGGGTCCACTTCCTGATTCACATACCCAAGATGGTGGCGGCAGCACCCCGAGAGACGATCGAGAGATCGGCTTCGGGGTGCCGACATCACGCGCACGCTGGGCGGGTAAGTGTCATTATTTTAAAAGTCAGCAGCTGCAGTATTTGTAGCTGCTGGCTTTTAAAAACAAAACAAAAAAAAAACGGCGGACTCCCGCTTTAAATCAGGGTTCCCAGAGCATCCCTTATGTTAGAAGCCCCAGAGGTCTCCCTTACATCAGAGTCTGCAGAGTCCCCCCCCTTACAGTGAAAGGGAACTCTGCAAGTTCAGATGTAAAAGGGGAACTCTGTGGATTCTGATGTAAAGGGGGACTCTTGTTATTAACTTCATATGATTAGAAATGTTATTTAGTAGCAAAATATATGTATAGTTTATACTAAAAATTGCTGTGCACCACAAAAGTGTTCGGGTTTGACTTGAAGAAAAGGTGGCAACCCTAGTCATATCCCAGCTCTTGCCCAGACTTGGTCACAGCCCCACAGGGCTGTAATGTTAGGGAAGCCCAGAACTTGAATTACCAAGCTTCCGTAAGAGCCGTGTGTCGGTGTGTGCTCTGAGGTGAAAGTTTCCAAGCCATCAGAATACAGTGATCAGTGCTGGCAGCTATAGCAGCCAGCACTGATTGCTAAAAACATAAAGACACGCTGGTTGTACTGTCAGTTGATGGAGTCAAATTCTGTACAACCAGTCTGCACAGAGATAGATTGAAATGTCTGCTGAACCGGCAGAATTTCAATCTGTCTATTGTGGCCTAAGTCCACCAGTCTCTGGGTTTAATAATATCCTCAAATCTTTTGAAAGGGGGCTCCACTTAGGTGTAGAAATTCACTTTGAACTCCACCTTATTTCCAGAACTCTCTTTAGGGTCCTTTAACACTGAAGGCGCTGTACAGGTGTTTTAGTGCTAAAAAATAGCACCTGTAAAGCACTTCTTATGCCACCCCAGGTTTCCCACTGGGGCGGTGCGCTTGAAGGACATTCTGAAAAGTCCAGCAAGCAGCATTATTGGGGCGTTTTGGGAGAGGTGCCCAGCCCATTGAAATGAAGGCAACACGGCCGTTTTTAACACTTTCTTTGGCCACTAGTGGGGGTTAAAAGTGCCCCGCTAGCGCCACTAAAACAATGATAAAGCGCCACTAAAACGAGCAGCGCTGTACCACTACCGCCCACATCGCCCCAGTGTGAAAGTACCCTTTGGTATTAGATGTGCAAACAAAAAGGTGAGACCACATCTAATACCTACAGAGAGTAATGGAAATAAGGTGGAGTTCAAAGTGAACTGTGTCATTACCTGCAGGGATTGGCATTTAGGGGGGTTAAAGCAGGCAGGGATGAAATGTGATATCAACTTTTCACTGCCTGTCAAATGCCTCTGAAAAGTGACCTGAGCATGGATCACTTTTCAGAAGAGTGGCAGTGGCTGCTGCAAGTGAATACAAGCATTTAGGCTCACACTGGTGTGCTGCGGTTTGGCTGCAGTGCGGGTGTACTGGCGGGTGTCACACCCCCTCAGACTTCTTTTAGGTTACTCATTGTTGCTGCATGTCCTGAAAGTGCACCAAACATGCAGCATGCGGGACGTTTTGTGCACTTTCAGAACATGCAGTAAAAATGTGCATCCATGTCCCAGGGGCAACATGCATGATGACTGCCAGTACACCAGCACTGCAGCCAAACTGCAGCATGTCAGTGAGAGCCCACATCATACCACCTAGCCCTAGGAGGGCAAGGTACTGGCACAGGCTGCTAGAAAAAAACTCTTTGGCTGCAGAGAGGAGGAGAGAGTAGGAGCTCACTTATTTGGATGGTCCCGGCCTCCCAGGAGCCTCACTGGATTCCAGCCAGATTGAGCAGAGAGCAGGTCCAGCCTCTGCCAGCCAATGGTGTGGAGTAGGGAGGGGCTGGGCGGGGCTGTGCTGTGTAACAGACTGTCAGCCCTGACATGAAGACATCGCTGGCTCACAGTACTGGACTCGGCCAGCTCAAGAACTGTGCATGTTGCGGTTTTGAGCTGACGACACAGCAGCCTTTGCCACCGCATATCAGAGCAGCCCAGGGGGCAATTGCATCCCTGCCCCCTGGCCCAGCCCTCCCCTGCTGGTGACATCACTAAGAATGCAGATTATCCATGCGCTAGAGAATGGTGACATCATGAGGAATGCAGAGTATCCATTCACTAGAGACCAAAGACATCACTAAAAAATGCAGCCTATCCATTCACTAGAGACCGGTGACATCACTGAGAATGCAGCCTATCCATTCACTAGGGACCGGTGACATCACTGAGAATACAGCCTATCCATTTACTAGGGACCAGTGACATCACTGAGAATGCAGCCTATTCATTCACTAGAGACCGGTGACATCACTGAGAATGCAGCCTATCCATTCACTAGAGACCAATGACATTACTAAGAATGCAGCCTATCCATTCACTAGAGACCAGTGACATTACTAAGAATGCAGTCTATCCATGCGGTAGAGACCAGTGACATCATTAGGAATGCAGCCTATCCATTCACTAGAGACCAAAGACATCACTGAAAATGCAGCCTATCCGTTCACTAGAGACCAGTGACATCACTGAGAATGGAGCCTATCCATTCACAAGAGACCAGTGACATCACTGAGAATGGAGCCTATACAGTTACAAGAGATAAGTGACATCACTGAGAATGCAGCCTCTACAGTCACTAGAGACCAGTGACATCATTAGGAATGCAGCCTGTCCATTCACTAGAGACCAGTGACATCACTGAGAATGCAGCCTATCCATTCACTAGAAACCGGTGACATCACTGAGAATGAAGCCTATCCATTCACTAGAAACTGGTGACATCACTGAGAATGGAGCCTATCCATTCACTAGAAACTGGTGACATCACTGAGAATGGAGCCTATCCATTCACTAGAAACTGGTGACATCACTGAGAATGGAGCCTATCCATTCACTAGAAACTGGTGACATCACTGAGAATGGAGCCTATCCATTCACAAGAGACCAGTGACATCACTGAGAATGGAGCCTATCCAGTTACAAGTGACATCACTGAGAATGCAGCCTCTCCAGTCACTAGAGACCAGTGACATCATTAGCAATGCAGCCTATCAATTCACTAGAGACCAGTGGCATCATTGAGAATGCAGCCCATCCTGTACTGAGTTTAGAAAATGTTTGTTGTGTGTAATTTTTTCTCACTATGTTTCTAAACACGTATTTGCTATTGGAAATCCTCCTCTATCGCAGTGTTTAATTCAGAGTGTGCGGCGTGTTGCTGATAACCGTAATTATGAGACAAGTGATAGAAGCGACAAGAGGTCTCTGCTGAATGGGGGAATACCTAGCTGTCATACGGATGTAAAGTAACCTACTGTAACTGCTCTTGTGAGTGACATTAATTGCTGCAATCAGCATTTATTTCTGCCCCCGGCCAGCGGGATTGTAAAATGACCGGACAGCACAAAGCCATCTGCCTGCAGATCCATGTCTCGGCCTGTACCCAGCTCATTGTACTGTGCTTCAGATTACTGGGAGGAGCCACAAGTATGGAAAACTAAAATTCTGCTTAAAAATTATTGGATGTCGGTGGGAGGTATGCTGTGTTAGTGCCTCAGATGTTGCTCTTCTCCAGCACCACCTTTTCTAAGAGATGATTGGTGCCAATAAAGTGAGAGCTTGCACTGAACAGAATCAAGTAACAGGAAGTTGCAGTCCTACCAAGAGCAACCATGAAAGCCCACTTAATGTGGCTATAAGTAACTCTATAACATTCAGGACCTACATTACATCCATATGCACACTGGCATGCTGCACGGCACAGAGGGATCTGCTATCATGCTTCAGATATACCTAGAGGCACTCTAAAAGTCCTGCTCAATGTACAAATATCAGGTAATAGGCAAACAAAAGGAGACTGGTAACATCACTGAAAATGCAGGCTATCCATTCACTAGAGACCAGTGCTATGACTTAGAATGGAGCCTATCCATTCACTAGACACCAGTGACATGACTTAGAATGGAGCCTATCCATTCACTAGAGACCGGTGACATCACTGAGAATGCAGACAATCCATTCACTAGAGACCGGTGACATCACTGAGAATGCAGCCTATCCATTCACTAGAGACTGGTGACATCACTGAGAATGCAGACAATCCATTTACTAGAGACCGGTGACATCACTGAGAATGCAGCCAATCCATTCACTAGAGACCAGTGACTTCACTGAGAATACAGCCTATCCATTCATTAGAGACCGGTGACATCACTGAGAATGCAGCCTATTCATTCACTAGAGACCAGTGACATCACTGAGAATGCAGCCTATCCATGCGCTAGAGACCAGTGACATCACTGAGAATGCAGCCTATTCATTCACTAGAGACTGGTGACATCACTAAGAATACAGCCTATCCATTCACTAGAGACTGGTGACATCACTAAGAATGCAGCCTATCCATTCACTAGAGATCGGTGACATCACTAAGAATGCAGCCTATCCATTCACTAGAGACCATTGACATCACTGAGAATGCAGCCTATTCATTCACCAGAGACTGGTGACATCACTAAGAATGCAGCCTATCCATGCGCTAGAGAACAGTGACATCACTGAGAATGCAGCCTATCCATTCACTAGAGACCAGTGACATCACTAAGGATGCAGCCAATCCATTCACTAGCGACCAGTAAAATCACTGAGAATGCAGTCTATCCATTCACTATAGGCCGATGACATCACTGAGAATGCAGCCAATGCATTCACTAGAGACCAGTGACATCACAAAGAATGCAGCCAATCCATTCACTCAGAAACTGGTGACATCACTGATAATGCAGCCTATCCATTCACTAGAGATCAGTGACATCACTGAGAATGCAGCCTATCAATTCACTAGAGATCAGTAACATCACTGAGAATGCAGCCAATACATTCACTAGAGACCAGTGACATCACTGTGTTTTGACTTTGGCACAGTCTAGCTATGTTTCCTGGACAGGAAATTGAAGTTTCTGTCAGGTTAAAATGGACCTATTATTACAAATGTATGTTCCTTTCTGGGATGGAAACAAACATTAGCAGAAGGGCTAAAGTACTTACCTTTGCTGAAGAACCCACTGCTCTAGGTTTCTGCTAATATAGACAAAAGCTATGGGGGGGGGGGGTGTACAATCAGATTGGCTAAGATGCAGAATGAGGAGCACATCCATTCAGCCAAGTCCATATAAAGGCAAAGTTCTCACACAGGAGCAAAATCTCGTGTATCTTTCTAGTTTGGTGCTGCACTACTTCCTCTCATACTCATTACCTCCAGCTCTTCTCCTTCATGTTGATGGTTTGTCTTGAGGTCAAAGATTCACAGTCGGAAGTCATTGGAGACTTAATGGTGAACATTAGTGCAGATCGTATTGTAAAATATCGACGTCTGCTACCGCAAATTCAATTGTGCCTCCCAAGGACACGTATGGAAGCGCTCAGCGCAGATGTATATATGTTTCAAATTAACGCTAAATGGAGAAACGTCGTGACTGAGCCCACGAAGGGCAGAGACCAGACCCATCATGCTGTGGGGTTTAATGCTGGAAAAATGTCACGACTGGGTCCGAGAAGCACAGAGACTAAGCCCATCACGTTCTCGGGGTGACCTCTGAATGGTGTCCAGTTATGTGTCTGAATAATCTTCTGGAATTTGACTCTGTGGCCGATTTGTCTGAGCTCCGGAAGATTCCCTGTTTCTGTTATGCTCTGTCCAATATTTTTCAAGGTATTCCCCTCCCCCTTTCTGGGCCCCCATTACCTATCCTCCCCAAGAAGTCACATTGGAGGCCACGTTGGCAGCACCCCACTATGAGGCCACATGTTGCCTTGTCCACTGCCCAACCACTTGTGATTTATCAGACAGCACAGCATGGGAGGGTGACAACATTTTCTGAAAAAGTAACGAAATTACATAAAAGAAGCAGAAGCCCCTCCTCATGTGAATTTTTTATTGAATCTCGTGGTGCTTTGTGTATTTCTTCCAGATCTGTGCAGTAATCCAGCGTGAGACTTTGGGGTTGATTTACTAAAGGCAAATAGACTGTGCACTTTGCAAAGTTACCATATAGGTTTATTGGGGTAAAAGATTGCACTTACAGAATTGCTGGTGACGACGTCAGATTGTGACGAAACGCGCGTCGGGAGTTTTGACATGCTCACGTCATCGTGCTGTAACACAATGGACGAGTGTCCGCAAAGCCAGCGGCTCTTTTCTTGACTTTTATTACCAGCAATTCTGTAAGTGCAATTTTTTACCCCAATAAACCTATATGGTACATTTTTTACACTATGGTGAGTCTTTTATATATTTTTTGGGCACCGCTTGATCTATTGCCCTGGTGGTTGATGTGTGAGTTTTCCTGGTCGTCTGGTGCTTAGTTCAAGATTCTTCCTAATCAATATCTATGGATATTCAACACTCTTCTGGATAGAGGCCCTGGCTGGGTAAGCTTGCCTTTTGGTATGCATGCACTCTGTGTGGTGGAGGTGCACCGTCTTTGAGAGGTGTTCATATTGATATTACCAGTGTGCACTATATGGACTATATATATTTTTGCTAACACATAGGTTGCTGTGTGTGTCCGTTCTGGACTTTATTCATATCGCTATTATATATATTCTTTTATTTTTTATTTTTCTTGGCGCTGCTTTAGTGAATTTTAAATATAAATCATTGTATGGGCAACCGAAAGGAAGCTCCCGTGATCCTGATTAGATGATGGAAGTCAGCAGAGCTTCCCCTCATATAATGAAAAAGTCACTCCCATTTAGATTCACTTTCCACACTGACATTATTACAGCTTTTTCATCAGAGCAGAAACAGGTAGGAAACTACAACAAAGTTTGTTAAAATTCTTGCAATGTATAATGTACATTGATCACCCAGTGGGGATTGGGGTTTTTTTTTGTTTTTGTTTTTTCAACAAAAGTGGAGTTACTCTTGCATGCAGAATTTTTTATTTTTTTGTATATTCCTTCAGGCCCTAATTGCACGTGAACGTATTGGAATGACATGTAGAATCGCAACAAATTGTGCGTCGTGTTTGTGGTGCCATTATTTCTTGATGGCACCCAAAACGTGCGATGAACTCTTTTGTCTCTGAGCAGGAGCTTCCTGTAGTAAAGACCGCTCACCGCTGTTCTCTCCCAGGGTGCAGGGTGACTGCTCTTGTCTCCGCCCCCTCCTGTCGTTTTCTGCAGGCAGCCTCTAGTGGGTGGAGCCTGCCAGATCCCTCCCAGAGCTTTGTTCTCTGCGCAGGCTACATGCAGCACAGTGATCATCTCTCTGCGATTTTTACTGGGGATTTATTTCAATAAACATTTTTTGTGCCCACAGTTAAAGTGTTATTAAATCCTTCTTGTAAATATGAATGAATAACTGTAGATGCATACTTTGTTACTATTGCTTCCTGACCCCAGTGTTGTGTTTCCAGCATTACTAGCCTATAAAAGTTTCCCCTATTGAGTTTACATCTATAGGGTGTCACCGTTGTCTCCAGTGTTTCCCTGGGGCCACACCAACTTTCTCGCTCCTGCCACCTAGTGCCCTTCTTGTGGAATGCATACTCAGGAGGTGGATCTTGCGCTGTGTCTAGCCGGTGCATGCTCAGAAGTGTCCATTCCTTTTCTGTGCTCTGTCTCTTGGCCCTGGCACCGCATGGCAGCGCTGTGCTTGTGTGGGGTATATGCCAAAGGCCTCTGCTGTGCTGGCGGCGGGCAGACACAACACTAGCAACCCCTACTGCTGTGAATAGGGCGTGTGCATAAAAAAGTAAGCATTTGGGCCACACATAAAAAAGTCAACAGTGTTACTTTGTATCTCTCAATCTCCTGTATGATCATTGTTTTTAAACAGTGTTACTTTCTATCTCCCTATCATCCATCTGTACAATGTTTATAAGCATTGTTACTGTCTATCTCTCTATCTCCCGACTGAACAAAGTTTATAAACAATATTATGGTGAATCATCCTATCTCCTATCAGATCAATGTTTATAAACAATGTTACTTTGTATTGCTCTGTCTCTTGTCTGAACAATGTTTATAAACAATGTTACTGTGTATCTTCCAATCTCCCATTAGATCCATGTTTATAAACAATGTTACTTTGTATCTCTTTATCTCCAGTCTGAACAATGTTTATAAATAATGTCACTGTGTATCTTCCAATCTCCCATTGGATCCATGTTTATAAACAATGTTACTTTGTATCTCTTTATCTCCAGTCTGAACAATGTTTATAAATAATGTTACTGTGTATCTTCCAATCTCCCATTGGATCAATGTTTATAAACATTGTTACTTTGTATCGCTCTGTCTCCTGTCTCATCAATGCTTATAAACAATATTACTTTCTATCACTATCTCCAGTCTGAACAATGTTTATAAACAATGTTACTGTGTATCTTCCCATCTCCCATCAGATCAATGCTTGTAAACAATGTTACTTTGTATCTTCCAATCTCCCATCTCATCAACGTTTATAAACAATTGTACTTGTATCTCCCTACCTCTCGACTGAACAATGTTTATAGACAATGTTAGTTTGTATCTCCCTATCTCCCATCTGTACAATGTTTATAAGCAATGTTACTTTGTACCTCTCTGTCTTATCAATGTTTATAAACAATGGTACTTTGTATGTCCTGATTGAACGATGTTTACAAACATTGTTACTTTGTATCTATTTATCTCCAGTCTGTCTCCCATTTATAAGCAATGTTACTTTGTATCTCTCTATCTCCTGTCTGACCAATGTTTGTTTATAAACAATGTTACTTTGTATCTCTCTGTCTCCTGTATCATCAATGTTTATGAACAATAGTACTTTGTATCTCCCAGTTGTACAATGTTTATAAACAATGTTACTTTGTATCACTTTATCTCTGTCCATTGTTTATAAACAATGTTACTTCGTATCTCTCTATCTCCTATCAGATCAATGTAGAAATATTACTTTGCATTTCTGTATCTCATATAAAAATAAAAATATTTCACACTATTTGGGTGAAGCTCAATGTAAAATGTAATTTTACACTTTGGGTTTATTATTACTTTATTGCTTGTACTGGCTTTGGAGGTATCCACGGCCCAACAAGATGGATCTCCACTTTGCCTTGAGCTTTGATGTGGGAATCACAGCTGCATCAGAGGAACACTGTGTCTCTGCGCACAGATAACAGCGGCGCCCCGTGTTTCCATGAAGCAGCGAGTGTAGGCTGGGAGGTAGATACTTCAAAAGCCTGTACAGGTAGAAAGGAACAAGGTTATAAGGAGTGGGGACAAAAGCTGTGGTGTTACATGGCGTTGGGCTGCCCGGATTTAGAGCAGGTTGGAGATTATTAAAGCGATAATTACTAATTTTGGTGATCTAAAAAGCTCCGCAGATCCCCCTCTCTGCCCGGGAAGGTTATTCATACATGTCCAGATGTTTTCACACCCCTGCAATAATAGTTTAGTGCGTTCTGTAGGCATTGTGTGGGCTGCCGGCACCGTTCTCAGATCCCTGCCTGCAGAATGATACAGAATAACCGGCGGCTTTTCATTGCAGCAACAGCAACATTAGTCTAAAGAGCGAGTCCACCCAAAACGGGTATTTCAGCCATGGGTGGCACCTGGATGGTTGCTTCACCCACTGGCAACCTTTGGGGTCCCTAGGGGTAAGATCTCCCCTCACTTCCTTGTAGACTTTTCTTTCTATTAAACAGAATGCAGCAGAAGGAGTGAGACTAGTGTGCACATCACTGAATAATCAAGGCATGTAGAGGCCACTTATAGCATAACATATGAAATGACACACCAGCCTTGTACACTACACTATGTGAAAAAAAGGTATGACCTCTTAGCCGCGCACTCTGGAACCAAATTCCAATTTATAATGAAATAAATAAATACATAAAGTGAGCAGCCCGTAGTGTGACCATAAAATCAAAATGTGAAATAGAAATTAATAAATTTCATACCGCGCTCAATAGGACCAAATCATGTCATATAAATTACTCCATATGCATGTGACAAATAATATAAATAAACTTTATAAATGCAACAATCAAATTATAATAGTAAAGTCCATAAACTACAACCAAACGATTCTTCAATCCGGGGCAGGGGAGAAGCAGAGCCCTTGACAGTAAGTGTCCCTCGTGCGTCTCTCTTCTCCCTCCTGCTGGGTGCGGGTCTAGATGAAGTTGTCCAGGGAGACTCCCTGGAGCAGGAACCGGCAGCTCTATACAGGCTCAGCAATGGCCCTGAGCCAGGCACCACCGCACAGGGGATCCCCCGGGTGCTCCGGTTCCCCCCCTGGATGGACTCCGACTGTGGCTCCAAGTGGGTCTGGAAAGAGCCCGCTACCCCCTTGAAAGCCAGTGTGGCCACCTTTCAGTGCACATCAATGCTGCCATATCAGTGCACATCAGTGCAGCCTCATTGGCGTGTTATCAGTGCCGCCTCATCTGTGCCCTATCAGTGCAGCCTCATTGCCCTATCAGTGCAGCCTCATGAGTGTACTATCAGTGCAGCCTCATTGGTGTCTTATCAGTGCACCATCATCAGTGCTTCCTCATCAGTGCCCTATCAGTGCAGACTCATCAGTGCCCTATCAGTGCAGACTCATCAGTGCCCTATCAGTGAAGCCTCATCAGTGCCCTATCAGTGAAGCCTCATCAGTGCCCATCAGTGCAGCCTCATAGGTGTCCTGCCAGTGCAGCCTGATCCGTGCCCTATCAGTGCAGCCTCATCAGTCCCCTATAAGTGCAGCCTCTTTATTGCCCTATCAGTGCAGCCTCATGAGTGTACTATCATTACACATCAGTACCCGATCAGTGCAGCCTCATCGGTGTCCTATTAGTGCACATCAATGCTGCCATATCAGTGCACATAAGTGCAGCCTCATCGGTGTGTTATCAGTGCCACCTCATCCATGCCCTATCAGTGCACCCTCCTCAGTCTCCTATAAGTTAAGCCTCTTTATTTCCCTATCAGTGCATCATCATCAGTGCCACCTCATCAGTGCAGACTCATCAGTGCCCTATCAGTGCAGACTCATCAGTGCCCATCAGTTCAGCCTCATAGGTGTTCTGTCAGTACAGCCTCATCCGTGCCCTATCAGTGCAGCCTCTTTATTGCCCTATCAGTGCAGCCTCATGAGTGTACTATCAGTGTACATCAGTACCCCATCAGTACAGCCTCATCGGTGTCCTATCAGTGCACATCAATGCTGCCATATCAGTGCACATAAGTGCAGCCTCATCGGTGTGTTATCAGTGCCACCTCATCCATGCCCTATCAGTGCACCCTCCTCAGTCTCCTATAAGTTAAGCCTCTTTATTGCCCTATCAGTGCAGCCTCATAGTTAGTCAGGTTGAAAAAAGACACAAGTCTATCTAGTTCAACCACAAAAAAAAATAAAAATAATATCATACAATCCCATATACCCAATTCTATACCCACAGTTTATTCAGAGGAAGGCAAAAATCCCCAGCAGAGCATGATCCAATTTGCTAGAGCAGGGAAAAAAATTCCTTCCCGATCCCCCGGGAGGCAATCGGATTTTCCTGGATCAACTTTACCATGAGTGTACTATCAGTGCACATCAGTACCCCATCAATGCAGCCTCATCGCTGTCCTATCAGTGCACCATCATCAGTGCTGCCTCATCAGTGACCTATCAGCGCAGACTCATTAGTGCCCTATCAGTGGGCCATCATCAGTGCCACCTTCTCAGTGCCCCATCAGTGCAGACTCATCAGTGCCCTATCAGTTCAGCCTCATTAGTGCCCATCAGTGCAGCCTCATAGGTGTCCTATCAGTGCAGCCTCATCAGTGCCCTATCAGTGCACCCTCATCAATGCAGCCACATCAGTGCCCATCAATGCTGCCTTATCAGTGCAGCCTCATCAGTGTCCCATCAGTGCAGCCTCATCAGTGTGGCCTTATCAGTGCCCATCAATGCAGCCTCATCACCACACATTAGTGAAGAAGAAAAATTACTTATTTGCAAAGTTTTTTTTTTTAACAGAAATCAAGAAAAAAAATTTTTTTCCAACATTTTAGGTCTTTTTTCATTTATTTTGCAAAAAAAACACAAAAACCCAGTGGTAATTAAATACCACCAGAAGAAAGTGCTATCTGTCTCAAAAAAATGATAAAAATGTCATATGGGTACAGTGTTGCATGATTGCGCAATTGTCATTCAAAGTGCGACAGCACTGAAAGCTGAAAATTGGCCTGGGCAGGAAGGGGGTGAAAGTGCCCGGTAGGCAAAAGGATGAAAAAAAACTGAGGTCTCCTAACCTTTTTAGCTGGCTCCTGGCAAATGTGTCCAGCCTTGATATACATACATATCATTGTATTTTATTTCCAGTCATTTTAATCATTTACAGTATTTTGTTTGTGTTTTATCTGGAACCTCCTATTAGCTCATGGCCGATGACAGGCACATCTCCCTGTCTGTCGTCGATAAGATTTGCGCGGGCTTTGACTGCAGGCCCCGGCAATTGCAAATGGCCGCCCCAGCGCCAGGCGATGTTGTCAGAGCTGTCACAGCGCGGTGCCCTGATTGATGGCGCGCTGGTTGCGTAGCACCATATGCCAGTCACTCGGCTCCACGGGGAATTTGACGTCGGCTGTCACACATGGAAATCAGGCGGCAGACTCGGAATAAATGAAGTTCTGCGGAGAGGCATCTCACACTCCATTTCCCCCTGTGCGCGTTTTTCCGTTGGGTAAATATTACCGCGCATCCCCTGACAAATTTAAAGCCGTAAATGGTTTTATAGGGCATTTTATGGTGCTTTACATGTAGATGACTTCCGTGACATTGTGTTCCCCGTCACCGGTGCAGGGGGGAAAATTTATTGCCGGCGTCGGCATGACGTTGGCCAATATTCACAATTTTTTTTTTCTTCTTAGATCTTTCAAGAAGAATTCTCCCATTACTATTCTATTTTTATTTTTTTTATTTTTTATCCAGATTTTTTTTAAACATTTTTTTTTATCCCATTGGGATCTCCTGTCCCTGTGACACCCGTACTGAAAATTGTGAGAGTGTCTGTCACTGAGAAAGGAAGACATGAACATCAAAGAAACAGGCTCTCTTATAACTGGCTACACAGTTACAATGCTGCAGTCTGATCACTGGGAGAGGGGGACTGAGGAAATGCTTCCTTCTGCCTGCAGCAGACTGATGACATCATCTCAGCCTAGGCAAAGTCACTGACTAGAGGTCAAAGGTGGCTTTTTAATGGTAAAAGGCAGGGCTTATCTGATAAATGATACGGTTGGTGCATATTGTCACGTGTCAGGGTTTTAATCATGCAGACTTCTGATGTTACTGACAGGTCCACTTTAATCGCCTCCCACCCGCCTAGGGATGGGCCGAACAAGCCCTGGTTCGGTTCACACCAGAACAACTGGAACAGGCAAAAAGTTCTAGAAAACATGCAAACGCTAAAGTTTATAGCACACGAACATGAAAAATCAAATCTAATTTTAAAGGCTTATATGCAAGTTATTGCCATAAAAAAGTGTATGGGGACCTGGGTACTGCCCCAGGGGACATGTATAGATGCAAAAAAAAAAAGGTTTTCAAAACGATTGTTTTTAAAGGAGCAGTGATTTTAATTATGCTTAAAGTGAAACAATAAAAATGAAATATTCCTTTAAATATCGTGCCTGAGGGTCCCCTTAGTCTGCCTGTAAAGTGGTGCATCTGTGCGATGTGCAGAACATGCCGCAGCAATAATGAAATTTCTAAAGGAAAAAATGTAATCTAAACTTGCTTGCGGCTGTAATGTATTGCCGGTAATATAGATGATAAAAAAACAACGATGCCCCCCCTCAGTCCATACCAGGCCCTTCGCCCTCCCCCACCCAAAAGCACCTTGTTCCCATGTTGATGGGGACAAGGGCCTCTTCCCGACAACCCTGGCGGGTGGTTGTCAGCGTTTACGGGCAGGGGGCTTATCGGAATCTGGAAGCCCTGAGATTCCCCCCCCCCCGCCATGTGAATTGGTAGCTGGTACATTGTACCCCTACTCA
The DNA here is from genome assembly GCF_037356315.1 of Lithobates pipiens. Lineage (NCBI taxonomy): Eukaryota > Metazoa > Chordata > Amphibia > Anura > Ranidae > Lithobates > Lithobates pipiens. Next base: position 28,997,147 of record NW_027507686.1, read on the forward strand.
TTCACCAAACAAATGTCAAAAAGTAAAAACCACAAGAGAGTTTTGGACAAGTCCTGTATTAAAAAAACAAACAAAAATGACAGACCTGAAAAATAGCAAAAATGCAAAACGCTCCGACTCCATGGGAGGCCTCCTGCCAGCTGCTGTCTCTTCGCTTTGACAGCTCTTATATAAGCAAGGGCGGGGCCACTCGGTGATGTAACCGGGTGACCCTGGCTCCTTCTGACGTCATGCAGGGGGGCAAGCGGCCTGGTATGGTTCAGGAGGGGGACGGGGGTCGCCAGGCTGCATGCTTGGATAAGGGTCTGGTATGGATTTGTTTTACTTTTTGGCATGGCATTCCCCTAAAAACCAGAGGGCCTGGTATGGATTTTGGGGGGACCTCACGCCGTTTTTTTCTTAATTCTGTCATAGGGTTCCCCTTAACCACTTCAATACACTGTATTATATACACTACACTGACTGCACTATATACTCTGCACTATAATATATATACTACACCGACTGCACTATATACTCTGCACTGTATTATATACAATACACTGACTGCACTTTATACTCTGCACTGTATTATATACAGTATACTACACTGACTGCACTATATACTCTGCACTGTATTATATACAATACACTGACTGCACTTTATACTCTGCACTGTACTATATATACTACACTGACTGCACTATATACTCTGCACTGTATTTTATACAATGCACTGCACTATATACTATGCACTGTATTATATATACTACACTGACTGCACTATATACTCTGCACTGTATTATATATTCTACATTGACTGCTCTATATACTCTGCACTGTATTATATATACTACACTGACTGCACGCTCAATCCACTAACTACCCGCCTAATCTCTCTCTTAATTCACACTATGCATGGCCGCCGTGTAAGCAGCCTTATATAGTGTGGGATGTGGCCAATCATGGCTCTCTGCACCCTGCCTTTGGCCAATCATTGCTCTCACAGCACATCACGCTGTGATTGGCCAAAGCATACAGGTCAGGTGCATACTTTGGCCAATCAGCAGCCTTGAATGCACTGCGATCTCGCAGTGCATTATAGGGCGCTCCTTAGCGGGTGAACGTCCCCTCAAGCCCATCACTACGCCCGCCGTATAGACAAATGATGGCGGAATCTCTTCTCGTTCTGGGACAACGTCATATGACGTTGCCCAATCTTACCGCGATCGCGTACCCCTGGGGGAGCATGGCTGTCGCAGGCGCGCTGTGTCTCTGGGACATGGTGTGATCCCGATCTCAGTAAAGGGCTCTTTACCCGTGTCCAATCACAGCCGATCACATGTAAACACGGAAGTGCCATTCATCAGCTCTCCTTTCCTCACACTGACAGAGTGTGAAGAGATGAGAGCCGATCGGCGGCATCTCCTCACATGGGAGACCTGTACTGATCTTCAGTGCCCTGATGATCTGTGCAGCCCCAACAGTGCCCATTAGTGATGCCAATTCACATCAGGGAGGCCATTCTGTGCCCATCAGTGATGCCAGTCAGTGCTTCCTTTCAGTGACACCCAACAGTGCTGCATCTCTGTGCCACCTATCATTGCCCATCAGTGCCCACCAGTGCTGCCTAAAGAAGATCAGTACACCTCAGTGCTGCATATTAGTGCCTCCTCATCAGTGCCACCTCATCAGTGCTCATCAGTGAAGGAGAAAAATTGCCTGTTTGCAAAAAAAAAAAATTCTCACAAATTTTGGTCCTTTTTTTTTTAGCAAAAACAAAACAAAACTCAGGGGTGACTAAATACCTACAAAAGAAAGCTCTATTTGGGGTGGGGGGGGGGGGGGGAGTTTATAAAAATGTCAAATATGTAGATACAGTGCTGCATCACCGCACAATTGACATTCAAAGTGGTTCAGCGCTGAAAGCTGAAAATTGGCCTGGGCAGGAAGGGGGTGAAAGTGCCCAGTAGGCAAGTGGTTAAAGGGGGTTCTCCATTACAAAAAATGCCCATCTTAGGATGGTATTATGTATGCTTTCAATGGAGGGGTATGTAGTATTGCCCCTCCCCCCCCCCCCCCCACACTTCCCATGGCACATATTCTCCCTGAACTCCCTTCTTCCCCATTGAATTAGAATAAAATCTCAAAATCTTCAGTCTCATTGTTCCTCTCTGTGCTCAGTAGACACCGAAGTGTCAGCAAGACAGGAGAAATTAAAACTCATTGTCGGCAGGCTCGATCCGTAGGCCGCCATGAATTATGCAGGCCTCTAAAGGAGCGCACATTAAGAATCTCGCACTGGAATTCACTCACCGACGTGTTTTCAAAGAGGGATAACTTCAGCTAATAATCAGGATGAATTTAGCCTCTGCGCCCTTCTGCCACTTGCGCCATTATTTGCCTTGATAGCGAAACTGGCCATCTCTAATTATGGCAAAAAACAATGCAGAAATCCAGCCATATGGGATGGTCAGATGTTTTGCAAAATGTATTCTTGGCTGTGTTCCCAAATGTCTGACACAGATCAGACACAAAGTTACAATGTTGCAGTCTGTTCAGGGGGGAAAGAAAATCTTTGATTTAGTTTTAGTTGTTTTGTGTGTTTAAGAAAGGTTCCAGTGAAGTGATAGCGATAAAGATTATACATTATTCAGAAATATCATTGGCTTCCTCGCGCCTCTGGGTGTCTGTCTTTAGTTTTTCCTTGGGAAATTTGAGTGAAATTTGAGTGACTCTCCTGCGTTGCGTTCTTTGCGATTTTTGTGTGCGTCTTTCTAGTGGCACCATTCATCTTTCTCTCCACACCGTAAATGCGTCAAAAAAGTTGTGAATTTGCCAAGCACGCTTTGCAACGTGTGTTTTTTGCATGTTGTTTGCACAAAAAACGTACATGTGTTTGGGGTGTCATTAGGAAATAATGGCATCGCAAACACATTGTGCATTTTAGCTAATTTTTCGTGCATTTGCAGAAATGGGGGAGGATAAAGTGCACTTCTGACAGAATTTGCCCTACGTCCAGATTTGAACAGGGCCCAAAGATCAAGTTTAATCTGCTTCAATTTTGCCTTCCTTGGTTCCTCCCTTCGCCCAACCAAGAGGATAATGATATTTGAAAAAGAAAAAAAAACTTTCTATTTTCATGACAAACCTTATTTTAGAGCCACAGATGTCATCACTGTCACATGTCTCTGTGTTTCTCTATTCAGTGCAGGCAGATCAGGCTGGTGGGAGTAGCAGGCAGGGTGCTGTACACAGCTTCCTGAAAAACATCACAACACCCGCGATATTTAATAATATTATTAATATTATTATTATTTCTATTGATAATATTATTATTTTAAATATATATGTTATATTTGATAAAATTTTATATATATATATACGCACACACACACATTATTTCATTGTTATTATTAATAGTATAATATATTATATTATAATAATATAATATATTATTATCAATAATTATAATATATATATATATATATATATATATATATATAATATTTATATACAGTATTTAATTGTTATTATTAATAATATAATTATTATCAATAATAATATATATATATAATAATATATAATTATTATTATTATTATATGGGTTTTATATAGCGCTAACAGTTTGCACAACGCTTTACAACATGAGGGCAGACATTACAGTTACATTACAATTTGGTACAAGAGGAATCAGAAGGCCCTGCTTGTTAGAGTTTACAATCTAAAAAGGAAGGGTCAATTTTATATATATATATATATATATATATATATATATATATATATATATATATATATATATATATATATATATATATATTTATTATCAATAATTATATATATATATAAATATATATATATATATATATATATATATATATATATATATATATTCGTTCTTTTAATAATAATATTATTATTATTAGAGGTAACAATAATAAAAATGTGTGTGTGTGTGTGTGTGTATATATATATATATATATATATATATATATTGTCTTATGATTCCTATGTACCCACCTGGTGCCCCTGACCTTTCATATCCTCCCCTAACCCTCCTAGAGACGTGTCAGTAATCAAGTTCATATTGTACAAGGGTGCTTATGATGTCATTGGGTCCAGGTCCCCGAGAACGATCATATAGCGTCCGCCCCGTACTGCGCATGCGCAGTACGGGGCAGAAGAAGCTTTGTAAAATTTCCAAAGCTGAACGGCGCCTGCGCCGTGAGTGGAGGTGGTAGCCCCACCATCCAAGCGGGCATAGGGTTGTGAAAATTAGATGGCTCCTCGCGGGCGAGCTTCGCTCGCCACGCTTCGGGCTCGGCCTCGCTGCGCTCGGCTCTTTTTTATTCCTACTCTATGTCCACTTGGATGGTGTGGCTGGACTCAGTGCGCAGGGGCCGTTCATCCTCGGCTATTTTCGGAATCTGTGTTGCTGTGTACTGCGCATGCGCAGTACACAGCGGACGCTATCTGATAGGGGACCTTATATGATAAGACACCAGCCATCAAAGTCTATCTGTCTGTCTTTTATATCCACACTGTAACCGTACAGGTTATACGGAGAGAAGGGACTGAAAGGATCAAAAATATCTCCAACCAACTCAAAGGGTCGACCAGTAAAGCCTTCCTAAAACAGAAGGTGTTCATATGTCTCATCCCATCACATATCCCAAAAATAAGAGGACCAGTCTATATTTTAGGAAAGTGGGCGGAGCCATGGAAATCATTCCTTCACACCACATTTTGCCAGATGATCATCCAGAACCGCTGGTGCAAAGTGAAAATATAACCTAATATCATTGAGCCATTTATTCCAAACTGCATACAGCTGTTTCTGGCTTTTTAACTATTATCAGTGCAGTGTATGGAAACCCTGCACTATATACACATAGAATTCTGCTTTTGTACTTTTATTTATTTATTTCGATATTGTAGGACCACTATAGAGTTGCTGGTGGCCGTTCCTCCTTTCTCGCCGGCTGCAGTATTTGAGGAGGGGTAGTGTGAAGGAACACGTTTGTAGCTCAGTTAATTGACAGGGGGAGGGGGGAATAGGAGACTCATATCGCTACATCAACACCTCCACCGCGATGGGCGTCTAAGCGTTGTGTTGGCGGCTGGGAAGTAATGAAGACGGATGGCCCTGCTTCTCCTGAGAAGCCATCATGCAGTAATGCAATATATTCCTCGCATTCCCTGCCATCTCCATATGGAAGTGTGCCGGGATCTGATTAACTGCGCACAGGCAGCCAGCAAATAGGAATTTGGAGATCTCTTCTCCGGGAGATGGATTTGGCCACTTATGTCCTCTTCTACGTGTTATCGGGGGCCTTTCTTTTATGGATGTATGAAAAAAAAAAAGAATTTGCACCCCGAGGGTGAAAAGCTCCCAACCAGGGCAAAGAAAGCGGTTAATTGGACAGAAATGAGACTTGTTGGAAAGTACGAAACTTGTGTTTATTAAATATCAATAAAAGTAATAATTCTTGTTAGGCACACGGTGTTATAAGGAAAATACATAAACAAAACTGTTAGGATGCAATCAAAAAGTCCAGTAACATTATGCACGATTACTAGAGTTTTTGAATTTTAGACATCCAACGCTATTGGCTATTGGATGTTTGTTTTTAACTATGACCCCAAGGAGGGGATACTATACTGATATTGTATTCATATACAATCGGTCTCATCGGACCACAGCTTATGGTTCCAGTAATCCATGTCCTTAGTCTGCTTGTCTTCAGACAACTGTTTGCGGGCTTTCTTGTGCATCATCTTTAAGAAGAGGCTTCCTTCTGGGATGACAGCCATGCAGACCAATTGGATACAGTGTGCGGCGTGTGGTCTGAGCACTGACAGGCTGACCCCCCACCCCTTCAACCTCTGCAGCAATGCTGGCAGCAGTCCTACATCTATTTCCCAAAGACAACCAATGGATATGACGCTGAGCATGTGACCTCAACTTCTTTTTGTCCATCATGACGAGGCCTGTTCCGAGGCAAACCTGTCTTGTTAGGCCGCTGTATGCTCTTGGCCACCATGCTGCCACTCAGTTTCAGGTTCTTGGCAATCTTCCTATAGCCTAGGCCAGTGATGGTGAACCTTGGCACCCCAGATGTTTTGAAACTACATTTCCCATGATGCCCATGCACTCTGCAGTGTAGTGGAGCATCATGGGAAATGTAGTTCCAAAACATCTGGGGTGCCAAGGTTCGCCATCACTGGCCTAGACCATCTTTATGCAAAGCAACATATCTTTTTTTTAGATCCTCAGAGAGTTCTTTGCCATGAGGTGCCATGTTGAACTTCCAGTTACCAGTATAAGAGAGTGAGAGCGATAACACCAAATTTAACACACCTGCTCCCCATTCATACCTGAGAACTTGTAACACTAACCAGTCACACGACACCAGGGAGGGAAAATGGCTAATTGGACCCAATTTGTACACTCACTACTTTACATTGTAGCAAAGTGTCATTTCTTTAGTGATGTCGTGTGCGATTTCAACAGGAATGCGCTTGAATTGTAACGCAGAGGTTTCGGAGCATTTTCATGGGTATGAATACTCTTGAAAATACTTGGCATTGGCACAGATACCGATATCGATGCAACCCTAATTTGTAGAATACAAAGTTGCATTCATTTGCGTCTTTTATATCTGCCCAGAGTTCAGCTTTCATAGACATTTATTGGGTTGGGGATTTTAGAAATGATGTTATTAATGATGATGAACACTGAAGATACGAGACGTTGTTTATAATAAATGTGATGCATCGGAGAAGAATGTCAGAGCGAAGTATGGGAGTTCTTGGTTTTTAGAACGTTACGTTCTGTTCTTTCTGGGAAATCCTCCTGGACTGGCTCTTTAATATGTATAAAAAAAAAGGGGGCAGATCTATGCAAAGCAGAAATCCAGCGTCAAACTGGCAGAGACATTATAATCCTGACCACCATTAAATATCGCCACCTGTCGAGGGGTAGAGAGCGCCCCCCACAGGCAGATCTGTTATGTATTAGTAGGACAGAGCGCCGCGTCCTCATGGTGTATTATATAGTCTATTATTAAAGTGCTCAGAAAAAGATACAATAGTGAAGTAATTAACCACTAATGAAGACTTGGTTCTGTTAAACAAAAAAGCTGGCGGGCCAGATTTTACAAAATTATACCGAAGGCCAACCACCACCAGTAATAGATGATGAGGCTTGAAGGGAGCAGGACGCCACTCAACCGACTCGATGCTTATTGGAGTGTATGGCCTCAGACAGCACTGCTCCACTGGCCACGCCCCCTTATGCATTTTACCCCACCCGGAGCTTAGCCATAGCCCCCAGTGGGCTTGACAAAATGCATTAGTGGGTGTGGCACAAGCTCCATACTGGAGGGTGCAGACGTAAAGAAACGGCTGGGAGCCTTGGCCTATGGATTACTACATTGGCTCTAATGAAGGGGGAGTGTGTCTTCAAAAATTGTCTGGAGGACTCTCAGCATCATCTAACTTAGTGGTCTTCAAACTGCAGCCCTGATGCCAAATATGGCCCTTTGCTTGCCTTTATCCTTTATCCGGCCCTTCAGCCATTATTCCCCCCCCCCCCCCACTGACACCAACATTGGGGCCTAATTTCCGCCACTGACACCAACAACGGGGCACTAGTCCTCCCACTGACACCAGCTATTTCTACCCTGAGGCCTGGTTCACACCTATGCAACACACTACAGTCCATTTAACATGGTTTCCTATTTAACACATTCACATCTGTGCAATTTATGGAAAGGGCCAGGGACTTTTTTCATTTTTTTTCGTTCTATAGACTTTAATGGATCAAAAATGTGTATTGAAAAATACAAAATGCACCTAGAATGTGCAAACTGCAACCTGCATAGGTGTGAATCAGGCCTAATATCAAAGATCAGCATTCTTTACTCCCACTGGCCACAGTCCGGCCCCCAGTAAATGCAGGCCCCTTTTTTACAAAGTTTGGAGACCCCTGATCTAGCTCTTTCCTCCTCAGCCTGACTGTCCATGGCCCGCCCCTTTCATTCATTGGGTTTCAGTTCTTTCAATCATGGAGGCTCAGAATCCCATGTGGGTGTTCTGCATGCAAATACATGCAATGCATGCAAATACAGTCTGCATTGGAACGCCCACTCCTCCACACTGACACCCGCCCATCAAGGCCATTTAAAATTTGCATAACTCCTCCCACTGCTTGCATCAGGACTGAGGGCTACTGAGGCAGGGTGCTGTGGTGTTATCAGGAAGCAATGTACAGCCTCTTCCATCAGACATGATCTGCCTACATTGCATAGAGCTGGGGTCTCCAAACTTTTCAAGCAAAGGGCCAGTTTATTGTCCTTCCAACCATGGGGGGGTGGGGGGCAGACTGTAACCAGTGGGAATATGCAATGCCCCATCATTGGTAATAATGGGAAGAATAGCGCCCCATCATTGGTGTCAATGGGTGTATACTATGCCCCATCATTGGTATTAGGGGGAGGACAAGTGCCTCATCGTTGATATCAATGGAAGTTATTTACCACATTATTGGTAATAATGCGAATATTAGTGCACCATCATTGGTGTCAGTGGGAGGAGAAATGCCCCGTTGTTGGTATCAGTGGGAGGAATAGTGTTCCAACGTTAGTAACAATGGGGAGAATAGCTCCCCATCATTGGTGTCAGTGGGAGGAAGAGTACTCCATCATTGGTGTCAGTGGGAGTAATAGTGCCTCATCATTGGTGTCTGTGGGAGAAATCACATGCCTGATGAAGGGGTCTTGCGTGACTCTGAAGAGTTGCACTCTCCTTGTGTTGCGATCATGCAATAAATCACCCGTTTGGACGCTATTTATGTCGTTCCATGGTGTGCTGCCAAATATCTTCACTGTAACTTGAACCAGTATCCAGCTGGTTGTTGCTACAGCACCCAAACTCGAGAGCTCATCCAGGAATGTGTGCGATGGGAATATGAAGTATTATGTGGGAGGAATAGTGCCCCATCGTTGGTGTCTGTGGGGGGAAGAGTACTCCATCATTGGTGTCAGTGGGAGGAAGAGTACTCCATCATTGGTGTCAGTGGGAGGAATAGTGCCCCCATCAATGGTGTCTGTGGAAGTAATAGTGCCCTATCATTGGTGTCAGTGGGAGGAATAGTGCTCCATCATTGGTGTCTGTGGGAGGAATAGTGCCCCATCATTGGTGTCTGTGGGAGGAATAGTGCCCCATCATTGGTGTCTGTGGGAGGAATAGTGCCCCATCATTGGTGTCTGTGGGAGGAATAGTGCCCCATCATTGGTGTCTGTGGGAGGAATAGTGCCTCCATCGTTGGTGTCAGTGCGATGAATAGTGCCCCATCGTTGGTGTCTGTGGGGGGAAGAGTACTCCATCATTGGTGTCAGTGGGAGGAAGAGTACTCCATCATTGGTGTCAGTGGGAGGAATAGTGCCCCCATCAATGGTGTCTGTGGAAGTAATAGTGCCCTATCATTGGTGTCAGTGGGAGGAATAGTGCTCCATCATTGGTGTCTGTGGGAGGAATAGTGCCCCATCATTGGTGTCTGTGGGAGGAATAGTGCCCCATCATTGGTGTCTGTGGGAGGAATAGTGCCCCATCATTGGTGTCTGTGGGAGGAATAGTGCCCCATCATTGGTGTCTGTGGGAGGAATAGTGCCTCCATCGTTGGTGTCAGTGGGGGCAATAGTGTCCCATCATTGGTGTCAGTGGAAGGAATAGTACACCATCATTGGTGTCAGTGGGAGGAATAATGCCCCATCATTGGTGTCAGTGCGATGAATAGTGCCCCATCGTTGGTATTAATGGGAGGAATAGCTCCCAGTCTACGGTGTCAGTGGCAGGAACTATGCCCCACTGTTGCTGACAGCGGGGGGGGGGGGGGGGGAGAATAATGCACTGAGGGCCAGATAACAGCAAGCAAAGGGCCACGTATGGCCCCCCGAGCTGCAGTTTGGAGACCACTGACACAGAGAAGCGCAGACTAAAATAAGATATGTAGTAAAAATTGAAAGGTTTCATTTGATAATGTCATTATTCATAGACGTGTGCACAGGGTGTGCCAGGCGTGCCTGGGTACACCCTAATCACCCTGTGTGGTGCAGATTCCCCCTGTTTAAACCCCTGATATTTCACCAAGGCCCTATAACAAAAAAAAAATGTGCAAAAAAAAATAATAAAAAACAAATGAATACAAATAAACATGACCTATGAACACCATCCACTGCCCTACTGACCCCAATCTCTGCCCTACTGACACCATCAGTATACTGTATATACACATGCACACATCCATGTGTATTTGAGCTGTACACTGTAATGCAATAGGCTGTGCACAGCTATGTCATTATCATATTGAAGGGGGGGGGGGGGGGAAGAAACCAGAGAAGGCAAAATATTAAAACCACCCAAAGCCCTTCCCATCGACTCCAATGCATTTTGCCAAAATCGTTAGATTTTGGCCGAAATTTCACGGAAGTGAAAACTCTCAATTTTGCTCCTTTCTCGGTAACAAGTTACATTTATACAACCGGCCTTCTATGTAAGAAGGAAAGTCCCTGGTTAATTTCAGCTGTCAGTGAGTAGATGTGGCGGCGGGGGGCCGGTGGGGGCCCCCCTCTGGATATCAGGGTTGCATGATGTGCGATCGCAGAGCGGCCCCGGCGGCCGGTGATAGATTATTATAACACGGATCCTCTTGTGTGCCATTCCTGCGAGATCAGCACCATGGACAGCCCCCCTCCCCCCCCCATCTCATCATATCTTCCAGCACTGAGTGCGCAGACAGGGCCACCCTGAGCTACCCGGCCCCAATGCAGCACAACCGAGAAGGGCCGGCGGCATTTTCTGCCGTCTAAGGACTTTGTTGATTGGCCATTGAGTAACCGGGTAGTGCCAGAGCAGTTAATGGATAATGGAGATTACATCTGGTCAGCATTTTATCTCCCCCCCCATCCCCCACCATCCCCCACCTCCCTCTGCATACACCGCAGCCAACAGTGACTCAAGAATCTGCTTCATTAGAGAATGTTTTATATCTCAGGTGCTCCAGCTAAGACGCGCTCGCATTGTGCGCCGCTTTCATCGCTTTCTCTCTCTCTTTTTTTTTTTTTTTCCATTCATGTTTTTATTCCATTATGAATCATTCCTGTTTGTTGACATAAAGAGCCACAAAACTGCAAAATCATATTTAAAGGACCCCCCCCCCCAAAAAAAAGAAAAAAAATGAAAGCAGGAGCTGTGTGGCCCCTCCCCCTCTTCGGCGCGTCACGACTGAGCTGGTCTGATCTGGCACAAAGGACGATATTTAGAAAGCCGTGTCACCGGCGGTGAATCAATCACTGTCATATAAATCGCATGAATCCGGGAGACTCACCTGCAGAGAGATGAAAGGAAGACTGACACTATTGGATGATAGATCGATAGATAGATAGATAGAATGTATACATACACTATATTACCAAAAGTATTGGGACGCCTGCCTTTACACACACGTGAACTTTAATGGCATCCCAGTCCGTAAGGTTCAATATTGAAGTTGGCCCACCCTTTGCGGCTATAACAGCTTCAACTCTTCTGGGAAGGCCGTCCACAAGGTTTAGGAGTGTGTCTATGGGAATGTTTGACCATTCTTCCAGAAGCGCGTTTGTGAGGTCAGGCACTGATGTTGGATGAGAAGGCCTCCAACTCTGCCGAGTTCAGTTAGTAGAGCTCTGAGAGCTGATTGGTGGGAAGGGACATTCATTAGGGGCGCCCGGGCACCGTTTGCTGTGTCACGTCACCCCCTCTGTGTAGAATGGATAGATTTATGCATAACATGAATCTATCCATGGCCACTGTAGCCACTCCCCTTTTCAGACGTCATGCGCCTGAATTCCAGCGGCGGGGGTGTATTTTTGAAGCACCTGATTAGAGCCATATGATCTAATAAGCTTTAAAAAAAGGTGGAGTGGTGGCGCAGAGAATTGCACTCGGAGTCCACCCAGGTGTGTTAGAAAATCAAATGAATATTCACTTTTCTAACACTGAACCGCCTCTCAGCCAATTAGGAGACGTGGGTATAATACCCGTCACCTGATTGGCAGAAGGCACAGGAGTTCTGATTGGACTCATCCCACAGCTCGCCACCTGACCTGCTGCCTGATCCCCCACCAAGATGGGGGTAAGTGCCAGGTGTGCAGCGGGCGGGCAGCGGTGGGTGGGGTTGTGGCTGCATTTGACGGGCAAAGAGGCTGCATTTGATGGGCACAGTGGCTGCATATGATGGGCACAAGTGGGTACATTTGATGGGCACAGTGGCTGCATTTGACGGGCACAGTGGCAGCATTTGATGGGCACAGTGGCAGCATTTGATGGGAACAGTTGCTGTATTTGATGGGCACAGTTGCTGCATTTGATTGAGCACAGTTGCTGCATTTGATTGGGCACAGTAGCTGCATTTGATGGGCACAGTGTCTGCATTTGACGGGCACAGTGGCGGCATTTGATGATGCACAGTGGCTGCATTTGATGGGGCACAGTGGCTGCATTTGATTGGGCACAGTGGCACCATTTAATGGGCACAGTGGCTGCATTTGATGGGGTGCAGTGGCTGCATTTGATTGGGCACAGTAGCTGCATTTGATTGGGCACAGTAGCTGCATTTGACGGGCACAGTGGCTGCATCTGATGGGGTACAGTGGCTGCACAATGGCTGCATTTGATGAGGCACAATGGCTGCATTTGATGGGCACAGTGGCAGCATTTGATGGGCACAGTGGCTGCATCTGATGGGGTATAATGGCTGCATTTGATGGGGCACAATGGCTGCATTTGATGAGGCACAATGGCTGCATTTGATGGGTACAGTGGCTGCATCTGATGGGGTATAATGGCTGCATTTGATGGGGCACAATGGCTGCATTTGATGAGGCACAATGGCTGCATTTGATGGGTACAGTGGCTGCATTTGATGAGTGCAACTGGCTGCGTATGATGGGCACAAGTGATTGCATTTGATGGGCACAGTGTTTGCATTTGATAGGAACAGTGGCGGCATTTGATGGGCACAAAACGCTGCATATTATGGACACAGTGTTTGCAATTGATGGGCACAGTGGCTGCATTTGATGGGCACAAAGGGCGGCATTTGATGGGCACAGTGGTGGCATTTGATGGGCACAGTGGTGGCATTTGATGGGCACAGTGGCGGCATTTGATGGGCACAGTGGCAGCATATTTTCAGTATTTTTCAGAATTTTTTAGTTTGTTTGTGTCCACCCAAAAATTTTAAGCACCAACCGCCACTGGACAGACCCCTTTTCATACAGCACACAGGAACAGAGCTGAGACTGTCATTCACAGGCTGTGTACAGTCCCTCCCCATCACCTTTTTTTCTCTTGGGGTCAGGAAAACTCATCAGAAGTGATTCATGCTGATAGCAGAGAATGAAGCAGTCAGAAATGACACTTTGTGCTCTTAATTGAGACAAGTACACACTATAGAGGGGTGATGCTTTGTTCATATTTCATGTCTGAGGTTTCCAACCACTTTCATTTTTTTCTTGGCTGTTGTATCGCTAAGACACATGAACTTTCTTCGTGGAAATGGCGGCGGGCCTGCGATTCGATTGATTTCTGAGGCATCAGAAGGAATCTGCGTAGAGAATTCTCATCTTGGAAAAAATATGAAACAATTATGATGAAAGGGACTTTGACAGACGCACAATGGGAGCGCGGCGCTGCGCGCGTTACGTCGTGCATGCTGGAGAGAATAATGCAGGACTCTCCGACAATTACAGACAAAAGAGACGAGGGAACTGTTGGGGAATTAGGCGATAGCTGCAGCCAGCCGCTAATTCAATTGATGGGAATCCGCCGAGACCTTCCTAGAAAAGCGGCATTAGAGAGGAGCGTGATATTAATTGTGCCGTGATTGACTTCATTACTCCGCCTAAAAGTGAAATGTCCACCTCTATAAGATGAAGGCTGTGTCTCACTTGTGCGACTGGTCATGCGCTTTGGGACTTCAGAATCGCATGACAAGTCGTACTTCATGATTTCCAGTGAGTACCGTTCATATCTGTGCGACTTCAAGTCGCAGCGACTACAAAGTAGTCCCTGCACTACTTTGGTCACTTTGATCGGGCTTGAGGTCCACAGACTTCAAGAATACACAGGATCTTTCCAGTCGCATCAAAATCGCAGCAAAAAAATTGCGATAAAATCGCGTGACTTTCAGGTCGCAATAGTGGAAATCTAGGCTAAGAAACATAATATTCCCAAGTCAATAATATAGGTTGTAGGGATTGTAGTGCCTTGTAGATTCTTACCTGCTTCCGGTATGATACTGAGATAGTCCTGTTTTTCGCAGGTATTATTTTATAGAGGACACAGACAGCACGGGAGTTCTAACCCTTCTATACTCCATTCAAACAAAAAATGTTTTTATTTTCACGGAAGAATTCAGGCAGTGTTCAATAGATGGAAAAGGGGGGCAGGGAGTCGACTGAATAACAGCAACTGTACTTCATTGAAGGGTTTTAAATTCTTACATATATCCAGTGAAGTGACCAGCCTCAGGTGACACACAGATATGAAATACATCCTCCTACATAAGTTTTACCTGTTCATCTGCAGCTGTCTCTCCTCTACATCCATTCAAAGTGCTGAATTTATAAAGCTTGCCTGAGTGTTCAGAAAAAAGGGGGAAGAGAGCTGAAATTACACTCTGCGGTGCTCAGTGAGGAGAGCTCTGACAGCTGTTTGGAGGGAAGAGAACCCCCTTCACGCAGAACACAGGAATAGGGCAGAGGCTGTCAATCACAGGCTAAGTGCTGGAGCACCCTCCCCTGTCACCATTTTTCTCTTGTTGTCAGGAAAACTTGTCATCAGCAGCAGACAGAAATGACACACTTAAATTACAATTACACACTATAGAGCAGTGGTCTCCAATCTGCCATCCGGGGGCCAGATGCCACCCCTTTGCTTGCTTTTATCCTGCCCTTGGGGCACTTTTCATTCCACTGATGCAAGGTGCCAATGATGGGGCACTATTCCTCCCACTGACACCAACAATAGGGCACTATCCAACCCACTGACACCAACAATGAGGCATTATTCTTCCCACTAACACTAACAATGGGGCACTATTCCTCCCACTGACACCAATGATGAGCCACTATTCCTTCCACTGACAGCAATGATGGGGCACTATTCCTCCCAATGACACCCAATGATGAGGCACGATTCCTCTCACTGACACCAACAATGGGGCACTATTACTTACACTGACAGCAACGATGAGGCACTATTCCTCTCACTGACACCAGCGATGGGGCACTATTCTTCTCACTGACACCAACAATGAGGCACTATTCCTCCCACTGACACTAACAATGAAGCACTATTCCTCCCACTGATTCCAATGATGAGGCACAATTCCTTCCACTGACAGCAGTGATGGGGCACTATTCCTCCCAATGACACCCCAAGATGGAGCACTATTCCTCTCACTGACACCAACAATGGGGCACTATTACTTACACTGACACCAACGATGGGGCACTATTCCTCCCACTGACACCAACAATGTGGCACTATTACTTACACTGACACCAACTGACACTTATTTAATACTTTCTTCAGCTCTGTGTACACAAAAGAGCATGGGGGAGCGCATGTCCATAATGGGGGTGATAGTGACACAGCCCCAAATGATCCACAATGGCTCAAAAGTGATATGGTCCAGAAATATTTAGACAGAATAAAGGTGGATAAAGCACCTGGCCCTGATGGCATCCACCCACGGATCCTAAAAGAATTGAGCTCTGTAATTTCAGAGCCATTGTATCAAATTTTTAGGGACTCATTAATGATGGGAATAGTCCCACTGGATTGGCGCAGGGCGAACGTGGTGCCTATATTTAAAAAGGGATCAAAGTCTTTACCAAGTAACTATAGACCTGTTAGCTTAACTTCTATAGCTGGGAAGATACTGGAGCGTTTAATAAAAGACCACATCGACGAGTTCTTGCTGAACAAAAACACTTTAAAGCGGAGGTCCACCCTAAAGTGGACCTTCCGCTCATCGGAATCCTCCCCCCCTCCGGCGCCACAATTGGCACCTTTCAGGGGGGAGGGGGGTGCAGTTACCTGGATAATCCAGGTAACTGCACCCACTTCCGGGATAGCTCTCCGCGGAAAGGGGCGTAGATTACGCCCCTTTCCGCAAGTGCCCGCCCCCTTCTGCAAGTGCCCCGCTGCCTGCTGGGAAACACACAGATCCCAGAGGCAGCGGGGACCGTCCTTATTGCGCAGCGCGGCTCGCGCATGCGCAGTAGGGAACCGGGAAATGAAGCCGAAAGGCTCCATTTCCTGATTCCCATACCCAAGATGGCGGCGGCAGGACCCGAGTGATGATCTAGAGATCGGCTTCGGGTGCCGACATCGCGGGCGCGCTGGACAGGTAAGTGTCACTATTTTAAAAGTCAGCAGCTGCAGTATTTGTAGCTGCTGGCTTTTAAAAAAAAAAAAAAACGCGGAGTCCCGGCGGAGTCCCGGCGGACTCCCGCTTTAAGCAACAGACAACATGGATTCATGAAAGACAGAAGTTGTCAGACAAACCTGATTTCTTTTTATGAGGAGGTAAGTAAAGCCTTGGACAGAGGGGTGGCGGTGGACGTGGTATACTTGGATTTTGCAAAAGTGTTCGATACAGTTCCGCACACACGGCTCATGTGTAAGGTAAAGTCTACAGGTTTGGAAATATCAGTTTGTAAATGGATAGAAAATTGGCTAAAAGACAGAATTCAGAGAGTAGGGATTAATGATTCTTACTCTGAATGGTCTAAGGTTATCAGTGATGTACCCCAAGGTTCAGTACTGGGACCCTTACTTTTTAACATCTTTATAAATGATATTGGGTCTGGGATCAAAAGTAACATTTCTGTCTTTGCAGATGACACCAAGATATGCAGTGGAATAACGTCCTTACAGGATGTCTCCAATTTACAAGCCAACCTCAATACACTGTCTAATTGGGCGACTATGTGGCAGATGAGGTTTAATGTTGAGAAATGTAAAGTTATGCACTTGGGGGCTAAGAATATGCATCATACATGCTAGGGGGAGTACAACTGGGGGGGATCTATAGTGGAGAAGGATCTGGGGGTTTTGGTAGATCATAAGCTCAATAATAGCATGCAATGCCAAGCTGCTGTTTCCAAAGCAAGCAAAGTCCTTTCTTGTATTAAGAGAGGTATGGACTCCAGAGAGAGAGATATCATTTTGCCCCCCTGTACAAATCATTAGTAAGACATCACCTGGAATATGCAGTTCAGTTTTGGGCACCAGTTCTCAAAAAGGATATCGGGGAACTGGAGAAAGTGCAGAGAAGGGCAACCAAACTGATAAGAGGCATGAAGGAACTCAGCTATGAGGAAAGATTAGAGGAACTGAATTTATTCACTCTTGAGAAGAGGAGAATAAGGGGGGATATGATCAACTTGTTCAAATATATTAGGGGTCCATATAGTGAACTTGGTGTTGAGTTGTTCTCTGTACGGTCAACCCAGAGGACAAGGGGGCACTCTTTACGTCTAGAGGAAAAGAGATTTCATCTTCAAGTACGGAAAGGTTTCTTCACAGTTAGAGCTGTGAAAATGTGGAATAGACTCCCGCCAGAGGTGGTTCTGGCCAGCTCAGTAGATTGCTTTAAGAAAGGCCTGGATACTTTCCTGAATGTACATAATATAACTGGGTACTAACATAGGTAAAGTTGATCCAGGGAAAATCCGATCGCCTTTTGGGGGATCAGGAAGGAATTTTTTTCCCCTGCTGTAGCAAATTGGAGCATGCTCTGCTGGTTTTTTTTCCGCCTTCCTCTGGATCAATTGTGGGCATAAAATTGGGTATTTGGATTGTACGATTATTTTTTATTTTATTTATTTGTTTTTAAGGTTGAACTGGATGGACTTGTGTCTTTTTTCAACCTGACTAACTATGTAACTATGTACTATGTAACCATTGATGGGGCACTATTCCTCCCACTGACACTAACAATGGGGCACTATTCCTTCCGCTGACACCAATGATGAGGCACAATTCCTCCCACTGACACCAATGAGGGGGCACTAGGTGTTTTTTTTATGTGGTGCACCTGGTTATTGATTTATTTTATTTTATTTTGGCTGCTAAAAAAATGAGCAACTAATAGAGCGATTATTTCCACCTGTGTGATTGAACACATATTGGTAGCAGGCCGTGTCCCTCGCCTTCCTGCTCACGGGCGAAGACGAGCTTAATCGGGAAGGTGAATTGGGTTTAGGAGTGTTTTCAAAGCACATAATCCTCTTTGTGCTTTGTCTACTGAGACCCGATGGGGGTTGTATCTTATAGCGGACCTGGGAGCTGCAGACAGACAAACAGGACATATCATGGACCTATGTGCCCTTTCACTGGCAGTGCCCGCGCAGGACTACATGTGCCAGCAGAGCCTGCAAATCCCCGTCACTTCCATGACTACTGAGCATATTTATAAAGCTGTGAAGGTGACTTTCATCAAACTTTCCCTGGTGGTGAATCAATCACTGTCATTTAAAATGCATGCACATTGCACATGGAAGATTCACTTGCAATGAATGTTCGGTGAATGTCCCATTTACATATTTTTTAAATATACCCCTATGTGTTGGTTAATATAACTCCAAACCCAATTATTCATAAACTTTAAAACATTACCAGACCCCCAACAGTAAAATCAGTCTCTATATGCAGTAAAGCATGCTTGTTCTACTCACTGTGGAACCTAAGGGGTTAATCCTCAGCATTGTGTAAAAAAGGCTGTTTGATCCTGTCTTCTCTGATCCTCCCCTTCCTCCACAGTCCCCAATCCATATCCTGATAGAACAGAGCCTTGGGGGCACTCTACACATGCTCAGTTTGGTGTGTATTGCTAGAGTTTATTTTTTCACTCGGCCCTGTCTCCCAATTGTCCCGCATTGTCACACACATGCTCCCCTAGTGGAGACCAAAGGCATTGCTCAGGCATGGTCCACTGTTGTCACTATAATGAAGCTGGTCCAGAGAAGGTGAAAAAGGCTGGAGGAGATCAGCAGCACGGAGAAAGGACTGGGAAGATAAAAAGCAAGGAAAATAATATTGCAATTGTTTAGGACAGGGCTTGACAAATTTGCTTTAAATCTAGGAGCCAGCTAAAAAAATAGGAGCCAGTTTTTTAAACTAACAAATCTTATTGGTGTAAGAAGTCACATGTTCCTAAAGGTCAGCTTATCCTTTAACCCCAGAGCCATGTTTGCGTTTTTTGCACACGTTTAAAAAATTATTTTAGGCCTGATAATTACATAAAACCACCAAACAAGATATATTTTCCAAAAGCAGACACCTTAGAGTATAAAATAGCGGTAGACCCAATTTTTTATGTCACATGCTATTACCGCAAGTTAAAAAAAACACATTAACCACCTGCCTACTGGGCACTTTCACCCCCTTCCAGCCCAGGCCAATTTTCAGCTTTCAGTGCTGTTGCACTTTGAATGACAGTTGGGCAGTCATGCAAAGCAGTACCTAAATGAATTTTATTCCACACAAATAGCGCTTTCTTTTGGTGGTATTTAACCACCACTGCGTTTTTTATTTTTTGCTAAACAAGTGAAAAAAGAATTTTTAGAAAACAAAACAAAACAGTTTTCATAGTTTGTTATTACATTTTGCAAACAAGTAATTACCGTATATACTCGAGTATAGGTCGATCCGAATATAAGCCGAGGCCCCTAATTTACCACAAAAAACTGGGAAAACTTATTGACTCGTGTATAAGCCGAGGGTGAGACATGCAGCAGCTACTGTTACATCCCTGTGTCCCGTCCATCCCTGTGTCCATACCTGTGTCCCGTCCATGCCTGTGTCCCGTCCCTCCCTGTGTCCATCGCAGCCTACCTGTCTCTTTGCCTTCTGCAGCCTCTGTGAGCCATGCCGCGCCGCACCTCTCCTCCTCGTCTGACAGACGGCGGCCATTCCACTGTTCAAAAGCCGCGCCTCTCTGTCTGTGATAGGCGGAACACTCAATTTCCCAGCAGTCAGTGTTCCGCCTATCACGGACATCCTCTCATCCTCGTCCGTAGTATGAGAATGAGCGGATGTCCGTGATAGGCGGAACACTGACTGCTGGGAAATTGAGTGTTCCGCCTATCACAGACAGGGAGGCGCGGCTTTTGAATAGTGGAATGGTCGCCGATCTGCGTGACTCGAGTATAAGCCGAGGGGGGCACTTTCAGCCTAAAAAAAGGGGCTGAAAATCTCGGCTTATACTCGAGTATATACGGTATTCTATTTCATTGATGTGCGCTGAGGTGGCTGCACTGATGGGCACTGATAAGGCGGCACTGATGGTCACTAATAGGTGGCACTGATAGGTGGCACTGATGGGCACTTATAGGCACTGTTAGGTGAAACTGATAGGCAGCACTGATGATGAGGCACTGATTGGCAGCACTCATCAGCACTGATAGGTGCCACTGGGGGGAACTGATGGGCATTGATAGGAGGCACTGGCAGGTGGCACTGGTGGGCACAGATGAGGCGGCGAGCATGAGGAAAAAAGAATAGCCGATCATCAACGCTGTTTACATCACACAATCAGCTGTCATTGGGTCGGCCCCTTACTCCGATCTATGATCAGCCGAGTCTCATTTACTCGCTGATCACAGAGTGCACAGCGAAGGAAGATCATGCACGAGAGGGCATGCATGGATGCCCTCCCGGCAGTTGAGCTGCTATTTTAGCTTGGCTAAAATATAAAAGCCGTAGGCGTATATGTGGGAGTGGGGGGCTCAATTTTTTGGGGGGGAGGGGATTTTATGTGCTTGGGTGTAACTTTAATTTTTTTACAATTAAAAAAAAAAAATTTTTCCCACCACATAGGGATCAAAAAGTCCCCCGTGTGATTTTTTTTTTTTGGTGACATTTAGGGGTTGATTTACTAAAGGCAAATCCACTTTGCACTACAAGTGCTCTGCAAGTGCAACTGCGATCCCTGATGCATGCCATCGCAGCGTCAGGGATAAGAAACATAGAAAAGAACAGCGGTTCTCCTGGCATGCAACAGCAACGCATGTTAAATTGCAGAGGTGTGAACAGGGGCCTATTAGGCTAGGTTCGCATTTGTGCATTGTGGGAATGTGTGCAACATTCTGTGCGTTCCCGTAGCACAGAAACAACGTGCATCCCTTTTGCAGGCACGTAACGGTGCAACAAAAAGTACCATGAGTTCTAATGCAGTGCAAAAAAAAAAAGAAAGGTTCATGCACTTCTTTTGTGCAATTTTTACATGTAGGGTAACACATTGAAATGAACGAGTTGCCCGAAACAAGATGCACAAAATCGCATTCATACCTGCACCTTCATTTAACATGGTTTCCTATGGGACACGTTTACACCTATGCATTTTTCAGCGGCTGCATTTTTTTAAAAGGCTCGGAGACTGGTACTCACACATGCAATGCACCGATTGCTGCACGATTTGAAATTGCGGGCAGAATTGCCAAGTGTAAATGGGGGCAGTGGGTTATTAGATGGGTTTCCACCCATGCCCACAAATGCCGCTGGGCGCTTTATTACCCATCCATTTATTACCCAGAAGCTGGTGGTATTTGTGTGCATGTGTGGAAATTCAATGTGCAACAGGTCTCCTCCAGCTCTCAAATGCATTTTCTAACTTTTTTGCGTGCATGCGTTTTTTTTTTTTTTTAAATGGCAGGACAGAGGGCAATCCAAGAGCGGCATAGTCCCACTTTATTGCGCATAACATTAGTTACAGGAACATGTGCATGACTGTATTGCACAGGTGCGTTTCAGCTTTAGGCTGGGTTCACACATATGCAATAGACGTGTGCACTGCTGAAAAATTTGTACGGTTTCATTCGTTTTTTTTTTTTTCGGAAATTCAAAAATTCGGAAATTAGAAAATCCGAAAATAAGAAAGAACAAAAATTCGAAAAAAGAACAAAAATCCAAAAATTTGAAATAATAACTAACTATTAAATTATAGGTATTGGAATTTCCTTTCAAATTTGGCTGTTAGTGAACGTAGCAAATGCAAATTTATCTGAAGTAACGGATTATCCAAAATAATAAATGAATGCCGCATCTAAACAAATGGAACAGAACAAAATAATAATTATTAATAATAATAATAATAATATGTTTTTATTATGAGTGTTACTTATTATTATTATTTTTTTACGTTCCATTTGCTTAGCTGCGGCATTCATTATTACGGATAATCCGTAACTTCGGATTAATTATTATTTGTTACGTTCACTAACAGCCAAATTTGAAAGGAAATTCCAATACCAATAATTTAATAGTTAGTAATAGTTAAGTTATTATTAGTTAGTTATAATTTCAGATTTTCGAATTTTCGGGTTTTTGAATGTTCGGACTTTCATTAATATTTTAGGAATTTTGTTCTTTAGAATTTTCTGACTTTCACTCGAATGCCCTGTGCACACAGTCAGACATTCCAACGACAAAATCCGTCAGATTTTTTCCGATGGATTTTGACCCAAACTTGTCTTGCATACACACGGTCGCACAAAGTTGTTGGAAAATCCGATCATTCAGAACGAGGTGACGTAAAACACGTACGATGGGGCTATAAAGAGGGCCAGTAGCCAATAGCTTTCGTCTCGTAATTTATTCTGAGCATGCGTGGCACTTTGCCCGTCGGAATTCTCTACACACGATCGGAATTTAAACGATCGGATTTTGTTGTCGGACATTTTTAGATCCGGCTCTCAAACTGTGTGTCGGAAATTCTGACGGAAAAAGTCAGATGGAGCCCACACACAATCGGATTTTCCGATAACACAGTCCGATCGCACATTTTCTGTCGGAAAGTCCGACCGTGTGTACAAGGCAATAGTTTTTGATTTTTTTCGAATTTCCGAATTTCCAAATATTCGGAAACATTTGGATATTTCCGAATAAACAAATTTGTCTTAATTCCTTAAAAAAACGAATTCGGAACTAAACTAATTACACATGTCTAATATGCAAATTGAATGTGGGTTTCCCCGCATCTAGTCCGCGTGACATGGTGACCGGCTCTCATAGGCCCCTTTCACACTGGGGTGGTTTTCAGACGCTACAGCGCTAAAAATAGGACCTGAAAAAACCCCGGAGGGTTTTCACACTGGAGCGGTGCGCTAGCAGGATGGTGAAAAAAGTCCTGCTAGCCGCATATTTGGAGTGGTGAAAGGAGCGTGTGTATTCACCGCTCCTACCCATTGAAATCAATGGGACAGCATGGCTATACCGCCAGCAAAGCGCAGCTGCAGCGGCGATTTGCGGGCGGTTTTAACCCCTTTTCGGGCGCTAGCAGGGGTTCAAACCACCCCGCTAGCGGTCGCAGACCGCCGCTAAAACGTCGGTAAAGTGCCGCTAAAAATAGTGGTGCTTTACCGCCGAGGCCCACACCGCCCCAGTGTGAAATGGGCCATACAGTAAAGTATTTATTCCAGAAATAGTCGCACATAAAAAAAGTAACATACAAAGGCAAAGCCGATACAATATTGCACATAGTTAAAGATTGCATTGCATTTAAAGTACACGAGTATGCATGATATCTATAACACCCGACGCGTTTCGAGAGATGGGGCTCATTCTTCAGGGATGTATGCATATGGGATATATCTGGAAATGAATAGTCAAAAAGTAATGTAACACATGAATAAATGATGGACAAATGATAAGAGGGTCCTCACAGAAAAAGGAAAGACCCCATACTCACCAATCAGCAAAGTCTAGGTTCAGTATGTTCACTGAGGATGGCATCAATTTGCCACCTGGGCTTTGCCGATTGGTGAGTATGGGGTCTTTCCTTTTACTCTTTTTCCATTTCATATACTACAAGGCCAGTACTGAAACAAGGCCATCCAGTGCCCAGGGTGAAGATACCACACTGCACCCCCCCGCTTCTCTTAGAGTTAGGGTCAGGGAGTCCCCATCACTACAAAAAAAACATTGTGCCCAGGGCAGCCGGCCCTCCTGCCCTCCCCTTGTTCCGGCCCTGTACAAGGCTATCAGTAGCCCAGCCTCCCCCCCCCCCCCCCAAGGTGGCGATATAGCGGGGAGCGCAGCAGTGAGACATCTGGCTGGATGTAGACTCGCTCTCTGCTCAGTGAAAGTCCCCATCGCCGCAGGTAGAAGAGTTAATTGAACGTTCGGCATGAAAACAATCTGAGTGCTCCGGAGAAGCCAATTTTAGCTCTCGGAATAAAAAAAAAAGGTGAAATTTAAAAAAGGTCTCTTTGAAGGAAACCGTCAGTGACCTAATTTACTCATCCACCTTGGAGTATGTGCGCGGTCAGCGACAAGTGAGTCAGCGGGAGCGACAGAATATTTTCTTTTCGGGGGGCATCGATTAATACCTATCACAGCACAGAGAGGTTGTTTTATGACGGCACTGCAACCTTTTATTCTGTGCAAACAAAGGCAGGCGCTGAGCTTCTGAAGGGGCCGTGAGATCTATAGGGGGAGGGGGTGGGGCGGCTTAGGGAGCGATGAGCTCACAGCGCATAACGCTGAGAAAGGCCGCAGCCAACGCAATGCACCCTTTAAAATGGACCTTAGTAACTTCACAAGCCTGCATGGATACATTTCTGACACCATATACAGCACTATCTTTTTTTTTTTTAAATGCTCCACCTTTCACAAATAAAAAGCTGTCCTTCATCTCCAGTCAGTGTCAAGGCTGAGATGATGTCATCAGTCTGCTGCAGGCAGGAGGAAACATTTCCTTAGTCTCCTCTCTCCCAGTGATCAGTCTGTTGCAGGTAGTGGGAAATGCTTCCTTCGTCTCTTCTCCCCCTGTGATCAGTCTGCTGCAGGCAGGAGGAAGCATTTTCTTAGTCTCCCCTCCCCCAGCGATCAGTCTGCTGCAGCCTGGTGAAAGCATTTCCGCAGTCTCCCCTAACCCCGTGATCAGTCTGCTACAGGCAGGAGAAAGCATTTCCTTAGTCTCCTCTCCCCCCAGTGATCAATCTTCTGCAGGCAGAAGGAAGGATTCCCTCATTGCCCCCCTCTCCCCCCCCAGTGATCAGTCTACTGCAGGCAGGAGGTAGAATTTCCTCAATCTCCCCTCCCTCAGTAATCAGTCTGCTGCATGTAGGGGGAAGCATTTTCTCAGTCTCCCCTTCCCCCCGGTGATCAGACAGTATAATATTTCAGACAAGCTTTTTTATCATTTAAAAAACATCTTTTGCTCCAGTTAGTGGTTTTGCCTTGGCTAAGATGATGTAATTCGCCTGTTGCAGGCAGGAGCAAACATTTCCCTAGTCTCCCCTCACCCCAGTGATCAGTTTGCTGCAGACAGGAGGAAACATTTCCTCAATCTGCCCTCCCCCAGTGATCAGTCTGCTGCAGCAGGAGGAATCTTTTCCTTAGTCTATCCCTCCCCAAGTGATCAGTCTGTTGCAGGCAGGGGGAAGCATTTCCTCAGTCTACCCTTCCCTTGGAGATCAGACAGTATCATTTTTCAGACAAGATTTTTTATCATTTAAAAACCATCTTTGGCCTCCAGTCAGTGGCTTTGGCTAGGCTGAGATGATGTCCTTAGTCTGTTGCAGGCCGGAGCAAACGTTTCCTTAGTCTCCCCTCCACCCAGTGATCGGTCTGCTGCAAGCAGAAGGAAGCATTTCCTCAGTCTCCTCTACCTCAGTGATCAGTCTGCTGCAGGCAGAGTAAACATTTCCTTAGTCTCCCCTTCCCTAGTGATCAATCTGCTGCAGGCGGGTGGACGTATTTCCTCAGTCTCCTCTCTCTCCGTGATCAGAGTGCAACATTGTACCTTTGTAGTGAGTCACAAGGTGAGAGGTAGCAGCAGGGGCTAATTTGTGTCAGGCATTTGTGAACACGGCCAAGAACCGCACCGACCCCAGGATTTACATGACTGTGTGCTGGCCGGCACCTCGATCCGCAAAGTAGATGGTGACCCTGGATGATGCTTGAACATAGATGGCGTCGTCATTCTGGAGAGAAAAGCAGATGAAAGGCCTTGTCAAGGAAAGCATTGTCATTTCTGGACACCCTAAAGGGGGCGGCTATGATAATACGCCTTCAAATAGCATTATGTACTTTTTCTGAACCCCACATCTTGCGCGTGTCTGGAGGTGGCAGCAGGCAGGTCACGTGGTCCATTGAAAGCACTCCCTGTCTTCTGTAAACCTTCCAGCTGCTGCAACTTGGCAGTGATCACTAGAGAGAGGGCAAGTATATTATATTTCTTAGATATTACAAGAAAACCTTCCCTACAAATTTCCATTTTCTCTTAAAAAAAAAAAAAATTAATTATGCATGTCGTAACGAATTCCGTTGGCGCCTGAGCTTCCGCCGATAACGCTCGTGCTATTATAAGACGTAGAAGGTGTTGAGCGTATGACTCACATCTGCTGAGAAAGGAACATGTTTTGTTAAAGAAGCACCCCGATCTAATTAACATGCAGCTTGTTATTTTAAAAATAAGTATTCCGGTTGAAATCAAGATAATAAAAATTCTTTCCTTTGCGACAGTATGCAATTAATTAGCAAATCCAGTGCCTGACACCCGTACATGCTATGTGTCTGCACCGCTATGTCCTGCTGGTTTATGGAAGACAGGAAACTCACAGCAATACTAAGCAGCGAGCTTAGCTTAACCACTTAAGGACCGAGCTTCTTTTTTAGATTTGTTGTTTACAAGTTAAAATTGCTAGAAAATTACTTAGAACTCCCAAACATTATACATTTTTTTTTCTAACGCCCTAGAGAATAAAATGGCGGTCGTTGCAATACTTTCTGTCACACCGTATTTGCGCAGCGGTCTTACAAGCGCTCTTTTTTTTGGGGGGAAAAAATACAACTTTTGAATAAAAAAATAAGACAACAGTAAAGTTAGCCCAATTTTTTTTTATATTGTGAAAGATAAAGTTACGCCGAGTAAATGGATATCCAACATGTCACGCTTCAAAATTGCGCCCGCTCGTGGAATGGCGACAAACTTTACCCTTAAAAATCTCCGTAGGCAACGTTTAAAAAATTCTACAAGTTGCATGTTTTAAGTTACAGAGGAGGTCTAGGGCTAGAATTATTGCTCTCAATCTACCGATCGCAGCGATACCTCACATGTGTGGTTTGAACACCGTTTTTATATGCGGGCGCTGCTCAGCGGGGCGAGGCAAGTATATTTTATTTCACATTTTATTTTTTTATTTTTACACTTTTTTTTTTTTTTAATTGTGTCACTTTTATTCCTATTACAAGGAATGTAAACATCCCTTGTAATAGAAAAAAAACATGACAGAGCCTCTTAAAGCGGGAGTCCGCCAGGAGTGCGCGTTTTTTTTTTTTTAAAAGCCAGCAGCTACAAATACTGCAGCTGCTGACTTTTAAAATAGTGACGGGTCCAGCGCGCCCGCGATGTCGGCACCCAAAGCCGATCTCTCGATCGTCTCTCGGGTGCTACCGCCGCCATCTTGGGTATGGGAATCAGGAAGTGGAGTCTTTTGGCTTCATTTCCCGGTTCCCTACTGCGCATGCGCGAGTCGCGCTGCGCAATGAGGATGGACCCGCTGCCTCTGGGATCCGTGTGTTTCCCAGCAGGCAGCGGGGGACTTTCGGAAAGGGGCGTAATCTACGCCCCTTTCCGCAGAGAGCTATCCCGCAAGTGGGTGCAGATACCTGTACTGTACAGGTACCTGCACCCCCCTCCCCCCTGAAAGGTGCCAATTGTGGCGCCGAAGGGGGGGAGGATTCCAATGAGCAGAAGGTCCACTTTAGGGTGGACCTCTGCTTTAAATATGATATCTGGGGTCAAAAAGACTTCAGATCTCATATTTTCACTAAAATGCAATAAAATATATTTTTTAAAAATTATCATTTAAATATTTTTTTTAAAATGTCCCTTTAAGAGCTATGGGCAGAAGTGACGTTTTGACGTCACTTCCGCCCTGCAATGTCATGGAGACGGGTGGGGACCATCTTCCCCTCACTCGACTCCATGCCAAGGAAGGCACAACATCCGATCGCTTACGCCGCTGTCAACGGCTGCAGTAACCAGAGGGCACCAGAGTGTGGCGGGAGGGGGAAGGTTTCCCTCTCCCGCTGCTGATAAAAGTGATCTCTCTGCGAATCCGCCGCAGAGACCTCTTTTATCTTGAAGCGGACCATTGGCCGAACAAGAGGATACCGGGGTTATGGCAGTTTATGGGAGCTCGACTCGCGCATGCGCAGTAGAAAACAGGCTGTAAGGCTGCAAAGCTTCACTTTCTGTTTTCCTTACTACAGATGCTGCCACCTGCGCCCGAAGCCGATTGAAGAATCGGCTCGGGAGAGGACACCGCGGAAACCCTGGACAGGTAAGTGTCCTATTATTAAAACTTAGCAGCTGCGGTATTTGTAGCTGCTGTCTTTAAAAAAGAATTCTGAAGCAGCTTGCAGGTCCTCTTTAAATAATTAGGCTGCCCTATGCATTTTGTAAAGCGTGACAATGTGCAAAAAAAAAAAAAAAACGCACAGAAAGATTCACATTCCCTTGATTCTCAGATGTGAATGCAGCCTTAGGCTGGGTTCACATATATGCGAATTGGATGCGTTTTTAACCACATCCAATTTGCATAACTTGTGAATGTGATCGCCTTCCAATGCAGCCGCGGCGCGGTTTCAAAAAAGGTCCTGTGTGTTTTTGGGTCCGGTTCAGATGCGATGTCAGTTAAAAATTTGCATCTGAATTGTACGGGAACCGGTGAACAAAAACACACCGGACTGCCGCACCGAAACCACGGCCGCACATGTGTGAACCCAGCCTTAGAGTCATCATTTCAGTGACTCTACTCTTATCAAACAGCTCAGTGGGAGGTTTCAATCAGAAATACCGAGCTTCAAGGCAAAGCTACTTCTGCAATGCTGCCCCCTTTAGCTATCCCACACTACTCTGGGAATCCTTTATTTGTAAAACAGTAATTGCATACTGTATGTATAGTACAAAACCCGACATAAAGAAATAATTTAAAAAACATATAAAGAGTGACAACTAAAGTAAATGTCATCCAAACCCTGAAGATTCGGAGGCCGCGGACCCTCTGATGTACTGTGAGCGCGGATGAGGGATTTGTTTTGCGCGTTTTGCGTTCTGCGGGTTTATGTTTTCTTTATTTCTCCATGAAGTTTCCCCGGAGATTCCGCCTTTGTCTGGCAACAAAGACTTCCTTCGGCTTGGAGAAGAATGATTAATAGAGTGATATCCAGGCGAGTGATAGCGCATGATATGCCACTGATGATGCAGCGCCAGGCGTCCTTTTTGACGTTGTGTTTGATGTTTGGCGTGTTTTCTTTATTATCTCTAGTGAATTGAATCTCCTGAGGCCGCCATTGTGGCAGGCTCCCGGTGAGCTCTGCGCGGTGTAGAAAGGGAACTGTGACAACGCCGGGAAATCCTCTTCAGGGGGTCTCTGCTTTTCTGAGAGATGGATCCAGATCAACTTCCAACACAAGCGTATCAGACATAGAATATGACTAATAGGGCCCATTCAGACCTCGACATCTCGTTACACATGCGTGTAGATGCTCATTTTTCTCCCATTCATCTGCACTGCGTTAAGGCAGCCTGCTAAAAGAAATGGGTTGCCAGTGCACTAAATCATGCAAAAAAAATAAAAATGGCCATGAACCTTATTCGGCAACACACGGTCACATTTTCCGATGAAAAGCTCTCATCGGTCTTTTGCTGGCCGAAATTCCGTGTGTATGTGGCATTAGAGTCTGCAAAAGACTTGAGACTGGTGCGGAGGTTCACCTTCCAGCAGGACAACGACCCTAAACATACAGCCAGAGCTACAATGGAATGGTTTAGACCAAAGCATATTCATGTGTTAGAATGGCAAAGTCAAAGTCCAGACCTAAATCCAATTGAGAATCTGTGGCAAGACTTGAAAATTGCTGCTCACAGACGCTCTCCTTCCAATCTGACCAAGCTTGAGCTATTTTGCAAAGAAGAATGGGCAAAAATGTCACTCTCTAGATGTGCAAAGCTGGTAGAGACATCCCCAAAAAGAAAGGTGGTTCTACAAAATATTGACACAAAAAAAAATTGAAAACCATTTATCATTTTCTTTCCACTTCACAATTATGTGCCACTTTGTGTTGGTCTATCGCATAAAATCCCAATAAAATACATTTACGTTTTTGGTTGTAGCATGACAAAATGTAGAAAATTTCAAGGGGTATGAATACTTTTTCCAGGCACTGTACGTCTGCAGTCTCTGATGCTGAATATTAACTGAATTTCATATGTGGCCCTTTTATGATGTCAGGGGCTCCCATATGTCAAAAATGTGATCGCCCATGCTAGAGCGCATCACTTGAGAGACAGTTCTGAGTCTGCTGACATCACATCCAAGATGGCAGCACCCAGAAGCAGTCTGGGCACATTTGGATGCCTACACAAGAGAGGCTTTTACATAATGAAATAAAAAATACCATTTATATAAATATATATGAATGATCTGATGACTGATCAATGGGTACATAGCAATCGTCAGTACCTAGCTTCTGCTGCACTCATCACGGCATGTTAACCAGCGATGGCGCCAGAACCATTAAGCTTGGGTGACAAGTTTGACGATTAAATGAGAACAGGGCCTTTGCAATTCAACCGCTTGTGCAAACAGCCGCAAGCGCAAACTCTCCGAGCTACTTAGACGCAGCTTTGACATAATGCATCCCCCCGGCTGAGCTGCCGCAACATCTGCTGCCTCGGCACCTGAGACCACATACCTGTCATAGAGAGAATCTACCATAGAAACAAATCTTCACATATTCCTGGCTCAGTGCCACAGATCCAATCTGTGATGTAGCACAAGTACGGCTAAAGGGGGGCTTATCTGGGGACGGGTCACTTTATTGGAGAAAATTTAGGGAGCTCATTATTTATTCTTGTCTTTATTTATTTTTTCTGTAACTTTTACAGTTTGCTGTTCCATGTTTCCACAAATTATTATTCCTCTACTGACCATCTGTGTTTCGTGGAAGCAACCCCTCTTCCTTGCTAAACAACTGCTAAGATAAAATTTCTGCCGTGCTGGTAGCCCATTGTCCAATGATAGTTATCTATCTATCTATCTATCTATCTATCTATCTATCTATCTATCTATCTATCTACCCAGTATGTGTCTATCCAATCTATCTTTAATCTTCTTTTCTATACATAATAAAATATAATATGTAATAAATAATATATTATCTATCTATCTATCTATCTATCTATCTATCTATCTATCTATCTATCTATCTATCTATCTATCTATCTATCTATCTACTGTATCTATCTAGTACCTGTCAACATCTATCTTTGAATGAACAATATATTACAACTATGTAGTTGGGCATTATGAGAAAACTTAACATATCATGTATTATTTCTAGTATGAATTCTATCTATCTATCTATCTATCTATCTATCTATCTATCTATCTATCTATCTGTCTGTCTGTCTGTCTGTCTGTCTGTCTGTCTGTCTGTCTGTCTGTCTGTCTGTCTATCTATCTATCTATCTATCTATCTATCTATCTACCCAGTATGTGTCTATCCAATCTATCTTTAATCTTCTTTTCTATACATAATAAAATATAATATGTAATAAATAATATATTATCTATCTATCTATCTATCTATCTATCTATCTATCTATCTATCTATCTATCTATCTATCTATCTATCTATCTATCTACTGTATCTAGCTAGTACCTGTCAACATCTATATTTGATGTATTCTTCCTATACATAATAACATATAATACATAATGAATATACAATATATTACCACTATGTAGTCGGGCATTATGAGAAAACTTAATATATCATCTATTATTTATATTATGAATTCTATCTATCTATCTATCTATCTATCTATCTATCTATCTATCTATCTATCTATCTATCGATCTATCTATCTACCTATCTACCTATCTACATATTATCTGTCCATCTATCTATCTATCTATCTATTCAGTATGTGTCTATCCAATCTATCTTTAATCTTCTTTTCTGTACATAATAAAATATAATATGTAATAAATAATATATTATTATCTATCTATTATCAATGCATTCTATCTATCTATCTATCTATCTATCTATCTATCTATCTATCTATCTATCTATCTATCTATCTACTTTATCTAGCTAGTACCTGTCAACATCTATCTTTGATGTATTCTTCCTATACATAATAACATATAATAAATAATGAATATACAATATATCACAACTATGTAGTCGGGCATTATGCGAAAACATAATATATAATCTATTATTTCTATTATGAATTCTGTCTATCTATCTATCTATCTATCTATCTATCTATCTATCTATCTATCTATCTATCTATCTATCTATCTATCTATCTCTCTAATTACCTATCTATTCTATCTTTGATTCATTCTTTCTATACATAATTTAAATATAATACATAATGAATATAGTTATACAGTGTATTCTATTACAACTACAGTGGGGAAAATAATTATTTAATCCCCTGCAGATTTAGTAAATTTGCCCACATACAAAAGAAATGAAGGGTCTATCATTTTCATCATGAAGAGAACAGAAAAGCGCCCATTAAATGTAATATTTAATGTATATAAAAACAGAAAGAACTGCGCTTGTCAGATACAAAAGTCAATATTATGTGAATAGCAGCACCGCTAACATGAGATCTAATCACATCAACAAGTATGTAGAAACAATTGTGTTGCGCTTAAATAACTAAAGTGAATTAAAAAAATAATAATATAAAAAAATTTAATCAAAGAAATTCAAAATAATTTAGGTCCATGTGTCTTCAATATGACATTAGAATGCTTTCTCATTAGTAAACAGATGCAGAAGTTCTTATCCACTCAGCTTTTCCACCTTGTGAGAAACACCACCACCATAAGTATGGATGTACGCTTACCAGAGAGTGTTGACCCCCTATTACGGGGGGTCTAAATGGGGCTCTTATATCTCATATGCTCCATCCATGGTGACTTCTCAGCATCAGAAAGACGAGGGAAATCATCCAAACATCATATGGAAACTAATACTCCTCAGATATTCAGCCAGCAAAAGTCGGATTTGAGCTTTTGGTCAGAAATTCCGACAGTGTGTACGCTCCATCGGACTTTTGCTGGCAGAATTCCACGCAGCAAAAGATTGCGAGCAGGTTCTCTATTTTTCAGTCGGAAAAAGTTCCTAACCGAAAATGCGTTGGTCTTTATGTAATCACGCATGCTCGGAAACAATTCAACACATGCTCGGAAGCATTGAACTTCATTTTCTCGGCTCGTCATAGTGTTGTACGTCACCTCGTTCTTGACGGTCGAAAGTTCCAAGAACTTTTGTGTGACCGTGTGTATGCAAGCCAAGCTTAAGCGGAATTCCATCGGAATAACCATCCAAGTTTTTTCTGATAGAATTTCTGATCTCGTGTATGGGGCATTAGTCTTAGATCTTGGTGCTCAGTGGAATATGTCAGCAAAGAGATGCTTTGGACAAAAGAGTTTCCACCTCCGTGCTTGATTGTAGGGATGGTGTTCTTAGGGTCATAGTCAGCATTTTTCTTCCTCCAAACACGGCACGTTAAAGGGGTTGTAAAGGTAAATGTTTTTTCACCTTAATGCATTCTATGCATTAAGGTGAAAAAACATCTGACAGTGCCTACGCCCCCAGCCCCCCCCATTTTACTTGCCTCACCCCTCGAAAGTCCCGCGCTCGTCCCCCGACATCCTTTCCACCGCTCAGCCTGGCCCGCTGATTGGCTGGAGTGGATGGATGGAAAGCAGCGCAGCCATTGGCTCGCGCTGCTGTCAATCACATCCACTGACTCGGAGCGCCGGGGGGCGGGGCCGTGTGATACAGCGAGCGGCTATAGCCGCCGGTTGTATCACGGGAGCGCACCCGCAGATGCTTCTCACCATGCGAGGGAGCTCGCATGAACGTGAGAAGCATCTGCGGGAGGAAGCAGAGACAGCCGTCAAGGGATTCCAGAAGAGAAGGTTCGGGGCCACTCTGTGCAAAACGAGCTGCACAGTGGAGGTAAGTATAACATGTTTGTTATTTAAAAAAAAAAAATTCACTTTACAACCCCTTTAAGTTAATGCCAAAGAGCTCAATTTTGGTATCATCTGACCACAGCACTTTCTCCCAATCATTCTCTGAATCATTTCACAATCGTTCACACCTAGGCGTTTTTGGGCATTTTTCTGCTGTAAGCCTCAGCTCTAAAAACACCCGACAAGCAAAATCCCATTCATTTCAATGGCCCCTGTTCACATCTGAGTGATCTGTCGCCTGAAGCAAAACGCCTGTCGCTCAAAAAAGTACAGGATCTTCTTTTTTGGCAGATTACAGGCGTTTTACTGCCTTTACATTGGTGAACTTTTAATCTTGAAAAGGCCTGTACAAAAACGCTACAAAACTCTGCAAAAACACCCGAAAAATTGCTAGAAAGACGCAGGAAAAATAGCAGCGACTAGGTGCGAACGGAGCCTTAGATGTTCATTGGCATGACTGTACATATGCCTTCTTGAGGAGGGGGACTGCCCATTTTTGGAGGAAGAAAAATGCTGACTATGACCCTAAGAACCCCATCCCTATAGTAAAGCATGGAGGTGGCTAAAGGTACAGGCCGACTTTGCCGCATTGAGGGACCATGTATTGTAAAATCTTGGATGAGAACCTTCTTCCCTCAGCCAGAACACTGAAGATGGGTCATGGATGGGTCTTTCAGCATGACAATGACCCAAAACATATATCGCCAAGGCCACAAAGGAATGGCTCAAGAAGAAGCACCTTAGGGTCATGGAGTGGCCTAGCCAGTCTCCGGACCTATAAAACATTTATGGATGTAGCTGAAACTTCGAGTTGCCAAGAGACAGCTGAGAAACTATCTTCAGGCCGGTCACGTGACTCGTGGCCACTTTACAGCTCTGATACATGGCTTCTGCGAAAAGGGCCGAAATCTCCCTCTGGCGTCAGTCGAGGAGATCTCCCGCAGAAGCCCTGTCTCAGAGCTCCAAAGCGGCCGCAAGTCATGTGACCGCGTCACGTGAAGATAGCTCTAAATAGGTATTTACAACGCTCATTTTTC
Organism: Lithobates pipiens; assembly: GCF_037356315.1. Classification (NCBI taxonomy): domain Eukaryota; kingdom Metazoa; phylum Chordata; class Amphibia; order Anura; family Ranidae; genus Lithobates; species Lithobates pipiens. The sequence goes on from NW_027507686.1 coordinate 29,032,302, forward strand.
AAAATGACTTGCATAGTGTGATATGCCAGGCTCTAATAGAGGGGCTGGCAGTGACCATTGTAGGTTTTTCATTTTTAATAATAGTAGCGGCGGCGGGAGTCGGGGCAGACACAGAGAGGGAGCTGACAGGCAAGGAGGAGGGAGAGAGGAGAGCAATGTGGTCAGGGCTCAGAACTTCTGATTTTCATGGTCAGTACAGAGAGGGGATACAGGAAGTAGCAGGTTCAGGGAGGTTTTTTTTTTTTTTACAGACGGGGGCAGATTACACAGCACAAGCACCGTGCTGTTTAATCTGCTTTAAGGGACCAGGATCTGCATTTTTTTTTTTTGGGGTTAACAAACAATTTAATATTTTTTAATAATAAATAATATATTTTAATAATAAATAATATATCATTATTTATTTATTATCAATTCTATCTATCTATCTATCTATCTATCTATCTATCTATCTATCTATCTATCTATCTATCTATCTATCTATCTATCTATCTATCCTATACATAACAACATATAAATTACAACTCCGTAGTGGGGCATTATGGGAAAGGTGAATTGTGTTTTCTCTGGTAATTGTCTCAGCTGGAATCTTGGAATGTTTTTTTCTATGAAGTCTCTGTACACAAATATAACAAAGAAATATCACCGAGTAGTTTCATAGTTGACGTTTGTCTTTGTTCCTTTACAGAGAATACGTTTTCAATTATCAGTGCTTTTCAGCCATTCGGATTCGATCTTTCATTCTTTCAGCTGTCACTTTCTTTAAAGAAGACCGGTCATTTCCACATAGGTACTAAATGGGCTGCAGCAGTGCAAGGCTTGTAGATGACAAATGTGGGGGCCCCAAATCCCCAGCCAATCAGCTTCAGCTTTTTACTGGTAGTATCTTGAGCTTCCCCTCCCATTGGAAATAAGTCCACTGATCATACTCTGTTTCCCCGAAAATAAGACCTAGCGTGATTATCGGTGATGGCTGCAATATAAGCCCTGCCCCCCAATATAAGCCCTTGTTAAAGTCCTTGTAGGTCTTCTTTTCAGGGTAGGGCTTATTTTCAGAGAAATGGGGTAGGACTTATTTGGGGGGTAGGGCTTAAATTGCAGCCATCGCCGACAACCACGCTAGGTTTTATTTTCGGGGAAACAGTGTAGTTATTAGCCAATAGGAGATTGCAGGAAGTGGGAGGGCTCTTGACACTACCAGAAAGTGTTGAAAATGATTGAGATTAGGAGGACCCAAGGTGCTATAATGGTCATTGTATTGTCACAGCTGTCCCAGCACTTTTATGGTGATGACAGGTGATTGATGTCTATAGGGCACCTCGGACAGTTGTTATTTCAGACATTTTGAATAAGGTGGTCCATTACAGTTTTTGTTAACGCTGTCCTCTATTTTTGTCTCTTCCAGGTACCTATCAAGGCCAGTGGGCCGCGGGAATACGACAAGGGTTCGGAGTGCGCCAAAGCGTTCCCTATGGGATGGCTGCAGTTATCAGATCCCCTCTTAGGACCTCTATAAACTCGCTCCGTAGCGAGCATACCAATGGCACGGCCATGCACCCGGACGCCTCATGTGGGGTGGCCGGCAGCCCCGCCGTGTCCAGGGGAGGGTTTGTGTTGATGGCGCACAGCGACGCGGAGATGTTAAAGAACAAGAAGAAGGGCATCTTCCGGAGGTCCATCCTCAGCGGACTGAAGTTGCGCAAGTCGGAGTCAAAGAGCTCATTGGCCAGTCAGCGGAGCAAGCAAAGCTCCTTCCGCAGCGAGGCCGGCATGAGCACCGTCAGCTCCACCGCTAGCGACATCAACTCCACCATCAGCCTAGGCGAAGGCGAGACGGAGCTGTCGGTCATTGAGGACGACATCGATGCCACCACCACCGAGGCCTATATGGGCGAGTGGAAACACGATAAGCGCTCTGGCTTTGGGGTGAGCCAGCGCTCCGATGGGTTGAAGTACGAGGGAGAGTGGGCCAACAACAAGCGGCACGGCTACGGTTGCATGACCTTTCCGGACGGTACCAAGGAGGAGGGAAAGTACAAGCAGAATGTCCTGGTGAGCGGAAAGAGGAAGAACCTGATCCCGCTCCGGGCAAGCAAGATCCGGGAGAAGGTGGACCGGGCCGTGGAGCAGGCCGAGAGGGCGAGCAACATTGCCAAGCAGAAGTCGGAGATTGCGGCATCAAGGTGAGGAGGCGGGGTTCTTGTGCATGTGCATTCTTGGAGGGAAGAGATACATGGTTGCCAACATTACCCGAGTTTGTGGGACAGCTGAAGGGGTGGAGCTTTCCCCCGAAATAGGTGGGGTTAAGGCATGATTTAATATGTTTTGGTTGGAATTATATTGGACCAGGGGTGTGGCCTGCTTTACAGTGGCATATAATCAGGAATGTCGGGAAATGTGTAAGTAGAGTTTTAGTGTTAGTGTTAAGGGCAAGGTGTGGGTTAGTGTTAGGACTGCAGTTAAGGGTTACCATTAAAATCAGGCTTATTGTTAAGATTTCCATTATGGTGAGGTTCAATGCAAGTATTACTATTAAGGTGACTTTTAGTATTAGGATTGCCAATGAGGAGAGGGTTAGTGTTAAGCCCCGTACACACGAGAGGACTTAAGTCCGACAGACTTCCGAAGGAGTTCCGTCGGAGTTCTGCTGGAATTCCGACGGAGTTCTGACAGACTTTTCGGCTGAGCGGACTTGGCCACACACGATCACACTAAACTCTGACGGATTCGAACGTGATGACGTACGACTGGATTCGAATAAGGAAGTTCATAGCCAGTAGCCAATAGCTGCCCTAGCGTCGGTTTTAGTCCGTCGGAGTAGCATACACATGAGCGAATTTTTCGAAGGGACCGGGTCCGGCGGAGTTCCTTCGGAAAAATTTGAAGCATGCTCCATATTCTAAAGTCCTTCGGACTTTGGCGAGTCAAAAGTCCGTTGCAGCCCACACACGATCGAATAGTCCGACGGACTCAGTCCGTCGGACTTTGGATGTTGAAAAGTCCGCTCGTGTGTACGCGGCAATAGGGATACTGTTGGGGTAAGGATTAGTGTTAGGATTACTGATAAGGTGAGGGTTAGTGTTAGGGTTTCTGTTGTGGTGTAGGTTAGGATGAGGGGGTACCATTAGGGTGAGAACTAGTATTAAGGTTAGGGTTACCATTAAGGTCCAGGTTGGTGTTAAGGTTACTATTAAAGTTTAGGGTAAAAAAATATCCAATAGGCGCTTAGACTCTGATGTGAGTTCGTACCGATTAGTGAGAGGACGAAAACATTCAAATATCTCACTGGCTCACAACAGACAAGGCTACCCTCCAGTGAGTACCCCAGCAGGTTACCAGAAAAAAAATATGCACTACTAATTTTAAAGCGAGCCAGACCAAAGAATAAAGGAGTCCAAGTTAATTTATTAGCTATATTTAAAAAGACAGCTAATGCATTTTGAGGATAAAGAAAAACTCCTTCATCAGGGGTTCAGTTAAAGCATTTGTTACCCTAAAAAAAAAGGATTCTGTCCCTTTAAAGCATGTTATGCAGAACAGTGCTTGTGTTGTGTAATTTGGCCCCCTGTATCACCTGAAATACCTGGCTGATTTTGCCTGGCTATACAACCCCCCCCCCCCCCCCGTAAACTGACCACGGTTAATCATGGCTGCTGAGCCCTGACAACGCGGTCAGCTTATGTGCCTTCATCATCTGCAGCCTGCTCTCTGCTCTCCTGTGTCTTCTGTGTCCTCCTCACCCTGCCTGTCAGATAGTCTGTGTGTGAGCCCCCCTCTCCCCTCCCCTTGTAGCACCGCTCTGAGCAGTGCAAACATTACTGTTCACAAGCACTGCCAGCCCCACTGGTAGTGGAACATGTAGTATATATCATGTGCCGTTTTTTCAACATTTATCTTCTAAATACCTTATACGTTCTTCCCCATCAGTGGTCACATGACCGCCGTTGCTCTCTCCCTCGGATGTATATAATACAGAGGGAGGTCACGTGACCGCCCGGCATGTGTCAGAGGGAGAGCTCAGCCCCTCCCTCCCTAGTACATACCCTGGAGAGGCAAGGCTCTCGTGACAGCTACAGTGCGGCCGGCTAGTTCTGGGATGCCGTCATATGGCACGGCAGTGTCCCCTGATCGTGTGGGTGGCGTGACCTGTGATAGCAGTGTTCGGAAGACACTTCTCTAAAAGGAACATGTACACTGATTATTAGTGTCCTGATTATTAGTGCAGTTCCAACAGTGCCTATCTGTGCCCACCAGTGCTACCTATCAGTGCCACCTCAACAGTGCCACCCACCAGTGCAGCCTTATCAGCGCACATCAGTGAAGAAGAAAAATTGCCTGTTTGCAAAGTTTTATAACAAACTACGTAAAGGTTTTTTTTTGTTTGTTTTTTTGGTATTAATTTGTTTATTTAACAAAAAAAAAAAAAACCCAGTGGTGATTAAATACCACCAAAAGGGAGTCCTATTTTTATGAAAAAAAAAAAAAACAATTCATATGGGTACAGTGTTTTATTACAGCGCAATTGTCATTCAAAGTGTGACAGTGCTGAAAGCTGAATATTGGCCTGGGCAGGAAGGGAGTAAAAGTGCCCAGTAGGCAATTGGTTAAGGGTAGAATTGGTGTTAAGGTTACCATTAAAATGGTTGTAAAGGCAGAAAGTTTTTTTATCGTAATGCATTCTATGCATTAATATAAAAAACCTTCTGTGTACAGCATCCCCCTTTTAGCCCCCCTAAAACTTACCTGAGCCCATCTTGATCCAACGATGCCACAGGAGAGTCTCGGCTGGCAGGGACACTCCCTCCTTATTGGTTGAGATGGCAGTGCAGCGCCATTCAAAGTCAGTGAACCAATGAGGAGAGAGAGGGGGTGGGGCCGGGCCGTGGCTCTGTGTGGCTGAATGTAAGTATAACACGTTTGTTATTTTTAAAGAAAACAGGTTCAGGTTACTTTTAAGGTGGGAATTACTGTTATAGTTACGGTTAAAGTAGAACATTTTGGATAGAGTGAGGGAGGGTTATAACCCCTGTCAGATTTTCTTTTGCCACCTGTGTCCCGTTGCAGAGATTTCCCTTCACTTCCTGTCTCATAGCCAAACAGGAAGTGAGTGGAAATCTCTGCAAATTAAGGGAATTCCTTGGGGACCCCCCAGGTCACCAGAATTAGTGTTCCCCTCTATTACTTTTCTGGCAACGACCCAAAATGTGGGATTTTCTTTTACTTTCACTTTTCAATGATAATGGTAAATAGGACAAACAGAGAGGATGAATCTCCCTAACTGAGGCACAGACAGCAATAAAAACTTGATGGCGGGGGTCTAATCCCGCTCCACTCCATCCAATAGAAAAAATAAAAAGCTTTGCCTATAGGCTCCTTTCACACTTGTGCGACTTGGGACTGCAAAGTCACACGGCAAGTCGTACCCTAATGATTTCCAATGAGCACCACTCATATCTGTGCTACTTCAAGTCGCACCGACTTCAAAGTAGTTCCTGTACTACTTTAGTTCGGCTTTGATGCAAGTTGAGGTCCATAGACCTCACGTTTACACAGGCATTCCCTGAAATCGCATCAAAATCGCGGCCGTGACTGTGCAGCAAAATCACGTGACTTTCAAGTCGCGGCAGTGTGAGGGCGGCCTTAGTTATACTTTAGACCCCTTTCACGCTGAGGCTGCATTCACACGACAGCGTTTTGTGAATGACAAAACGCGGAACTCGAATTTGAGATGCCATTCATTTGAATGACACCTCAAATCACGGTGCGGGACACATGTCGCCCCAGAGTAGCTACTTAACTACTTTTGGGAGACATGCGTCCCAAGATGTGGGTTTGGTGCGATTGCAGCATGTTTCGCGTGACAATCGCAGCAGAACCGCACCACGATTTGAGGTGTCATTTAAATAAATGGCATCTCAAATCCGAGTTTGGCGTTTTATCATTCACACCTCGGCGCTGTCAAATCCCGCGATTCAAAACGCTGTAGTGTGAAAGCAGCCTGAGGCAGTTTTCGAGCGCTTTAGCCTGTAAAACGCCTGAAAACTGCCTCTCATGCCTCCCAGTGTGAAAGCCAAAGTGCTTTCATACTGGGGTGGTGCGCTTGCAGGATGGGAAAAAGAGTCCTGCAAGCAGCATCTTTGGGGCGGTGTAGGAGCGGTGTATACACCGCTCCTACACTGCCCCTGCCCATTGGAATGAATAGGCAGCACTTCTGAAGCGCCGCAACACAGGGGTGGTTATTCTTCGGCCACTACCGGGGTTTAAAAGCACCCCGCTAGCGCTGTTTTGGGACCATTCACATTTATACAGCGATCAGTGCGATTAAAAATGCATTGATTACTGTGTAAATGGACCGACAGTAAAGGGGTTAACCCCTAGGTGGTGCTGTAGGGGTTAAGTGTGTCCTAGGGAGTGATTCTAACTGTGATAACTGTGGGGGGAGGGGCTGTGTGTGACACGACACTGATCACAGCTCCCGATCACAGTCATTAGGCAGAACGGGGAAATGCTTGTTTACATTAGTATTTTCCCATTCTTCCTCTCCGCGAGACGATTGCGGGTATGCCCGCGGACTTGATGACCCGCGGCCTGACTCACAGCAGGCACACACCTGCTATCCGGACCTCGCGAGATTACATACATTAACATGATTTCGCGCAGCGAAGCCAACCTGCTGCAGTAGAACTGTGGCGGCTGGTCAGCAAGCGGTTAATGTGAGGACCAGTGGCGTCGCTAGGGGGTGGACTTTAGGGCTATAGCCCCGAATCTAGGGCCCATAGCTCTGAGTCTCTGCAGGGGTCCCCAAGGGGAGGGAAGGCTCTCTGGTGATCCTGATTTTATGGGGGAGGCTCTCTGGGGACCCTGATTTAAAGGGGAGGCTCTCTGGGGACCCTGATGTAAAGGGGGCTCTCTGGGAACCCTGATGTAAGTGTGGCTCTCTGGGGACCCTGATGTAAGTGGGGGCTCTCTGGGGACCCTGGTTTAAGTGGGGGCTCTCTGGGGACCCTGGTGCAAAGGGGAGGCTCTCTGGGGACTCTGATGTAGGGGAGATCTCTGGGGACCCTGAAGCAAGGGGGATGCTTTCTAATGACTCTGATTTTAAGGGGGAGGCTCTCTTGGGACCCTGATTTAAAGGGAAGTCTCTCTGGGGACCCTAATGTAAGGGGGGCTCTCTGGGAACCCTGATGTAGGTGGGGTCTCTCTGGGGACCCTGGTGCAAAGGGGAGGCTCTCTGGGGACCCTGATGTAAGTGGGGGCTCTCTGGGGACCCTGGTGCAAAGGAGAGGCTCTCTCAGGGCTCTAATGTAGGGGGGCTCTCTGGGGACCCTGATGTAAGGGGGGGCTCTCTGGGGACATAAACAAACACACACACATATATTACTGTATATGACATGTGTATGCCCGCCCAAGCGTATGACTTTCTTTACTATGCTGCTATGGGCTCTAGCCCCAGAACTTTTGTAGACCTAGCAATGCCCCTGGTGAGGACTATGTTGATGTTGAGGTGAGAAATAAAGGGATGAAAAGAATAGATGATGCTGGCCATCCTCCAGCCAGGAAATGAGGGGGGGGGGGGGGCTCTGTCTGACTTGCTGCAGCTTCTAATGCACATTGTGAGAAGCTCACAGTGTGCAGTGAAATCAGAGTAAGCCATTTCAATCCAGGAGAGGAGCCGCTACAACTGTGCGAAGACTGAAGGGAAGGCCAGAGGTCAGATTTAATGGTTATTTATTGCACAGCCATAGAGTGTTTAGTACATAGAGTATATGTGGAGTCGCACTAGTCGCAGGACGGTAAGTTGTGTCTGAGCACCTGCAGCTGTCACAATGAAGGAATTCCTCTGCTTGACCCAGTTCCCTTCCTAATCCATTAAAGCCTGTTGTGTTCACCTGTCCGCCCTCTCTGATCACCTTGATGCGCAGTCAGTGCCGTCGTCTTCCTTTTCAGACTCTCAGATGTGACGGAGCGTACGGGGGAATCGCTTTGTGCTGCCGCCCACCTGCCATGTGTGTGCAGCGCTGGGCTCCAGCGATTCATCACCTGTGTGATCGCAGTGGCTCTATGAGAAGTGGGGGGGAGGGGGAGGTGCAACGACACCCATTAAAAGCCAGACAGATCATGTGCCAATAAAAAAAAGAGAGAGCGGTGCGGAGTGATGCTTTGCACACTAAAAAAGGAGATTATGGAGAGAGACGAGACAGAAAAAGTGATCAGACATTACCGGAGTCTGACATGTTGTTGGAAGGAATGATAATTCTCATGTGATGCAAGGTAATGACAGAGCTTTCTGCTTCTGTGGGGCATCGAGGACACAATATGATTCCATCTGGCTGTGATCTCACGTCACTTAGCAGTTCAAGTTCCAGTTGGAACATTGACTGCGGCTTTGAAATCGTGCGACTTCATCTGAAATGGTATGATTTCAAAGCCGCTCAATGTCAGTGCGACTTGGAAGACATCTGTGCGGCTTCATGAACAGATGTCTACGCAAGTCGCACCCGAAATCACCAAACGTCGTGCAGGAACTATTTTTTTTTGGAATGGACGGGGCACTGCAAAGTCGGCGTTGCACCCATTTGAACAGTGCTGTTGGCGGCAATAAGGTGCCTGTCAAAACGCATGACAAATCGCTCCAATGTGAGCGAGAGCTGAATGTCCTCTCATCAGCTATCAGGGAAATAGTGAGCACACATCTAATGGTTAAAGCAGAACTCCAGCCAGACATCTTATATTGTCTATAGGTTTCAGGCAGTTACTTTAGGGTCAGAGTTAATGTTGGGGTTACCATTAAGGTGAGGATTAGTGTTAGAATTATTATTAAGGTGAAGGTTAGGGTTACCAGCCTGGTTAGCGTTAGGGTTCCTGGGAAGGTGAGGATTGGCATTAGAATTATGGTTAGGATAGGTTAATGTTAGGATTAATATTAAGTTAGTATTACTGTTGAGGACGCGTACACACGCGGGGACTGTTCGCTCAGCTTTGTCCGCTGAACAGTGTTTCGGCGGACAGTCCGCTCGTGTGTGGGCTTCAGCGGACAGTTTCAGCGGACAGTCTGACGAACAAAGTTTTTCGGAAATTCCGAAAAACTGTCCGCTGAAACTTGGTTTGAGCGGACAGTCCGCCCGTGTGTAGGCTTGTTCGTCAAACTAAGTCTCGCGCATGCTCATAAAGAATTTACACGCCGAAGGTTGCATTGCAGTGTATAGGACGTCGTTTTCTAGTCCCGTCGTACGTGCCGTTCACGTCATCGCGCACGGTTTCAGCAAACTGTTCGTTCGTCGTGTGTGGGCAAGTCCGTCCATGCTAATTTTGAGCGGACTGTCCGCTGAAACTGTTTGACGAACAAAGTTGAGCGAACAGTCCCCGCGTGTGTACGCGGCCTAAGACTCAGGTACGTTTTTTGCCGCGTACACACGGGCGGAGTGTATGGCCTACTTAGTCCGTCTAAACACATTTCAGCGGACAGTCCGCTCGTGTGTGGGCTTCAGCTGACTTTTTCAGCGTGCAGTCTGGCGTACTAAGTATTTCGGATTTTTCGAAATTCTGTCCGTCATACTTTGGTTTCAGCGGAAAATCCGCTCGTCAGTAGGCTAGTTCGACGGACTAAGAATGGCGCATGCTCAGAAAGGATTTACACGGTGGAAGGGTGCATTGCTGTGTATTGGACTTCCTATTTCTAGTCCCGTCGTACGTGCTGTACACGTCATCGCGCAAGCTTTCGACAGACTGTTTGTGCATCCGTGTGTGGTCAAGTCCGTTCATTCGAAAGTATGACGGACTGTCCGTCGGATTGTATGACGGACTAAGTAGGCCATACAGTCCGCCCGTGTGTACGTGGCTTTAGGGTTACCATTGAAGTAAGAATTACTCTAAGGCCGCGTACACACGGGCGGATTGTCTGCCCAACTAAGTTCGTCAGACAATCCGACAGACAGTCCCTCCAACTTTTGAATGAACAGACTTGGACGGACAAAATTACAGAAATTCCGAAAGACTTAGTCCGCCAGACTGTCCGCTGAAAAAGTCAGCTGAAGCCGCGTACACACGAGAGGATTGTCTGTCCAACTTAGTCCGCTGAAACGTGTTTCAGCGGACAATCCGCTCGTGTGTGGGCTTCAGCTGACTTTTTCAGCGGACAGTCTGGCGGACTAAGTCTTTCGGAATTTCCGTAATATTGTCCGTCCAAACTTGGTTTCAGCGGACAGTCCGCTCGTGAGTAGGCTAGTTCGACGGACTAAGTATGGCGCATGCTCAGAAAGGATTTACACGGCCGAAGGTTGCATTGCAGTGTATTGGACGTCGAATTTCTAGTCCCGTCGTACGTGCCGTACACGTCATCGCGCAAGCTTTCGGCGGACTGTCTGTTCATCGTGTGTGGTCAAGTCCGTTCATTCGAAAGTAGGACGGACTGTCTGTCGGATTGTCTGACGAACTTAGTTGGCCAGACAATCCGCCCGTGTGTACGCAGCCTTAGGGTTACCATTAAGATTCTTGTTACTGTTGGGGTACCATTAAGGTGAGAATCGATGTTAGGGTTACCATTAAGGTTCAGGTTAAGCTGAATGTTCGTATTACCACTACTGTTAAGATTACAGTTAGTGTGGATGCTGCTGTCATGGTGAGCTTTAGTGTTAGGATTTCTGATAAGGAGAAGGTTAATGAGCAAATTACTGGTAAGGTGAAGGTTAACCTTAAGGATTCATGGTAAGGTGAAGGTTAGTGTTAGGCTTACTGGTAAGCAGAAAGGTAGTGTTAGGATTACTGATAAGGAGAAGGTTAGTGTTAGAATTACTGGTAAGGTGAAGGTTAACCTAAGGATTATTGGTAAGGAGAAGGTTAGTGTTAGAATTATTGGTAAAGTGAAGGTTAGTGTTAGGGTTACTGGTAAGGAGAAAGGTGATGTTAGGATAACTGGTAAGGTAAAGGTTAGTGTTCGAATTACTGGTAAGGTGAAGGTTCATGTTAGGATTCATGGTAAGGTGAAGTTTAGTGTTTGGATTACTGGGAAGGTAAAGATTAGTGTTAGGATTATTGGTAAGGAGAAGGTTAGTGCTAGGATTACTGCGAAGGTAAAGGTTAGTGTTAGGATTATTGGTAAAGCGAAGGTCGGTGTTAGGATTACTGGGAATGTAAAGGTTAGTGTTAGGATTTTTGGTAAGGAGAAGTGTATTGTGACATCATAGAGTCCCTGCTGTTAGTATACAATGTCCCAATGCTTGTGTGGGTGGAGGAATCCATTTATTCTTTCATTCTGCTCTCTGGCTGATCAAAAAACAAAAAGCGAGTCATCTATGGCCAGTTTTAGGGTTCCTGACAAGATCAGGGTTGGAAATAGGATTGAACAACACACTCCTGCACTAGAGTCAGCTGACTGTGTAGTGTCACAGGTGCCTGATGGAATCGTGGAAAATCTCATAGATGCCTTGCTGCCCTCTAGGACTGGGGTGATCCTGACAGTGCTGTGAGAATGGAAAAAGAAAAGAAGGACGCACTGCCAGCAGTGGCTCCGGTGTTCCCTCCTCCAACGGCTTCCGCCCTATGTCTCCACTGCCTTTCTCCTAAGCGCTAGGCATCCAATAGGATCGCCTGACGTTTTGGGCAATCTGGAAACAGGTCTCACGACCCGATTCCTGATTGGCGGGGAGGAGATTTAGTGCTTCCAGCTGTCACCACGTGCTTCAATAAATCAGCCCCCCCCCCCCACATTGGAATCCATGGTCCGGAACCCTATATGTAGTTTAGGGGGCCCAGATGCATGGATAGGAGGGGCTGCGCCTGTGTGCCCCTAAAGGTCAGGCCACCACTGGTTAGTATTAAGGTTAGGGTTAGGGTTAGCATTGAGCTGCATTAAGTGTTAGGTTTACTATTACAGTGAGGTTATTGTTACCAGCAAGGTGAATATAGGATTGGCATCAGGATAATGGTTAAGGTAAAAGCTTGTGTTAGGATTACTGTTAGGGCATTGTTAAAAAGGACGTTAGCGTCAGGGTTGCTGTTAAGGTGAAGGTTAGTTTTAGGAATAATGTTAGGGTGAAGGTTAGTTTTAGGAATAATGTTAGGGTGAAGGTTAGTGTAACGGTTAATATTGAGGTGCAACTGAGGAATACCATTAAGATAACGGTTAATGTTAAGGTCACCATTAATTTGCAGCAGGTATGTGTTAGGATTACCATTAAGATAAGTAAGGGAGGGTTTTAACCTCCTTCAGTTTTTGTTTTGACATCTGTGTCCCATCGGGGAGATTTCCCTTCACTTCCTATCCCATTGCCACAACAGGAAGTGAGTGGAAATCCTGGAAAATTAAAGGAATCTCTTGAAAGATTTCCCCTCTAGTACTGTTCTAAGGACAACCCAAAATTTGGAATTTTCTTTTACTTTCACTTTCAATTTTTTCAGGAATTAAAGTTTAATTTTAATTTTATAATCATTATTAGGAAGGGAAGATCCTCACCATACCAACATCCAAAATATGTATATAAGAATTGAGAAACTCAAAAAATTGGTCGACTTTGTGGGCACATAATGAGAGGAAAGATCATTAAAAAAAAGTATAAATTTTATTACAATATGATTAAAAAACATATAAAGACATACAAACAACACCCTGTATAGACACAGTTACCAGTTACCCAATAGTGCAGTTACAGAGGGCTGAATCAGAAGTATAAAGATTGACTTTGTAATATGTCCAATAAAGAGAATTGATCCAGTAACGCCTCCGAAAACTTGACACGTTTCACTGAATTATTAGCTTCCTCAGGACAAATACGGGGTAGGTGCTGGTAAATCTGTGGTTCAGGGTATAGGGACACCTCACAACACTAAATAGACATCCAAGAAGACAAAGTTTCAAATCTCATATATATGAATACGAAAACAATATATATATATATATATATATATATATATATATATATATATACAAGTCATGTGGTCTATAATAGACACAATTGATGTGTAGCAGGTATCTGAGTTTGACATGTAAAAATATCAAAGTGTAAACAAGAGAGGTAAATTGGAATCTGCTCTGCAAGGTTGCACACAGAGAAGAAAGCTGTATACACCGGAGCAGCTTCCAAGGGGGTTTAAACTCTTCCTTGGAAGCAGGGGGTGAAAAATGTGGTGTATTGAAGGATGCATTGGTGCAAAGTAATATGTAATGGGGGATCCAGGGGTGCAAAATTTAGGGTAATGGATGCAGGGGCTGCAGCATGTGGGGTAATGTGTGATGCAGGGGCTGCAGAATGTTGGATAATGTGGGATGCAGGGGCTACAGAATGCTGGATAATGTGGGATGCAGGAATGCAGAATGTAGGGTCAAGGGGGGTGCAGAATGTGGGGTAATGTGGGATGCAAGGGGTACAGAATGTGGTGTAATGTGTGATTCAGGGGGTGCAGAATGTGGGGTAATGTGGTGTGTAGAATGTGGGGTAACATGGAATCCAAGGGGTACAGAATGTGGGGCAATGTGGTGTGTAGAATGTGGAGTAACATGGAATCCAAGGGGTACAGAATAATGGGTAATGGGGGTGCTGGAGGTGGAAAATGTGGGGTATTTGGGGATCCAGAGGATGCAGAATGTGTGGTAATGGGGGATGCAGGGGTGCAAAATGTGGGGTAATGGGTGATCCAAGGTGTGCGGAAAGTAGGGTGATGCAGGAGGCAAGGGGTGCAGAATGTGGGGTAATGTGGGAGACAGGGGGTGCAGATTGTGGAGTAATAGGGGGTGCAGAATAAGGAGTATTGGGAGATATAGGGGATACAGAGTGTGGAGTAATGGGGATGCAGGATGTGAGGTAATGGGGGATTCAGGGGGTACAGAGTGTGGGCTATTAGGGGATGTAGAGTGTGGGTGCTGATAATTGGGGATGGTGGAGTGTGGAATGATGCAGTGTTGGGTAGTGGCGGGTACAGGAGGTGTAGAGTAAGGAGAAGGGGGTATGCAGGGGTTATGGAGAGCAGGATAGTGGGGACTGTGGGGTAGTGGGCAGGACTGAGATGTACCCGGGGGGGCCTGTCAGGCAGGCTGTACCCATGATTTCTTCTAGTGGCTATATATATATATATATATATATATATATATATATATATATATATATATATATATATATATATATATATATACTGTATATACACACATTTGTCGTGCATTATTGCCATGGCAGAGTCGGAGGCTTGGTATGAATCATGCTGAGGACAGCCTGGTTCCCTGTCCAGATGGCTCCTCTCTGCCATGGCACTCCATACAGCAGGCCCCGTCATTTATGGCGTCTGTCCATAGCTGTTACTCATTATGAGTCACTTTCCAGCATCTCGGAGCGAGAGCCACTTCTGTGCACTAAATGATGCTTCTAAGCATCTCTTGTCTCTCCTCTGCAAAATATGAGTCCGGAGGCAAATCCAGCTACCAAACGCCATGTGTAACGTGCTGCGTATTATGGGACTGCAGCTCATCCTAGGAAGCATGCAATGGCACCGCCTGGGCCCACAGTGGCGTCATCCAAAAATAAAACCTGTTACTCTTATAATAGTATTAAACATTTGGGGTTGGTGGGTCATCTAAATACCAAATCCCTCCAAATAATGAAGTCGATAACCTTGAAAGTATAAATACCGGTAATAAATAAATATATATGGCATTCTTCAGGAGCCAAGCAGAAAGATTGATCTAATAAAATATTATTTCAATCTTTTTTGTTTATATTAATATGTTTGTAAACTGCATAAAACATATGACAAGGTTCATTTTTCTGTATAGATTGTTATACAAAATTAAAATATAGAAATAATCTGTAAAATGATACAAATGTTCTACAAAATGATACAAAATTTCTACAAAATAAAACAAATGTTCTACAAAATTATATTATACAAATGTTCTACAAAATGATACAATTCTACAAAATATTATAGAAGTGTTTTACATAAAGATACAAATGTTAAACAAAAATATACTGTATTATACAAATGGTATACAATATTATAAAATGTTATACAAAGTCATATACAAATTTTCTACAAAATGATATTATAGTAATATAATACATAACAATACAAATGTTAAACAAAAATATATTATACAAAATGTTTTACAAAATTATACAAATGTTATTCAAATCTTATACAAAAATACACAAATTTTATACAAACATATATCATAGAAAGGTCCTGCATATTGCTATGAATGTTATAAAATTTTATTATTTTGCTATTTTGCCCTGACCAGTCTGTATAACAAAATGAACCCTTTTTTTATGTTCTCTTGTGATTTTAAAATGTATTTACTGTACATTAATAAAAATAATAATAATTCAAATATTTTTCTTTTCATATTTTAGTTTGTTAGATCTTTTTGTATGCTTGGCACCTATAAAGTCTGATATACTTTCAAAGGTTATTTACTTTGTTACCATAATGATGGCAATGTAGGGAGGTAGATCCCTTTTAGATTGTAAGCTCTAAGGAGCAGGGCTTTCTGCTTCCTCCTGAATTTAATTGTATTGTAACTGTATTGTCTGCCCTCATGTTGTAAAGTGCTGTGCAAAATGTTGGCACTATATAAATCCTGTATAATAATATTAATAAGAATGTGTGGAGACTATAATGATTATATATACCTGCAGAGACTAAGATCCCTGGTGGGTAGACATTCAGCTGGTTCACCATGAACCAGACAAATTTCTATCCATGTATGGGCAGGTTGGTTGTACAGAATTCAATCTACAGATCCACTTCTGCTCAACCAGCATGTCGGATTTTCCCACTCGATCAACACTGCAGGCTATAGCTGGCAGCACAGATCAGTGTATTCTGATGGAGGGGAAGTCTTCCCGCTGTCAGAATACAATACCTCAGCAGGGAGGATTTCCCCATCCACATCAAGTGTGGGAATTTGGGAATAGAGTCATTGATCAATCTATAGGTTGCTTTAGCGGGTCGTGGGAGAAGGTTCGTGGGACTTAAAGGGGAGAGCCAGCAGGGAAAAAAAATAATTTAAAGTCAGCAGCTACAAACACTTTTAATAAGCACACTTACCTGTCCAGGGTGCCCACGATGTCGGTCGCCCGAGGCCGACCATCCCTCGGCTCTCGGGTCCTGGTGCCACCATTCCGACTAAGGGAAACAGGCAGTGGAGCCTTGCAGCTTCACTGCCCATTTCCTACTGCGCATGCGCGACTCGCGCAGCGCTTTGTGAATGGGGCGCGCTGTGTTCTGGGACACACACAGTTCCCAGAACACACCGCGCCCCATTCACTAGAAGACGACGCGAGGAGGAGAAGACCAAAGATCACCACGGAATAGGAAGAGGCAGATTAGGACTATCTGCCTAGCAACAGGCATTTCTGGTAAGTAAAAAAAAAATATTTTTTTTTTCCTCCTATTTTTTAGGATTATTTTTAGGCAATTTTTTTTTTTTTTGAGTGACCCTCCACTTTAAGTTTCTTTATGGTTGGGTCACCCACAAGTTTTGTGGTCTTGTAGTGGGACATATACAATCACTGGCCACTTTATTAGTTGTTCAATTGAATTGTTTCACTGTTCAATTGCTTGGAAACACAAATTGCTAATCCGCCAATTACATGTCAGCAACTCAATGCATTTAGGCATCTAGACATGGTGAAGACGACTTGCTAAAGTTCAAACCGAGCATCAGAATGGAGAAGGAAGGGAACTCAAGTGTCTTTGAATGTGGCATGTTTGTTGGTGCCAGATGGACTGGTCTGAGTATTTCCAAAACTGCTGATCTACTGAGATTTTCACCATCTATAGGGTTTATGCTGGGTTCACACTGCAGCATGGAGCAACTCACAGCAGGGGTCCAGTGCATCCCTGTTCATCGTTTCAGGTACGATTTCAGTCCGAATTTCTGGCTGAATTCGGACCTGAAACGGACCAGGAGACTCATAGGACTCCAGTGCAATTTGCACCGGAGATGCTCCAGAGATGTGTGAACAGGCTTCATAGAGAAGCAATCTCCTGAACATGCGAATTGGATGCATGGAAACCCACTTCCAATTCGCAGTAGTGTGAAGCCCAGAAAATTTCCAGTGCACGGCAGTTGTGTGGACGAAAATGCCTTGTTAATGTCAGAGGTCTGAGGAGAATGGGCAGACTGGTTGGAGATGATAGAAAGGCAACAGAAACTCAAATAACCACTTGTTACACCCAAGGTATGCAGAATACCATCTTTGAATGCACAACACATCGAACCTTGAAGCAAATTGGTTACAGCAGCAGAAGACCACATGATGTGACCTGTCAGCTAAGAACAGGAAACGGAGGCTACAATTCGCAAAGGATCACCAAAATTGGACAATAGAAGGATGGAAAATTGTTACCTGGTCTGATAAGTTTTGATTTTAGCTGCGACATTCAGATGGTCGGGTCAGAATTTGGTGTAAACAACATGAAAGCATGGATCCATCCTGCCTTGTATCACCGGTTCAGGCTACTGGTGGTGGTGTGATGGTGTGGGGGATATTTGCTTGGCACATTTTGGGCCCCTTAGTACCAGTTGAGTATCGTTTAAACACCACAGCCTACCTGAGTATTGTTGCTGACCATGTCATCCCTTCATGACTACAGTGTCCCCATCTTCTGATGGCTCCTTCCAGCAGGATAATGCACCATGTCACAAAGCTCCAATCATCTCATCACTGGACAATGAGGTCACTGTGCTCCAATGGTCTCCACACTCACCAGATCTCATCTTATAGAGCTCCACACTCACCAGATCTCATCCAATAGAGCACCTTTGGGAAGATTTGCATCATGGATGTGCAGCCAAAAAATCTGCAGCAACTGCGTGATGTTATCATGTCGCTATGGACCAAAACCTCTGAGGAATGTTTCTAACATCTTGTTGAATCTATACTATGAAGAATTAGGGCAGTTCTGAAGGCAAAAGAGGGTCCAACCCGGTACTAGCAAAGTGTACCTAATAAAGTGTCTGGTGAGTGTATATTACCTCTATGTGGAGTCACTGTGAAGGGAAGGTTAGTGCAGCCTTCGTCTTTATGGTGACCGTCACTAATAGGCTATGGCAGGTGAAGGATTGTCAAAGCTGGACTGAAGATTGGAAACATGTTGACTCATTGTAAACCTAAGTTCAGACCTTTGCATGTTGGGAACATGCAAAAGATCACGTGCTTTTGCGCTTTCCCACCATGCAGAGAAACACGCTGCCATTTAGCAGCCGTATGGCAGTGCCATTAAATTGTACAGCCAAAACTGCATGGCGCCGCACATTTTTTGGAAAACGGTCTAGGACTTTTTTTTCTGTGTTTCTCGTGGAAAATGTTTTCAGCATCTTGGATGGAGTGGGGATTTTTCTGTCATTCCCAGGCTTCATAACAAAGATTTCCCTTCACTTCCTGTCCAGCTGGCAATTGGGTTGATTTACTAAAGCTGGTGCACTGAGAAACCTGGTGCAGCTGTGCATATTAGCCAATCAGCTTCTAACTTCAGCTTGTTCAATTGAGCTTTGACAATAAAACCTGGAAGCTGATTGGTTTCTATGCAGAGCTGCACCAGATTTTGCACTCTCCAGTTTTAGTAAATAACCTTGGTTTCACCAAACAGAAAGTGCGGAAAAGTCTCCAACAGCAACACCGACCCAAAAAAAGAATAAAATAGAGTTGGGGAAGGCTAGAGCTCCGAAGTTTTATTCTTGTATCCCTGTTACAGATTTTCTCTCACTTCCTGTCTGATAAAGCGTGGCCAACACGGCGGGCTCAGTCACCAAGTGGTGGCAGAAATTTCCGGACAGTGACATGATGGAGGGCAGACATCCTTCACGCTCTCTTCCTCTAAATTGGAACTCTGATAAGGACTCCAAGCGGCAGACCTCTTATCTGGAGACACAAGATGCGGCTCTCCACTCATAATGACTACAACACATAGACTCAACAATTGTTCAATGTATTCATTAAAGAGGAGGGACATTAGAGTGTAAGCTCCTCTGGTGCAGAGACTGATGTGACTGGCTCAGTGTTCTCTGTACAGCACTGCGAAATATGTCAGCACTATATAAGTGTATAATAATAATAGTGTCGAATTGTGGAAGTGGAGGGGGGGTATTAGAGTGTAAGCTCCTCTGGTGCAGAGACTGATGTGATTGGCTCAGTGTTCCTTGTATAGCACTGTGGTATATGTCAGTGCTATATAACTGTATAATAATAATAATAATAGTGTGTAATGGGGGGGGGGGGGGATATAAAGTGTAAGCTCCTCTGGTGCAGAGGCTGATGTGACTGGCGCTATGTTCTCTGTACAGCACTGCAGTTAGGTTTGTCACCTGTCCAGGATTCACCTGAACAGTCTGGGTTTTGAATCATGTGTCCGGGTTTCAGTCCTTCTGAAACCCGAACACATTATTCGGACAGGAATGTGGCTTTGAACAAGGCTTAACAGGAGGGTGAGGGGGCACTATGTGCATCACGTTATTATTCTCTGGAGTGCCCAAAGGAGTCATAGGTCTCTATATCCCAGGTATACAATCCTATAGTGGATATTAAAACAATTTTTTTTTACTGTGTTGCTAAAGTATCCGGGTTTGGCTTGAAGAAAAAGTGGCAACCCTAACTGCGGTATATGTCAGTGCTACTCATACATATAATAATAATACTAATAGTGTGAATTGTGCAATGTTCCCTGTACAGCATTGCATATGTATATATCAGAGCTATATAAATGTATAATTATAGTGTGTAATTGTGGTGGGATATTAGAGTGTTAGCTCCTCCGGTGCAGAAACCAATGTGTTCTCTGTACAGCACTGTGATATATGTCAGTGCTATATAAATGTATAAAAATAATAGTAATGGTGTGTTTGTGTGTGTGTGTGGGGGGGGGGGGGGGGGGGCATTAGAGTGTAAGCTCCTCCGGTGCAGAAACGAATGTGATTGGCTCAGTGTTCTCTGTACAGCACTGTGATATATGTCAGTGCTATATAAATGTATAATAATAATAGTAATGGTGTCTTTGTGTGTGTGTGTGTGTGTGGGGGGGGGGGGGGGGTGGTGGTAGGGTGGGCACATTAGAGTGTAAGCTCCTCTGGTACAGAGACTGATGTGACTGGCTTAGGGTTCTCTGTACAACATTGTGGTATATGTCAGAGCTATATAAATGTATAATAATAGTAAGGACTCTGTCTGACATGATGGAGGTCAGACATTCTTCACGCTCTCTTCCTCTGAAGTGTGACACTGATACAGAGGCGAGGCGGCAGACTTCATATCTGACACACAGGATGCGCCTCTTGACTCAACAACTACAACCACTTACTTCTGGGAGGCCAGAACTTTTCTTTTTAGTTTTGACTTAAATATGGAAGGATATGTGAGAGGACCCCATGCCATTCCTTTTTTTTTTTTTTGCATGGGGTCCCCCTTAAAATACAGACCCTTATTTGAGCATGCAGCCTAGGTTGCCACAAAAGGAGGCGGCAGCAAGCATGCCCTCCCAACTGTCCCTGATTTGGAGGGACAGTCCCTGATTTGGAGCAATGTCCCTCTGTCCCTCATTCCTCCTCATTTGTCCCTCATTTTGGTCTGATCTATATAGATGTATATAAAATGCACTTTTTATCTTTCAAAGTGTTTCCCAGTGCTAAACCTTTCATCATTTCTAAATTGCTGCATTTCTACATTTTAAAAGCCAATATAAATGAATGGTAGTGTAAAAAAAAAAAAAGCACTTGTGGATTTAATTAACCTTTTTTTGGGGTTAATTCTCCTTTAAAGGGGTGTGGCAGGGGGGGCGTGTCCTATGCCTACATACACTTGCTAGCAGGTGTCCCTCATTCCCATCTAAAAATGTTGGGAGGCATGCTGTAATAATATATCAGGCACATGCCCTGCTGAAGGAACAAAAAAAATTACATTGGGTCCCTCCTTTCCCCCTGCCAAAAAAGAGTGTGCCCCCTCCCCCACCTCCTGTAGCATTTCAGTTCTGGCAATCATGGATTCTCAGCATCACATATGGGCATTACTTATGCAAACATAAGGAACGCCCACTCCTTCAGACTGACACCCACCCATTTATATTTGCATAACTCCTCCCATTGGCCAGCCCGCAGCTTGCATCAGGACAGAGGGTCCTTAAAGCGGTAGTAAACCCGCATTTTTTTTTTTTTTTTTTTTTAAACCTGCAAAGCAAAAGGCATAATGAGCTAGTATGCACCGCATACTAGCTCATTATGAAATACTTACCTTAGAACGAGGCCCCGACATCTCGCCCGATCCACGCCGAGGAAGCCGACATGCTCCCTCGGCGTCTCTTCCGGGTATCGCGGCTCCGGCGCTGTGAGTGGCCGGAGCCGCGATATCGTCACTCCCGCGCATGCGCGCGGGAGATTTAAATCCGGCCGGACGAGCGCTGCCGGATTTTCGCGGAGAGAACCCCCTTGTGCGCATGCGCCGCTGCAGTCAGCGGCGCATACCGAGGGGAATATCTCCTAAACCGTACAGGTTTAGGAGATATTTTTTTTACCTACAGGTAAGCCTTATTATAGGCTTTCCTGTAGGTAAAAGTTAAAAAAGTGGGTTTACTTCCACTTTAAGAGGAGTACTAAGGCCGGGGGCTGGGATGTTTTCTATGTACAGCCCCCTGCCAGCCCCTCCCACCAGCCATGATCTGCCTGTATTGTATAGAGAAGCACAGAGACTCAGTGATCACAACTGTGGGTCTAAAATAAGGTTTATTTAACCACTTCCATACCGGGGCATTTTCACCCCCTTCCTGCCCAGGCCAATTTTCAGCTTTCAGCGCTGTCACACTTTGAATGAGAATAGTGCGGTCATGCGACGCTGTACCCAAATAAAATTTTGATCATTTTTTTCCCCCGCAAATAGAGCTTTCTTTTGGTGGTATTTGATCGCCGCTGCGGTTTTTATTTTTTGCACTATAAACAAGAAAAAGCGACAATTTTGAAAAAAAAAAACCACAATATTTATTACTTTTTGCTATAATAAATATCCCAATTTTTGTTTAAAAAAATAGCATTTTTTCCTCCGTTTAGGCCGATACGTATTCTTCTACATATTTTTGGTAAAAAAAAATCGCAATAAACATATATTGATTGGATTGCGCAAAAGTTATACCATCTACAAAATAGGGGATAGAATTATGGCATTTTTATTATTTTTTTATTTTTTACTAGTAATGGCGGCGATCTGCGAATTTTATCGTGACTGCGATATTGCGGCGGACATATCGGATACTTTTGACACTATTTTGGGACCAGAGGAATTTATACAGCAATCAGTGCTATAAAATGCCTTGATTACTGTATAACTGTGACTGGCAGGGAAGGGAATAACACTAGGGGGTGATCAAAGGGTTAACTGTGTGTCCTAGGGAGTGATTCTAACTGTAGGGAGAGGGGACTCACAATGGAGGAGACTGATCCGTGTTCCTCTGTAATGAGAACACACGGATTGGTCTCCTCTCACCTGACAGGATGTGGATCTGTGTATTTAAACACAGATCCACGTCCCTGCTCTGTGATGAGCAAACACGGGTGCCTGGGGGACATTGCGGTCGCCAGGCACATGCATCGGGTCACAAGTGATGTGGCAGGCGCGGCGCTCTCCACAATGCAGGGAATCCCAGGACGTCATATGATGCCCACCCAGAGAGAAGGAGGAGGGTTCCTGTGGGCATCATATGACTATACAGTGGCAGGGTAGTTGTTAAAAAAATGTCATAAGTGTGTTGATGAGCGGGGAGGGGGGAACCAGGTAAGGAAAAATATAAGCAGGTTAAATTTAAGATTTAAAGCGGAGTTCCGCTTAAAAAATTTAAAATTAAAAGTCAGCAGCTACAAATACTGCAGCTGCTGACTTTTATTAATCAGACACTTACCTGTCCCAGGGTCCAGCGATGCGGGGGGAACCAAGCCCTGCTTGTCTCCCCCTGCTCTCTGCTGCGCTGGCATTGTCACTGTGGGCGCCCGGCTGTGGCTTTACAGCCGGGCATGCACTGCGCATTCGTCAGCCGCGTGGCTCGCCGTGATTGGCTGAGCAATCATCTGGGACCTGTGACGTGTCCCAGATTATTGCCAAGAGGGAGGGAGGAGAGGTGATCTCCCTTCTGGTGCCGCTGTGCGCCAGGAGGAAGTGGTATCCAGGTCCCCCCAAAAAAATGACATGCCACATGTGGCATGTCAGGGGAGGTCACCTTCCCTTAAAGCAGAAGTTCCATTTTTGGGTGGAACTCCGCTTTAAGCTCTCACAAAGGTAAACGGAGAGGATTCCTGACACCTCCTGACTTGGGCTTTTTTTTTGTTGTTGGAATCAATGTTTATTGAAGCCGATAAGAAAAGAGCCGAGGAGGGGAGAAAATTTTATAGAGAAAAGTTGAAAAAAAAAAAAGACCAGATGGCCAACTTGATCCCAAGAAAAGAAGTGGGAGTGATGACAAGTGTCGGCAGAAAATTCATTTGGCACAGCGGAATTCTGCAACAAGATTATCTCACAGAATAAAAATCTTCTCTTATTACCTCTTCATCTGCATATCCAGAATATATACAGGCAGAGGAAAGGAGAGCGTGGCTTCCCGGTGGACAGCGCTGAGGTCCTGGGCTCCATTTCCCATTAAGTTCTCAATGTGAGGACGACTAAATGGTTTCCACCCAAAATTTCCAATCCAAAAAATGAATGTAAGCTCCTCTGGTGCAGAGACTGATGTGACTGGCTCAGTGTTCTCTGTACAGCACTGCGGTATATGTCAGAGCTATATAAATGTATAACAATAATAGTGTGTGACAGTGGGGGGACATTAGAGTGCAAGCTCCTTTGGTACAGAGAACGATGTCACTAGCTCAGTGTTCTCTGTACAGCACTGCGGTATATGTCAGAGCTATACAAATGTATAACAATAATAGTGTGTGATTGTGGGGGAGGGGGGCATTAGAGTGTAAGCTCCTCTGGTGCAGAGACTGATGTGACTGGCTGAGTGTTCTCTGTACAGCACTGCGGTATATGTCAGAGTTATGTAATATGTGATGGTGGTGGGAAATAGAAATGACACCGATGGAGTTGGATGAAGAATTTTGAGTGTGAGATGCTGCAGGTTGCAGAGTTGTCACCACCAGAGGAATTGCAGGGGGGGGGGGGGGGTGTTGGATGGTGGTAGAGGGTAGAGTTGCGGTGTAATCCTGGAATGGAGGATGAGTCTCTCTCTCTCTCTTTCTCTCGTCTTTGCTGCTTCGGGGTTGGAGTAAAGTGTGTTTTCTTAGACAGGCTAACAGCTTAATTGCTGCCTTTCAGTGCAGCTCTCTGAAGCTTGTAAACCCGACCGCTTGACTTAAAAAGCCCTTAATCTGTACGGGAAATCTTAGTTCATGAGCCTGCGTACAGTGAAAGTGATCCTGATAAAGCGAAGGACTATAAGAGGGACCCCGGCTATTCACACTCCTTGTGCTCCTACCTTCTGTAAATTATTCCTGGGTGCTCCCACTCCCCCATATTATTCTTGGGTGCTCCCACTCCCCCATATTATTCCTGGTTTCTCCCACCTCCCCCATATTATTCCTGGGTGCTCCCACCTCCCCCATATTATTGCTGGGTGCTCCCACCTCCCCCATATTATTCCTGGTTTCTCCCACCTCCCCCATATTATTCCTGGGTGCTCCCACCTCCCCCATATTATTCCTGGTTTCTCCCACCTCCCCCATATTATTCCTGGGTGCTCCCACCTCCCCCATATTATTCCTGGGTGCTCCCACCTCCCCCATATTATTCCTGGGTGCTCCCACCTCCCCCATATTATTCCTGGTTTCTCCCACCTCCCCCATATTATTCCTGGGTGCTCCCACCTCCCCCATATTATTGCTGGGTGCTCCCACCTCCCCCATATTATTCCTGGTTTCTCCCACCTCCCCCATATTATTCCTGGGTGCTCCCACCTCCCCCATATTATTCCTGGGTGCTCCCACCACCCCCATATTATTCCTGAGTACTCCGACCTCCCCCATATTATTCCTGAGTACTCCGACCTCCCCCATATTATTGCTGGGTGCTCCCACCTCCCCCATATTATTCCTGAGTACTCCGACCTCCCCCATATTATTCCTGAGTACTCCGACCTCCCCCATATTATTGCTGGGTGCTCCCACCTCCCCCATATTATTCCTGAGTACTCCGACCTCCCTCATATTATTGCTGGGTGCTCCCACCTCCCCCATATTATTCCTGGGTGCTCCCACCTCCCCCATATTATTCCTGGGTGCTCCCACCTCCCCCATATTATTGCTGGGTGCTCCCACCTCCCCCATATTATTCCTGGGTGCTCCCACCTCCCCCATATTATTCCTGGGTACTCCCACCTTCCCCATATTATTCCTGGGGACTCCCACCTCCCCCATATTATTCCTGAGTACTCCCACCTCCCCCATATTATTCCTGAGTACTCCCACCTCCCCCATATTATTCCTGAGTACTCCCACCTCCCCCATATTATTGCTGGGTGCTCCCACCTCCCCCATATTATTGCTGGGTGCTCCCACCTCCCCCATATTATTCCTGGGTGCTCCCACCTCCCCCATATTATTCCTGGGGACTCCCACCTCCCCCATATTATTCCTGAGTACTCCCACCTCCCCCATATTATTCCTGAGTACTCCGACCTCCCCCATATTATTCCTGAGTGCTCCCACCTCCCCCATATTATTCCTGGGTACTCCCACCTCCCCCATATTATTCCTGAGTACTCCGACCTCCCCCATATTATTCCTGGGTACTCCCACCTCCCCCATATTATTCCTGGTTGCTCCCACCTCCCCCATATTATTCCTGGTTTCTCCCACCTCCCCCATATTATTTGTGGGTGCTCCCACCTCCCCCATATTATTCCTGGTTTCTCCCACCTCCCCCATATTATTCCTGGTTTCTCCCACCTCCCCCATATTATTCCTGGTTTCTCCCACCTCCCCCATATTATTCCTGGGTGCTCCCACCTCCCCCATATTATTCCTGGTTTCTCCCACCTCCCCCATATTATTCCTGGTTTCTCCCACCTCCCCCATAATATTCCTGGGTGCTCCCACCTCCCCTATCATATTACTAGGTGCTCCCACCTCCTCCTTATTATTCCTGAGTGCTTCCACCCAGGGCCGGGACGAGGGGTGGGCAGGAGGGATGGTTGCCCTGGGCACTATGGTATCATGTGAAGTGGGGGGGACACCACAAGGAGACGGGGGAGGGGAATTGTGTTGAGAAGTGGAATTTGGGGGGAAGGAAGCAGGTAAGAAATGTCCTAGGAGGGCAAATATGGGGAGGTGTGCTAGGAATGGTGATCTGGGAGGATTTGTGTTGGGAGGGGGGATAGGGGAAGAGGATTTGTGTTAGTAGGGGTGGTTGGGGGTATCTGTGCTGGGGGGAATTTGTGCCAGATTGGGGAGGGGACTTTGTGCTGGAAGGGGGGATTTGGAGTGGGGATTTATGCTTAGATGGGTAATTTGAGGGTTAGGGGATATGTTCTAGGAGGGGGGACTTTTTTGTGGGTGGGGGGGGGAATTTGTGCTAGAGCCATATGGGTAAAGAGAATTTGAGCTGGGGTAATAGGGGGCAAAGATTTCTGCTCGGAGGGGCAATTTCTGGAGGGGGGTGGATTTGTACTGAGAGGATGGGGAATTCTTCCTTAGGAATTGAGCTTCCTTTTTAGTATACATTTTTTTTGGAAGGGAGTTTTTTTGGCATGGTCGCCCTGGACTCTAGATGACCTTGTCCCGGCACTGCTTCCACCTCCTCTGTATTATTACTCAGTGCTCCCACCTCTTTATTATCCCTGGGTGCTCCCACCTCCTCCATATTATTCCTTGGTGCTCCCACCTGCTCTGTATTATTACTTGGTGCTCCCATCTCTTTATTATCCCTGGGTGCTCCCACATTCTCCATGTTATTCCTGGGTGCTCCCACCTCTTCTTTTTTATCCCCCAGTGCTCCTAACTACTTTGTATTATCCATGGGTCCCCCCAGCTCCTCCATAGTAACTCCTGAGTTTTCCCACTTCCCCCATATCATTCCTGGGTGCTCCCACTTCCTCCAAATTACTGGGTGCTCCATGTTCTGTACTATTCCTGGGTGATTCAGCCTCCTCTTTATTAATCCTAATTGCTCTCACTTCTTATGTACAGTGCCTTGAAAAAGTATTCACACCCCATGACATTTTCCATATTTTGTCATGTTACAACCAAAAATGTAAATGTATTTTATTGGGATTTTATGTGATAGACCAACACAAAGTGGCACATAATTGTGAAGTGGAAGGAAAATGATAAATGGTTGGCAAAACTATTTACAAATAATTTGTATTCAGCCTCCCTGAATCAATACTTTGTAGAACCTCATTTCACTGCAATTACAGCTGTAAGTCTTTTTGGGGATGTCTCTACCAGCTTTCTACATCTAGAAAGGGACATTTTTGCCCATTCTTCTTTGGAAAATATCTCAAGATTGGATGGAGAGCGTCTGTGAACAGCAATTTTCAAGTCTTGCCACAGATTCTCAATTGGATTTAGGTCTGGACTTTGACTGGGCCATTCTAACACATGAATATGCTTTGATCTAAACCATTCCATTGTAGCTCTGGCTGTATGTTTAGGGTTTCGTTGTCCTGCTGGAAGGTGAACCTCCGCCCCAGTCTCAAGTCTTTTGCAGACTCTAAGCCCTTGTACACACGGTTGGACATTCCGACGTAAAATGTCCGATCGGACCGTGTTATCGGATAATCTGACCGTGTGTGGGCTCCATCGGACTGTTTCCGTTGGAATATCCGACCGACAAAGTTTTAGAGCTGGGCTATAAAATTTTCCGACAACATGGTCCGATGGGACTTTGTCCTACCGTTTGTAGAGAATTCCGATCGGACAAAGTGCCACGCATGCTCAGATCAAATTCCTAGACCAAAGCTATTGGCTACTAGCCTGAACGTAGTCCAGTCGTAACGAAATAACGTCATCACGTTCTGAACGATCAGATTTTCTGACAACTTTGTCCGACCGTGTGTATGCAACACAAGTTTTGGACAAAATCCGTCTGACAAAATCCGACGGATTTTGTTGTCGGAATATCCGACCGCGTGTACAAGGGCTAACAGGTTTTCTTCTAAGATTGCCCTGTATTTGTCTCCTTCCATCTTCCCATCAACTCTGAACAGGTTCCCTGTCCCTGCTGAAGAACATCATTCCCACAACATGATGCTGCCACCACCATGTTTCACAGTGGGGATGATGTGTTCAGGGTGATGTGCAGTGTTAGTTTTCCACCACATATAGCGTTTTACTTTTAGGCCAAAAAGTTCTTCCACATGTTTGTTGTGCCCCCCACGTGACTTCTCACAAACTGCAAACACAACTTCTTATGGCTTTCTTCTTCCCATTCTTCCATAAAGGGCAGATTTGTGGAGAGCACGACTAATAGTTGTCATGTGGACAGATTCTCCCACTTGAGCTGTGGATCTCTGCAGCTCCTCCAGAGTTACCATGGACCTCTTTGCTGCTTCTCTGATGAATGCTCCCCTTGCCCGGCCTCTCAGTTTAGGTGGACTGCCATGTCTTGGTAGGTTTGCAGTTGTGCCATACTCTTTTCATTTTCATATGATGGATTGAACAGAGCTCCGTGAGATATTATAATATTTTTTTATAACCTAACATTGCTTTAAACATCTCCGCAACTTTATCCCTGACCTGTCTGGTGTGTTCCTTGGCCTTCATGATGCTGTTTGTTCACTAAGCTTCTCTAACAAACCTCTGAGGGCTTCAAAGAACTGCTGTATTTATATTGAGAATAAATTACACACAGGCGGACTCTATTTACTAATTAGGTGACTTCTGAAGGCAATTGGTTCCACTAGATCAGTGGTTCTCAACTCGTGTCCTCAGGACCCACTAATAGGTCAGCTTTTAAGTATTGCCTTGGGGGAGATGCAGACTAGAATACTGCAATCACTGAGCAGCAAATTATATCACCTGTGATGTATTTCAGTTATCTCGCAAACCTGGCCTGTTAGTGGGTCCTGAGGACAGGAGTTGAGAACCAGTGCACTAGATTTTAGGGGTATCAGAGTAAAGGGGGTGCTGAACACACATGCATGCCACACTTTTCACATGTTTATTTGTAAAAAAAAATTGAAAAAAATTTATAATTTTCCTTCCACTTCACCATTATGTGCCATTTTGTGTTGGTCTATCACAGTGATGGTGAACCTTGGCACCCCAGATGTTTTGGAACTACATTTCCCATGATGCTCCTGCACTCTGCAGTGCATTTGAGCATTATGGGAAATGTAGTTCCAAAACATCTGGGGTGCCAAGGTTCGCTATCACTGGTCTAGCACATAAAATCCCAATAAAATACATTTACGTGTTTGCTTATAACATGACAAAATGTGGAACATTTCAAGGGGTATGAATACTTTTTCAAGGAACTGTATTATTCCGTAGTGCTCCCACCTCCTCCGTCTTATTCCTGGATGCTCCCACTCCCTCCATATAATATCTGACCCACTATACTGTATGTAATGCGATTTACTCATCATTCAGAGAGAATCTTTGTAGTCGCATACAGGAAGAAAAACGATATTCCTTTCTTTTGAAATGTGAAAAATCTATTTTCACTGGCAATGAAAACTCCTAAATCTCTGGTTGATTTGGAGTGACAGAAGACGTCTGAAGGAGCTCAGCTGTGACAGTTCCTCTCAGTACAGGATTCCTTCATTAAAAAATATGAGCAGGTTGTGTATGGTGGGCAATGAGCCATGAATTGTGTACGGGGGAAGGAAGATTTTCTTATCAGTACAGGAAGAGTTCTTTACAGTAAGAGCGGTTCAGCTATAGAGTGCATCACCACAGCAGATAGTAATGGTAAAATCAATAATGGAATAAGGGACTGGTGAATGTTTTACAGTGTATGATATCCACGGGGCAAATTTTATAATATAATACTGTATGATGGGAAGAGTTTGATTCCAGGAATTGATCTGAGTGCATGTCCTGCGAGCAGAGAAAGAGATCAATTTCTAAAGAGAGGCAAAGCAATGCCCGTTCAGTTCACCGGGTTTTGGATAATTTCATCAAATACACGCTTGTTCATAAAACAATGCAAGGTCTGAGTAGTATACTCCCAACAACTACCAATCAGAATCTATCCTGTACTGAACATCAGTGAAGTGAATTCTGATTGGCTGGAATAGACTCCTTAGTGCTGGTTTTAGTCTGACAGATGAAATAAAACTACAGTAAAACCTTGCAAGCATAATTCGTTCCGGTAACATGCTTGTAATCCAAAGCACTTGTATATCAAAGCGAATTTCCCCATAAGGAATAATGGAAAATCAAATGATTCGTTCCACAACCATTTATTCATAGGTCCTTCAGTTTATAGTCCATATAAAAAGATTATAGCAATGTGATAGGTTGTGTAACCATAAAATGTCCATCCACAAATGGAAGCCTCCACAAGGGGATTAGAAGCAAAATCCAGCAGGAGCTCCAGAGTATAAAAGAGAAGAGAGGCGCCTCTAAGTGTAGCAATATGGTTACATTTAATGAAGGTACAACATATGACAACTCACATGGTTGATGATTATCCACTTCAGCCCCGGAAGAATTTACCCCCTTCCTGGACAGAGCACTTTTTGCGATTCGGCACTGCGTCGCTTTAACTGACATTTGCGCGGTCGTGCGACATGGCTCCCAAACAAAATTGATGTCCTTTTTTTCCCCACAAATAGAGTTTTCTTTTGGTGGTATTTGATCACCCCGCTATAAACAAAAAAAAGAGCGACAATTTAGAAAAAAAACACATTATTTTTTTACTTTTTGCTATAATAAATAACCCCAGCAAATATATTAAAAAAAATATTTTTTTCCTCAGTTTAGGCCAATATGTATTCTTCTATATATTTTTGGTAACAAAAAAATCGGAATAAGCGATTATTGATTGGTTTGCACAAAAGTTATAGCGTTTACAAAATAGGGGATAGTTTTATGGCATTTTTATTAATATTTTTTTTTTTTATATGGCGGCGATCAGCAATTTTTATCGTGACTGCGTCATTATGGCGGACACACAAACATTTTTGACACATTTTTGTGACCATTGTCATTTATACAGCAATCAGTGCTATACAATTGCACTGATTCCTGTGTAAATGACACTGGCAGTGAAGGGGTTAACCACTAGGGGGCAGTGTAGGGGTTAAGTGTGTCCTAGGGGCGTGTTGCTAACTGTGGGGGGGGTGTGGCTGTGTTTTGCAGATCACTGATCTCTGCTCCAATCACAGGGAGCAGAGATCAGTGTCACTGTTGCTAGGCAGAACAGGGAGATGCTTGTTTACTTTAGCATCTCCCCGCTCTTCCTCTCCGTGAGGCGATCGCGGGTATCCCAGCGGCGATCGAGCCTGCGGGACCCGCAACCGGACTCACAGAGCTTCCCACAGATGCGCCCCCACTGCCTCTTAAAGGGCAATGTACAGGTGCGGGATTTTGCCTGTACACGCCCTTCTGCCTACGTATATCGGCGTGAGGTGGTCGGGAAGCTGTTAAAAGAGGCACATCTAAGTATGCAGGCATCCAGGGTAAAGCTGTCTGCAATTGTGATCAGGAAGACTACCCTGCAGTAGAGCGATCTGAAAGCGAGGCTTGAACCGCTCGTGGAGAGCAGCGTGGAAGGGACGACGTGAGTGGTGGTGAGGAGGATTGTCTATGTGGATATCTATACCCCGGATGCCTGTATACTTAGATGTGCCTGTTTTAATCATCAACCATGTGAGTTGCTAAATGTTGTACCTTCATTAAATGTAACCATATTGCTACACTTAGAGGCGCCTCTGTTCATCCGCAGACACCCGCCATCCCATAGGAATGCATGTATGTCCGTATTTCATCCGCAAACGGATGGATGAAATACGGACATAATGTCCGCATGTGTGAAAGGGGCCTTACTCTCAAACCAAGGTTTTACTGTATAACAAAATGTAAAAAACTGATACACAACATCATCTAATATCATCTAATAGATATTATTTATTTTATTGTATTTAGAATTTACACTCATTTTAAAATATTTGACTTCAGTTATAGTGTCTCTAGTTCCTGATGAAGGGGGTGCGGCCTTTTCCTCGAAACACGTTGTTCTGATTTGCTTAAAATTAGAAAATCAGTACATTTAGACTTTCATCTGTCTTCCTTAAGGGCCAGGTCACACCATATAAGTGCATCTGAGTTTGCGTGTTCCCACGCGTTCCTAGCAGCCCATTCATTTCAGTGAGCTGCCAAACGTGCCAGAACGCACATAAAGTATGGCAAGCACACTTTTTAAATTCACACCTCACCATATTCCATGCTACTTGTCTACCAAGCCTTTTGATGCCCAGGTTTGCTAAATGCATTGGCAGAGGGCAGCGTGTTTCTGTGCAGCGTGGAAATACGTGCTCTTGCACGCATTCCTGCATCACAAGTGGTGTGAACTAGCCCAAAGTTTGCGGTAACGTGCATTGTGCGTTGTGGGACTGTCATTCATTCTTAATGGAATGTGGACTTTAGCCACTTACAATGCACAATAACCCATTATCATGCATTGTGGTGCAATTTCTTTGGTGGAGTTTAGCGCATGAAGAAGCCCAATTAAATAATTTGGCTGTCCCAAAACAACGCACTTGAATGGACAAAGTAATGCACCCCAAAAGTGTGATCCCAGCCTAAAATGATACACTGGGGACATGTAGATGAGGCAACATTCACAATAACCATCTATCAGATGCCCATACCGTTTAGGCCAGGGGTCTCAAACTGCTCTCAAATGGCGAAACAACAGCAGGTCCCATCATGCCTCTGCCTGGGGTCAGCCTTGCAATGCCTCATGGGACTTGTAGTTTCGCAACAGCTGGAGGGCCGCCAGTTTGAGGCCCCTGGTTTAGGCCTTCACAATGATTGCTCAGTGATTGGCTGCTCTACATGGTGCACAACTTTTACATTGCATTTTATTATTATTTATTTAGTTTTTTGTATGCATTTTCCGGACGGGGGGGGGGGGGTATTTAATGTACTTAAATGTATGTGTGGTGCATTTTTACATGTGTTGAGTCATTTTGAGGGTTTAGAGAAACTGCAGGAAAAATGTTGCTTGCAGGACTTTTATAGCTGTTGTCTAATAAATGACTTAACAGCCCCGTCCAGTACAATGGCTCCGACCACACTATTCATGGTGCGCACCGCTTCAACCACAAGTGTGAATAGTGCAGATCAGCCAATCAGCTTTCAGGTGACCACAGTCAGATTAGTGGACGGCCATGTCTTGGTAGGTTTGCAGTTGTGTCATACTCTTTCTATTTTCGTATGATGGATTGAACAGTGGTCTGTGAGATGTTCAAAGCTTGGGATATTTTTTTATAACCTAACTCTGCTTTATACTTATCTACAACGTTATCCCTCACCTGTCTGGTGTGTTCCTTGGCCTTCATGATGCTGTTTGTTCACTAAGGTTCTCTTACAAACCTCTGGGGGCTTCACAGAACAGCTGTATTTATACTGAGAATAAATTACGCACAGATGGACTCTATTTACTAATTAGGTGACTTCTGAAGGCAATTGGTTCCACTTGATTTTAGTTAGGGGTATCAGAGTAAAGGGGGCTGAATACAAATGCACGCCACATTTTTCACATATTTATTTGTAAAGAATTTTGAAAACCATTTATCATTTTCCTTCCATTTCACAATTATGTGCCACTTTGTGTTTGTCTATTACATAAAATCCCAATAAAATACATTTATGTTTTTGGTTGTAACATAACAAAATGTCAAAAGAAAAGAAAATGTCAAGGGGTATGAATACTTTTTCAAGTCATTATTTATAGTAATATTGCTCTGTGTGATCCTCGGCTCATTATGACGACAATCCAGCAACAGGAATTCTGCAGCCAATTTATAGACGTTTTTTTTCTGTAAATCTCACAGATGATTGGCTCCTCATTACACCATCGTAGTAAATAATTCAGAATTTTTATACACTGTATTACAATGTATCAGTTCAGTGAGAAGTGACCAATCACCGGGCTCCATATACTGTCTTCCAATGTAGAGGAGTTTAATGACGAATATATAAAATCCAGCGGACAGATTTCATAGAACGTGTCTGTGGTGCAGATCTGTCCTCATGCTTATAGTAAATTACATGTAATTAAAAGCTCATTATCCTAATAAATGTGTGCGGGGATATACAGCTTCCCACACTTGTAGCAAATCCTCTCCTGTGTCCTCTCACTTCCATCTCCACACTATAATTCTATGAAGCTGCAGCAGCTACACTATATTGCCAAAAGTATTGGGACGCCTGCCTTTACATGCACATGAACTTTAATGGCATCACAGTCTTATGCTGGCCATACACTATACAAACAATCAGCGGAAATTTGGTCATTAGACCGCTTGTTCGTTTTTTTCCGGACAGTTAATGGACACAAAATCGATAATCGGTTGGGACGTTTTTGAGCCGAAAAAAAAAAGAACAAGTTTGGAAATTTTCTGCGGAACGAACGATAAATTGAAAGGCTGTGTTTCCCGTCCGACCTGTCCGCACTAGGTATATGTAAATAAACGAACATAAAATGTATTTATTTATGTCCACTGAACGATTTATCGGTCATTACGTGATGGCAGCATCGTTTGTGCTCACGGCCGAACGTTTGTTTTTTCGAATATTGGGTTCGCCCGATTTTTCATATAGTGTATGGCCAGCATTAGTCTGTAGGGCACAATATTGAGTTGGCTCACCCATTGCAGCTATAACAGCTTCGACCCTTCTGGGAAGGCTGCCCACAAGGTTTAGGAGTGTGTCTATGGGAATGTTTGACCATTCTTCCAGAAGCGCGTTTGGGAGGTCAGGTACTGATGTTGGATGAGAATGGGTGGGCCAACTCAATATTGAGCCGCATGGATTAAGACACGCCACTAAAGTTCATGTGCGTGTAAAGAAAGGTGTCCCAATACTTTTGGCAATATAGTGTAGCTGCTGCAGCTTCATAGAATTATAGTGTGGAGATGGAAGTGAGAGGACACAGGAGAGGATTTGCTACAAGTGTGGGAAGCTTTATATCCCCGCACACATTTATTAGGATAATGAGCTTTTAATTACATGTAATTTACTATAAGCATGAGGACAGATCTGCCCCATAGACACGTTCTATGAAACCTGTCCGCTGGATTTTATATATTCGTCATTAAACTCCTCTACATTGGAAGACAGTATATGGAGCCCGGTGATTGGTCACTTCTCACTGAACTGATATATTGTAATACAGTGTATAAAAATTCTGAATTATTTATTACGATGGTGTAATCTGT
This sequence comes from Lithobates pipiens, assembly GCF_037356315.1. NCBI lineage: Eukaryota > Metazoa > Chordata > Amphibia > Anura > Ranidae > Lithobates > Lithobates pipiens. The sequence continues at coordinate 29,067,648 of NW_027507686.1, forward strand.
GAGATTTACAGAAAAAAAACGTCTATAAATTGGCTGCAGAATTCTACGGACTAAGACTGGGACACCTTTAAAGTTGAGGGCCACCCTAAAATAAAATAAAAATGTCATTAATATTCTTTAATATTCTTAAAAAATGTAAAAAAAATAAGATTTTTTTTTTTACTTACCTGAAACTGCTGTTGCTAGGCAGTCTTCCTAATCTGCCTCTTCTTATTCCGCGGCGCTTCCTCCTCTTCGGCGAGTGGCCCGTTGCCTTCTGGGACATGTGTGCATCCCAGAAAACAACGGGGCCATTCACAAAGCGTTGCACGACTTGCGCATGCGCAGTAAAAAACCGGCAGTGAAGCCGCAAGGCTCCACTGCCTGGTAGCCTTTGTTAAGATGGAGGCCTCGGGCTGCCGACATCGGGGGCTCGCTGGACAGGTAAGTGTCCTTATTGAAAGTCAGCTGCACTTCCGGTTCCGGCGCCGCATGTGCTAGCTGCGCCTTCTCTCAGCTCCCGCTCCGGGCTCCCTGAATCGGCCTATAAATTCGGCCTGAGTGGCCCCTCAGCCCAGATATCGCCACCGGGTATCCCCCCCTTACCTCCTGGCACAGATGGACCGGTTTGTGGAGCGGACAGGCCGCAAATCGAGCCCCCGGCTTCGGCCTACATCAATACCGGATCGAACGCTCAGGTGTCTGACATGGAGGTTAGTGGCGCTGCTGCACAGGCTCTCCCCTCCTCACTTCCCGCTCCTCCCCAGGGACAGAACCCTTCTCTGGCTCAACACCAGACCCCACCAGGGGTCACTCTTCCCCACAGCCCCCCCGGGGATGAAGGCCACACGCATCGCATTGCACAGGCCGTGGCTGCTCTCCTCACCCCCATGATAGCAGCCTCTGTGGAGAAGGCGGTCAACGCTGGGATGCAACAGTTGAAAACGCAACTTACTGAACATACCACCAGACTTAACGAACTAGAACATCGTGTCTCAGAGGTAGAAGATGAACTCTACCAAGCTCAGGCCACAGAACGATCCCAGGATAAAACCAATCAGTTCATCCTCCAAAAATTAGAAGACCTGGAAAATAGGTCCAGAAGGAGCAATTTGCGCTTTGTTGGCGTCCTTGAGTCGCTCCCTGCAACTGCCCTATCGGAGTTTTGCTCCAAACGTATCCCGGAAGCTATGGGCCTACCAGGCCCTTTCACGGTCGAACGCGCCCACCGCATGGGTTCCTTCAATGCTGAACGAAAGTCCCCTCGTCCCATCATTGCAAAATACCTCAACTATGCTGACAAGTCGCTCATTCTCCAGAAATTTAGACAGTCCCCCGACCTCTACATTGATGGGGTTAGAATACTCCTTTTTGCCGACTACTCTCTTGATGTCTCCAAGAGGAGGAAGGCCTTCCAGCCGATTTGTTCTGAACTGTTCAAGCAGCAAATAAAGTTTACTCTGGCCTTCCCGGCTACTCTATGGATAAAGTCGCCTAAAGGTGACCAACTCTCCTTTCAGGACCCATCGGAAGCGGAATCCTACCTCAACACGTTGAGACCAGACTTACACCCTCACACGTCTTCCAAATCTGGAACAAATCTCCGCTCCCTGGATCAACGTAGCCCGCGCAAGGATTCTCCTAAACGTTTCCGGCCTTCAGCTCCCGACCATCGGAACCGCAACACCCTGCGCTGATCTCCATTGGCTCGTTCACTGGATTTCTACCTCTCTACCTCAGGTCGTATGACTTGGTTACTGTTTTTTCCCGGGTGCTCCCTCCTTATTTCTTTTCGTTTTCTTCTTGGCTTCTTCCAGAGCGCCTGACTTATCCCTATCCTAATCTTGACCTGACTTCGCTGCCCTCCTGTTGCAGCCGAGATCTGACTTTTAACCTCCGGCTCCCTGCCGGTCTAAATGGACCTATCCAGCCCCGGGCATGGCCCCATCCTGGGGTTTATAGTTATTAATTAATAGTCAATAGCTAACCATTTTTGGCAGCCCACCCGGTTGTTCTCTCCCTAATCCACATTACTTGGCCCCTCGGCTATCCTACCACATTGTAATTGTTACTCTATTTTATTTGTACTTGTTGTTTAATCCCTTTTGGTTCACAGGTACCCGTCATATTAAGTTATGCCATATAGCTGTTGTTATGTTGTTATGATCTATGTTGGACGTGTGCCTTGTCTTTTTCTTCAGGAGTCCACTGTGCACCTTACTCCGGCCATCCCCTATCAGGTGGTCCCGGTCCCCATAGCCCCTATATCCCCCCTGTGGCTCTCGGGTACTCGGGCTGTACTGACACCCTTTTTCTGCACGGGGTCCCATGTGGGGAGCCGTCTCGCACAGTGTTCTCATGCGGAAAAAAGTGAAGTTTGCACTAATAGATGTTGTATATTGTTTAATATCCCTTCCTACCCCGACCTCTCTGTCCTTCCTCCCCCTGTCACCCTCCCTATCCTTTTGCCCCCCAGGTGCGCTTTGCCTGTGGGACGGTTGCCTTTGCACTACATCAGTCCCAACTCTAAATACATTTTATGCTCTCCTCTTGCTGATACTTTGCTTACACGGCCGCTCTATTTATTCCCCTCCTTATTGTAATCTCTTAGGGTAGTTTCCTGGAATGTGAAGGGTCTCCGTTCTCCTCACAAGAGGATGAAGATCCTTCGCCATCTTAAAAGATTGAAGACTGACATAGCCTTGCTACAAGAAACCCACCTCCCAGCTTCTGATTTTCATCGTATGCAGAAACTGTGGGTAGGCTCGGTATTGGGTTCAGAGTCGGTTGGACGCAAAGCGGGTGTTCTCCTCTTAATTCACAGAAACCTTCCCTGTTCCATCCTATCCACTCACGCAGATGACCAAGGGCGGTTCCTTTCGGCCCGAGTAAAAATAGAGTCAAAGGAACTCCAGATCTCCAATGTATATGCCCGCAACAGTCCCTCTAAAGCCTTTTATTGCCAGTTATCCACCTGGCTCCTCGATGTCTCACACGTTCCTCACTTAATTGGTGGGGACTTTAACGACCTTATGGATCCGGTAGTCAACAGATCCTCCCCGAAGTCCCCTCCCGCTATTCCCTCTCAAGCCACGCTTACCCCTTTAGCCTCTACTATAGAGTCACTACACCTCACAGACATCTGGCGTCTATCCCATCCAATAGATAGGGAATATACTTTTTACTCCAACCCCCACAAGGTCCTGACCAGGATAGATTACTTTTTCGGCTCCGATAATCTCCTTCCCCTGATTTCTGACTCGGAGGTGGGGGATATAGCTATCTCAGATCACGCCCCCATAGCTCTCACTTTGGATCGTCTAGATCTCCCGCCTCATCCCAACATATGGCGATTCCCCTCCTTCCTGCACGGTAATACTGACTTCAAGGCCTATATGGAACGCTCCTGGGAGGAATTCTCCTTGGCCAACTCCCCCCATCTGGGCGACCCCAACCTCCTTTGGGATGCTGGGAAAGCATTCCTAAGGGGACGTATCATTTCCTATGCCTCTACCTTTAAACGCCATTCCATGGTCAAATTTAAATCAGCTAGCACTCGACTGCACAAAGCCCAAATCTCCCTTAACACCTCTACCTCCTCTGCGGACAGAGATGAATGGGCCGCCGCCAAATCCTCCTTTGACGCTTGGGCCTCCACCCTTGAGCTCACTAAAAAGGCACATTTTGACGCCACCCTACACAAATTCTTTCGGGATAAATCGGGGTCCATCCACTCTACTCCCCCTGCCATTAACAAGACCATGTTGGAATTCTATTCTGCTCTCTATGGCCCTGACCCGATCGATGTGCCTACTGCCCGGTCTTTCCTTGACAAAGTTCATCTGCCCCACATTTCCCCCGCCCAGCTTGAAACCTTGAACTCCCCTATCACCCTAACCGAAATAGAACACACCATCAAACACCTTCGCCCTTCCAAAGCCCCTGGCCCTGACGGGTTTAACGGTGAGTTCTACAAAACCCTCCTTAATATCACTGCTCCTGTGCTACATTCTGTCTTCTCAGGTATCTGGTGGGGGGGCCCGTACCTGCCCACGGGCAACCAAGCCATTATTAAACTCTTGGCCAAGAAAGGAAAGGACCCCTTGGAACCAGGTTCTTACAGGCCCATTTCTTTGCTGAACCTGGATGTTAAAATCCTGTCAAAAATTGTGGCCACTAGGTTGGCGGATATCCTCCCTGACCTCATACACCCTGCCCAATCCGGTTTTGTTAAGGGTCGTACGCCCACTCTGAATATACAGAAAGTACTCCTGGCCCTTGAACAAGCTAAATGAGATCCAAAGGGAGACTATGCCATCATTACCCTGGACGCTGAAAAAGCCTTTGATAATGTCAGCTTTGATTGGCTCTCACTGTCCCTTACCAAAATGGGTTTTTTCGGGTCCCTTTTGCCATCTCATAAATACCATGTATTCGACCCCTTCAGCCAGGGTGGTGGCAGCGGGACTCCTCTCCGAGGAGTTTCGTCTCCACAAGGGCACTAGGCAAGGCTGCCCTCTGTCCCCTTTATTGTTTAACATCGCCCTAGAACCCCTCTCCAGATATCTCTCTCAGGTCGCTCCCTTGAGCGGCATCTCTGTAGGACCTTTTGAGCTCCGGACATCTCTCTTCGCAGACGACATCCTCATTTTCACTTCAAATCCTGCTGTTGACATCTTACATATTAAAAGTATCTTTGACACCTTCAGGTTATGTTCAGGGCTCCGTATTAACTATGCCAAGAGCGAAATCCTCCCCATTGGTACTCATTCCTCACCCCCTTGGATACATCATTCCCTTTTCCAGGTGGCCCCGTCACACATCACCTACTTGGGAATAAAAATAGGGAAACTGCCCTCCTCACTATACCACCTCAATTTTCCCCCTCTTTTTACTAAACTTAATCAGGAGTTATCTAACTGGATGGATCTCCCCCTGTCGCTCCTGGGAAGGTGCCACCTGGTCAAAATGATTAGCTTCGCTAGACTGTTATACCCTCTGCAAACTATTCCCCTATTGCTTAAACATAAAGATGTTGCTGCCCTCAATTTGAATATCTCAAAATTTTTATGGCATGGCAAAAAGCCTCGTATAGCGTTCAAAAAACTGCACCTTCCTAGGGGCGAGGGGGGTATTGGTTTACCTCACATTAGACTGTATAACCTTGCTTGTTTACTTAGGACTAGCCTTGATTGGATTGCCCAACATTCCCGTCACTCGAACTTTACTCTGGACTCCTTAGTAGCCCTCCTTCATTGCAGATGGAAGACTGTCCCTCTCCCGCTTCAACACAACCTTTTGTTACGAGACACGGCTTTGGCCTGGAGAGAGGTCAGAAAACTCCTCAAGCTCCCGGCTCTCATCTCGTGCCACTTGCCGATTCAAGGGAACCCTGCCTTTCTACCTGGTCTCCACTACAACTCCTACGGCATATGGGGGCAACATGGACTCTCCAAATTTTCCTCACTGTGTAACCCCTCATCTGGGAAGCCGCTGCCCTTCTCGACCGTGGCATCTTTGTTCTCCTTGCCGGTCGCACGCTTTCTATTTCAACCAATGCACCAGCTTCATCTCCAGTACATGTAAAGCCGAACCTCTGAGATTCAAATCTAGCTTCCTGGACCGCCTGCTTCAATCTGGACAGTATTCCATCTCTGACATCTACAAACCTCTTCTTTTGAGCTTCTCTCCACCGCTTTTGTCTACATCTATTGCCAACTGGCGCAAAGACTTCTCGGATCCGGGATTAGTTGACAAACTTCTGCAAGGCCTCTGGGAGGTCCTCCGCCTCACACCTAACGAGACCTGGAGAGAAACCCAGCTAAAAATAGTTCACCGAGCGTTTATTCCTTTCCTCTCCTCAAAATCCACAGTTGACGGAACTCTCTGCCCATTATGCTCGGCTTCTAGACCCTCACTATCCCACCGCTTTTGGTCGTGTTCTTTCATCTCCTCCTTTTGGGATCAAGTTATAGCTTTTATTTTGGAGATCACCCTACTGAAACTGCCCAAGGACCCCCTCCTACTGATCTTTGGCTACTGGGACCCAGTTTTGCTGCCCTGGTCTCTCTTCTCCACAGCCTCTACCCCTGCTAAGCCGGCCGTCCCTCCTCCCTCCAGAGATTGGATCCTGATTTGCCTACTCATCGCTAGACGCCTTATCCTCAGGAACTGGCTCTCCTCTCAAAGCCCTACTATCTCCCAACTCAAACATGAATCTCTTGCCCTCCTGTACAGAGAACGTCTCCTTACAGACTTTAAAAATGCCAAATCCAGGTCCCGTTTTCTTCTCCGATGGCAACATTTTATCTCTTCAGCCCTTTCTTCAGATGACCAACGTGCTTTTTCCACTCTAGCTTTCTCCTATGATGAGCCGATCTCTGAAAATTAACGCCTACCCATGATCTCCCTGCTCACTGCTGTCTCTGGTGATCGTGTTAACACTCATTCCATATACCTGGGACTACTCCATCAAGACTTTTTTCTCCTTTGGCAACCGCCACCCCCCCCCACGCCCCCCCCCTTCCGCCCTCCTTGTTTTCCCCCCGGTTGAAATTTTGTTTTCCATCATGTCAATCATTTCCTGCTTCCCAGTGGTTAGTACACAGATCCATCCAGTTTTTCTATGCTCACTTTACTCGTCTAGTTACGGTATTTTAGCTTAGGTTATGTTTTCGTAAGAAGACTGTTTTGGTCTCACTAAAGAAGCCTTCTCATGCTATTTATCCCCCTATGTGTTTAACTCCTTGGCTTATACATCAGCCCTGTTAACTGTAATTGTCTTTACATGCTCTGCTTTGATGATCTCCCTTTGTGCCTTCCCTTGTTTTTTATATCACTGCTGTACTACACGAAAAGTCTGATGGTAACCTGTCTTAATGTCTTTTGTTCAATTTTCTCAATAAAAACATGTTTAAAAAAAAAAAAAAGTCAGCTGCGGACTTTGAAAAAACAAAAATCGTGCCCGGAATGCCCCTTTAAAGTTTATGTGCGTGTAAAGGCAGGTGTCCCAATACTTTTGACAATATAGTGTATATTGAACCCGTCTTCATTACCTGTCTGAGCGACTTCAATCATCATCCATCTCCTCTCCTCCTGATCCATCGGTAGCCCATCTCTGACCAGTGGCGGCTGGTGTTTTTTTTTGGGGGGCGGCAACCACCCACCCCCCCACTGTTTGCCAGTCAGTCCGGCACTTACCCCATCGTGACGGGTGGCCGGCAGCGTGGTGTACTCTCCTCCATGGCAGCTTTGAGCTCCTCCCCTCCTCCTCCTAGCCATCCAATAGGATCGCCTGTTCTTACAGCCAATAGGGTGACCAATGTCAAAACCCGCTTCCTGATTGGCCGGGAGGAGGATCGGTGTTACAGCAGTGAATATTAATTCGCTGTTGTAACACACCTGGGTGGACTCGGAGCGCGCACTCTCTGCGACCTGAGCCCATCCTATATTGAAGCCTATCGGAGCCCCTGGCTCTAATCGGTGCTTTAAAAAAAAAAAAACAGCCGATCCGCATTGGAATCCGAGCGCCGGCGTTATGAAAGGGGCCGGACACATGGATAGGGGAAGTGGCAATGGACAGGGGGAGGGTGGTGCCCTTGTGCCCTTAATGTACGGCCGCCCCTGCCTCTGACTATGTGTGGGCGTGATCTTGAGGGCTCATACACAAAAAAAACGACCTCAAGAATACACAGGCATCGCTTCAAGTTGCGGCAAAAAATTGCCGCAAAATCATATGACTTTGGGGACGCAATAGTGGAAACATAGCCTATAAGTTCTCACACTCCCTCTGTTCTCAGCTGCATGCAGCCTGATTGCATTTTTTGTGCTTTTTGCATTTTGCAGATTTGCGCTACAGTCCATTCAACATGGTTTCCTATGGAACACATTCTGTACTGCAAATCTGCAAAAAGCACTAAAAATGCCATAGGTGTGAATCAGGCCCAAGCCCTTGTACACACGGTCGGAGAATCCGTCGGAATGTGTCCTATCGGACTGTGTTGTCGGATAATCCGACTGTGTGTGGTCTGCATCGGACTGATTCCGTCGGAATATCCATCGGACCAAATTTTCCAACATGTTGGAAATATTTACGACAAACTGGTCCAATCGGACATACTCCGATCATGTGTAGAGAATTTTGATCGGACAAAGTGTCACGCATGCTCAGATCAAATTCCTACACCAAAGCTTGTGGGCTACTAGCGTGAATGTAGTCCCGTCGTAACGAAATAACGTCATCACGTTCTGAATGATCGGATTTTCCGACAACTTGGTCCGACCGTGTGTATGCAACAGTTTCGGACACAATCCGTCGGACAAAATCCGTCGGACAAAATCCAACGGATTTGGTTGGCAGAATGTCCGACCGTGTGTACAGGGGCTAAGAGCAGGGGGGAGGAGAAGCAACGGCACATTGAGCTTCCCAGGGGCGTGTCAGAACAAGTGTGATCATTGGAGGAGAGCACTTAGTTCCCAGCATGGAGAACTGACCACTCTCTTACTTTGTGTGGTCAGTTTTGATAGGAAAGCAAGGGGATTGGCAGGATCATCAGGGATTTCACACAAAGCAAGCAATACAAAGAGAAGAGGATACTTCCTCATACAAGTACATGGTACAGCAGGGACATATCAGGAATATGAAGTGTGGGGGTAACCAGTGTTAATTTTGGCAGCATATTTCGATTTTGTTTTAGTTTTAGTCTTAGGAATAAAATGGTATTTTAGTTTTAGTCCCAATTTAGTCTTCTGCAATTGTTTTAGTTTTAGTCATATTTAGTCGACTAAATCTCCAGGACATTTTAGCCGACTAAAACAAATTTTAGTTATCTGAAATCTAACGGGTGTAGTTAAATTAAAATGCATTATTTAAGCATTATAGCATTCATTTCTCTACAATTTCCAAGCTCATTATATACTGCTGGAGTGGAAAATCAAATACATTATTTATGGTATTGAGGTGTGAACATGCACTACAGACCAATGTTAATTTTGACGTCAAATTTCAATTTAGCTTTAGTCTTATGCCCCGTACACACCATCAGAAATTCGGCCAGCAAAAGTCCGATGTGAGCTTTTGGTCAGAAAATGCAACCGTGTGTACGCTCTATTGTGATTAAAATGGTATTTCTATATACCTAACAAAGACCAGCTAGAGGTCTTTTGCTGCCCGAATTCCCAGCCAACAAAGGAATGAGCGAATGTTCTCAATTTTCGGTCGGAAAAAGTTTCGATCGGAAATTCCGATCACCTGTACCAATTTCGATGCGCAAAATTCCTACGCATGCTCGGAAGCATTGAACTTAATTTTCTCGGCTCGTCGTAGTGTTGTACGTCACCGCGTTCTAGCCGGTCGAAAGTTCCGAGAACTTTTGTGTGACCATGTGTATGCAAGCCAAGCTCGAGCGGAATTCTGTTGGAAAAAAAATCAAGATTTTTCAGACGGAAAATCCGCTCGTGTGTACGGGGCATTAGTCTTTTGACTAAAATGCCATTTTAGTTTTAGTCGTAATTTAGTCATCTTAATTGTTTTAGCTTTAGTCGTATTTTAGTCGACTAAAATGGTACTAAGTTAGTCGACTAAAATGTTTTAATCGACGAAATTAACACTGGGGGTAATAAACGCTTTAACTTTAACCTGTTCCCGCCAGGGGTGGATCCAGAGTCTAATCTCGGGAGGGGCACTGCTATAAAATATATTTTTTGGGGGCAATTTATATGGGAAATGGCTGGTATTTGCGCTTCAATCATTACGGCACCATAGTTGTTATGGTGTCAGGATGATTGAAGCGTATTATTTATATTAATACATTGTAATATAAAATTAAATGGTTCAACTCACCATAATGCAGAATCAGTGGGAACCCTGAGGATGTCACTTGCCATGTCGCCTGCCACCAAATGTGGATTGTCACTTGCCACGTCACTTGTCACCAAATGCGGATTGTTACTTGCCACGTCACCTGCCACACATTGCGGATTGTCACTTGCCACGTAGCCTGCCACACATTGCGGATTGCCACTTGCAACGTAGCCTGCCACACATTGCGGATTGTCACTTGCCACGTCACCTGCCACACATTGCGGATTGTCACTTGCCACGTCACCTGCCACACATTGCGGATTGTCACTTGCCACGTCGCCTGCCACCAGATGCGGATTGCCACATAGCCTGCCACACATTGCGGATTGCCACTTGCAACGTAGCCTGCCACACATTGCGGATTGTCACTTGCCACGTTGCCTGACACACATTGCGGATTGCCACTTGCCACGTCACCTGCCACACATTGGGGATTGTCACTTGCCACGTCACCTGCCACACATTGCGGATTGTCACTTGCCACGTTGCCTGCCACACATTGTGGATTGCCACTTGCCACGTCACCTGCCACACATTGCGGATTGTCACTTGCCACGTTGCCTGCCACACATTGCGGATTGTCACTTGCCACGTCACCTGCCACACATTGCGGATTGTCACTTGCCACGTTGCCTGACACACATTGCGGATTGCCACTTGCCACGTCACCTGCCACACATTGGGGATTGTCACTTGCCACGTCACCTGCCACACATTGCGGATTGTCACTTGCCACGTTGCCTGCCACACATTGCGGATTGCCACTTGCCACATCACCTGCCACACATTGCGGATTGTCACTTGCCACGTTGCCTGCCACACATTGCAGATTGTCACTTGCCACGTCACCTGCCACACATTGGGGATTGTCACTTGCCACGTCACCTGCCACACATTGCGGATTGTCACTTGCCACGTTGCCTGCCACACATTGCGGATTGCCACTTGCCACGTCACCTGCCACACACTGCGGATTGCCACTTGCCACGTCACCTGCCACACATTGCGGATTGCCACTTGCCACGTCACCTGCCACACATTGCGGATTGTCACTTGCCACGTTGCCTGCCACACATTGCGGATTGCCACTTGCCACGTAGCCTGCCACACACTGCGGATTGCCACTTGCCACGTCACCTGCCACACATTGAGGATTGTCAATTGCCACGTTGCCTGCCACACATTGCGGATTGCCACTTGCCACGTAGCCTGCCACACATTGCGGATTGCCACTTGCCACGTAGCCTGCCACACATTGCGGATTGCCACGTCACCTGCCACACATTGCGGATTGTCACTTGCCACGTCGCCTGCCACACATTGCGGATTGCCACTTGCCACATAGTCTGCCACACATTGCGGATTGTCACCTACTGTGTCACTTTTCTGCTAAGGTGGTCTTTTCTTGGGTCCCAGAGTGAAGATAGGCAGCAGAGAGATGATGCAATCTCTCTGCTGCACACAGTTTCCTACACAGTGAGGGCGGAACTGGAGGGATGCAGGGCAGTGAGAGATGATGTCATCTCCCTGCTCCCCTGCCTGCTGGCTTCCTGATTGGCCAGCAGCCCTCCTAAGCCGCCCAGCTGCCCCCCCCCCCCTCACCGTCCACTCAGCGTGGGTACCTGCGGAACTGGCCGCGCGGGTACCCGCGGAACCGACTGCGATTGGACCCGCGGAACCGGTCGCGATTGGACCCGCGGAACCGGCCCGCTGGTACCCACGGAACCGGCCGCGATTGGACCCGCGGAACCGGCTCGCTGGTACCCGCGGAACCGGCCGCGATTGGACCCGCGGAACCAGCCTGCCGGCTGCCGGTATTCTCGGGGGGGGGCAATTGACCCGTTGCCCCCCCTGGATCCGCCCCTGGTTCCCGCCGAGCATGCTCAGATGTGCATACTCGGCTTTCGGGGGTTGTACAGCTGCGGGCATCATCCCAGTACCGTTGTTTAGAGCGGCCGATTGGCTATCCAGGGATAAAAGCCACTCGGTTGTTATCCCGGAGGAGCAGGAGGAGATGTCCCCCCTCCCTCCACCTCCCGCCGCTCTTCCCAGGCCTCCCGGTGGCATGGGAGACCCGATCGACAATCTGCCGCTTCTGGTGGCTAGGGACAGTCTCGAATGAAGCCGGAAATGGCTTTGTTCCAGCCTCCTTATTGTAAACATAGAAGCGACGTCACAACGTCACTTCCTGTTTACTCGGCTGCCAATGGCGCCGGTTTAAAAAAAATATACAGTATTTAGAATCGTCGAAAACGGCGATCTGAATACTTTACAGTGCAAAGGAGGAATTAGAGGTCTTTTAGACCCCCGATCCCTCCATAAAGAGCACCTGTCACCACCTATTACTGTCAATGTTTACATTGTGACAGCAATAAAAGTGATCAAAAAAAAATTTTTTTTTTAAACACAACTTAATAATATAGAAAAAAAAAATAATAAGAAAAAAAAAATGTGTATATGTAAACGGTGTTCAAATCACACAAGTGAGGTATCACCGCGATCGTCAGAGCGAGAGCAATAATTCTAGCACTAGACCTCCTCTGTAACTCTAACCTGGTAACCGTAAAAAAAAAAAAAATTTTGCATCGCCTATAGAGATTTTTAGGTACCGTAGTTTGTCGCCATTCCACGAGTATCAGCAGTTATAAAGCGTGGTATGTTAGGTATCTATTTACTCGGCGTAACATCATCTTTCACATTATACAAAAAAATTGGGATAACTACACTGTTTCGTTTTTTAAAAATCCATGAAAGTGTCCCTTCTCCCAAAAAGTTGCGTTTAAAACACCACTGCACAAATACCGTGTGACATAAAATATTGCAACAATCGCCATTTTATTCTCTAGATCCTCTGCTAAATATATATATATATATATACAAATACGGATTTTAAAGTGGGGTGCCCCCTAAAAAAAAAAAAAATTTAAAGTCAGCAGCTACAAATATTGCAGCTGCTGACTTTTAATAATCGGACACTTACCTGTCCCAGGGTTCAGCGATGCGGGGGAACCAAGCCCCCCCTCGTTCCGCGCTCCACTCGCGGCGCCGTCATGCGTACTGTGGGCACCCGGCTGTGGCTTCACAGCCGGGTACCCACTGCGCATGCGCGAGCGGCGCAGGCCGCCGTGATACACCGTACAGTCACCTGGGACACGTGACAGGTCCCAGGTGAATGTGCGGCGCGAGAGGAAGTGATGTCACCAGCCCAGGCAAGGAAGAAGGCAGACTACGAGGGACCCCCTAGCAACAGGTATTTAGAGGTGAGTAAAAAATTTTTTTTTTGCCAATTAATATATATATATATTTTTTTAAAGAATTTTAAGCAACTTTTTATTTTTTGGTGGCAACAGCACTTTAACTTGTAAACACCAAATGTCAGAAATGGGCTTAGTCATGAAAGGGTTAACAACGGCAGCCTCCTATTTCTTTCAGGTTAGATAGTTGAGAAAAAAAAAAGGGGGGGAAATTTCAATCTTTCAGATTTCTGAAATTCTTGCACAAGCCCAAGCTTGGCTGCCATGGCATGCTGGGACTTGTAGTTCCACAGTTACATATAGAGATGTGATATTTGTTCATGAAAGGTGGCGAGTTCCTCCTAGAGAAGTATCGCCGCAGCGAGGGAAGATGAAGTGGGAAGGTGCAAGGAGGAGGAAGGGGGGGGGGGGGTATTCGCCTCTCGGTGCTTCCACCGCCGTGCAAATTGTCCCTGAATTATTAATATCCGCTGCAGACAGCTGGCCTTCTGCAGACAGTGTGGAGGGCTGGGAGTGGAGCCTACGCAGCCTGCAGAAACCAGCTGAGCCATGCCACCTGTCTTATGCCACCTCACCCTCTTTTTTTTTTTTTACACCCCAAATTCCACCTATAGGGAGCGCCCGATAGGCTCTCAGTTTTGGGGGGGCGTTCTGTGCCTGCCCCTCCCCCATGACACCTGGCAGTACAGCAGGACACACTGCATAATAAATATCCATATTAATGGACTGACGGAGGGGGCCGCTGCATAATTAATCACAAATCTCTGACACAAAGGACCCCGGAAGATTTATTTTTATTAATTCTAATTATTCTCTAAATATCAATGCCAAAAAAAACAAAACGCTGTGGGGCGCAAGTGACAACCTATCACAGATCCCTCAGTATTATTCAATTATATGTAATACTATTCATTTATAATATTATTATTTAATATATTTATTAATATTATTCCATTTTAGCATGATCTCACTAATGTGACTACTTCCATTTAAATCACAGCCGGCTCCCCCCATGCACTCCCACCATTAACCTGACAAAATATTTGTAAAGTGGACCTGTCAGTAACTTCACCCATCTGCATGATTTATATCTCACATCGCACAATACGCAGCAATACTTTCATTTTCAGAAAAAAAAATTAAACAGCCATGCTCCAACTCCAGCCAGCGACTTTGCCTAGGCTGAGATGATGTTTGCTGCAGGTAGGAGGAAGAATTTCCTTAGTCTCCCCTCCCCCTAGTGATCAGACTGGATGATGCCTGAATGAAGATGGTGCCATCCTTCTGGAAAGAAGGCCAGAAGAAGGTATTGTCAACGGGAGTCCTGTAATCTCATTGAGAGGTAATAAATATCTGGAAGGGTTACAGTGACACATTACTGAGCAGGCAGGGACTTGCCATGAAAATATATCTAATGGTAAGCCTTTATTTTCTGTTTAGGCAGTCTTGTGATTTTCAATGCCTGGCCAATTGGGAGGTGGGGGGGTCTATAGAAGACATAATATTAAATACTAGATGTTGGGGAAACAGAGTAAAAAATAAATATGTGTGTGTGTGTGTGTGTGTGTGTGTGTGTGTGTGTGTGTGTGTGTATATATATATATTTTTTTGCAATATTTGGGCAGCCTATAGAAGGGAAGGAACTCGTCTGTGGTATGAGCGTGAAAATAGGCTTCATTGCCTCCCAAAATATACTGTTTCCCCAAAATCTATTATTTAATATTATGTCTTCTATAGCAATGGATCCCCCCAACTCCCGTATATATATATTCATATTCATATATATTTATATACACACACACATATATTGGGATGCCTTTACACACACACATGAATTTTAATGGCATCCCAGTCTTAGTCCGTAGGGTTCAATATTGAGTTGGCCCCCCTTTGCAGTTATAACAGCTTCAACTCTTCTGGGAAGGCCGTCCACAAGGTTTAGGAGTGTGTCTATGGGAATGACGAGAAGGCCTGGCTTGCTTCTCTGCTCTAATTCAAGGCTGACACCTTAAGAGTTGCCTTCACTGGAATTAAGGGGCCAAGCCCAACCCCTGAAAAACAACCCCACACCATAATCCCCCCCCCCCCCCCCACACCAAATGATTTGGACCAGTGCACAAAGCAAGGTCCATAAAGCCATGGATGAGCGAGTTTGGGGTGGAGGAACTTGACTGGCCTGAGCGGTATACTGTATATACTGTTAGAGGAGGTATGCTGTATATACTATTAGAGGAAAGATATACTGTATATACTATTAGAGGAGAGATATACTGTATATACTATTAGAGGAGAGATATACTGTATATACTATTAGAGGATATATACTGTATATACTATTAGAGGATATATACTGTATATACTATTAGAGGAAAGATATACTGTATATACTATTAGAGGAGAGATATACTGTATATACTATTAGAGGATATATACTGTATATACTATTAGAGGATATATACTGTATATACTATTAGAATAGATATACTGTATATACTATTAGAGGAGAGATCTACTGTATATACTATTAGAGGATATATACTGTATATACTATTAGAAGAGATATACTGTATATACTATTAGAGGAGATATACTGTATATACTATTAGAGGAAATATGCTGTATATACTATTAGAGGAGAGAGATACTGTATATACTATTAGAGGAGAGAGATACTGTATATACTATTAGAGGAGATATTCTGTATATACTATTAGAGGAGATATACTGTATATACTATTAGAGGAGATATACTGTATATACTATTAGAAGAGATATGCTCTATATACTATTAGAGGAGATATGCTCTATATACTATTAGAGGATAGTTATGCTGTATATACTATTAGAGGAGAGATATACTGTATATACTATTAGAGGAGATATACTGTATGTACTATTAGAGGAGATATTCTGTATATACTATTAGAGGAGAGATATACTGTATATATTATTAGAGGAGATATACTATTAGATGATATATACTGTATATACTATTAGAAGAGATATACTGTATATACTATTAGAGGAGAGATATACTGTATATACTATTAGAGGAGATATATACTGTATATACTATTAGAGGAGATATGCTATATATACTACTAGAGGAGAGATATACTGTATATACTATTAGAGGAGAGATATACTGTATATACTATTAGAGGAGAGATATACTGTACATACTATTAGAAGAGATATACTGTATATACTATTAGAGGAGATATGCTGTATATACTATTAGAGGAGAGATATACTGTATATACTATTAGAGGAGAGATATACTGTATATACTATTAGAGGAGATATACTGTATATACTATTAGAGGAGATATATACTGTATACACTATTAGAGGAGATATACTGTATATACTATTAGAGGAGAGATATACTGTATATACTATTAGAGGAGATATATACTGTATACACTATTAGAGGAGATATACTGTATATACTATTAGAGGAGAGATATACTGTATATACTATTAGAGGAGATATATACTGTATACACTATTAGAGGAGATATACTGTATATACTATTAGAGGATATATACTGTATACACTATTAGAGGAGATATACTGTATATACTATTAGAGGATATATACTGTATACACTATTAGAGGAGATATACTGTATATACTATTAGAGGAGAGATATACTGTATATACTATTAGAGGAGATATATACTGTTTACACTATTAGAGGAGATATACTGTATATACTATTAGAGGAGAGATATACTGTATATACTATTAGAGGAGATATATACTGTATACACTATTAGAGGAGATATACTGTATATACTATTAGAGGATATATACTGTATACACTATTAGAGGAGATATACTGTATATACTATTAGAGGATATATACTGTATACACTATTAGAGGAGATATACTGTATATACTATTAGAGGAGAGATATACTGTATATACTATTAGAGGAGATATACTGTATATACTATTAGAGGAGAGATATACTGTATATACTATTAGAGGAGATATATACTGTTTACACTATTAGAGGAGATATACTGTATATACTATTAGAGGAGAGATATACTGTATATACTATTAGAGGAGATATATACTGTATACACTATTAGAGGAGATATACTGTATATACTATTAGAGGAGAGATATACTGTATATACTATTAGAGGAGATATATACTGTATACACTATTAGAGGAGATATACTGTATATACTATTAGAGGAGAGATATACTGTATATACTATTAGAGGAGATATATACTGTATACACTATTAGAGGAGATATACTGTATATACTATTAGAGGATATATACTGTATACACTATTAGAGGAGATATACTGTATATACTATTAGAGGATATATACTGTATACACTATTAGAGGAGATATACTGTATATACTATTAGAGGAGAGATATACTGTATATACTATTAGAGGAGATATATACTGTTTACACTATTAGAGGAGATATACTGTATATACTATTAGAGGAGAGATATACTGTATATACTATAAGAGGAGAGATATACTGTAGTGGGGGTCAAATCGATGTTTGTTTTCAACCACAGTGATGGGAAAATTTAGAAATAATAGAAAACTTCTTGGTCAAAGGAATTTTCAGACAGCGTATGTGGTTTTCGTTCAGAAAATACATTCATTTTAAAACAGAATGTTAAAAGCAAGTGACATTTTCAAACAAAATTCTTTCATTCAGAGAATGTAAAAAGATTTTTCGTCTCAGTATTCTCTTCTAAAAAACTGATCGGTGTGGCCAGCATAAGGCTCGGTGCACACCTATGCAGTTCGCTTTTGATTTGATCTCTGCAGTGCTTTTTTCTGTGCGTTTTGATTTTTGCACACGTGATTTTGCTGTGATTCGCGTTTTTGCTTTTTTTTTTGTTTGGCCAGTTTGTTGGGCAAATTAAAAAACACAAATTGCTGCAAAAATGCATTACATGCTGTTCTTCAGCTTCTCCATTGAAGTCTATTGAACCAAAAAAGAACAGTTTTGTGTTGAAAAAAGTCCTTGACCTTTTCCAAATACACAGCAGCTGAAAAAAGCATAGATGTTAAAGTGTCTCATAGGAAACCATGTTAGATAAACTGTAGTGGGTTTCTGCAAAAAGCACCAAAAAAACACATAGGTGTGATCCAGGTCTAAGACGTTTAGTAACATAATTGGGGTAAACAAAAAACTAAAATTAGGCCTTTATAGTACAAAAAGGGCAAATAATCGTTGCTGTAAGGGGTTCCTTTTTTTTACTGTGGAACAGTAAAATTAATATTTACAGTAGTGATTATTTCTTCTTTTTGTACTATAAAGGGCTCACTTTTTTTTGTTTTTTAACCCCATTATGTTACAGCCCCAATAATCATTTACTTTCATCATTTGTCCGCTTTTGTACAGCTAAGTAGCCAAAATCCTATTGTCGTACAGCAGCCCCCAATGGGGATTGTGCTGGGTGGACTGAAGATCTTTGTGATACTTCTATTATTATATTATACAGGATTTATATAGCGCCAAAAGTTTACGCAGCGTTTTAAAATATAAATATGTTCTGATATTTTTTCTGTGGCACTATTGATAAACTATAGATGAGGAATTTTCTTACCACTCACAGTCGAAAACCAACAAGGAATAAAATTAGGAAATACTAAAAAAAAAAAAACGATCAGCTGCTCACATTAAACGTATGTGTCCCCCACATAAATACAGTTATAAATACATAAATCATGTGGCGCTTGCTCTAGTAATTAACCATACATCATAGTTAGTAAGAAGAGTAATGTTTTACCATAGTAAAAAAAGTAACATTCCTGAAGAAGCCACGTGAGCGGTGGCGCAACGCATTTCTGGTCACAGCCAGGACTGGAAGTCCATACTTCCTTTTATTTGCATGATTGCTATTACTGGGACATACTAAGGAGAGGAGCGGAGATTGACGTTGCGGTCACTGGAGTCATGGAGAACCGCATGAGGATTTCTCGTTTAAGCGCTACTAGACCTGTATGAAAAGCTGGGTCTATATCCAAGGTGAGCGGGCACGCTACACATAGGTGGAGCATGGGCTCTGCGAGCACAGCGAGGTGGAGCAAATTTATTCGGATCATCTATTGACCGAATTGCACAGGATTGAGAAATTTCTGAACACCAGATATTGGATTGGAAGTTTAATATTAGAGCTGCACGATTCTGGCTAAAATGAGAATCACGATTTTTTTGCTTAGAAGATAGATCACGATTCTCTCACGATTCTAACAAATTGGGCTAACTTTAATGTCTTTTTTTTTTTTTTTTTATTCATTGTAGTGTATTTTTTACCAAAAAATTGCATTTGAAAGACCTCTGGGCAAATACAGTGTCACATAAAATATTGCAGCAATTGACATTTTATTCCCTAGGGTCTCTGCTAAAATATATATAGTGTTTGGGGGTTCCAAGTAATTTTCTAGCAAAAAATATTGAACAAAAAAAAATTAAGAAAAAGATTTAGACTTTAAGTGGTTAAACTTCCTGCATGTTGTTTTAAAACTTGGCAGACTGCCTGGATTTATTTTTCCATACAGAAGTTTATCCCTTTGATCTATGAAGGAAGAGTTTGTTACAATGTTTCATGTTAAAAACTTGGCAGACTACCCTTTATACACATAGGCTCCGGGGAGGCTTGGGAGTCCCCAATATCTCTAAATACTACATAGCGGCCCAGATCTCCCCGTTGACTATGCTTCATGCAACCACGGATGTTCCTCTGTGGGTGCTCCTGGAGGTGCCTGGCTGTGACCCGTGTTCACTTCAGGCACTCCTCTGGCTCCCCAGGAATCTGTGCCCTCCTTCCCTGAGCCCCATGCTGCTACATGGTCTGCAGGTGTGGGACTCAGTTCGCTCTTCCAACAATCTGATGTCCCCCTTCCTACCCCTACTCCCCATCACCCATAACCCTCTTTTCCCATCCAGTCTGGTGGAGCCCCAGGCATTCTCCTGGTGGCCTTCGCATGGCTACCCACAAGTCCAAAATTTTCTTTCCTCACATTCATTCCCCTCCTGGGAGAGTATCCGGGAAACACAAAGGGCGCCGGGTACAGAGCATTATCACTTTATCCAATTAAAGCACTGGATTGCAACATTGCGCCGCATGTCCACCTATCCCTTCCAAAAAGCTTTTTTTGAACATACATGCCATCATGCCCCAGGGTCCCCAGGCCTTATTTCGGACATTTATGCCTCCCTGAATGGTCGCCCTTCATCAGCACCCCTCTCTTATATGACTCAATGGGAAACAGACCTTCAGGCTCCAGTAGACCCTGAGGACTGGAACAGGGCCTGGAAAACGGTCGCCAAATGCTCGTTCAACACAAATACCCTTGAGGCTGCATATAAAGTAATGTTCCGATGGTATTGGGTACCTGCCCGCACAGCTCGGGGATTCCCTGGGAGTACTGACAGATGCTTCCGCAACTGTGGACAGCGAGGTGATGTTATGCACACATGGTGGGCTTGCCCAAGGTTGGTGGGGTTCTGGTCTAGGGTTTTTTGCTGCAGACACTCTTTCACCTAACGATCAGCAGGGATGCTAAGCTAGCTCTCCTACATTGCCCGGTTCCTGGCTTGCGAGGCCCTCAACAGAAGCTGGCTACCTATCTATTTATAGCGGCCAAGCGGACCATTGCCCAAGCCTGGAAGTCACAACGGGTAGATTTTCAAGGGGTTAAGACCTGTATGACTGCTATGTTACTTCAGGAACGTATGTCCAGTATTGTCCATGATTCTCATGCTAAATTTCTAAAAATCTGGGAGCCGTGGATCTCCTATGAGTTCCCCGCGCTCCAAGCGGCATGCCTGGGCTTGGTCTAATTTCTCCTGGCGGGGCGTCCACGCCCGAGCTCCCCCCCCCCCCTCCTTTCCTCCCCCTCTCTTCTCTTTACCCTTCCTTCTTCTGTTCCCTATCTCTCTTTACTCTCCTTTGTAATCTCTCCCATTGTTAATAAATACTGCTACCACCCGTGAATGGGGGTAGTAGGAAAAGGGCTCACCTTCTGGAAACAACAAGGGAACAAGTTGTTTGGTACTGGAACTGGATATCATCTCCTACTCATTTCCCTTCGTTATCTTATGTTTATTAGAAGTATAATGTGATGGTTTGCCCTTTGGTTTTGTATTCATGTTTTGTGACCCCAGTGAGGGCACTCAAGGAGCAGATTGTAATCTCTTGTTTATTTCTACTTGGCAGACTGCCCTGATTTTTTTTTCATACAGAAGTTTATCCCTTTGATCTATGAAGGAAGAGTTTGTTACAATGTTTCATGTTAAAAACTTGGCAGACTGCCCTGATTTTTTTTTCACACAGAAGTTTATCCTTTGATCTAAGAAGGAAGAGTTAATTACAACGTTTCATGTTAAAAACTTGGCCGACTGCCCGGATGTTTACTTTTGAAAGCTGAGTGAGCAGATAAGTCTCTCCACTTGTTATATGAAAGAAACTCTGCAATAGAGATCGTCAGGGGGTTGAATCGAGATCATGATTTTTTAACGATTAATTGTGCAGCTCTATTTAATATGTTTTCCGGCTTCTATGGGCATTGACAGACAGTACTTTAGTGAATAATTCGAACTTCACCGGCAGCGCTGGGACTACGGTATCAATTTCCACTAGTGAATAAGTTGTCAATATTGAATTATCTAACCTTTGCACTCTAAAGCATTGGAATTGTGAATTCAATTTCCAGTAAATCACATAGCACTATTAGCGTACTCATTGATAAGTACTAGTTGGACCAATGAATTGATGAGTGAATTTGTTTTTCATGAATATTCTTTAGCACGGTTTGTATATATATATATATATATAGATATATATATATATATATATATATATATATATATATATATATATAAATATATATACATTTTATTGTTTGTGCAGATCACATTAACTCTGTAGCTTCATTAGAATGTTACTCCTATTACTAACTATGGCGTATAGTTAATTATTAGAGCAAGCGCCACATTATTTATGCATTTATATTGATAAACTGCCACCATCATTCTATAAAAATGGTGTCTGGTGGGTTACGTGAAGCACTCAATCAATAATCAATAGTCAGTCAGTGACAAGCATCTCCATTGACCAAGCTCCAAAAAATTTGAAGGAGGCAAGGAGGGCTCTCTGGCATGCATATGTTGCTGCCAGCAGAAAACTGGGTACTTGTGTGCCAAGAACTGAGCGGCCACAGTATCACTATATTTCTGCTGACAAGGAATTATGGGAAAAAATGTATAGTGGGCAGCTGTGATAGCGGGTTTATCTTCCAATAGAAGGGTCATGTGGTTACAGGGCTTCGGCAGTAGATTGCAGAGGGGTGGTTCACCATTTTTGTTTAAAGTGTTACTCAACTCAAAACGCTAAAATCAGTCTGTATATGCAGTAAAGCATGCTTATTATACTCACTGTACAACCTAAGGGGTTAATCCTCCGCACTGTATAAAAAGGCTGTTTGATCCGGTCTTCTCTGATCCTCCCCTCCTTCCACTGTCCCCAATCCATCTCCTGATAGAACAAAGCCTTGAGGGCATGCTACACATGCTCAGTTTGGTGTGTATTGCTAGAGAGTTTATTTTTTCTTGGGTGACAACACTCTACCCTGTCTCCCAATTGTCCCGCATTGTCACACACATGCTCCCCTAGTGGAGACCAAAGGCATTGCTCAGGCATGGTCCACTGTTGTCACTATAATGAAGCTGGTCCAGAGAAGGTGAAGAGTCTATGGAGTCAGGCTGCACATGCTCAGTTTGGTGTGTATTGCTAGAGAGGTTTTTTTTTCCCTTGGGAGTGTGCATGTGATCAGCACAGGACCAATCAGCACTGTCCACAGAGGGTCAGGGGTCTTGCAGTCTCATAGGACAGAATGAGGAGACTGAAAACTCCTCTTACAAGCTTTAACCAGTTTCTTGTCTGGACACTGATACAAGTCATAGGACTGCTATATACTGCGGATGAGAAAAGGTGTTTAGCAGTTTATATTTACTAAACCTATTGCATTTCCATGCCCTGTGTACTGCGGAAGACCAGATATAGTGAATGCAGGGTCCGGGGTTTAGTAACACTTTACATTCTCTGGGTTTTGTAGCTCAGCATGCTGTCATTTTCTTGTGGCTGCCTAGCTCCATCTTTCGTGCCACCCAGCACAACCTCACTAGTTTGGATTTGGATTAGGGGTAGGTCTGTTACTTATAAAAGATCTGAACAAATTAATGGGGTGGGCAACTACATGGCAGGATTAATCTAGAAAAATTTAAAATAATGCACCTCTGGGGGAATCTAGGATGAAAAAGGACCTGGGGGTCCTAGCAGATGATAGGCTCAGCAATGGAATGCAATGCCAAGCTGCTGCTAACAAAGCAAACAGAATATTTGCATTAAAAAGGGGATCAACTCCAGAGATAAAACAATAATTCTCCTGCTCTACAAGACTCTGGTCCAGTGGCACCTAGAGTATGCTGTCCAGCTCTGGGCACCAGTCCTCAGAAAGGATGTACTGGAAATGGAGCGAGTACAAAGAAGGGCAACATAGCTAATAAAGGGTCTGGAGGATCTTAGTTATGAGGAAAGGTTTTGAGCTCTGAACTTATTCTCTCTGGAGAAGAGACGCGTGAGAGGGGATATGATTTCAATTTAAAAATACCGTACTTGTGACCCCACAATAAGGATAAAACTTTTTTGTGGAAGGGAGTTTAATAAGACTCGTGGTCTCTCATTAAAATAAGAAGAAAAGAGGTATAACCTTAAACTACGTAGAGGGTTCTTTACTGTAAGAGCGGCAAGGATGTGGAATTCCCTTCCACAGGCGGTGGTCTCAGCAGGGGGCATCGACAATTTCAAGAAACTATTGGATAAGCACCTGAACGACCACAACATACAGGGATATACAAAGTAATACTGACATATAATCACACACATAGGTTGAACTTGATGGACTTGTGTCTTTTTTTAGATCTCACCTACTATGTAACTATATGCAACTTTGGTATTCTGGGATTTGTAGTTCTATAATGGATCGTAGGTTACATCTGCTCTCCCTACCTTTTTCATGTCTTCTCTCACACAGGACGTCCCACTCCAGAGCCAAGGCTGAAGCGGCAGCTGCTGCAGCTCTGAAGGCGCAAGAGGAAGCTCAGATCGCCAGGATCGCTGCCAAAGAATTCTCTCCATCCTTCCAGCACCGAGAAAACGGTCAGTGCCTAGTTCTAGGACCCAGGGGGAGGGGTAAGAAAATCATCAGAAGATGGTCTGACAGACCCAAATACGTCTATCCGACCTTCTGCATCAATAAGGCTAAAAAGATTTGTAAAGTAGGACAGTTTTTAGACCCCCCCCCCCACCTTACTATATGGCTGCAATGGGACAGGGTGACAACATTATTCTACAGGCTCCATGCCACTGGTCTGCTTCTGTGCCCACCATGAGCTCTCTCCTTCCCCTAAAAAGAAAAATGTAAGGTCTGGGATGACCTCCCACACACCTCCATCCCTAAAATGCACAAATGTTCTCCTTCCCCTAAAGCTGAACTTTGGGGAAATTTCAGAACTTCCTTTCGGTACCATTAAAAAGCACTTTCATGTACCTGATCGATCGCTCCTGCAGGCTTCTTCCTTACCATGCCACTGGTTTCCCAAAGCAGCTTTTCAGTGCTTCATTGCTCGCACTGTGATGTCATCATGTACAATGCCGGACCAGCAGACCTGCATTGTAAGTAAGGATGCTGAGGACCCCTCCGCAACCAAGAGAGTCAAGAGAAGGAGGGATAAGGTAAGTAATAGTGTTTTTTTTTTTATGTACCCTAGGCAAAAAAGAGCATTTATTTTAGCCCTTGCAATGTGGGGGTAGTATTGAAATTTCCTGGAGTTCAGCTTTCAGCTCAATCTCCTGACCATCATCATGGGAATCCTCTGCGGGGTTTTTTTTTTTTTGCAGTCTGTTTTCCATTGCAAATATTTTCCAGCACTTCTTTCCTCCAGCACTTCCTTTCCTGGAGACAGAACAGGAAGTGACAACAAATCTTCCCAAAGTGGCAGGAAATCCACTCTTAGCCCTTGTACACACGGTCGGAGATTCCGTCGGAATGTTTCCTATCGGGCCGTTTTGTCGGATATTCTGACTGTGTGTGGTCTCCATCGGACTGTTTCTGTCGGAATATCCGACGGACCAGTTTTTCCAACTTGCCGGTAAAATTTTCCGACAAAATGCTCCGATCGGACATACTCCGATCATGTGTAGCCTACACCGACGGACAAGGTGCCACGCATGCTCAGATCAAATTCCTAAACCAAAGCTATTGGCTACTAGCCTGAACGTAGTCCCGGCGTAACGAAATAACGTCATCACATTATGTACAATCGGATTTTCCGACAATTTAGTCTGACCGTGTGTATGCAACATCACTTCCGGACCTCTTTCGGAATTAATCTGTCGGAATTACTCCGACGGATTTGGTTGTCGGAATCTCCGACCGTGTGTACGAGGGCTAAGACAGTTGTCACCTAAACAAGTTGCTCCCAATGGAAGATTTCCCCAGTATTCCTGTTTGGGTGACAATTGTAACATTTTGGATTTCCCTGGCTTGTAGTCTCAGTGACGAAAAGAGAGGGCGAACCTCCTCAGTGGGCAATAAATTCCAGACCGGGGGGGTCCAACCCCTCCTGGCCCCACATACACTTTAAAAGGTTCTTAGTTGGTAAGATGTTAGAGAACAAAGAGGTATGATGGTCTTTTCCGAAAACCCAACTATTCTTCTGATTGGCTGCCCTTTTCCACTACAGACCCCTTCTGCTTCCACGCCCCAAGCTGGCAGTCCAACATCTTGGAAAAGACGCTGCACAAGTCTGAGCTAATCCTGATACTAGGGGGAAGGGGCAGACCAGGAAGCAATTAGGCGGCACGTCTCTAGAGCCAGGGCTTCACCGCAGTGACTGCTGCTACGTCCGCCATCAATGCCGCCCGCCTTCGAGTGATCTTCTTTCACCGTCCCATTAATAAACCCCAGTGGGCCCAAGCTTCACTGTACAGGGTCTAATGCAACACGCCGCCAAGACCGAATGTCAGGGAATAATTGGTGCTTCTACTACAATGGAGATCACTATGTAAGGAGGAATCACAGGAATTAAGAGTTTTTATATACTGTATATCTATATCTTTATATATATATATATATATATATATATATATATATATATATATATATATATATATATAAATATGCAGTATCTCACAAACGTGTACACCCCTCACATTTTTGTAAATATTTTATTCTATCTTTTCATGTGACAACACTGAAGAAATGACACTTTGCTACAATGTAAAGTAGTGAGTGTACAGCTTGTATAACAGTGTACATTTGCTGTCCCCTCAAAATAACTCAACACACAGCCATTAATGTCTAAACCACTGGCAACAAAAGTGAGTACACCCCTAAGTGAAAATGTCCAAATTGGGCCCAAAGTGTCAATATTTTGTGTGGCCACCATTATTTCCCAGCACTGCCTTAACCCTCTTGGGCATGGAGTTCACCAGAGCTTCACAGGTTGCCACTGGAGTCCTCTTCCCCTCCTCCATGACGACATCACGGAGCTGGTGGATGTTAGAGACCTTGCACTCCTCCACTTTCTGTTTGAGGATGCCCCACAGATGATCAATAGGGTTTAGGTCTGGAGACATGCTTGGCCAGTTCATCACCTTTACCCTTACATTGTAGCAAAGTGTCATTTCTTCAGTGTTGTCACATGAAAAGATAAAATAAAATATTTACAAAAATGTGAGGGATGTACTCACTATTGTGAGATACTGTGTGTATGTATATATATATATATACACTACCGTTCAAAAGTTTGGGGTCACCCAAACAATTTTGTGTTTTCCATGAAAAGTCACACTTATTCACCACCATACGTTGTGAAATGAATAGAAAATAGAGTCAAGACATTGACAAGGTTAGAAATAATGATTTGTATTTGAAATAACATTGTTTTTACATCAAACTTTGCTTTCGTCAAAGAATCCTCCTTTTGCAGCAATTACAGCATTGCACACCTTTGGCATTCTAGCTGTTAATTTATTGAGGTAAGCTGGAGAAATTGCACCCCACGCTTCTAGAAGCAGCTCCCACAAGTTGGATTGGTTGGATGGGCACTTCTGGCGTACCATACGGTCAAGCTGCTCCCACAACAGCTCAATGGGGTTCAGATCTGGTGACTGTGCTGGCCACTCCATTACCGATAGAATACCAGCTGCCTGCTTCTGCTGTAAATAGTTCTTGCACAATTTGGAGGTGTGTTTAGGGTCATTGTCCTGTTGTAGGATGAAATTGGCTCCAATCAAGCGCTGTCCACTGGGTATGGCATGGCCTTGCAAAATGGAGTGATCGCCTTCCTTATTCATTTATTTAATGAAGATGCCAGTTGGGGACCTGTGAGGCGTCTGTTTCTCAAACTAGAGACTCTAATGTGCTTATCTTCTTGCTTAGTTGTGCAACGCGGCCTCCCACTTCGTTTTCTACTCTGGTTAGAGCCTGTTTGTGCTGTCCTCTGAAGGGAGTAGTACACACCGTTGTAGGAAATCTTCAATTTCTTTGCAATTTCTCGCATGGAATAGCCTTCATTTCTAAGAACAAGAATAGACTGTCGAGTTTCAGATGAAAGTTCTCTTTTTCTGGCCATTTTGAGCGTTTAATTGACCCCACAAATGTGATGCTCCAGAAACTCAATCTGCTCACAGGAAGGTCAGTTTTGTAGCTTCTGGAAGGAGCTAGACTGTTTTTAGATGTGTGAACATGATTGCACAAGGGTTTGCTAATCATCAATTAGCCTTCTGAGCCAATGAGCAAACACATTGTACCATTAGAACACTGGAGTGATAGTTGCTGGAAATGGGCCTCTATACACCTATGTAGATATTGCACCAAAAACTAGACATTTGCAGTTAGTATAGTCATTTACCACATTAGCAATGTCTAGAGTATATTTGTTTAAAGTTAGGACTAGTTTAAAGTTAGCTTCATTGAAAAGTACAGTGCTTTTCCTTTAAAAATAAGGACATTTCAATGTGACCCCAAACTTTTGAACGGTAGTGTGTGTGTATATGTGTGTGTGTATATATATATATATATATATATATATATATATATATATATATATATATATATACGCGTGTGATTTCCTGGTGGTGAGATAAGATAGAGAGAATGTCAGGAGCCTGCTATTTTCTACCTTATGGAGGGTCATATTGCAGGTGTCACATTTGGATGGTGGGTATAATCAGAAAGGTAAAGAGAATGTCAGGTGCAGAATACTGTCGACCTTATTAAGGGTCATGCTGGATGTGTGAAATCCTGGTGGTGGGTGTAATCAGAAAGTAGAATGTCAGCAGCAGTGTATTTTCTACCTTCGCCATTGAGCTGATATGGCCACATGACCAAAACATGGACAACGTCATTAAACAAATATGACCATGTGGCATGGTGACCAGGGTGTGGTGACGTCATTACCTAACATGAACATGCTATTGACCAAGTTTGCCCATATTTGGTCAATGATGTCACCAGCACACCCTCCTCACAGTCGCACATAACATATGGCCATATTTCACGAATTTCATTGACCAAATCTAACCAGGTAGCCATATTAGGTCAGTGATGTCTCCAGCATCCCTGTCCCAGAGCCACAAGTAACAAAAGGGCAGGGATGTTGATGACCTCATTGACCTAATATGGCTACATGGCATTGAGCAAATATGGCCAAAGTTGGCCATGTGACCATATTAGGTCAATGATGTCACAAGAATCCCCATCCCTTTGTTATATACTGGTGGCATCCTTTTGTCATATTTGGTCCATGACATTATTCAGATATTGCCATGCAGGGAGAGCAATTTCAAGACTGCAGCAGATTGAGCCAGCAGCCAGCAATCATGTAACCATTCTCCTAGATTTGGTTCAAACTCTAGCTTATTTCTAGTCATAGGTATCCGTATGTTGTTACAGGAACATGGGTTGTTTGCTATGCCTGCATAACATTGGTTTTCCCTTTCTCTGTGCACAGGGCTCAAATGCCAGAGGCCAAAACACCAACACTCCAGTGACGACATCGAGGTCATCTCAGCAGAAACCCCACCGCAGCAAGACAGCCCAGAACTGTACCGGAAAGGGACCACCCCGTCCGATGTCACTCCGGAGGACAGTCCGACAAGGAGCCCGCTATGCAGCCCACCCTCCACCCCTCCTCTGTCGCAGCCAGCCCCCAAGTCCAGGAACAAGAGTGCCCACTTCTCCCGACAGCTATCTGTGGATGAGGACAGGGGAGGGGACATCCAGATGCTGCTGGAAAGCCGAGGTGGGGACTATGTAAGACCCAACAGTTGGGGAGAAGTTGGCGGGGGTAGAGTGGGGATAGGGCCGGGTAACCCGCTGGGGCCTTGTTCCATCCCAGAAGACCTGGTGATGAAGAGCACTGGCCACAAGCACCAGGTCTCCAACCACAAGCCGAGGGAACGGTGGGCCGATTCACCCACCACGGTATCATGGACTTCCCACCGGACCCACAACCACAGCCCAGGTGGTAACAAGCTGCTGGAGGTGGACGAGGAAAAGCTCAGCAACTACGAGATGGAAATGAAACCCCTGAAGAGGATGGATTCTTATATGCAAGAGATACACACCCAAAAAAGACACTACAGCAAAGGCGGCCCATGGAATCCCGCCGAGGGCCACCACCTAGAGGACCGCACCTACGGGGTTCAGAGACTGAGGTCCAAACCGCAGAACAAAGAGAACTTCCAGCCGGCAGCCCTGGCCGAGCCCACCGTGCAGAAACTGGATACACTGCGGTTTGGGGAGAAGGGCGAGTCGCGGCTCCTGCGACGGGATTTGACCCTTTCCCCGCCGCAGAAATCTTTACCTGTTGCACTAGAATCCGATGAGGAGAGCCCGGCGGAGCTCAAACCCACGGTAAGGGCTGAGCTTCTTATCTGCTCTTCACTATCATTTTTTATACTTTCTATGATATTGTATAATATCAAAGAACAGACTTTACGGTGTATGTATAGTCAAAACGTTTCGTATATATTGTGGATAGAGTAGGGAAGGATTAAAACCCTCTTCAGTTTATTTTCTGCTGTCTGTGTCCTATTAGGGAGATTTTCCCCTAAAGGAAGTTTATTCTGCTTATATTTTGCACATTGTGAGAAGCTCACAGTGTGCAGTGAAATCAGAGGAAGCCATTTCAGTCCAGGAGAGGAGATGGTACTACTGTGCAAGACTAAAAGGATTTAACTTTCTGCATGGGAGACAGAACAGGAAGTGAGAGGAAATCTCTCCAAAGTCTCTTAGACAGCTATTACTTCACTTTTTTTTCCCTCAATAAAAGTGGTCACCAGATGGAGAGTTAATCTCCCCAGCGGGGACCCAGATAACAGTAAAAAAAAATGACCGTGTCTAACCCTCCCTGCTCCATCCAAATGGCTATACATAGGCTTTCTTTCAAAAAAATAATTATATATTCCACAGTTAGTTATACAAATTCACAGTAGATACAGTGACTTAAAAAAGTAGACCAAAAAGACTTTTGACTAATTTTTCTGATTTGTTGAGAATTCTGACCCCGGGGGGATCCAACATTTTCATCTCCTAAGGTGGCTTTTTTAAAGTGTGTTTTTTGTTGGATTTTGCATTTTATTCATTCTTTTTAGCACGGAGGAGCATTTGTATTCCATTTTGGGTTTCAGGGAGCCACTCCTAATATTTATTATAGCTACAGCCCAGGGGACATTGATTGAACAAGCTGAGAAATAAGGATACATACAAGAATACAGAACTGGGCAAACTAAAAGCATTTACCCATAAAAAATTTTTTAGTAGTAACAATAATAAAAAACAAAAAAATAAATAATGGGCAGAAAAAAATGCAGATCATATAAATTGTAGCATTCCCTCACATTAGTGGTTATGGCAAGAACGCTCATTACATTAGTGGTCAGTGGGAAAAATGCTGCTTACATTTCTGGTCAGTGGGAAGAATGCCTCTTTACATTGGTAATCAGTGAAAGGAATGCCCCTCATGTTGGTGATCAGTGAAAGGAATGCCCCTCATATTGGTGATCAGTGGGAGGAATATTCCTTACATTGATGGTCAGTGAGAAGAATGCCCCTCACATTGGTGATCGGTGTGAAGAATGTTCCTTATATTGGTGGTCAGTGGGAAGAGTGCCCCTTATAATAGTGGTCAGTGGGAAGAATACCCCTTCATTGGTGGTCAGTGGGAAGAATGCCCCTAACATGGTGGTCAGTGGGAAAACACCCCTTCATTGGTAGTCAGTGGGAAGAATGCTCCTTACATTGCTGGTCAGTGGGAAGAATGCCCCTTACATTGGTGATCAGTGGGAAAAATGTTCCTTACATTGGTGATCAGTGGGAAAAATGTTCCTTACATTGGTGGCCAGTGGGAAGAATGTTCCTTACATTTAAGGTCAGTGGGAAGAGTGCCCCTTATATTAGTGGTCAGTGGGAAGAATACCCCTTCATTGGTGGCCAGTGGGAAGAATACCCCTTCATTGGTGGCCAGTGGGAAGAATACCCCTTCATTGGTGGTCAATGGGAAGAATACCCCTTACATGGTGGTCAGTGGGAAGACTACCCCTTCATTGGTGGTCTGTGGGAAGAATGCCCCTTACATAGGTGAACGGTGGGAAGAATGTTTCTTACATTGGTGACCAGTGGGAAGAATGTTCCTTACATTTAAGGTCAGTGGAAAGAGTGCCCCTTATATTAGTGGTCAGTGGGAAGACTACCCCTTCATTGGTGGTCAGTGGGAAGAATACCCCTTCATTGGTGGTCAGTGGGAAGAATACCCCTTACATGGTATTCAGTGGGAGATTTGCCCCTTACATAGGTGAACGGTGGGAAGAATGTTTCTTACATTGGTGGCCAGTGGGAAGAATGTTCCTTACATTTAAGGTCAGTGGGAAGAGTGCCCATTATATTAGTGGTCAGTAGGAAGAATGCTCCTTACATTGGTGGTCAGTGGAAAAAATCTCCCTTATATTGGTGGTCAGTGGGAAGAATGCTCCTCACATTGGTGGTCAGTGGGAAGAATGCTCCTCACATTGGTGGTCAGTGGGAAGAATTTAAAGAAGAAATTGCTCATTCTGAATTAACCTCTATCGGTCTCTGGAGGAAGTCTGGTGGTCTATGGAACCCTGGTTGAGATGGGCTGCTCTATACAATGTATCAGTTTCAAACTTTCAATATTAACGCTTTCACTGCTGGCCACGGCTTTAGGGCTTGGCACTGTGGGCTAAATTTGACCCTGTCCCATGGCCGAGTTTGGACCAAATCTCAGCTCATCTCTTCTCCTGTTCCTCTCGGACGAGCTGCAAGATCCCCGGGGTTAAAGATGGACGGTTACGGCAGGGTGTTGGTGCATGTCTTGTATCCAGCCAGCTGACTGTCACCCTGTCGCATTTGGTTGGCTGCCTTGTTTCTAGGCAACATCTTACGCTTCCCCTCTCTCAGCAGCATCTCCGTCAGCTGACAAGGGGAGAGGCGATGCAGAGGATAACAGGAGGGGCTGCAGCAGACGATTAGCACTGATTAGCTTTTGCTGGGCTTATAATACGGTTTCTACAATGTGCGCATAGTGTGTGTACGTGTGCATATGGTCGATGCTCGACATCCAATCACATTCAATCATTATATCTTCCCCACACAGTCACACATTATTATTATTATTATACATTTATATAGCTCTGAGATATACAGCAGTGTTGTAAGGAGAACACTGAGCCCTTCACATCAGTCTCTGTATCAGAGGAGCTTACACTCTAATGTCACTTCACAGTCACACTTTACTATTATTATACATTTATATAGTTCTGACTGACATATATATGATATATTGTACAGGGAACATTGAGCCAGTCCAGTTAGCGTCTGCAGCAGAGGAGCTTGCACTCTAATGTCCCTCCATATTCACACACTATTATTAATATTTTACAATTATATAACGCTGACATATCCCATAGTGCTTTACAGAGAATACTGAGCTAGTCGCATCAATCTCTGTACCAGAGGAGCTTACACTCTAATGTCCCCCCCCACAGTCACACACTATTATCATTATACATTTATATAACTCTGACATATACCGCAGTGCTGTACAGAGAACAATGAACCAGTCACACCAGCCTTTGCACCAGAGGAGCTTACACTCCTCTGGTGCAAAGGCTGGTGTGACTGGTTCATTGTTATTAATATTATCATACATTTATAGATCTCTGACATATACAGTGGGGCTGTACAGAGAACACCGAGCCAGTCACATCAATCTCTGTACCACCAGAGGAGCTTACACTCCAATGTCCCCCCACAGTCGCACACTATTATCATTATACATTTATATATATAAATTTATAATATTATCATACATTTATAGATCTCTGACATATACAGTGGGGCTGTACAGATAACAATGAACCAGTCACACCAGCCTTTGCACCAGAGGAGCTTACACTCTAATGTCCCCCCACAGTCACACTTTACTATTATTATACATTCATATAGCTCTGACATATACTGTAGTGCTGTACAGAGAACACCAAGCTGGCCACGTCAGTCTCTGTACCAGAGGAGCTTACACTCTAATGTCCCCCCACAGGCACCTACTATTATTATTATACATTTATATAGCTGTGACATATTCTGTAGCGCTGTACAGAGAATACTGGTGAAGGAGGGACAATAATAAATATGTGTTCAGAGACACCCGAGCTTACACAGCAAGCAAAAAATTGTGTATAGTGGAGGGGTATCCTGCACTATGCCATCAATGGGCTCATAATTATTCCGATGGTTCGCTAGCGGTTGGACAGAAGATGGCTCTTCCAATCTTTCAGTTTTTGAAATAACGCTGCGTTAATAATTTTTCAGAACATAATTACACCACAACAGAATGAATTCACCGGGAGGAATCAGCATGTATCGCCATACTGAATGTTTTAGTGGTTTAATCAAGATTTTTCTGTGACCCTGGGAAGAAGCGTTCTGTCTATAAACTCCGTCCAGAACTTTGTAATTCCCCATTTACAGGTCGGCTAACCCAATCGATTTTACTCGCAGTGTACTAAAGGTCCGCAGGACATTTGCAGGACATCTAGGCGAGGTATACAGTTTATTGCATTATGCAGTAACCCAGATTATGGAAAATCGTTATCAGATACTTACGGTCATTTTCCTTTCCTGGGATCTCCTCATGACAGCATATCTTGGGTCAGCTCCATCCACTATGACCCCAGAAAGACCACCGTAGTAGCAAATAAAGAAAAAAGAGCAATCGTCCCTTACCCAGCGTTCTATTTCTTAGTCTTGTGACAGGACACTGGATGGGGATTATGCTGTCATGAGGACATCCCAGGAGAGGAAAATTACGGTAAGTACGGAATCTGATAACAATTTTTCGTATTCTTGGGTCTCCTCATGACAGCATACCTTGGGACATACTGTAACTAGCAATACATACAAAAAGGAGGAGGGAAGAATAAGACACAACTCATAAAGCAAAAAATGCTGCATAATGCTCATTTACTTTTGGGAACAGAACAGCCTTGCCAAAATGGGAATGGGAGGCTGACATTACATCAAGTTTAAAATGCTTAACAAATGTATTCGGTGAGCTCCAGCTGGCTGCATTGTATATAATTTACGTCGAAACCCTAGCATGAGATGCACAAGATGCCGATGCTCCCCGTGTTGAATGAGCTCTAATCTCTTGTGGTGGCAGCAGACCTTTAACAGGGTATGAGACGCGTATTGTATTTCGTATCCAAGAAGCGATGACTCTCTGAAAGACTGATTTCCCCTTCTTTGGTCCTTTCGAATAATGAGATTTTTATCTACTCTGAACTCCTTGGTTTTTAGGAGATACAGTAGGTCTTGTTAGGGTAACCATGTCCAAGCCAGAGAAATCTTCTTACTCCCCTGCTAGGGAGTGTAGAACTGCCTCCCAAATGTAATGGAAAGCAGAGGAAACTTTGAGTATAAATTCCGGAGAAAGCCAAAGAAAGACTTTGTCGGAATGGACAATACAGAAAGGTTCTTCCGAGGAGAGTGCTTCAAGTTCAGAAGCTCTTTGAGCTGAAGTTATAGCACTAAGGAAAACTACCTTCCAAGTAAGCTTTTCCATGGGACATGATTCAATAGGGTGGAAAGAAGGACCTCAGAGGACTTCCAATACCAGAGTCAAATCCCATGAGGGAAAAAAAACATTTTCAATGGTGGTTTTACTTTCATAGCTAGTTGGAGAGAATGTTGCACCAACTTTCAAGCTATTGTAGCTGAGACCCATATCTAGACCCATCTGAAGCAACGTCAACATTTCCACTAGATTAGGGACTAGGGCATGGGTGCTCAACCTGTGGCCCTCCAGCTGCTGCAAAACTACAAGTCCCATGAGGCACTGCAAGTCTGAACAGTTACAAGCATGGCTCCCAAAGGCAAAGGCATGATGGGACTTGTAGTTCGGCAACAGCTGGAGGGCCACAGGTTGAGCACCCATGTACTAGGGGATCGAATCCTTCCGATTTTGCCAAGGAAAAGAGCTTCCTCCATATCCGATGATAAGTGACATTTGTGGAGGATTGTCTTGCTTGAAGCATAGTTTGCACGACAGACAGAAGAAGAACCTCTGCTAACAATTTCTCCCTTTCGGTAAGAACGCAGTCAGGTTCAGCCTCTGCGGATTGTGATGGTTACAATGCTTCTGGAGCAACAGGTTTGTACTCCAAGGTAGATGATAAATGGGAGCTATCGTCATCTGGATTAGGAGTGGAAACCATGGCCTCCTTGGCCAGAAGGGTACTACATTGATTGCTATCTTCCTGCTGATTTTCAGAAGGGTTTTCAAAATTTAGGCTGTCATTGGAAATACATACAACAGGTTGAACTTCCAGTGGATAGAAAGGCATCCTGAGGCATTGCGTGGCGACTGAAGAAGTGGGAGCAGAAGTGAAGAAGATGGGCATTCTTGGGAGTCACCATCAGGTCCATTTCCGGAATCCCCCAGTTGTTGGAGATTGGTCTGAGATATCTGGGATTTAAGGAACATTAGTTCTTGTCTGGAAACTCCCGGCTTAGCCTGTCCGCTAGGGCAGTGGTCATCAACCCTGTCCTCAGGGCCCACTAACAGGCCAGGTTTTAGGTATTACTTTGGGGAGATGCAGTCAATAAGGTAATCACTGAGCAGCAAATGATATCACCTGTGATTTTATTTCAGTTATCCTGCAAACCTGGCCTGTTAGTGGGCCCTGAGGACAGGGTTGATGACCACTGCGCTAGGGTATTCTTTTTTTTCGCAAGAAATACGCTAGGGTATTCTTGCTTCCCCAAAGGTATAAACACAGTCAAGGTCTGCAGGTGTTAGTGTCCCAAGGGCCCCAGTTTGTAGACCACTGGTCTAGATAATGGTATGCTCTTATATTGCGCAGATGCAGAAGGGCTATCAGCGACTAGAAATTTTTTGAAAAGGGGCTATGGACAGGCCCAATGGGAGACAGGTAAATTGGAAATGCTGAAAAAACAAGTAATAAAAAGTGATCGCTGTATATTTATGGCGATGACGTCCCATGTTGGCTCCATCCCACCCCAGGACCAAGACAACCTAGCAAAGAAGCTAGCTCCCATACCAAGCATGCACCTGCACATGGGCTGTGCAATCAATACATC
The DNA here is from genome assembly GCF_037356315.1 of Lithobates pipiens. Taxonomy (NCBI): domain Eukaryota; kingdom Metazoa; phylum Chordata; class Amphibia; order Anura; family Ranidae; genus Lithobates; species Lithobates pipiens. Next base: position 29,104,493 of record NW_027507686.1, read on the forward strand.
CCCAGCCGAAAAAGGGGAAGGCGAACCACAAAAAAGAGTGGAAAAGCACATGCGCACACCCTAAGGAGCCTGCAGAGCTGGTTGAGAGACCAGCAGACATGCCGTACAAGCCGGCATGCAATGGCCAGGGAAAGGGATCATACTTACCTGGAGCTCTCTTGTCCAAAGGGCATTTTATACCCCAAACAATGCAGGCAATAGAGCCTGGCACATGCAATATACCGGATTTACCAGGACTTATGGACATCTGCCACCCTGGAGAGGCTGAACCAGGGTGGGAAGAAACCAGCAGCATAGACAGGGAACAAAAAAAAGGAACTGGTGTAAGGACGAAAAAAAGAACGCTGGGTAAGGGACGATTACACTTTTCTATTTGCTACTAAGATGGTTCTTCTGGGGTGAAATGGAGGCGGAGCCGATCCAAGGTTTACTGTTATGAGGAGATCCTGCAGGACATTTGCAGAACATCTAGGCAGGTCTACAGTTTATTGCCTTTTGCAGTAACCCCAGATATTCACATTATTCACGCTTCTACGCTTCTACGCTTCTACCGTGATAACGCCATGCCACTTCCATTGCTCTGCTGTAGTCATTTTTGATATGACACTATTTTTTTTACATTGCTCCCCCTTGTGGCTCTGCTTGTACACTACATGATCAATGTCTGTGAACACCTGACCGTCACACCTATATTATATGGTCAGATGTACATAAACTCCCCCTCCTATTATGGAGTTCAAGTGTCTCCAGTGAAGGGTTCTGTTAATACTATATTATACTAAGACATTGTATACAATTGTGCTCTTCCAACCTTGTGGTAACAGTTTGGTGAAGACCTTTATCTGTTCCCCCATGACTGTGCCCCTGTGTACAAAAGCCAGCTCCATAAAGACATGGTGTGACCAGTTTGTGTTTAGGGACTTATGTGTCCTGTACAAAGCCCTGAACTAGAATGGCAATGGTTAGCTAGGTCTTCTTATCCAACATCAATACCTGACCTCACAAATGGGCACAGATTAACCCCAGACACCCTCAGAAAGTCAAGAAGAGTTGAGGATTTTATAGCTCCAAAGGGGGCAACTCCATAATAACTGTCCATGGCGGGGAGGGGGCAACTCAATATTAGTAGAGAGGGGAAACTCCATAATAATGGCCATGGCAGGGATGGGGCAACTCCATATTAATGATCATAGGGGTAAGGGGCAACTTCATACTTATGGCCATAGTGGGAGGGGGCCACTCCATATTACTGACCATGGGGGAGAGGGGGGAACTCCATAATAATGGCAATGGGGGGACGACTCCATATTAATGGCCATGGGGGAGGGGGAAACTCCATATTAATGGCGATGTGGGGGGAGGGGGCAACTCCATATTAATGGTCATGGGCTGGAGGGGGGCAACTCCATATTAATGGCCATGGGCGGAGGGGGCAACTCCATATTAATGGCCATGGGGGGCGGGGCAACTCTATATTAATAGCCATGGGGGGAGGGGGCAACTCCATAATAATTGGAATGGGGGGAGTGCACAACTCCATATTAATTGGAATGAGGTGAAGGGACAACTCCATATTAATTGGAATGAGGTGAGGGGGCAACTCCATAATGGCCATGGGGGAGGCAACTCCATATTAATGACCATGGAGGGAGGGCCAGCTGATCTCTGGGAATAAGACAAAATCAACCCTTTAGTCCAGGGGTGCAGGAATAAAGTGTATTGCTTACCCAGTTGGGCTCCAGCACTGAGAGCTCTGTGGATGGGGGTGGTCCCTTGCCATCAAGTACAGCGCAGGGCTATTAACCCTACATTGTACATGGGGAGTCAAGATAGCAAGCATGGTCCTAAGCTGCTTGGATGCTTGGAGAGCATGCTGCGGGGGACCGGTCACATGGATCAAGGAAGCCTGCTGGAGCCTTGATAAGGTAATTAAAACACCTTATCCCTGCACCTCTATACTCAGTGGGCATTTAACCCTTGCAGTCCATGCATTCAAGTAAGTTAGAAATGGTAAAGCAAAGTCTCCACAGGGCTACTAAGGAGGCAGAGCCTACATATTTAACTGCCTCCCAGAGATGCTCTCTTGTTCTGAGATGACGTCATATGACGTTGCCCCGGCCTCATCGCGCTGCATGCCCCAGCGGGCACAATCGCAGGCGCGCTGTTTCCCTGGGATATGGCGCAAACCCGATCTCAGTAAAGAGCCAATGACGTGGCTCGTTACCCATGTGATCAGCTTTGTCCAATCACAGCTCATCACATGTAAACAAGGAAATAACTATCAGTACCGCCTATCAGTGCTACATATTAGTGCCTCTTCACCAGTGCCGCCTCATCAATGCCCATCAGTGCAGCCTCATCAGCACACATCGGTGAAGGAGAGAAGAATTACTTATTTACAAAATTTTCAGACAGAAACTAAGAAAAACTTTTCTTTTTTTTCAAAATGTTCTCTTCTTTCCTTTTTTTGCTAAAAAAAAATAAAAAACTATTTGTGTGAAAAAAATTATAGAAATTTCATTTGGGTACAGTGTTGCATGACCGCACAATGTGTGACAGCGCTAAAAGCTGAAAATTGGCTTGGGCAGGAGAGGGGTTAAAAGTGCTCGGTGTTGAAGTGGTTAATCAGCAAACATTGAGGCCCCCACATCAAAATAACTGTAGAGAGGTAGAGTCATTAGACATGTAATCTTGATTTCAAGTAACCAGGAGAAAAGTTGAACTCAGAACGAACAAGGTGCATGCAATCCTAATCTAGAGCAGCACTTTTTTTTTCTCCTCTTTAATCTCTCTCCTCTGCACAGAATGTAATCTCTTCCTGCAGTCTCTAATATGAGCTGGGGAGATGTCTGCTCTTTCTCTGTCTGTATTTTCTGCTTTCACCGCCCATCGAAGCAACCAATGCATTGTTATCTCCCCTCCCACTTTGACCAATCAATATTATTTCAGGAGGAGAGATTTTCCTGCAGGTGTAACTTCCTCTGCAGCTTCAGATATTCCAAAATGCTCAACATCACCCCCTAGTTAAAAATTTGAGGCTGGGTTAACACTATTGCAATGCCAGACACCGCAATGTGATTCGCACCGCAATGTGATTCGCACCGCATTGCTGTTCAGATCACATTCGATGCGAATTCAGCGTGGAGGCGGCAGAGACTGCAGGAAGTCAACAAAAAATCTCTGCAATAGGGACACAACTGAAACAATACTTTGAGTACAAAAAGGTTTTTATTACTGTGTGTGTCCCCATTTTGGGACATTTCCCCTCACTTCCTGTCTAGGTACCAGAACAGGAAGTGAGGGGGAATCTCCCCATTGGAGGCGCAGACAACTTTCAAAATCAACCTCTCCACAACCAAAGCTAAAATAAAGTTTGGGTTTGACGCTTTACTAAACTCTGTGTATATACTGCATGTAATCTAGCTTGGTGATTCTTTTTAAAATGTATGTCAAACCAAAAATGTGTCTTTTTTGCTTTGGATGGAGCCACAGGGTATTAGAACTCCTGACTTGTTTTTACTGCTATCTGGGGCTCTGTTTTGCCAGATGGGAAGTGAGCGGAACTCTGCAACAGGGACACAAACAGAATTTAAAATATTAGAGTGGGGGGAGGATAGAACCCAAACTCAATTTTTATTTCTATGCCTAATGAGGGTGACAGAGTGCAAAATCTTTTAATTATTCACAATAAAGACAACATTGAACAACTAACGCGTTTCAGAGGTTTAGAATCCCCCCCTTTCCCCTTATCATGGCTTATAAATGTTGTAACTGAACACAATAAAATAAAAACAACTCTCCACCAATCACATGTACATGATTGACTGCAAATGGTTATACTGGAGTTATGGCTGCAGCTGTCAACCATAATCCTGGTATCGAAATTTTCAGCCAGCAATCCTAGTGGCTAATTAGCTGCTGAATTGCTTTTACAGGCAGTGGGAGGGGGCGGGGATTGGTGCCCATCAGGTGGTTGCGCCCGCTTACACTAGAGGTGTTTGGTGACCTCTATGATCTAGGACAGGGGTCTCCAAACTTTCTAAACCAAGGGCTGGTTTACTGCCCTTCAGACTTTAGGGGAGCCGGACTGTGGCCAAAATGTCCCACTGTCAGTGGGAGTAAACAATCCCCCATCACTGGTGTCTGTAGGAGGAATTGTGCCCCATCATTGGTGTCAGTGGGAGGAATGGTGACCCATCCTTGGTGTCAGTGGGAGGAAATGTTCCCCATCATTGGTGACATTGACAGGAATTTTGCCCCATTGTTGGGTGTCATTGGGCGGAATTGTGACCCGCCATTGGTGTCACTGGGCCCCATTGTTGGGTGTCATTGGGCCCCATTATTGGTGTCAGTGGGAGGAACTGTGCCCCATCATTGGTGTCATGGGGAAGAACTGTGCTCCGTCATTGGGCCCCATTGTTGGTGTCATTGGGAGGAATTGTGCCCCATTGTTGAGTGTCATTAGGCAGAATTGTGACCCACCGTTGGTGTCAGTGGGCCCCATTGTTGGGTGTCATTGGGAGGAATTGTGCCCCATCATTGGTGTCATTGTGCCCTATTGTTGGTGTCAATGGGCGGAACTGTGCCCCATCATTGGTGTCATTAGAAAGAACTGTGCCTCATCATTGGAGTCATTAGGCCCCATTGTTGGTGTCAATGGGAGGAACTGTGCCTCATCATTGGTGTCATTGGGAGGAACTGTGCCCCATTGTTGGTGTCATTGGACCCCATTGTTGGTGTCAATGGGAGGAACCGTGCCCCATCATTGGTTTCATTGGGCCCCATTGTTGGTGCAATGAAAGGAACTGTGCCCCATCATTGGTGTCATTGGGAAGAACTGTGCCCCATCATTGGTGTCATTTGGCCCCATTGTTGGTGTCATTGGGAGGAATTGTGCCCAATTGTTGGTGTCATTGGGCTCCATTGTTGGTGTCATTGGGAGGAACTGTGCCCCATCATTGGTGTTATTGGGCCCCACTGTTGGTGTCAATGGGAGGAACTGTGCCCCGTCGTTGGTACCATTGGGAGGAATTGTGCAATCATTAGTGTCCGTGAATAAAAAGACACCCCAAGGGCCAGATAAAAGCTAGCAAAGGGCCGCATCTGGCCCCCGGGTCACAGTTTGGAGACCACTGATCTAGGAGACGGGAAGCAACAAGCATTCTCATCACTTCTGGTTTGGGCAGATGTAAACGCTGCCATTTTTTATGGGAAAGCATGAGATCGATGCATTTTTTTTCTGATCTTATGCTTTCAAGGGTAGAGGAGAGATCTGGGGTCTTATACCCCAGACCCCAGACTTCTCCATGAAGAGGACCTGTCATGCTTTATTTCTATCACAAGGGATGTTTACATTTCTTGTGATAGGAATAAAAGTGATACAAAAAATGAAAGGGTCCGTGTAAAAATAAAATAAAAAGTTTTGAATAAGAAAAAAAAATGTAAGAGCCCTCGTACCCCCCGCGCAGAGCCGAACACATAAGTAGGTCATGCAAACAGTATTCGCACTACACATTTTATGGACAGGCCAACATTTTTATTATATGTTTGACCTTTTAGAATTTTTTCTTAGTAAAGAATCAGATCTTTTAGTGATATCTCATTTTGAGTTGAATAATAACCAGGGGCAGTGTGGGGAAAGGTCAAAAGCATGAGGTTGGTTTTCAGTGCAGAGAATCTCTCTCAGGATTCTGTAAGTGAATATGCAAACAAAAAGAAGGGTTATGTCATGATCGGGGGTCAGGCTCGAAGACCAGTTGCTATAGCAGTAGCGGGACCACCACTGACCAGCAGGATAGGTACACAGGCAGTCACCCTGGTGAATGACGAGAGCTCACCTGAGGGGCGGAGTCTAAGTACTAACCGGTGTTCACCAGAGCTCCTGTTGATGTAGATGGATTGGTGGGATCGCCCCATCAGGAGGTGAACATGTTGGGGTCCAGTAGCAGATAAGCAGGTAAGGATCAAACAAAAACGTAGTCAGTTAACAAGCCAAAGGTCAGTAACAAGTAGTTGCAGTTTGGGATCAGGCAGAAGCTTAGTCGAGGAACAAGCCAAGAGTTGATAGCAAAATATGCAACAGGGAGGGGAGGAGGTATAACTGCAAGCACAACATTTCTAGTGCTAGATCTCCTTTGTAACTCTGAACTGGTAACCAGTAAAAAAAATGTAATGCATCGCCTTTTGAGATTTTTAAGTATCGTAGTTTGTCGCCATTCCACAAGTGAGCTCAATTTTAAAGCGTGGCAGGCTAGGTATCTATTTACATGGCATAACATAATTTTTTATATTTTACCCCCCAAAAATTGTATTTTTTGCATTCAAATTCTATCAATTTAGTTTTTCCCAAAAAACTGCATTTGAAAAACCACTGCGCAGAGTGTGATTAAAAAAAAACTGCAACAACCACCATTTAATTCTATAAAAAAAAGTATTTATTAGCAGGTTGCAAACTAGAGACATGGTATACAACCTTGTAATACTACCAATACTGCTTTATTTTTTATATAATTACAAGTACTAAAAGCATCTTACTCAGTCCTGTGAGAGCATTTATAAGCCCTGATGAAGGAAGGGTTTGAACCCCTGAAATTGGTTGGATGTTCCAATAAACTAGACATAGATAAACATCATGGAAACACTCACTTAAAGCGGAGTTCCACCTAAAAGTGAAACTTCCGCTTATCTAATTCCTCCTCCCCTCTGATGCCACATTTGGCACCTTCCGGGGGAGGGGGGTGTACCTGTTCCCACTTCGGGGATACAATGCCACTGGCGAAGTACGTCAGCAGTTCGGCCTCCCTCCTCCTCCCTCCCCTTCTGCCTGGCCAGTGAGAAATCACAGCATGCTTCGTGCATAATCATTAGGGACCCGGCCGTGAAGCCGAAAGGCTATACTGCCGGATTCCCTTTACCAGCAATGGTGGTGGCAGCACCCGACCAGCTGATGTAAACATCGGCTGTGGTGCCAGTGTCATGCCGAGAAAGTTCCCCCGGTGGATAAGGACCCCCTTGGACCCCAGGACCCCCTTGTACTGCGCATGCGCTGCGCTTGAGCAGTACGAACGACCACGGAGCCGCCGAAAGTAGCCGAAGCTGAACACAGTGAGGTTGATTTACTAAAGGCAAATAGACTGTGCACTTTGTAAATTGCAATTGCACTCTGCAAGTGCAGTTGCTCCAGAGCCTAGTAAATGAGGAAAAGCTCCGCTGAATTCCATCATCCAATCATATGCTAGCAAAAAGGCTGTTTTTTTAATTTTCCTTGCACGTGATTGGGTATTCTTTGCAAAGTAAAGCTTTAGCTCATTTACTAAACTCTGGAGCAAATGCAATTGCAGAGTGCAATTGCACTTTGCAAAGTGCACAGTCTATTTGCCTTTAGTAAATCAACCCCAGTGTGTCAGCTGTACACGGCGCCTGCGCACTACATTCTGCCCTACGTCCAGGTTCAAGCCCCACCATCCAAGTGGACATAGAGTTAGAATAATAATATGTCGAGCAAAGCGACTCCGTGCCCGAAGCGTGGCAAGCTCAGCGAGCCCGCGAGAGGCCCTGTTACAGGCGCCGTGTACAGCTCACTGTGTTCAGCTTTGGCTATTTTCGGCGGCTCCGCTGTGGTCCGTACTGTGCAAGCGCTGCTCCTGCGCAGCATAGGGGGGTCCTTATTCGCCGGGGGGAACTTTCTTGGCAGAACACCAGCATCGCTGGACTCCAGGACAGGTAAGTGTCCTAATGTTAAAAGTCAATTTTTAAAGGGGCGGGCGGAATTCCTCTTTAACTGGTGTACCTTTCATTCCTAATAATAATTCCATAAAGATTTATACCAAAAAAACGGGACTGTCATGGTACCCAAAAAGTCTACTGAAACCTAAATCATTATTTAATGAATGCTGACATTGGGAGGACGTCATGTGATTGTCCAATGTAGGGAACACTGGCAGTGTGATGTCATGTAATTACGATCGCTGATATTGGGATGATGTCATGCGATCGCTCAGGCACAGATAAATCTAATCCAGTGCCTCTCTGATGTTTCAGATTATTATTTCTGTCTATGCATCTGTTGCAGATTTCCCACATTTCCTGTCTAGTGAAAAAGTTGTCAGCAGGACAGGAGGTAAAGGGAAAATCTCTTTAATAAAGCACTGGGTAGCAGTAAAAATAAAAAATTAAATTAAAATTAAAACAGACAACAGGTTCAAATCCTTTTCTAGGCTATCCAAAAATTTCAAAAAAACATTTTTGGTTTGACATACACTGTAAGGGGTGTATTCCTAACAATAAATCGCAAAGCTATGCACTCTGCAAAACTGCATCTATATTCATCTTAATGTTACTAGGCACATTTTTTTTCTCCAGGTCACATGTTCTTCATTTGTGAGAATAACGTGAATCAGGAAAATACCAAATTATAGCCCCTAGAGGGAGCTGACAATTATAGTAAATAAGTATTAATTTCTTATGATTATCAGCTCCATCTAGTGGCCATGGTGTGGTATTTTTCTTATTCACACTATTTATCAGAATGAAGAACATCCAACCTGAAGTAATAATAGCCTAGTAACATTTAATTTTGCATGCAGTTTCACAGGATGAATAGCTCTGCCATTTTTTTTGTATAAATACACCTGTAAGTCTGTTTCGTCCACATGGACTATGCTATTCCTTTTTTTCTGTTCTGTTTTCTAACTCTTTCTGTCTCCTTTCTTTCTCTTTCAGGGCTCCGCCCCCATCCTGGTAGTCATGGTTATTTTGCTAAACATCGGAGTTGCCATTTTGTTTATTCACTTTTTCATTTGATGGGACTGCTCCAACGTTTGCAAAAAAAAAAAAAAAAAAAGATAAATAATAAAATTTTCAAACTAAAAACAAAAAAAAAACAAAAACATATATATGTAAACTAAAAATTCTAGAAGTCTGGACGCAGCTTATAGAGCCAGGAATGCAACTATGGCTCCGTCATCGGCTGAATTTTCTGATTGAGCCTCTACATTTTAATATCCATTATTTAATTTTATTTATTTTTTCTTCCAAAGGAACAAGAATTAAGTTTAAATCACAGTTTGCCTTTCCCCTCCCGTGGGTAACGTCATTTCTTTTTTTTCTTTCTTTCTTTCTTTTTTTTTTTCTGTTTGTTGGGTTTATTCCTTCTTGCTTGTTTGGCATGTGAGAATGCAAAAAGATATTGACTTTTTTGGTTTTCTTTTTTTTACCCTGGTCAGTCCTTTCCTGAAAGCTGCGTTGTACATGTGAAATGGGTTTTAACAGGAAAAAAACAAAAAAAACCTAGAAAAAAAAAACAAAAGACAAAGACACTTGGTTGACCCACTTAATGGACGATGTTGCGAACCGTTCATGGTCAGAGGTTACCCACGACTGTTTAATGGTCTTCATTCTAGGCGGATGCTATGAAAAAAAAATGGAATGTGTAGTGCCATTGCTGATTAATATTTTAATATTTTTTTTGATTGTAGCATTTTTTTTTTTTTTTTTACAGTTTTTTTTTTCTTTTTACAGTTAAACTTTAGACAGGTGGACATTCACTAGAGTTCACAGCAAATGGTTCTTTATGAAGCCAGTTCTATTATTTTCCACTTTTTATTGGACCCAAATTCTAAATAGTTCTTTCCCCAAAAAATTAATTTGTAATTGTCTACGAATTATATGTGTATTTCCAGCCCAAAAAAAAAATTTTGGGCTGGACAGAGAAAAAAAAAAAAAGTTATGCATTGAAATGAACCCCTTTCTTTTGTTTAACACGAAACTGGACAACTCTAGGGCAGATAATTCTTGAAGCTCAGATTGTCATCAACCAAGGGTCCACTTACCCCTCTCAGTTCCGCCGTTCACAATGGCGCCCCAAGACGCCTCGGACACGTGAAAAAAAAAAATGAATACAAAAATAATTTGGATTAACGACCCATTTGTGGTCTTGCAGAATTACTCCAAAGGTTTTTTTATTTTTTTATTTATTTTTTTTATACTGTCCAGAAATTTTTGTTTTTTACTGAATGTGGTCCAATAAAAAGTAAACTTAATAGTTCACTAGCATACATTTTTATGTTAAATTGTGTTCACTTCACACATCCAATTTATTTCTGAGAAACGCATAATTTATTTTATTTTTTTTCCCTTTCTATATACTGCTCACCAATAAAATTAGAATCCGCCAAAGAATTTTAGAACACGCAACCAATCAGTCTGCAACGGGAACTGATGACCTAGGTCTGTAATGCAGTGATTGGCTAGCCAAAAAAAGAAGCTTACCTCCATTATTTTCATGTCCCCTTTGTACCTGAACGGACCTGTGAAGTGAACACAATTTTTTCTTAGCCCCGCCAAGAATGCTTTGGAGGATTTCATTTTCATGGTGCAATATTCACTTCTGACCGGCTAAGAACAGCAACCTCTTCCTTCTACCCCCACAAAAACTGGAATGTAAACTGCGGGGCATTATACAAAACTCGCTCTGCCGCTGCTGAAAACCATCCCTTCCCCCAAATCGGGATTATAACAGCAATGTGAACATTGTATCTCTGGCAAAAAAAAAAAAAAAGTTATTTTAATCAGCTGAAAAAAAAAAATACCCGAACCCCCCGTCTGTTCCTGCATGCATGATGTTGGCTTCTAGTCTTCTTTTCATCCACTGTAATTTTAATCAGAGTGCCACCTGTCTCTTCACTAACGCATTTTGGGCCATGAGAAATTTTGGAAAATGTTAAAATTGTTGGTTTTACGTAGAAGGAGTTGTTTTTTTTTTTTCTGACCTGATACTCTTCCTTTGTCTTGGCACCAAATTGGTGGCATTGATGGGTTGGCCATAAACCGCTCACCAATCCTTTGCTAGTTAATATTTGGCCTGTGGACTATTGGGTGGTTCATGTAGGAAGACCTACTAAAAGAGACGCTGGGACTTCAAAATGAATTCGTACAGTCAAGTGGAGGAAGATTTCCAATAAGCCCACTAGCTTTGGTGAGGTGCCTCAGGTGGTTTCCTCAATGGGAACTCGGAGGCGACTCAAACCATGAAGTATAGAACGGAGCACCGAACCGCGAGATGAGCGAGTCCAGGAAACAAGTGTTCATAATTTGATCATATAATCACCGACGCCATTCAGGAGCCAAACACTCTTCCTTCATCAGGGCTAAAAAAAAAAGAATTTAACTGCTGCTAATCATTTTGGTATAACGGTTTTTAAAGAGAACAATGTCAGATTTAATATCGATCCATTTGTGTCCAATTGTTTCAAGCCCTGATGCAGCAGTATGTTTGATCCCCAAAAACGCTTTGGACTTTATATGATGAAATTATGAGCAATTAAAGACTTCTTGGACTCTCATCTTGTGGTTTGGCTTCCTTTTCTAAACTTCTATGGTTTATACAGGAAAAGAGCATCCTGTATACTATCTGTAGAGCAGCTGTGTTTTCATAGCATGGAATTACAATGATCAGCAGGACCTTTCCAAGCTGGCCAAGCAGTTCTGTTACAAATTTTTTTCTATGTTAAGAGACAAAGTTATAAGAGAAAGGTTGGATTCAAAGATTTGAGAATTTGAAATAACACCACCTGATTATTATTATTTTTTTTTACAAATGTCTTTACAATCTACAAAACCTGGAAGAAGAAATGCAATTTTATGAGTGTGGTCATGAGAAGGACCATAAAAGGAGTTGGTCCGGGTTTAACTATGTGAGATTTCCGGGTTCCAATGCAATTCTACCCTGACGGCTAACAAATGAGAAGTATCAGATCACCAAGCAAAAGAAAGGTCCTTAATCAGGCAGAGGTCAGGGCAGGCAGCGTTAGGGTTGAGCCATTACATGGGCAGAAGGTCAAGGCAGGAGGCAGATAGGAGTCATATCATGGGCAGAAGGTCAAGGCAGGAGACAGATAGGAGTCATATCACAGGCAGAAGGTCAAGGCAGGAGGCAGATAGGAGTCATATCACAGGCAGAAGGTCAAGGCAGGAGGCAGATAGGAGTCATATCACAGGCAGAAGGTCAAGGCAGGAGACAGATAGGAGTCATATCACAGGCAGAAGGTCAAGGCAGGAGACAGATAGACAGGCAGAAGGTCGAAATACGTGCCCTACAGACAACAGGAACCAGAAGACGGCCTTCATTAAAACAAAGAGTAGTAGTCTGATGTAGAACAGAAGAAGCCAATTTATCCTCCATACAATGTACCTACTACAGTCACCCAACTTCTTTGTCCCAATCCTTTCCTCTGCTATATGTGAAGTCACACGTACCCCACTGCCACTGCCAGGCAAGGTTCCAGGCAATCAGGTGACTTGATCCAACATAGCCGAATATCTTCTCAGTCTGTCTATCCCAGTAAAACTGCCTGACATATTTTTCACACAGCGAGACAACTTTCATTCAATTGATCATTCATTTTATCAGCCTGTTACCATTTTAACCCCTTCAGCCCCGGAAGATTTTACCCCCTTCCTGACCAGAGCACTTTTTGCGATTCGGCACTGTGTCGCTTTAACTGATAGTTGCGCCGTCGTTCGACGTCGTACCCAAACAAAATTTACGACTTTTTTTTTTCCCCACAAATTTGATCACTTCTGCGGTTTTTATTGTTTGCTTTATAAACAAAAAAATAGCGACAATTTTGAAAAAAAAAACCATTTTTTTTTTACTTTTTGCTATTATCCAAAAGTTTTTCAAAAAAACAAATTTCTTCATCAGTTTAGGCTAATATATATTCTTCTACATCGTTTTGGTAACAATAAAAAAATCGCAATAAGCGTATATTGATTGGTTTGCGCAAAAGTTATAGCGTCTGCAAAGTATGGGAAAAATTTATGGCATTTTTATTATTTTATTTTTTTACTAGTAATGGCGGTGATCTGTGATTTTTAGCAGTACTGCTACATTGCGACGGACAGATCGGAGATTTTGACACTTTTTGGGTCCATTGGCATTTATACAGCGCTCAGTGCTATACTGTGTAAATGTCACTGACATGAAACGGGTTAACACTAGGGGGCGATCAAGGGGTTAAATGTGTGTTCCCTTAGCATGTTCTAACTGTATGGGGATAAGAGTGACTAGGAGAGGAGCCATATCGTTTTTGCTACTTAGTAGGAAAAAACGATATGGCTCCTCTACTCTGACAGCACAGGGAATTGTGTGTTTACACACACAAATCCCCATGCTGACGCTCGTGCACGTGAGTGCGCATGGCTGGCAGCGATTCTGCCCACCAGCCACACGCATCAGGTCCCCCTCTGTGCAGCGGGTGCCTCCGGCGACTTGAGCGCTCCCTCTGGTGGTCGAAAACAGGTAGAACGTACCCGTACGGGATTTCGCTCAGGAGAGCCATTGTACCGCAGTATATCTGCATGACACAGTCGGCAAGTGGTTAAAATGGTTCATGCAAGGTTCTGAGCAGGATGTTATCATAGTAGCTTGTATGAGATTCTGAGCAAGAGGACATTATGGTGGCTCATGTGAGGTTTTGAGTAAGATGATATCATGGTGGCTCATGTAAAGTCCTGCGCAGGATGACATTGTGGGGGCTTATGTAAGGTCTTAAACAGAATGACATCTTGGTAGCTCATATGATGTCCCTGGCGAGATGACATCATTGTGGCTTATGTAAGGTCCTGAGCAGGAATTCATGGTGGCTCATAAGGTCCTTAGCAGGATGACATCATGGTGGCTTATGTGAGGTTCTTAGCAATATGACATCATGATGACTCGTGTGAGGTCTATAGCAGGATGACATCAGGGTGGTTCATGTGAGGGTCTTAGCAAGATGACATCATGGTGACTCGTGAGATCCTGAGCATGTTAACATCAGGGTGGCTCATATAAAGTTCTGAGCAGGATGACATTATGGTGGCTTGTGAGGTCCTTAGAAGAATGACATCATGGTGGCTCATGTGAAGTACATAGTAGGATTACATCATGGTGGCTCACATGAGGTCTGAAGCAGGATGACAACTTGGTGGCTGGTGAGGTCCTGAGCAGGATGGCATCATAATGGCTCATGTGAGGTCCTGAGCCGAATGGCCTCTTGGTGGTTCATGTAAAGTTTTGAACCGGACAACATCACTGTGGCTGGTGTGCGGTCTTATGTGGTTGATGTGCGGTCTTCAGCAGAACATTATGGTGGCTCATGTGATGTCATTAGCAGGATGACACCATAGTGGCTCATGTAAGGTCCAAAGCAGGATGACATCATGGATGCTCATTTGAGGTCCCGAGTAGGATGACATCACAATGGCTTTTGTGAGGTTCTGAGCAGGATGACATCTTGGTGGTTAGTGAGATCCTGAGCAGAATGACATCATGGTGGCTCATTTGAGGTCCCGAGAAGGATGACATCACAGTGGCTTTTGTGAGGTCCTTAGCAGGGTGACATCACCGTGGCTCATGTGAGGTCCTGAGCAGGATGACATCCTGGGGGCTCTTAAAGTTTTGAGCAGGACAACATCACTGTGGCTCATGTACAGTTCTTAGCTGCTTTACATCATGGTGGCCCATGTGTTGTCTCTAGCAAGATGACATCATGGTGGCTTATGTGAGGTCCTTAGCGGGATGACATCATGGTGGCTTATGTGAGGTCCTTAGCGGGATGACATCATGGTGGCTCATGTGAGGTTCTGAGCAGAATGACATAATGGTTTTTCATGTGAGATCCTTAGCAGAATGACATCTATGTCCAACCAAAAGAAACAAGTTCTCTTAACTGCCCTTTCCTGCAGCTTATGCTCATCTTTCCTTGACTGTTCTTTTTTTCTGGGAGAGCAAAGCGAAATACCCGGTACTTTCATGTTTTGATATTGGGATCCTTTCATGTCCCCCGCTATTGGGTTCTAGAGCTGGGGGGTGGGGGGGGGGGGGAGTCCTTAGCGACTACAGGGACTTGGAGCTTACAAAGCCCTTCTACTCTTCTCTCTGGAAGTTGAATGTGGCAAGGTGCAGAGGAGGAAAGCTAAAAAAATAAGCAGCAGGACAAGAAGGGGGGCAATTGGGTAAACCTGTTGCAAAGCACGGGTTCACCTTAAAGTGAATGTAATACAATGCACATAAGAAACCTATCACTCCACTAGAAACGTCTGATGGCACCAATTTTCTGGGCATTGATAGACTTTGTTCTGCCCCCCTGACCAATGCTTGGGACTTGTTGGTAATAAATAAATCAGAAGATTCTGCAGTGCTGGATGGTGCAGCTGCAGCATTATCACCAGGTCCTACATTCTTCACCACCAGATATTGGGGGAGGGGGGGGGGGTCATCATTTGTTGGGGGTGGGATGAAGTCGTTAAGTGGGTCTCAGAGGGTCCATGGATGTCCACGCTTGAGATTAACAGCATGTTATTTCTTTGCACAATATATGCAGAATCTGACTGACCTTGTACAGAGATACTTTGGAAATGACAAAAACAAAAAAAAAACAAAAAAAAAATGAAGAAAAAAAAAAGACAGAAACAATGTATTCTTTTCTATATGTCCCCCAATCTCCATTTGTTGGAACTTCTTTGTACCATGCCTGCTGACCCCGTTCCCTCAGTTCCTTATGATAAATATGCATATTCATTAAAAATTACGCATTCTTGTTTCACCTTGCTTGTGGAGCCTCGTATAATTCCACCATCATGTGGAGTCACCAGTGTTAACGCTTTTGTTCACAGGTCCCACGAGAAAATCAAGTACTTTCCTGAATCACTCAACATTCGACTTGGAGAGAAAAATATCCTAGGAACATTCGATGTTGCTAGGAATGTACATGTCGTTTTTAGGATTATTAGCTCTTTTTTTCAGTAAATAGACCCGTGTTTGTCAGGGCACAAAACATATTTATTATTTCTTAGCAACACATGCACATTTCACAGTCCTTTATCTCTTTACAGCCAACAAGACATGGCCCTTTAAGTCCCTGTACACACGGTCGGACATTCTGCCAACCAAATTCGTCGGATTTTGTCTGACGGATTGTGTCCGAAACTGTTGTATACACACGGTCGGACTAAGTTGTTGAAAAATCCGATCATTCAGAACGTGATGACGTAATTTCGTTACGATGGGACTACATTCAGGCTAGTAGCCAATAGCTTTGATGTAGGAATCTGATCTGAGCATGCGTGGCACTTGGTCCGATCAAAATTCTCTACACATGATCGGAGTATGTCCGATCGGCCCAGTTGGTCGGAAAATATTTCCAACAAGTTGGAAAATTGGGTCCGACGGATATTCCGACGGAATCAGTCCAATGCATAGCACACACAGTCGGATTATCCGACAACACGGTCCGATAGGACACATTCCGACGGATTCTCCGACCGCGTGTACAAGGGCTAAAAGTTTGTAAAACCAGTGGTGTTAGATGGGCTGCCTGGTCATGTGATCACTGTAATTGGCTGTCACAGAGATCAAGTGATCCAGAGCCTGGCCCTCTAGCTCCCAATCATTAACAGTGCCTGGGAGCTTACAGTGACAGCAAAGCCACTGTGCTGGTGATGCTGAGTGAGCAAACTCTTAGGAGGCCGGGGGTATGCATATACAGTGCCTGAGAAAAAGTATTCACACCCCTTGACATTTTCCACATTTTGTCATGTTACAGTCAAAAACGTAAATGTATTTTATTGGGATTTTATGTGATAGACTAACACAAAGTGGCACATAATTGTGAAGTGGAAGGAAAATGATAAATGTTTTTCAAAATTGTTTACAAATAAATGTGAAAAGTGTGGCATGCATTTGTATTCATCCCCCGTTACTCTGATTCCCCCTAATTAAAGTCTCGTGAAACCAATTGCCTTCAGAAGTCAACTAATTAGTAAATAGAGTCCACCTGTGTGTAACTTAATCTCTATATAAATACAGTTGTTCTGTGAAGCCCTCAGAGGTTTGTTAGAGAACCTTAGTGATCAAACAGGATCATGAAGGCCAAGGAACACACCAGACAGGTCAGGAGTAAAGTTGTGGAGAAGTATAAAGCATCTCACGGAGAACTGTTCAATCCATCATCCGAAAATGGAAAGAGTATGACACAACTGCAATCCTACCAAGACATGTCCGTCCACCTAAACTGACCGGCCGGGCAAGGAGAGCATTAATCAGAGAAGCAGGAGCTGCAGAGATCTACAGCTCAGGTGGGAGAATCTATCCACAGGACAACTATTAGTCGTCTCTCCACAAATCTGGCATTTATGGAAGAGTGACAAGAAGAAAGTTATTGTTAAAAGAAAGCCATAATAAGTCCCATTTGCAGTTTGTGAGAAGACATGTGGGGGACACAACAACCATGGAAGAAGGTGCTCTGGTCAGATGAGACCAAAATAGTTTTTTTTTTCCTAAAAGCAAAACGCTATGTGGGGCAGAAAAGTAAAACTACACATCACCCTGAACACACTATCCCCACCGTGAAACAGGGTGGTGGCAGCATCATGTTGTGGGGATGCTTTTCTTCAGCAGGGACAGGGAAGCTGGTCAGAGTTGATGGGAAGATAGATGGAGCCAAATACAGGGCAATCTTAGAAGAAAACCTGTTATGCCCTGTACACTCGACCGGTTTTCCCGTCGGAATAAACTCTGAAGGTTTTTCCAACGGAGTTCCGTTGAAACTGTCTTGCGTACACACAATCACACCAAAGTCCAATCATCAAGAACGTGATGACGTACGGCACATATGATGGGACTAGAAAAAGGAAGTTCAATAGCCAGTAGCCAATAGCTTCCGTCCCCTACTTGCTTCAGAGCATGCGTCGTTTTTGGTCCGTCGGAACAGCATACAGATGAGCGGTTTTCCCGATAGGAATTGATTCCGTCGGAAATATTTAAAACATGTTCTATTTCTAGGTCCGTCAGAATTTTCGAAAAAAAAGTCTGATGAGGCATACACATGATCGGAATATATGATGAAAAGCTCCTGTCTGACTTTTTCTGTTGGACATTCCGCTCGTGTGTACGCGGCTTAAGTTTGCAAAAGACTTGAGACTGGGGCGGAGGTTCACCTTCCAGCAGGACAACGACCCTAAACATACAGCCAGAGCTACAATGGAATGGTTTAGATCAAAGCATAGTCATGTGTTAGAATGGCCCAGTCAAAGCCCAGATCTAAATCCAATTGAGAATCTGTGGTAAGACTTGAAAATTGCTGTTCACAGACGCTCTCCATCCAATCTGACAGAGCTTGAGATATTTTGCAAAGAAGAATGGGCAAAAATGTTCCTCTATAGATGTGCAAAGCTGGTAGAGACATCCCCAAAAAGACTTGTAGCTGTAATTGTAGTGAAAGGCGGTTCTACAAAGTATTGACACCGGGGGGCACTATACAAATGTTCCCCACACTTTTCACATATTTATTTGTAAAAAAATGAAAACCATTTATCATTTTCCTCCCACTTCACACTTATGTGCCACTTTGTGTTGGTCTATCACATAAAATACATTTATTTCTTTGGTTGTAACATGATAAAATGTGGAAAATGTCAAGGGGTATGAATACTTTTTCAAGGCACTGTATGTGGAAAGCAAGGCTGCCACATTATGTGCATGGCCAGTGTTGGGGCTGTATAGGTTCTGCAAGTGCAGAAAAGTGCCTGTTGATCTGCTGAAAATCCAGTGAGCTCCTAACTTCCTGTAGTGAACTGACAACACTGCTTGTGCTGCACAGAAATCCCAAGCGTCATGGAGCGCGCTCCCCAAGGACATGACAGTGAGAGTTCAGCAACACAGACCGCATCAAACCTGTAACAGAATATATTAAAACAATGCCTCAGACACAAAGATTGTCCTCCTGTAGTCACTGTGAGGAGCCCTATCCATAACCTTCATCTCCTGCCCAGCCAATTAGGAGTCACTGTACATGCACGCTGCTCAGCTTTGTGAATGAGGCCCAGATCTTCACTGACCTGTGCAAGGCATTTCCTAGCAGCTGGTGGTGTCAGGCGTTGAGGCCTCACATGCAGCTTAGTGTTAGCGCAATACATCATATTAATAAAGCTTCATAGGCAGAGAGGGAATTGTTCAGACAACACTTGTGGACCCGACAGGACAATTCTGCACACGCCATGTAGCAGCGCCATCACGGATTTATGTTATGGCTGCAAAACAGATGGCAGCAGCTCTTTTCTGGAATGTGGTGGAAGAAAACAGGGGCCAAGTCAAAAGTGGTATTACCAATGAAAATTCAGGTTAAAAAGTATATATAAAATTATATATTCTAATATTAAAAAGGGGGAAAAAAATATATATACATATATATATATATATTTTTTTTTTTTTTTTTTCAGGGGACAGCAAATTGACACTGTTATACAAGCTGTACACTCACTACTTTACATTGTAGCAAAGTGTCATTTCTTCAGTGTTGTCACATGAAAAGAGAGAATAAAATATTTACAAAAATGTGAGGGGTGTACTCACTTTTGTGAGATACTTTATTTTTGGAACCTTTTGTCTTTACTTGTAATAGCGATTAGCGACTTATAGCGGGACTGCAATATTGCGGTGGACAAATCGGACACCTAACTTACACTTTTTGGGAACCAGTGACACTAATTTAGTGATCAGTGCTAAAAAAATATGCACTGTTTCTGCACTATTGTCACTGGCAGGGAAGGGGTTAACATCAGGACAATCAAAAGGGTTACATGTGTTCCTAGGGAGTGCTTTCTAACTGTGTGGGGAGTGCTTGTACTGTGAGAAGGAAGAGAAACACAAAATCACTGCCTTCCCTTGTCACAGAATGGCGATCTGCCTTGTTTACATAGGCAGATCGCCGTTCTGCCTGTGCCTCAAACAACCAGCAGGACCAGACCCGGTAGTCCAGGATCACGTACATGTACGCGATTCTGCACAGAGTGGCCGCCCTGCCACAGTAAATGTGCATGGGACGGTCAGCATCAGGTTCAACTGAGAAAATGTATCATTTTAAGAAATAAATAAGGTAATTTTGAAATTGATGGCAGCAACACGTCTCAAAGTTGGGACAGGACAACAAAAAGCTGGCACAGCAAATGGTACCAAAAAGGGGGAGCTAGAAGAACATTTTACAATTAGGTTAGTTGGCAACAGGTCAGTAACATGATTGAGTATGGTAACATGAATGGGTATAAAAAGAGCGTCTAATGCCGCGTACACACGGTCGAACTGTTTGACGTACTTAGTCCGTTGAAACACATTTCAGCGGACAATCCGCTCGTGTGTGGGCTTCAGCGGACTTTTTCAGCGTGCAGTCCGGAGTACTAAGAATTTCGGATTTTCCAAAAATCTGTCCGTCGTACTTTGGTTTCAGCGGACAATACGGTCGTCAGTATGCTAGTTCGACGGACTAAGAATGGCGCATGCCCAGAAAGGATTTACACGGCGGAAGGGTGCTTTGCTGTGTCTTGGACTTCCTATTTCTAGTCCCGTCGTACGTGCTGTACGTCATCGCGCAAGCTTTCGACGGACTGTTTGTGTATCCGCGTGTGGTCAAGTCCGTTCAGTGGAAACTACGACGGATTGTCCGTCGGATTGTATGACGGACTAAGTACGCCATACAATCCGCTCGTGTGTACGCGGCATTAGAGAATCAGAGTGTTTCAGAAGTAAAGATGGGCAGAGGTTTACCAATCTTCAATTTTACGTAGAGGAATATTATTCTAAAATGGTTCAACAATTTTTAGATGCAGCTTATTACAAAGATTTCAAAATATATCATTATCTACAGTAGATGATATCAAACGATTCCAAAAATCTGGAGAAATTTCTGCACATAAAAGGGACAAGACATAAATATTGGATGCCTGTGATCTTCGGGCCCTCAGACAGCACTGCAATAAAACAGACATGATTCTGTAATGGACATCACTGCATTGGCTCATGAATACTTTCAAAAATAACTACAGTATGTGAACACAGTTCACAGGTAAATCTCTATCATGCAAAGAAGAAGCCATGTCTGAACAGGATTCAGAAACGCTGCCGTCTTCTCTGGGCCAAAGCTCATTTAAAATGGTCTGTTGCAAAGTGGAAAACTGTTCTGTGGTCAGGCAAATCGAAATTTGACAATCGGTTTGGCAACCACAGGGATCACATCCTCCAGACTGAAGAGAGGGACCTTCCGGCTTGTTATCAGCGCTCAGTCCAAAAGCCTGCACCTCTCATGATATGGGGGAGGGGAAAGGCACCATCAATGCTGAAAAATATATCCAGTTCTTAGAGCAACATATACTCCCGTCCAGGCGACATCTTTTTCAGGCCTTGCATATTTCAGCAGAACAATGATAAAGTGCGCACAGTACAGGACTAGAACATAGCTTCATAGTAGAAGAGTCAGGGTGCTTAACTGGCCTTCCTGCAGTCCAGACCTTTCACCAATTTAAAATATTTGGTGCATCTTAAAAAAAAAAAAAAAATACAACAAAGAATACCGAGGACTGTTGAGAAGTTAGAATCTTATGTCAGGCAAGAATGGGATAACATTTCTCTCCCAAAGCTCCAGCAATTGATCTCAGTTCCCAAATACTTACAGAGTGTTGTTAAAAGAAGGGGGGATGCTAGACTGTGCTAAACATGTCCCTGTCCCAAAAATTTTAAGATGTGTTGCTGCCATCAATTTCAAAATTACCAGATTTTTTTTTCTTAAAATGGTACTTTAAGTTTGAACAGTTGATATGTTTTGTATTGTGAATAAAATATGGAAATCATTGCATCCTGTTTTTATGTCGGTCTTACAGTGTGTTAACTTTTTTGGAAATGGGTTGTACAGTATATATATTTACCAGTACAGAGTTAATAGTATTAGGTAGACATTAGATTAAGTCGTTTAGTTGCATCTCCATTTTAATCTGTACTCAACTATGACTTTTTATAATTGCCCAAAATGTCTCATTATTGGTACCTTAGCCAACTAATTGCTTTTCCTGGCAGCTATTGCACCCGCTATCAGTGATCATGTGACTATACAAAGCTGACCTGCCCACTTCCTTCAACTTGAGAAATGTGCTTTCTATTTAAAGGTTGCTTCGAGAACGTCAAAGAAGTTTGTTTTTAAATATTTGCAAATTTATTAAAAATAAAAAAAGGAAAAACATCCCATGTACATAAGTTTTCAAAGCCTTTGCTCAATACTTTGAAGAACCTTTGGCACCAATTACAGCCTCAAGTCTTTTTGGGTATGATGCTGCAAGCTTGGCACACCTATTTTTTGTCAGTTTCTCCCATTCTTCTTTGCAGGACCTCTCAAGCTCCATTAGGTTGGATGGGGAGTGTCAGTGCACAGCCATTTTTAGATCTCTCCAGAGATGTTCAATCGGGTTCAGGTCTGGGTTCTGCTGGGCCAGTCAAGGACATTCACAGAGTTGGCCCATATCTTGGCTGTGTGCTTAGAGTGGTTGTCCTGCTTGAAGATGAACCTTTGCCCCAGTCTGAGGTCCAAAGCGCTCTGGAGCAGGTTTTCAACAAGGATGTCTCTATACATTGCAGCATTCATCTTTCCCTCGATCCTGACCAGTCTCTCAGTTCCTGCCACTAAAAAAACATCCCCACAGCATGATGCTGCCACCACCATGTTTGATATTGGCCAGGTGATGAGCGGTGCCTGGTTTCCTCCAGACATGACACTTGCTATTCAGGCCAAAGAGTTAAATCTTTGTTTCACCAGAGAATTTTGTTTATTCAGTTGCCTTTTGGCAAACCCCAGGTGGGCTGCCAAGTGCCTTTTACTGAGGAGTGGCTTCTGTCTGGCCATGCTACCATATAGGAATGATTGGTGGAGTGCTGGAGAGATGGTTATTTTTCTGGAAGGTTCTCCTCTCTCCACAGAGAAACAATGGATCTCTGTCAGAGTGACCATCAGGTTCTTGGTCACCTCCCTGGCTAAGGCCCTTCTCCCCCGATTGCTCAGTTGGGCCGGGCGGCCCGCTCTAGGAAGAGTCCTGGTGGTTCCAAACTTTTTCCGTTTACAGATGATGTAGGCCACTGTGCTCATTGGGACCTTCAACGTTGCAGAAATTTTTCTTTACCCTTCCCCTTGATACAATCCTGTCTCGGAGGTCTACAGACAATTCCTTGGACTTTATGGCTTGGTTTGTGCTCTGACATGCACTGTTAACTTTATATAGACCGGTGTGTGTGACTTTCCAAATCATGTCCAATCAACTGAATTTATCACAGGTGGACTCCAATCAAGTTGTAGAAACATCTCAAGGACGATCAGTGGGAACAGGATTCACCTGAGCTCAAATGTGTGCGTCATGGCAAAGGCTGTGAATACTTCTGTACGTGGGATTTTTTTTTCGTTTATTTTTTTATTTTTTATACATTTGCCAAGATTTCAAACAAACTTCTTTCATGTTGTCATTATGGGGTATTGTTTGTAGAATTTTGAGGAAAATAATTAATTCAATCCATTTTGAATTAAAGCTGTAACATCCACTGTGTCCAGTGGACATAGCATATCACGCCCCAGCGCGGCCCATGGGGCACGCACAAGGCTTATTTTGAGGAGGATGTCATATAACGTCCACTTGGATCTTGATTGGATCACAAAATGTGGAAAAGGTGAAGCGCTGTGAATAAGTTCCGGATACACTGTCTACTATAATTTATGGGGTTTCCTTAAGCTGCCCATACATGAAACAATTTTCTTATACAATTTTCCTTTTTATTTACCAAAACCATACAATATAAGGTCAAACCTAAACATTTTAAATTTGTATGCGATCAGGCAGGTCCTTGCACTACATAGTTGAAGGTAAAAACCTACCAAATCTAAAAGGAAATTATTAAACAAGAAAAATGTATAATGTGTGGCTTGCCTTAGAGTGGATTTAGATAGATAGATAGATAGATATGTCTTGCTATCCACAGAGCAGAAGAAGGTAAGAATCCTATATGAAGTTTGTCTATAAGGTATAGCATTGCCCCAAAAGGGATTTTTAGTTCTCAACAAAAGTGGAGCTCAAAGTTATGAGCCCTTGGAACTTCTCAGCTAACTGGAGTGTCAACAAACACGGATTAGTGATCTTCAGTCTGCGCCCGCGACCTTTCCCGAGTGTCGGAATCCTGACAGGGCTGCAAACTCTCTGAAGACGTGAGGTGGCATCGCTTGACCGGCAGACAATGCATTCTACACAATCGACAAGTCACCGATAGAGCCGAGGTCCCACTTGACATGAAAGTGCTTCTGTCTAACATAAAGGGCTTCATCAGCTGACACATGCTTACCATTTAGCCTGCAACAGATGAAGAGAGAGAACAGGCCGGCGAGAAGATTTTAAAGCGGGATTGCACCGTGGAAAAAATATTAAAAGCCAGCAGCTACAAATACTGCAGCTGCTGACTTTTAATAAATGGACACTCACCTGTCCCGGGGTCCAGCGATGTCGGCAGCCGAGGCCAATCGATCGATCGGCTCTCGGCTGCTGCCGCCACCATTCTAGGTGAGGGAATCAGGAAGTGAAGTGCTGCGGCTTCACTTCCCGGTTCCCTACTGCGCATGCGCGAGTCGCGCAGCGCAATAGGAATTGTCCGTGCTGTCTCTGGGACCCGTGTGTGTCCCAGCAGACAGCGCGCAGGGACAGGAAGAGGCATAGACTCCCGTGGGAGTCTATGCCCGGAAGTGGGTGTAAATACCTGTCTTTGACAGGTATCTGCACCCCCCTCCCCCCTGAAAGGTGCCAATTGTGACACCGGAGGGGGGGAGGGATCCGATCAGCGGAGGTTCCACTTTAGGGTGGAACCCCGCTTTAAGACTTACAGCAGTCAGGGTATAAAAACAAAAAGACAAAAAAAAAAAAAAAAACAAGCCTCATTTCTTGCCTTGAGTAATTAGGCCTTATCTAGTTTTTTTCCTCTTTAACTGTCCCCGGCCCACCTCTATCATTCATTGGATTTCAGATATTCTAATCATGAAGGCTCAGGATCACATGTGGAAACTGCTTACGGCAGTCTACATGCAAATATATTGCACAGAAACCCAGTGATGACATCACTAAATCTAAACGCAGGTATGTAATAAAAATGGAAAGACTTTATTTAAAAATGTCATTAGCGTTTTGATTGGGGGGGGGGGGGGGGGGGGTTGCCTGGGAAAGCCAAATACAAAGTGGATGTGGTATTTCATGCACCAATGTGCAAGAGAACAAAAGCTGGATCTTCACGGTTATTTCATGCAGTACTTTACAATGCATTGTGGTGCGCTGCAGGTCCTTCGCCACCTCCTGCACATGTGCATTTTGGTGCCATTATAAATAGAACTGCACAAAGTTCTGTGTAACCATAACACTGATGCGTGAAGCTAACCTTAAAGAGGACCTGCAGTCTGCTCACATTATTTGTAATAAAAACATCTTTGCCATTCTGAAGCTTCCCTCCAACCACTTTGCATATTATTTTATATATAATGTGACTCTGTACTTGCAAAATAGGCTGCAGAAATCTTCCTCCACTGAGTCTGGCTGCATCCATTTTAACTGTAGGCAGCTGAAGCTGCTGCCTGTTCACTTCCTGGATTTATACAGACACACGGCTCCAGCTCTGCTGCTCTCATTGGCCCTCTTATGACTCATCCCCCCCATCCCTTCCTGACAAACGCTCACAAGAGAGCGAGCCGTGCACGATGTCACAAGCCTAGGCTTTTTACCAGACAAGAAACAGGAAGAAGTTGGCTGTATAAGATATTTACTGGCAGGAAAAAAAAAAATAAGTTTTACTATCCAAAGTTAAAACAACAAGGGCAGAAGATTTAATAGATGGAAAAATTAGTAAAGGTCTTTTTTAACCAGTCCCCGACCAGCCGCTGCAGTTATACTGCGGCAGGTCGGCTCTCCTGGGCAAGGTGTTGTAGCTGTACGTCGGGTGCGCGCAGCCGCAGCGATCGGATTCGCTTCAGGACCAATCAGTCTCCATGCCCAGGACAATGATTTTTTGGCCTGGGGCTGGTGATCAGTTCTGGCGAATAGGAGACTGTCCCCTGCCTATGTAAGTGTAAACACAGGCAGGGGAAGTGATATAATCTCCCCATGTGGAATCCTTTTCGGTTCCAGAGAGAGGACATCCAAAGTGAGTTTCACCAACACTCCACTGACACAGTACACATAGGCACACTTGTCAACCCCCCGGTTAACCCCTTCACTCCCTGTGTCACCAAGTGCAGTTTTCATATCCTTCTTTAATCACTGTACTGGTTTCATTTGTGACACTAATCAGCATTAGGGCAGCTAGTAGTAGGCCCAGGTACCCCCCCCCCCCATAAAGGTTTAACCCCTTGATCGCCCCCCAGTTAACCCTTTCACCAGTGTCACTAATATAGTGTACAGATCTCTTCTGATCGCTGTATCTAGTGTCACGGGGGATGCTAATTAGCCAGTTAGCTAGTTATGGGGTACCCCGCCATATATTGCTGAATAAAAGGTTTAAACCTCCGATCGCGCCCCCCCCCCCCCCCCCCCCGTACAGGTTTTAGTGTTGGGGTCAGCTCCAGGGAGAGTTGGAGTATTGCCAGTAGCACGGACGCCCAGATCTATACTAATGTCTCCAATAGTTTAGGGCTCCCAAAAACACAGCGTTAGTGGGATCAGCCCAGATACCTGGTAACATCTGCGTTTAGCCGCTCCGCCTAGCCCAGCCCACCCAAATCAGGTGCTTTTTTTTGCCTGCGAGTCACACCAGTTGCACTAGTAAATTTAGAAGCCACAGTGTCTAATCGGAGGTACACTAGTGAAGAGGCCTACACATTTCTGAGCACGACAGATGAGAGTGAATAGGAAGTTAGAATACGAACCCGTAGACAGCAGCGGCACCCTGACAGATAGTTCTGGCGATGGAGTAGTGGTCCCTGCTAAGGTCAGGCATACCCGGCCCTGTTCTTCTTCTTCTGTTGAGGTGCAAGAACCGCAGGGCTCTCATATCTAGCAGAGAGCCAGTACTAGTGCTGCTCATCCTTCTGGTGAACTGCCAAGCACCAGCAGCCTAGTACATCCTGGTCGTACATCCAGCACTGCAGTAACACTTAGTGACATGGCGTGTCCCATAAGTGCAATTCAAGCTGGTGCGGTGGCTAGCACAAGTAGTGTCCTGCAGCCACCAAGAAGACAAAGACAGGCCCATCGAGCCCATAGTGCCCTTCCTGCGGCACTTGCCAATCCTAATTGGGAGCCCACCACTTCTGCAGCACCTGTACTTCCCCCCCATTCACTGGCCAACCCAGAATTCAGGTGGAAAACAGTTGATTTTACATCACTTGATTTTTATTCGCTGTTTTTCACTGAAGATCTCTGTAGATCTATTGCGGACCAAAGCAATTTGTAGGCTGGTCAATTCATCATCACTAATCCCCAGTTGACCCTTGCCAGAGATTGGAAACCTATTACGGTTTCCGAATTGAAGACCTTCCTGGGCCTATCCCTCCTCATGGGCATAGTTAAAAAGTGAGTTGCGGTTATATTGGTCCACTGACCCAATTCATCATATGCCCACGTTCTCTACCACCATGACCAGGGCTAGATACAAGCAGAACTTGCGGGTCATGCATTTTAATGACAATGAACTATCGTCCTCTGGGTGACCCTGGATACGATCGGCTCTACTTGTAAACCACTTCAACCAACAGCCTTGTTTACTGCCCATCAAGTTGTCTTTGTTGAGTAGTCCCTGATTACGTTTTCTGGCCGCTTGTCTTTCAAACAGTCCCTGCAAGCGTGCCAGATATGGGGTCAAGTTGTATAAGCTCTGTGACAGGTCCACAGGCTATACATATAGGTTTATGGTTTACAAGGGAAAAGATAGTCATGTGGAGTCTGAGAACTGCCCAGACTACATAGGGAGCTCTGGTAAGATTGTGTGGGACTTGGTGTCACCCTTATTCAGAAAGGGGTAGCACTTGTATGTGGACAATTATTATATGAGCGTGCCACTTTTTAGTCACCTTTTTTGATTGTGGAATTGGCGCATATGGCACCGTGCGATCTAATCGCTGAGGCTTCCCCCAGCGGCTTGTAGAATCCTAACTTAGACGGGGGGGGGGGGGGGGGATAGAGTCTGCTTGAAGTTTAATAATTTGTTAGCAGGGAAGGTTTTCGTTTTGTCCTCCTTTCAAACAGACACGATGGTCCAAATTCCAATGGCGACTGTTGTGGAGAAACCCCTCTCTGTCCACAAATACAACCTTAACATGGTAGGGGTGAACCTCAACGACCAATTGTTGGCACCGTACCCAATTGCCCTTAAGGCCAGACGCTGGTACAAAAAAAAGTGTCTATATTTATTCCAATTGGCTCTGCTGAATTCCTTAAATTCCAGCAAGAGATCATCACAGCCTTTCTGTTCCCAGACGGTGCTCTGGTTTGCCTTCCTAACACCAATGCAAGGTATTTTCCGTATGTCCTCACTGGTAACCCTACCCACAGAAATCCCAAAAGATGTTGTGTCTGCAGAAAACGTGGATTTAGGCCTGATACCCGCTTTTATTGTCCTTCCTGTCCTGACCAACCTGGTCTCTGCATCGGTGACTGTTTCAAATGCTACCACACACTAGTGGAGTATTAGCATAGGGTACAGCATTAAACAGTCCTAGGGCACACCTACACATGGTCTCGAAAGATGAGATGGCCATCACATTCTGAGAGACCCTAATCTGCAACGTTTACAGTTGTATATAAAAGTGCAAAAAAAAAAAAAAAAAGCCAAAAATATTTGTGTTTTTTTCTTCTCTCTCTTTATGTTCGCTCTCCATTGCTCTATATCTATTGTTACTGTATTTTAGAACGGTAATGTTTTATTTCAGAGGTAGGCAACCTTTTGTTTTCAAAGAAATCGAAAGTGCCAAATTTATGACAAAAATTTCAACTTCACAATCTCAATTACGAAAAGGATTTTTTATAAAGTAAATGCTGTAAACTACTTTAGTAGTGAGAAATGAACACCCTGCACTCTCACGCCTCACATCAGCCCCAATTCATGCACCTTCACACCTCAGATCTCTGTCTCCCCTGCAAATCTGTTTCACCACTGCTCATCTGCCCCACCACTGTAACCCCCCTACACATCAGCCACACCTCTGTACCCCCCTGCTCATCTGTCCCACCACTCAAACCCCCTGTACATCTGCCCCACCACTGTACAACCCTGTTCTTCTGTCCCACCACTGTAACCCCCTGCTCATCTGCCCCACCAATATACTCCCTTTCTCATCTGCCCCATCACTGTAAACCCCTGCACATCTGTCCCTCCACTGTAACCCCCTGCACATCTGCCTCACCACTGTATGCTCCTGCTCATCTGTCCCACCACTAACTCCCTGCATATCTGCCCCACCACTGTACTACCCTGCACCCCCCCCCCCCCCGCTCATCTGTCCCACCACTGTAACCCCCTGCTCTTCTGTCCCACCACTGTAACCCCCTGCTCTTCTGTCCCACCACTGTAACCCCCTGCTCTTCTGTCCCACCACTGTAACCCCCTGCTCTTCTGCCCCACCAATGTTCCCCCTTTCTGCCCATGCACATGGCATGTTTGAGCAATATATAATTTAGTGGCAACTTTGTGCAAAAAAAAATTATAATTTTCCCGCAACTTGTGGCAAAATATAAAATATTCTATGGAATAAACATTCTACTCTGTCCTATGAGGCTGCAGGACCCCTGACCCTGTCTGGACAGTGCTGATCACATGCATCCTCCCCCAAAAAAAAAACTCTAGCAATACACACCAAACTGAGCATATGGAGGGTACCTCCAATGCCCTCTCCTATCAGCAGATGGATTGGAAACAGTGGAAGGAGGGGAGGATCAGTGAACAGGATCAAACAGCCTTTTTACACAATGCAGAGGATTCAACTCTTAGGTTCCACAGTGAGTATAACAAGAATGTTTTACTGCATATACAGACTGATTTTACTGTTGTGGGTTTAGTAACACTTTAAAGATATATAAGGGAAAGAGGCTGCACCAGAGGGTGATCTTGGTCAGACAATTGGGAACACAGCCAAGAACTGCAGGCACCAGGATTTACATGATTGTCTCATCTCTCAACCAGAATCTCAGTCCAGAATGTAGATGGTGGCCCTGAGTGATGTCTGAACAAAGATGGCTCCATCCTTCTAGGAAGAAAATTAGATTAAGACATTGTCAGGGGGAGTCCCATGTTCAACTGGTTATAGGCAATTGTTCGCATTCCCTAATCGG
This sequence comes from Lithobates pipiens, assembly GCF_037356315.1. Taxonomy (NCBI): domain Eukaryota; kingdom Metazoa; phylum Chordata; class Amphibia; order Anura; family Ranidae; genus Lithobates; species Lithobates pipiens. The sequence continues at coordinate 29,134,631 of NW_027507686.1, forward strand.
AATGGGAACCCACGGCCAAAGCGTCAAGTTACAAATTGGGGTGAATATTAATTTTCTCAGAGCTGGAAAGAGTTACTATATCTTTTGTGGCTGGCCCAGGATATTTCCCCGCAGCACAGAGAGGAGTAGCCAGCTGGGACAATGTGCCGTTGTTTATGTTGTCACATTGCATCAGACGCAGCTATCAGGTGTTTACTCCAACCATAGAGGAGGCTGAGAGCCCATCGGGAGTTTATAAAAAAAAGGCATCAGAGGTGCCAAGCAGGTCCCAAGTCACTCAGCTTCAGGATTCACTTACTAGAGATTATAACATGAAGCGAGTGTGTGCAGTGTGAGAGAACAAGATTTCATTTATCAAAATGGAGCCTATCCATTTACTAGAGACCAGTGACATCACAGAGAATGCAGCCTATCCGTTCATTAGAGACCAGTAATACGCCTGAGAATGGAGCCTATCCCCTCACTAAAAACTGGTGACATCACGGAGAATGCAGCCTATCCATTTACTAGAGACCGGTGACATCACTGAGAATGCAGCCTATCCATTCATTAGAGACCAGTAATACGCCTGAGAATGGAGCCTATCCCCTCACTAAAAACTGGTGACATCACGGAGAATGCAGCCTATCCATTTACTAGAGACCGGTGACATCACTGAGAATGCAGCCTATCCATTCATTAGAGACCAGTAATACGCCTGAGAATGGAGCCTATCCCCTCACTAAAAACTGGTGACATCACGGAGAATGCAGCCTATCCATTTACTAGAGACCGGTGACATCACTGAGAATGCAGCCTATCCATTCATTAGAGACCAGTAATACGCCTGAGAATGGAGCCTATCCCCTCACTAAAAACTGGTGACATCACGGAGAATGCAGCCTATCCATTTACTAGAGACCGGTGACATCACTGAGAATGCAGCCTATCCATTCATTAGAGACCAGTGATACACCTGAGAATGGAGCCTATCCCCTCACTAGAGACCGGTGACATCACTGAGAATGCAGCCTATCCATTCACTAGAGACCAGTGACTTCACTGAGAATGCAGCCTATCCATTTACTAGAGAGAGATCGGTGACATCACTGAGACTGCAGCCTATTTATTCATTAGAAACCAGTGATACGCCTGAGAATGAAGCCTATCCCCTCACTAGAGACCGGTGACATCACTGAGAATACAGCCTATCCATTCACTGGAGAACATTGACATCTGATTGTTCTCAGAAATATTCTCTCTTGGTTGAATAAAAGACATCAAAGAGACAAAAATACATATAAAATTAATTCTCTGTTAATTTTGCAGCAAAAACCGTCAGAAAACACCCTCTCTCAGGAGTCAGTAACCAGTCCAGAAAAGTTCTACAAGAACACTGAATTGTTCATGGAGCTGTGAAGACGGTCTAATCCCTAAACTCATAGAACGTCTTTGCCATGGCATGTGCCACTTTTAGCACTTTTTTTTCTTTGGCCTCGGACCCCAGGTTGGTTCGAGCCAGCTGGATCCAGTACTGTTCTGTTCGGGGCAGGTAATCCGAGTACTTCTCCTTCGGTTCCACTGCGGGATGCTCGTCATCATCTGTGGGCGGGACAAAGAATGACACGAGGCTTAAAATAGGTCCATACAGAACCTCCACAACTTCACATACCTGTTGAACCGCAACTCCATTCAACCACTAACTGTGAAGGTTAGCCTATGAAAGGTCCACCTCAGGACTGGTTGCTCCCTCCATCCCCATGCAACAGTGCTGAGACAATCACCAGGCATGAAAGGAAGGGGAGCGAGTCACATGTTCCTCTATGCTCAGAGGTATCACATATGTCAGTACCGAATCAAGCAGTGGAGGAGGCGGCTCACTTTAACCACTTCACAACCGCCCTAAAGCAGTTTGACTGCTAGAGGGTGACCGCTGCTCTGGATCACGTATATACACACACACACACACACACACACACACACACACACACACACACACACACGATCCCACACTTCCGGGTAGCGGGCTCACTCTCACTGTGATTATGCATAGCGGGAGCCGATCTGCAGGTACTGCGGACTCGACGTCTGCTGGCACCCGCTGATCGTTCGTTACAGAGGCACGTCAGATTGCTGTTCTGTCAGTAGGGAAGGCATGGATCCTGTGTTCCTGTAAAGCAGGGACAAGAATCAATGTCTTCCCTTAGTAAAAGCACCTCCCGTACTGTACACAAACACTGGCTAGGCACACAGTTAACCTTTGATCTGCCCTGATGTTAACCCCTTCCCAGCCAGTGTCAGTACAGTGACCATGCGTACTTTTAGCACTGGTCACTGGTTCCCAAAAAAGGGGTCAAAAGCTTCAGTGTCCGATTTGTCCGCCACAATATCACAGTCCCACTATAAAAGTCGCTGACTGCCACCATTACTGGTAAAACTTAATAAAAATATCATAAATATATCACATCGTTTGTAGACGCTATTACATTTGCACAAACCAATCAACATACGGTTAGTGGGATTTTTAATTAATTTTTTTTACCAAAAATATGTAGCAGAATACAGACTGGCTAAAATTGATGAAGAAATTATATTTTTTTAATTTTTTTTAATTTGATATGTTGTATAGCAGAAAGTAGAAATTCCTTTTTTTTTTCAAAAATGTTTTTTTTAGATTTCTAGCAAAAAAAAAAAAAAAATGCAGGAGGGGGATCATGTATCCCAAAATAAAGCTCTATTTGTGGTAAAAAAGGGACATACATTTTATTTGGGTACAGTGTGGCATGATTGCGCAATTGTCAGTTAAAGTAATGCAGTGCCGTATCGCAAAAAATGGCCTAGTCATGAAGGAGGGTAAACCTTCTGGAGCTGAAGTGGTTAAGTAGGGGTTCTATCAGGGTGCAATCTTCTGCACATGCTATACACAAACACATCTATGAAACACATACAAAGATCTCATCATACCGCTATCCTCCTCGCTTTCATCATCATCTTCATCCTCCTCTTCCTCTGCTCCTCCCTCTGCGCCTTCGGTCTCTTCCTCCTCGCCACCGTCAGAGTCAGATTCATCCAGCCACTCTTGTGTTTCTGTTTAGACAAAAAAAAAATAAAAAATTTCAGTAAACACAATACTGCTTAGCTGAATTATTTTTTAGATCAGTAATGATCAACATACTAGATACAGGGGTCCTCAACTGCAGCCCCCAATACCCATAGGGGGACTTGCATAATATTCAGCATATGTAATGTCAGGAAGGACTGTCAGAGACTGAGAATAATCTGCTGGAGATGGTCAGAGACTGGTGACATGCTATCGGTGTATCCAAAAAAAGGTGAAAAAACTGACTCCAAACAATAGTGATTCAGTAAATATATATATATATATATATATATATATATATATATATATATATAAATATAAAATAGAACTAAAATCAGCAGCTGCCCCTTTAAGTAAAAGTGTTACTTAAAAAAAAAAAAAATAACCATATGAAAAAGGTATAAAACCTTTAATCACTGTATAAAACAGTGATTAAACAGTCCAAATGAATAGAAGATATCATAAAACGTGTATAAAACTTTAAAACAGCTTTTCCCATCACTGTGCTTCAAAAAGGATGCGACTTGTACACTCACAGGATGCACAGGGAGCTTCTTGATGACGCACTTCCTGCGAAATGCATTAAGGCTGTGCAGTCGCCACATCTGACGTCACCTGCGAGGGACCCGCATCACTCCTGGGAACGCACGCCATCCCGGTGCGAGTGGCTGAGTGACTTTACTGAGGGGCTGTCTGTATTGGTACTTACCTAAAGCACCTTATAATGTATGTGCAATATATACACTTTTTTACTGCCAATTTAAAAAAAAAAAATACTGCACTATATTACTTATTACTCTCTTTGGGACTGGCTCATTGTCATCGAGTGAGGGGACTTCTTGGGGAGTGTCTGAATGTGCTGGATCCACAATTGCTGTTGGACATCATAAAAGAGAACATTATTGGATTAGTGTGAAAAGTTATTGAGGCCCTATATTGGCCATTTGTGTGCCTTTTATCTTCACTCTGCTGGAGCACCTTGAATGAATCTACAAGTCACATCCTTTCTGAAGCTCGGTGATTGGAAAAGCTGTGAAGGACTTCTAAATTATATACACATTTATATTAATTTGGACTGTTTAAATCGGCGTTTGTCAAAAAGTAGCGTTGTACCCTTTTTATGCCATCTGTGTAGTTGAGGGCTGGAAATATATAGTAGGAGACTGTTAGAGATTGGGGTTATGTCACATGAAACTGCTAGAGATCACTACTATTACAGCCCATTTTTAAATCAATGCCCCTTTCTACTGGCTGCTGGAGTCCAAAATGACCTATGTCTGAAGACTTTGGATGGACTGTACTTACTCTTGTTAGTGATGTTATCTACCATATAACTACAGCGCTCTTTCAAGGATTATCTGTATGTTTACTATGCACTGCATTCGCCCATTGCGGCTCCAAGGTGCAGAGTTACCACATACAGGTCTTTTGTTTATGATTGGGTCCCATGACATGGATTATAGGTCACTTCAGCGTGCAGGTGCCTACATCAGGGGTTCCATCAGTGCAGGGGGGGGGGGGGGGGGTCCAGCTTATAAAGTCACCTCTGTCTCAGCTTCCGATGGGAGGGATATAGTCTTTTGCTGCCTAAGGAGGAGGGTTATAGGGGTTTTTAGTTCGGGAGAATATATGTTACTAAGGAGATGGTGGTGTTTTTCTAGGAGGGAGGGAGGAATGAGAGTGTTGTAGGAGCTTTTTGGTTTTATTTTGATGCTGTTTTACCTATACACTTATGAAGAAGTAGCCTTTGGATGGTTAATTGTATTACCTTTTTTGTTTTTTGGCTTTGCAGGTTATTTATATTTTACCAGAAAATTGGGCAATATGTTGCACACGTGTGTTCTAAAATTAACTACTGCGCTAGTATTGTGACATAAAAAAAACTGGAACTACCACTATTGCGTTCTCTAGGGTATCTGCTTTCAGAAAATATATAATGTTTGGTGGTTTTAACTAATCTTTAGGCCTAAAATGATTTTTTTTTATAAACTTGTGCAAGAAACTGGTCATGAGAACACACAGGGGCTTTCATTGCTGAACTCCTCACCAGCAATACTCATAAGTATTAAAGTGGACCTGTCAGTACCTATACCTCTATAATAATATATTACAGATATATTTCAAAATACAGCAACTGTAGATGGTGATCCTAGATGATGGCTGGACAAAAGTAGGCATTACACATTACTTAGCATTCGCATATGTAACATGGGAACATATATCTAATGGACAGGTCCGCTTTAAAAGCCAGGGGGATCAATAGAACCAAGCAGCTAGCACTTTTAGAAGAGAAGAGCTGTGGCAGTCTCCAGGTTTCCTTTCTTCCACGTAGTTTGGCTTTATTTTATGTCTCTATGCATGTGCTGCTTACAGTAACCAATCATATTCTTCCTTCCAGAGGAAAATGTGCAGTACAGACAGACAACCTCCTGACTTACTCGGGTCCATTTCCACCAGCACTTTCCATTCCTCCATCTTGTGAAGGTCAAGGCAGTAGAGGTCATTCAGCGTGAACTGTCGGTCGCCAACCTCGAACATTCCTCCGTACACATACAAGAGCCCTTGCTTGACGGTGATCATGGTGTTGGAGCGCGGGCACGGCTCTACCCGCAGCCCTGTTGCTTCTTCCTTCTCGTCGTCCTCTTCTTCTGCGCTGTCCTCCGGGTCGCTGGCTGGTCCTGCCTGGTTGGAGATCACCTGCTTGATGGTCATCACGGTCCCATCTTCAGCCACGATCTCCTTGATGATTTCCACGGGTTCTGCTGGGCACTGAGCAGATGCCTCGTCACTGCCAGCTGGCTCGGATTCTGCGTTCTTATCACCACGCCGCCTCTTCTTTCGTTCTGATTTGGGGCCCTGAAATAATAAAAGACACAGACTACAGATTAAACAAATCTCTAGAGACAACAGTCAATGAGAGCATGAACTTGAGATATCTTCTCTTTACCCCAAGATTAAAGGTGTGCTTCAGGATAGTTTAAAAATTAGCTAAATGCAGCTTTTAATAATGGGTAACCTAATTTCTGTATAAAACGAGGGACTGAAGAAGTGCACATCGCAGCTGTTAAAAGCTACTTATTGTACAAAATGAATTGTTGTATTCAACCGGCATGTCCACAGTCCAGAAGGCACAAGTGGACATGGCAGACCAGAAATCTCCTGGCCAGTCAGTCAAGGTATGATGTCATGCAGAGCAGGAAAGATCAAGTGTCTCCTGGCTTGTCAGTTAAGGTATGATGTCATGCTGGGCAGGAAAGATCAATTGTCTCCTATCTTCTCAGTCAAGGTATGATGTCATGTTGGGTGGGAGAGATCAATTGTCTCCTATGTTCTCAGTCAAGGTATGATGTCATGCTGGGTGGGAAAGATCAAGTGTTTCCTGGCTTGTCAGTCAAGGTTCAGCTGGTGACCGGCTTTCTTGTAAAAGTGATCTGGGTGGCTGCAATGGCCCCCTTCCTCCCGCTGCCAACTGCATTGTTCCCTGAGCCTAGGACTCCAGTAAATAGATGGCTGCCCACAAAGGAGATGGAGGAACATCTGTCCCCCAATCTCCTCTGTGATGAATTAAACCTGGAAGTGATGATGATTTAATCACTTCTGGCTTCAGAGCAGTCATCCCCTGGCTGTTACAACCAGGGAAGCAGCTAACCAAGCACAATCTGTACTTGCTTAGCTGCTTTGCAGGGCAGGGGAGACATTGGGGGATCTAATAAACCCCTAATGTCTTCATAAAGAGGGCCTGCCGCCTGTCCAAAGGTATTATAAGGGGGGTATACCCCCTTGTGGTAGGAATGAAGGTAAATAAAACGTAAAAAATAAAATAAAAAAAGGCAACCCTGTCTCCCCAATGTGTACAAGCAAATTCACATGCACACATAGGTCACACACACACACACACACGTAAACAGTGACCGCACTACACATGAGATATTGCTCCAAACATCAGAGTGAGACTTACTTTGATTTGGCCAGCAAACCAGCGGTTCTTCGTCTGATCATAAAAGTAGATGTCGTTAAAGAAATCCCCTTCGATGCTTTCCTCCTCTTCCTCATCGAAGACACCCCCAAAGAGAATGCTGCGGTAATTAACGCCGACCGCCATGGCAAAACCTGTCCGAGGGTTAGGCTTCACGCCAGATGGGTTTAGTCTGGTCCAAGTCCATTTATCTGGAGGGAAAATAAAAGATATTGGGTCCAGACTGTGGAACAAACAGCCATGTTGCTGTGAGCTGCATTGTGCATGAGCGACTGGGGTATCTGGACACGCATGGTGTAATGATGCGCAACAGTTGGAATTTTTTTAAAACACCTACAGTAGAAGCTGCTGATCCACATACACAGAGGAGAATGTATTCCCTTTTGTTTGTTTTTAGCGAACCAGGCTGGATCAGAGGTAGGTAGATGTAAAAGAACAACAGTCAGTTTACATCCGATGCTCCATAGGGGTGAATGGACCGTCCAGTCAGGTCTGCCTGAAGAAGTGACTAACACGGTCATGTGAAAGGGGCCATAAAGAGATACAAAGCAACTTTGTTTATAACCACCTACCGACCTGCAGCGTACCCGCGTGCCACTGGAGTTCAAGTGGCTATAATGGAAGAATACCTAAAGCTGTAGACATCATCCCAGTACCGTTTTTTTTTTTTTTTAAATGCAGGCGGTCAGCTCTCTTGTAAAAGCAATCCTAGTGGCCAACTAGCCACTGGATTGCTTTTATAAAGGAGCAGGAAGGGACATTCCCCTCTCCCAACCGCGCTTCCGCTGGCTGATCAGAGAGCCGAACAAGGCCCGGATCGGCTTTAATCGGCTCTCGTTTATGGTAACCCGGAACCATTGACCTGACATCCCCTCCGATTTATCTGGATGTAAACGGCACCATTTTAGAAAAATCAAAAGCATTCGAAAATGCCAATCTTGGCATGATCAAATGCTTTTAAAAGAAGGACAGAGGAGGGATTTTGGATTCTTATAGACCCCAGATCTTTCCATAAAAAGCACCTGTCATTGCCTATTGTTGTCACAAGGATGTTTACATTCCTTCTGACAACAATAAAACTGATAAAAAAACAAAAACAAACCTAAAGTGCCCCTCTCCCCCGTGCTCAAACACAGACGGCGTGCATCAGTGCAGCGATTGTCTCGCACGTGAGGTTTTGTTGTGAACGTCAGATCACGGGTAGTCATTCTAGCACTAGACCTCCTCTGTAAACCTAAATTGCTAACCTGTAAAGACTTTTAAAGCCTCACCTATGAATAGAAACTTTGATGCCGTTTATCGTGTGCAAATTTAAAACGTGACATGTTTGGTATCCATTTACTCGGCATAACATCATCCTTTATATATATATATATCACAAAAAATCTGATTATGGTTTTTTTTGCATTCAAATAAAAAAAAAAAAAAAAATTTCCAAAACAATCCCGTTTGAAAAAACGCTGCGCAAACACCGTGTGACATAAATTTTTTATTTATTTTTGCAAAACCCACCAATTTATTCTCTAGGACCTCTGTTTAAAAAAAAAAAAAAAAAAAAAAAAAGGAATTTTCTAGCAAAAAATACAAAATTGTTACGTGTAAAGAAAAAGTGCCAGAAAAAGGCCCGGGCAGAAGGGGATAAATATACATGAGATAACAAGATACAACGTGACATTGTTTATAAACATTGATTATATGGAGGACAGAGAGAGAAACATTGTATCTTTCTATCTCCCACCTGAACAATGTTTATAAATAAGGTTACTTTGGATCTATTTCCCATCTGAACAAAGTAACCTTGTTTATAAACATTGTTCAGATGGGAAATAGAAAGATACAAAGTAACCTTGTTTACAAACATTGTAGCTTTCTATCTCCCACTTGTACAAAGTAACCCCGTTTTTATAAACATTGTTCAGATGGGAGATAGAAAGATACAAAGTAACCTTGCTTATAAACATTGTTCAGGTGGGAGATAGAACGATATGTTTATAAACAAAGTTATTTTGTATCGTTCTATCTCCCAACTGAACAATGTTTATAAACAAGGTTAACTTGTATCTTTCTATCTCCCATTTGAACAAAGTAACCTTGTTTATAAACATCGTTCAGACGACAGTGAGAGATGAAGTGGTTAATAATCAAGTTTGATGGACAATTTAGACCTCAGTAAGGACAGACGTCACCAGAGGATAGAGATGGGTGGAGTGTCTCTACCTCTTGCCAAATAAAGTTTTGCAAGTGAGACTGACATCTACACTCGACTTTGTATTTAGAGTTAGTGATGAGGCCCGGACTTCACACAACACCACTGACTAGAGTACAGCTTGGGGCTTTTGAGCGGTAACTTATCTGGCTATGTGTAGAACTACAAGTTCCAGCTTTCTTGACTGTCAAAGAAAAAAAAAGTCTTCCACTGAGGCCGCGTACACACGCGGGGACTGTTCGCCCAACTTTGTCCGCTGAACAGTGTTTCGGCGGACAGTCCGCCCGTGTGTGGGCTTTCAGCGGACAGTTTTAGCGAACAGTCTGCTGAACAAAGTTTTTCGGAAATTCCGAAAAACTGTCCGCTGAAACTTGGTTTCAGCGAACAGTCCCCTCGTGTGTAGGCTTGTTCGTCAAACTAAGTTCCGCGCATGCTCAGAAAGGATTTACACGCTGAAAGTTGTAATGCAGTGTATAGGACGTCGTATTTTCCGTCCCGTCGTACGTGCCGTTCACGTCATCGCGCACGGTTTCAGCAAACTGTTCGTTCGTCGTGTGTGGGCAAGTCCGTCCATGCTAATTTTGAGCGGACTGTTTGCTGAAACTGTTTGACGGACAAAGTTGAGCGAACAGTCCCTGCGTGTGTACGCGGCCTAACAATCAAGATGGATGGGAAGTCCACAATGCACAAGTGTGACTTCCTCCCCCCTCCATGTCTCTCCGCCGGCCCAGTTGTTCCATTTAGAAAATTGCTTCAACTTTTCCCCCCTTTTCTTTTCTTGAAGCGTCTAAGTGCGTCCGAAAGCCTAATCACCCGTGTCCATCCATATGCTCCCTGTGACGTCTGCAGGCCCGCGGGATGTGTGTTTATTCAGATGAAACAGCGGATCAGCTGGTTAACGCGGCCGCTCGACATTCTCATATTTTTTTACTAGAATGCAGATTTAGAGCATTAAGGAGGACGCCGCATAACAAGTGCAGCACAAGGCTGATAAAACCACACAGCAGATACTGCAGCCGTGCTGAAGATAGCAAAGTCTACTTCAAATCTGACCTCCGGTCTTCCCTTCAGTCTTGCACAGTTGTAGCGGCTCTTCTCCTGGACTGAAATGGCTTCCTCTGATTTCACCGCACACTGCGAGCTTCTCACAATGTGCATTAGAAGCTGCAGCAAGTCAGACAGACCCCTGCCTCATTTTATCCAGCATCATCTAGAGCTTTCCCCCTAAGCCTGATTGTCCTTGGTCTGCCCATTCAATTGTTTGGATTTCAGTTATTCCAATTATAGAGGCTTGGCATTACATGCAGTCGTGCGTACAAATTCAGCCTGCCTAGAAAATCACTTCTCCAGACTGACACCCACCCATCAAGGCATTTTCATAATTGCACAACTCCTCCTAAAAGTCAGCCCACTGCTTGCATCAGGACTGAGGGCTCCGGAGAGGAGTACTGAGGCCGGGGGCTGGGATGTATTTAGGAAACTATGAACAGCCCCCTGCCAGCCCCTCCCACCAGCCAGAATCTGCCTGTATTGCACAGAGATGCACAGAGGTCCAGTGATGACATCACCGGGACTAAAACAAAGTATGTAATGAAAATGGAAAGGTCTCATTGAAAGAAATGATCGGGGGGGGGGGGGGGGGGGGGGGTAACTAGGAATGGAAAACTGAAGCATTATGCTTAACCACTTCAGCCCCGAGCCTCTTTTTTACACTTTTTTTTTTTTTGCTAGAAAATTACTTAGAACCCCCAAACATATATGTATATATATATTATTATTTTTTGAACACCCTAGAGCAGGGGTGTCCAAACTTTTTTCAAAAGAGGGCCAGATTTGATGAAGTGAACATGCTCGAGGGCCGACCATTTTGTCTGGCATTCTTTAAACCATTAAAATTCAGTCTAAGTGTGTTCATCCGAGCACTAATACACGGCCCAACAAGAATTCTCTTGCCTTTGTGCTGTGTGTGGTGAACAGATGAGCTCGGTTGTGTTATTTGGATATACTGTATTTAATCGGCTTATACCACGCACCTTAACTTTAAAAAGGAAGTCTCAGGAAAAAATATTTAATAAAAATCTTACATTTTAAATAAAGACATGTGAAGCAAAATAAGGGTCAGTGCCCATCTGCAGCCCCCAGCGTATTGCCATGAATGCAGCCCCCAGCGTATTGCCAGGAATGCAGCCCCCCAGCGTATTGCCAGGAATGCAGCCCCCCAGCGTATTGCCAGGAATGCAGCCCCCCAGCGTATTGCCAGGAATGCAGCCCCCCAGCGTATTGCCAGGAATGCAGCCCCCCAGCATATTGCCAGGAATGCAGCCCCCCAGCGTATTGCCATTAATGCAGCCCCCCAGCATATTGCCATTAATGCAGCCCCCCAGCATATTGCCATTAATGCAGCCCCCCAGCATATTGCCATTAATGCAGCCCCCCAGCATATTGCCATTAATGCAGCCCCCACATTGCCATTAATGCAGCCCCCAGCATATTGCCATTAATGCAGCCCCCACATTGCCATTAATGCAGCCCCCACATTGCCATTAATGCAGCCCCCACATTGCCATTAATGCAGCCCCCACATTGCCATTAATGCAGCCCCCACATTGCCATTAATGCAGCCCCCACATTGCCATTAATGCAGCCCCCACATTGCCATTAATGCAGCCCCCACATTGCCATTAATGCAGCCCCCACATTGCCATTAATGCAGCCCCCACATTGCCATTAATGCAGCCCACACATTGCCATGAATGCAGCCCCCATATTGCCATGAATGCAGCCCCCACATTTCCATGAATGCAGACTCACCATTGCCATCAGTGCAGCCTGATTAGTGTCCCTCTGCAGCGTTGGAGAAGACAGGGAGGGGGTGGGATGAGCGCCGACAGACATTACAGGAGAAACTCCTGTTTCTATCGATGGCCTCTTTAATTGAAAGTCCCGCCTCCTGTGATGGACAAAACGGTTGTCCAATGGCAGCACAGGATGAGACTTCCTTTTACACAGGAAGCTGTCCTGAATCCACGGCACTCGTCCCGCCCCCTCCATGGCAGCCAGCATATCTATCATTTGTGGCCCCCGACGATCGGGGATTCGTTGGGGGCCACAAAAGGTATATATGTGAACATGACCAGACGGGCCGTCTGGAAAGCGGGCCGTGATTGGCCCGCGGGCCGGACTTTGGACATGCCTGCCCTAGAGAATAAAATGGCGGCCGTTTCTGTCACACCATATTTGAGCAGCTGTTTTTTTGGAAAAAATAAAATTTTGAATTAAAAAATAAGACAACAGTAAGGTTAGCCCAATTGTTTTTTTTAAAAAAATTTCAACATTTTGGCCAAAATTTTTTGCAACAAATTTTTAGCCTTAAAAATCTCCATAGGCGAGGCTTAAAAATGTCTACAGGACAGTAGTTTTGAGTTATAGAGGAGATCTAGGGCTAGAATTATTGCTCTCACTCTCACGATCGCGGTAATACCTCACATGTGTGGTTTAAACACAGTTTTCATATGCGGGCGTAACTTACGTATGCGTTTGCTTCTGCGCACGAGCTTGAAGGGACGGGGCGCTTTAACCACTTGCCGACCGCTGCAGGCCGATATATGTCGGCACAATGGCAGCAGTGGGCAAATGGGCGTACCTGTACGTCCCCTTTAATTGGTGGGGAGAGTGGGCGCGTACCCCGTGACTGTGCCCATGGACTCGATGTCCGCCGGTGTCCCGCAGAGGCAGAACAGGAAGATGCCTATGTAAACAAGGCATTTCTCCATTCTGCCTAGTAACAAGACAGATCTACTGCTCCCTGCCATCGGGAGCAGTGATCGCTGTCATGTCAGTGGTAGCCCATCCCCCTCCCCACAGTTAGAATCACTCCCTAGGACACACTTAACCCCTTGATCGCCCCCTAGTGTTAACCCCTTCCCTGCCAGTGTCATTTACACAGTAATCAGTGCATTTTTATAGCACTGATCGCTGTATAAATGACACTGGTCCCAAAATAGGGCCAAGTGTCCGCCATAATGTTGCAGTCACAATAAAAATCGCAGATCACCAACATTACTAATAAAAAAATAAAAATGGCAAAAAACTATCCCTTATTTTGTAGACGCTATAACTTTTGCGCAGACCAATCAATATACGCTGACTGCAATTTTTTTTTACCAAAAATATGTAGAAGAATACATATCGGCCTAAACTGAGGAAAAAAAAAAAAATATTTTTTTTAGATATTTTTCAGGGATATTCATTATAGCAAAAAATATAGCTTTTTTTTCAAAATTGACGCTTTTTTATAGCGCAAAAAATAAAAACCGCAGAGGTGATCAAATACCACCAAAATAAATCTCTATTTGTTGGGAAAAAAGGACGTCAATTTTGTAGGGGTACAGCGGCGCACGTCCGCGCGTCAGTTAAAGCGACGCAGCGCCGAATCACAAAAAGTGCTCTGGTCAGGAAGGCGGTAAAATCTTCCAGAGCTGAAGCGGTTAAAAAATTTAAATTTGTTTATTCATTTAACTTTTTTTTTTTTTTTTTTAGCAAGAAAATTAATTTTACTTTTACATTTTTTAATTTTGACACTGTCTTTCTAAAAATAAAAATTGGGGTCACTTTTATTCCTATTACAAGGAATGTAAACATCCCTTGTAATAGAAAAAATGCATGACGGGACCTCTTAAATATGAGATCTGGGGTCATAAAAACCTCAGATCTCATATTTACAATAAAATGCAACAAAAACATTTAACGTCAAAGTACTGACATACGGGTACGTCATTTTGTGTGAAGTGGTTAAGGGAATGAAATGGTGGAATCTGAGCAGACATTATGGTGTTACGACCTGAAAAGGTTCTGTTCACACCTGGGCGATTGGAATCACCGCCATTCTGCCCGCAATTCCAAATCGCAGAATGCCTGTGTGATGCCATTACTCCTTAATGGCACCCCAATTGTGCCACCATGAATCATCGCACTAGCGTCCCACGATTCCAATCGCGCAGGTGTGAACGAAGCCTTATGCCGCGTACACACGATTGGAATTCCGGCCAGAAAAAGACTGATGAGAGCTTTTCATCGGAAAATGCGACCGTGTGTATGCTCCATCGGAATTTAGCTGTCCGAATTTCCGCCAGCCAAAAATTGATAGCATGTTCTCAATTTTCCCGATGGAAAAACTTTCTATCGGTAATTTACGATCGCGTGTATGCAATTTCCATCACGCCAAAAATCACACATGCTCAGATTCAACTACGAGACGGAAGCTATTGGCTACTGGCTATTGAACTACCTTTTTCTAGTCGCATCGTACGCGTTGTACGTCACCGTGTTATAAACGATCGGAATTTGGTGTGACCGTGTGTAGGCAAGATAGCTTGAGCCGAATTCCGTCGGGAAAACCATCAGAGCTTTTTCCGACGAGAATTCCGATCGGGTGTACACGGCATTAGAGTTATGGGAGGAAGGCTGGCGGCACATGACAAACTGATCCAACAAATGCCTGTGCCTAGGCTGAGATGTCATCAGTCTGCTGCAGGCAGGAGGAAGCATTTCCTCAGTCTCCCCTTGCTTCATAGATCAGACTGCAACATTGTAACTTTGTAGCAAGTCATAAAGTTGGAGGCCGCATTAGGGGCTGATCAGTGTCAGACATTTGTGAGCACAGGGAAGAATTACACAGACACCAGGATTTACACGATTGTGAGTCAGCATTTCAGTCCAGGAAGTAGATGTGACCTCGGGTGATGCCTGAACAAATATGGGGTCATCGTTCTGGAGAGAAATGCAGATAGAGGCATTGTATGGGGTAGTAGTGTGATCTCTGTGAGAGGGAATACAATATCTGAAAGGGTTGCACTGACTCTCTCCCAATCCAGGTGGTGATAAACCATGAAGTTAGTATAATCCAAATAACTGTGTGCAGCAATATGAATAAAAGCACAAGTAAGCTGATGCTGCAAGCCTATATGCCCCATACAAAAGGAAAGAGATTTTTTTTTGCTGAATAAGCATGTGTTAGTTGCATGCTGCGACTCCCCAGAGATCCGCCCCGCCCCCAGGCCTACTGTCTCCCAAGATACAGCATGTCACCAGCCACCCGCTGCTCCCGCTAATTACTGGTTGGCAAGGCCGGCATCGAGCGCATCACCACCTGATGTTTGTTTTGTGGGCTGCATGAACAAGGCATCAGCCCACTGGTGAAATTATAGTGTGCCGCTCGAGGGGGAGAGTCAGTTACATAACACACAGGAGCGGGGGAATGTTTATTATATTTAATTCAGCCACAAATGGGGATCCTAAAGTAGTGATGAAAGGTATGAGGACAGTTCTATGGGAGGTGGTTGGACAGGGAGTTCATGCTATACGATATTGGTCTCCAAACTGCGGCCGTTCCTTGCCTTTATTCTGCCCATGGGCTCCATTTCTCCCTCTGGCACCGATGGACCACTATTCCTCCCACTGACACCATTATTGGGCCACTATTCCTCCCAATGAACCCAAAGATGGAGCACTATTCCTCCCACTGACACCAATGATGGGCCACTGTTCCTCCCACTGACACCAATGATGGGGCACTATTCCTCCCACTGACACCAATGATGGGGCACTATTCCTCCCACTGACACCAATGATGGGGCACTATTCCTCCCACTGACACCAATGATGGGCCACTGTTCCTCCCACTGACACCAATGATGGGGCACTATTCCTCCCACTGACACCAATGATGGGGCATTATTCCTCCCACTGACACCAATGATGGGGCACTATTCCTCCCACTGACACCAATGATGGGGCATTATTCCTCCCACTGACACCAATGATGGGCCACTGTTCCTCCCACTGACACCAATGATGGGGCACTATTCCTCCCACTGACACCAATGATGGGGCACTATTCCTCCCACTGACACCAATGATGGGGCACTATTCCTCCCACTGACACCAATGAAGGGGCACTATTCCTCCCACTGACACGAATGAAGGGGCACTATTCCTCCCACTGACACGAATGAAGGGGCACTATTCCTCCCACTGACACGAATGATGGAGCACTATTCCTCCCACTGACACCAATAATGGGCCACTATTTCTCCCACTGATACCAATGATGGGCCACTATTCTTCCCACTGACACCAAAAATGGAGCACCATTCCTCCCACTGACACCGATGATGGGGCACCATTTCTTCACTGACACCAATGAGGAGTAACAATTGACACAAATGATAGGGTACAATTTCTTCCACTGACACCAATGATTGGCCACTATTCCTCCCACTTACACCAATGATGCACTATTCCTTCCACTGACACCAATGATGGGGCACTATTCCTCCCACTGACACCAATGATGGGGTACAATTTCTTACACTGACACCAATGATGGGGCACAGCCGACCACAGCTGCTATGTGATCTGTTTACTCCCAAGTGACCACCAAGCTTGAAGCATTTTTACTCATTGGCCACAATTCAATCAAATATTAATGGCCCCTTCCAAACCAATACTCCCAGTGCGGACTGTTTGCTAACCACTTAAACACCAAAGGGCAGCATGTGGACCTCAGGCTGCAGGTTGAGAACCAGAGCCCAGGACCTTCTATATCGGACCCTGCAATGTTTAGCAACATGTGATCAATCAGATCGCCCAAGCACAGTGAAGTTGGGTAAAGAAAGGAGCATGCCCATCCCTGTGCGGATACCAGTCCTCAGAGGTATCGGGTAGCTAGATAAGTGCTGTAAAGGCACCGTAGGGCCTTTTCTGTAGAGCCACTGTGTGAACTTGCTTTCTAAAAACATCTAACAGGTTTGCTTTTTGGCTAAATTCGCTGCCGACAGCACCATCTTTGTTCAGCCATCACCCAGGGTCACCATCTACTTCCTGGACTGAGATGCCGATTCAGAGACGACACAATCATGCAAATCCTGCCTGTGCAGCTCATGGCTATGTTTTAAAAAAAAATGTCTGACACAGATCAGCCCCCTGCTGCAACCTCTCAGCTTGTGGCTTGCTAGAAAGTTACAGATATAAACAACAAAAGAACAACTCTCTAGGCAGAAATCTCACAGTGCATCCTACCTGCTAATGGAAACAGGTGCTGGCTCTGCATGTAGGAATGATTTGAAGAAAAGACTGGACAGCCACACTCTGTTGACACCTTTATTGAAGGCGGTTTAAAAATTCTTCTGGTACAAAGGACATCAGAGGCACAGGATCAATGGAAAGCTGACATGTTTCACACCACTATGACTAAGCACCCCATAGTGGTGTGTCAGCTTTTCATTGATCCTGTGCCTCTGGTGTCTTTGTACCAGAAGAATTTTTAAACCGCCTTCAATAAAGGTGTCAACAGAGTGCGGCTGTCCAGTCTTTTCTTCAACTGAAAGTTACAGTTAGGTCAGGGATTGGAGACTGAGGAAATGCTTCCTCCTGCTTGCAGAAAACTGATGACATCAACCCAGGTTACACAAAGTCACTGGGCGGAGATCAAAGACAGCTCTTTAATGATAAAAGGTGGAGCTTTTCTGATAAATGACACTGTTGTTGTATAATGTGACATGTCAGGAATTTACTGTTATGGAGTAAACTAACCGACAGGTTTGCTTTAATCATTGAAGCACCTCTCACTTACCATTCAGGTTTTGTGTAAATTGCTTTTTAACTTTCTATTTGGTTTGCAATCAAGAAAACAGAAGATACTGCTCACCTGCACCCTCTGTCTTCAGTAAGAACAGGTCTGTGTGGACGGTCCCTTTATCAACATCCTTCTTTATTCTCTGGAAAGAATGATTACAGTCAGAGACCACCAAAACTTAAGACACACTGGGTGAAATTATTCTGAACTGGCATCATATGTTGGCACTGCTGCCAGCTAGTAGATTAAATCTGACCTCCGGCCTTCCCTTCAGTCTTGCACAGTTGCAGCGGCTCCTCTTTTGGACTGAAATGGCTTACTCTGATTTCACCGCACACGGTGAGCGTCTCACAATGTGCACTAGAAGCTGAAGCAAGTCAGATGGAGCCCCGCCTCATTTCTTGGCTGCAGCATCATCTAGCGCTTTCCTCCCCAGCTGATTGTCGCTGGCCCACCCTTTTCATACAATCATGAAGGTTCAACGTCATATGTGGGTGTTACCTAGGGTGGTCTGCATGCAAACACAGCCTGCCTAGGAATGCCCACTCCTCCAGACTGACACCTATCCATCAAGACATTTTGATATTTGCATAACCCCTCCAAGGAGCCAGCCTACTGCTTGTATCAGGACTGAGGGATCTTGAGAGGAGTACGCAGGTAGGATGCTACCATGTTTTCAGGAAGCTATGAACAGCACTCTGCTGGCTTCTGCCACCAGGCTATGATCTGCCTGCATTGCTCAGAGACCCAGTGATGACCTCATTGGGTCTAAAATAAGAAACATAATGCAGAAAATAAGAGAAGTAGACTGCTGGTGGTTTATTTCACATATCCCATAATGGAACATTTTCAGAAACAGAATTTGATGCATACACATTGGTTGACAAGTTGTGTGAGGTCATGTGATGCTCATATTGGGCCCTTTCATGAAACTGGAAGGCTACAGATTACCTTACTAAGGTTTAAATTAATAAGTGGACAGGAAAGCGTTTCAAGATGAGGAACCGCAGTATTGGTAAATATTCTCCACCTACAATATTCTGTGATGTAAAAACCACATGCAGTTTAACAGTGGAGTCTGAGAGTCACATACATTACACTGGCTGCATGAACAGATCTTGGCTATTCATAAAAAATGAATAATTTAAAGTGGTTCTGGCCGCACAGTCTCTAAACATTTACCTCTCTCAATTCAGCGCTATCCCATCTGCAGCAACACTGTATGCTCTTCCCGATCTCACAGGAGACACAGGCAGCAGCGGGAGCCATAGGCCCTGCTGCTGTCAGTCAAATCCTGTGAAGAGAGAGTGGGGAGTGTAGCCTATGGACACACACAGCACGGCTTGGAAGAGCACCCACACAGGTACCCCTATCAGGGCTGCTGTAAGGAAACCACAGGGCCCCATACAGCCAACATGACAGGGCCCCCACCCAAATAAACACAATTTACTATGCTTCAGTTATGAATAAACACAGTGAGTGATCAGTACTGATCAATCATTGTGTTCATTCAGGAAAGGAAGGGGCTGGTAAATAAGACATATTTACTGGACCCTTCCCCCACTTTCCATCCTGAAGGTTCCTATTGTGTGCTTGCAGTTTCTGGCGGTAAGGAAAGAAGAGAAGCCGGCAGCCCTGCCAGGGTAGAGGGGGGGGGGGGGGGGGCACACAGGGGGACCTGGGCAGCAGGCGGAAATATATGATGTACAGGGAGGATGATCAGTGCGGCAGGGGAGCAATTACTAGAACCAATCCCCTGTAAAGCTCTCTTGGCAGCAGCTGAAAGCCGGTAGGATAAAGAGGGGGAGAAGCCAGCTTTCAGCTGCTGTAGAGATATCAATTTTCTATCGAATATGAATTATGATACAAATGTCCTACTCCTTTACATATATTATAGATAGGTCAATTATAATGCCACACTACACTTGACCCTCCACGTACTTCATATAAAGTCCTGCCTCCCTGTTCCCTTTTCTCTTTTGTACAGCTGCTGTAGAGAGCCACACATGGGATTGGTTTCAGTAATTGTCCCTCCGCCACGCCGATCACTCTCCCTGCCCACATCCAATTCACCCTGCTGCCTGGGCCCCCCTCTGCTGGCCCAAACCCTGTACCTTATCACTTTAATTTTGTACGCATTACCTATTCCACTATTAGAAGCAACACTGCAGCCTGTGTGCACGCACAACTCACCTGCTTGGAATAACCGCCATAGATGACCAAGCTGCCATCCTGAGTGGTGGTCATTTGACATCCGGATCGTGGTGAAGGACCTGTCCCAGATGGAGCGATCTTGGCCCACGTAAAGGTGTCAAGGTTAAATGTGTATAGGTCATTATAGTATATGTAGTCCCTAGAAACGAGCAGACACTTTTTTAACAGAAAGTAGCTTGGAATGGGCAGTAAGGCGGAGGACATCCAAGGCAGAGATGAGAAAGCACACAAACAGCAGGCAAAAAAAAAAAACCCAGCAGGAATGGGCCAGGTCGAAACGAAAAAAATAAATAAAAAAAAGTAAAGAAAAGGGCAAGCAGGAGAAAGAGGGCAGGGAGGAAAACGTAAGGCAGGAGAACAGAGGGCCCAGGTGAGAGAACCGAGGGCAGTCAGGGCTCAGGCGAGCAGAACCGAGGGCAGTCAGGGCTCAGGCGAGCAGAACAGAGGGCAGTCAGGGCTCAGGCGAGCAGAACAGAGGGCAGTCAGGGCTCAGGCGAGCAGAACAGAGGGCAGTCAGGGCTCAGGCGAGCAGAACAGAGGGCAGTCAGGGCTCAGGCGAGCAGAACAGAGGGCAGTCAGGGCTCAGGCGAGCAGAACAGAGGGCAGTCAGGGCTCAGGCGAGCAGAACAGAGGGCAGTCAGGGCTCAGGCGAGCAGAACAGAGGGCAGTCAGGGCTCAGGCGAGCAGAACAGAGGGCAGTCAGGGCTCAGGCGAGCAGAACAGAGGGCAGTCAGGGCTCAGGCGAGCAGAACAGAGGGCAGTCAGGGCTCAGGCGAGCAGAACAGAGGGCAGTCAGGGCTCAGGCGAGCAGAACAGAGGGCAGTCAGGGCTCAGGCGAGCAGAACAGAGGGCAGTCAGGGCTCAGGCGAGCAGAACAGAGGGCAGTCAGGGCTCAGGCGAGCAGAACAGAGGGCAGTCAGGGCTCAGGCGAGCAGAACAGAGGGCAGTCAGGGCTCAGGCGAGCAGAACAGAGGGCAGTCAGGGCTCAGGCGAGCAGAACAGAGGGCAGTCAGGGCTCAGGCGAGCAGAACAGAGGGCAGTCAGGGCTCAGGCGAGCAGAACAGAGGGCAGTCAGGGCTCAGGCGAGCAGAACAGAGGGCAGTCAGGGCTCAGGCGAGCAGAACAGAGGGCAGTCAGGGCTCAGGCGAGCAGAACAGAGGGCAGTCAGGGCTCAGGCGAGCAGAACAGAGGGCAGTCAGGGCTCAGGCGAGCAGAACAGAGGGCAGTCAGGGCTCAGGCGAGCAGAACAGAGGGCAGTCAGGGCTCAGGCGAGCAGAACAGAGGGCAGTCAGGGCTCAGGCGAGCAGAACAGAGGGCAGTCAGGGCCCAGGCGAGCAGAACAGAGGGCAGTCAGGGCTCAGGCGAGCAGAACAGTGGGCAGTCAGGGCCCAGGCGAGCAGAACAGTGGGCAGTCAGGGCCCAGGCGAGCAGAACAGAGGCAAACAGAAGGCAGTAATTGGGCAGTCCAGGGCAGTGAAGAAACAGACGAGAGGACAGGGAAAGGGCAAGCAGGAGAACAGATGACTACAAAGGGGCAGGTGAGAGCACAGGGGGCAAGGAAGGGGCAGGTGGAAGCAGAGGGCAAGTAAAGGAACAGAGGGCAGTGACGGGGCAAGCAGGGGGGGGAAAAAAAGGGCAGAGGTGGGGTGGGAACAGTGTGTGTGAGGCAGGCAGAAGAGGATTAGGGAAGGGTAGGCAGGAGAACAGAGGGCAGGGAAAAGGCAGGCAGAAGAACAGAGGACAGGGAAGAGGAAGGCAGAAGAACAGAGGACATGGAAGAGGAAGGCAGAAGAACAGAAGACATGGAAGAGGAAGGCAGAAGAACAGAAGACATGGAAGAGGAAGGCAGAAGAACAGAGGGCTTAGAAGAGGCAAACATGAGAACTGATGGTAGGGAGAGGAGGTATACTCTTAGGATTAGGACAGGCATGAGTTGGTAGGACACACCGACAGGCTCACCTTGTGCTTTCATGGAATCCTCCAAACACGATCAGTTGTCTCTTGGTATAAACCATGCGGTGCCCACTTCTTCCAGAGGGGCCTCCAGTAGCCCTACATATGAAAAAACAGGTCAGTCAGCACTTTGGTTTACCAAGCTGGAAAAGCTGATTAACAGGAACAATATGGGGCCGATTTACTAAAACTGGAGAATGCTAAATATGCTGCAGCTCTTCATGGCAGCCAATCAGCTTCTAACTTCAGCTTGTTCAATTAAGCTTTCACAAAAAAAACAAAACAAAAAACTGCACGCTGGTTTCTATGCACCATTTTTCTTTTTCTATGAACCACACCAGTTTTTGCACGCTCCAGTTTTAGTAAATAAACCCCTATGTGAAACAGAGCCTAAAAAGAATAAAAAGAAAAGAAAAGAGAAAAGAAAAAAAAAACGTATAAAAATGTATTGAGAAACCAGTGATGGAAGACACTTCCATATCATTTCCCCACCTGTCTACTTGTGTTGGCTAAAAATTCAAAAGGACAATGTTTGACAGTATCATATTGCTGGGAAATAATTATTTTAGGGCTGCTCTGATTCTTAGCATATCCTTATATATTTTTTTACTCCCTAGAAGACTATAGCATGTATTTATATCAGGTTCAGAGTCACTTCTATTTTTCTCAGGTATTTATCTATCTTTCCTGCATCTGGAACAGATGAAAGCTTCTCATCCTGAAGTATCTGGAGAGACACCTGCAGGAAGGACGGGATCTGTCACATCTGTCCTAGCAACCAAGCGCTTCACGACGGCAGGCGGACCAGATGGGATGAGCGCTCTGCAGAGCTCCTCTGGCGCTGCACTTGTCACCTGTGCACCTGACACCTGGCCAGCCCGGGGACCTCCGCACAGCTTCCAGAACCAATCACTGCTAGATAAGCAGCCCCCTGGGAACTGCTGTTGTTGTGGTGATGGTAGGCTTGACACAAGGAGGAGACAATTAACTACATACAGAGACCCGGTACACAATTAGAAGACTGTGAAAAGAATACAACAGGTCCTGACATCTAGCCAATTAGTCCATTACAAATTCTGCAGAGATCCCAGCTGTTTAAATTGAGCATCCAGCTATAGTAAGAAAACAAATCCCCCAGTTCGGCTCAATACAAATTGCTTCGCTTTAGCAAACTTTACAGAGTCCTACATGCTCCTGCCCTGTAGATACTGATCGCAGAACAGTGCAGGCAATGAAACTTTACAGAATGAGGACCGAGACCTAGCGCTATGTTCACATTTTATGCGTGTCAGGAACGTGTGTAAAATCATGCCTCTCCAGACATACAAAATCATGCTGATTATTAGCAGATGCGTGGCTGAGCCACCAATTCCTAATGGCACCCCCATGTATCTAACATTCAAATTTTCATGTGTGCATGGACACACAGGCTAACATGGAGGGCGGTTTAAAAAATAAATAAATAAATAAGTCAAAACACCTGTAAAACAGTGATTTTTGAGCTGCAGTGTGCATAAAGGCCTTTGGGTAACAATGACTTTCGCAGTGTGAAAAATCAGGGCAAGAAGTGTTTTTGATTTTCTATATTATTTGGCTGGTCATCACAGATACTGAATGGTTAAGCACAGCTACCTTGCAGCACTGCAATCCCAGATTTCTTTCTTACTCCAATCATAAGCAAAATGGAGTTTGCACATTTCTTGCAGGTGTTCCAGCTAATTCTTTGGACCCAAAATCTTACTGGTAGGTTGAATGGTGTGCTGAATTTCCCACACCACAATGTCCAACCTCACATTCTTGGCAGGAAAGCAGGGAGGGGAAATGAACACTGTGCTAGCAACCTGTGTCCACAAGAACAGTCACCTGTCACAGCCAAAGCAGCAACTGCCACCTGATGTGCCTAGAAATGTGTGAAGCACTAAACTCTTGTCAGTCCTTACTTGATATGCTCCCACGTCTTGGTGGCGAGATGAAGCACCCACAGGTCCTTGTAGTGGTAAAACTGCTCCCCATCAGGAGATGCAAATTCTCCTCCGAAGACCCAGATCTGCCCACCGGCCTGCGGTACTGCCACTGCCTAGGAGGAAGACAGAAGAGAGCAAAAGGTCACAACAATCACACTATGAACCTTTTTTTGGAGGGGGGATCCCAGCAGTGATAGAGATAGTGATAAAAACCTGAGTTTGCAAGGAGGCAAATGCCAAAAGCATAAAATATAAAAGTCAAGATTCAATTTCATTCCGACTTATGTCATAAGCAGCCAATATATTTCAGGGCTTAAAAGGTTCCCTCCTTCACCAGGGCTACAAACACCACAAAGGATTATGATCAGTATATAGTATTGACTGGTGTAAGTGGTATAGGATATCTGGCATAAACACATAATGTTATGCAATACAAAATTTGGAAGTCAGGTACAGATGGACACACAGTGTGTGTGTGTGTGTGTGATTATATTTATATTTTATTATTATTATACAGGTTTTATATAGCGCCAACAATTTGTGCAGCGCTTTACAACATGAGGGCAGATATTACAGTTAACATTACAATTTGGTACAAGAGGAATCAGAGGGCCCTGCTCGTTAGAGCTTACAATCTAAAAGGGAAGGATCAACTGATACAAAAGGTAATAGCTTGGGGGGGGGGGGGGGGGGGGGGTGAGCTGATGGAGGAAGTAAAACAGTGTTAGTTAGAAGCAGGATAGGCTTCTTTGAAGAGAAGGGTTTTTTAGGGGACAGTCGGACAGATTGGGGTAGGGAGTTCCAAAAGGATGGGAGAAGCTCTGGAGAAATCCTGTAGGAGAGCATGGGAGGAGGTGACAAGGGAGGTAGAGAGCAGGAGGTCTTGGGATGACCGAAGAGAGCAGCTTGGTTGGTATTTTGGGACTAAGTTAGTGATGTAACTAGGGGCAGAGTTATGGATGGCTTTGTAAATTTTTGTTAGTACTTAGAATTTTATTCGTTGGGTGAGTGGAAGCCTATATATATATATATATATATATATATATATATATATATATATATACGAATATTTTTTTCTTCTATTTTTAAATAAATTTGAGGGCAGCAATCTATGTATTTTATATACTGTAAGTAACACGTAGATCAACTATAAAAAGGAAGGGTAGAGAGAATTAAAAATTAATAAAAATCAGGTACAGCTTTTCAATACAACAGTTTTAAAAAGGGTGGGAATACATCAATCAATATACTTGGTGGGAACAATTTGGTAAATCCTCAATGTAATACATAAGTGCATATGGAACAAATGCAATAGGATCCAAAGGGCTGAACACTTGAAAACCAGATCCACTTTATTAATAATGTTCAAAACGCCATGTACAGCAAAAAGTAGACAGAACCAAGTAACACAGTCACAGTCAGGGTTTCGTGGCGATAGCGCTTATTTATGACTAGTGACTAGTCATAAATAAGCGTTAGCAGAGCAAGATGCATTGACTGTGTTTCCTTGCTCCCACAGTGAAGATTATTAATGAAGCAGATCCACTTTTCAAGTGTGCAGCCCTTTGGATCCTATTGCAGTTGTTCCATATGGCTGGATGAGCGGTGCTTGCACCTGAATACACAGGCGGTGAAATGGATTGTGTGGGGGACCTACCTAGAACAGCAACATTCACATTTAAATACGAAAGTGAAACTTTGTAAAAACAAGACTTTTTATGGAGTGAACTGTACTGTAGATACATCTATTCACACTGTACTGCTGAACTATAAAACCTGACAGGGGTTCTAACCCCCTCAACACGATCCAGAAAAAGAAAAAGAAATATTACACTCTAAGTGCAAGGCACTGCAGTGACAGCCCCTCTGGAACATGTCTATGATGCCTAGCACTCAGAGTATTTTCTCAGTCTTAGGACATCTAGTGGTAAAAATGAATTACTGCAGGGGACAGTGGCTTTACTGAGTTTGGTGGTCTTACTGACCAATAAGGAGGCTTGAAAACAGAAAAGAATTGAGGATTTTTTTCTTTGTACGCTTTTACTTCGTAAAATAAAAAAATAATTTTTTTTTTTTAAATGAATATTTTATTGGGCTAATTATATCATACATGCCAGGAGCTCCGTATTAATAAACATCTCCGCACGCCAGAGGGTCTTCTGAGAGCAGGCGCTGTACACATTTCTCTGTCAATCAAGTCTATTAGCCTGAGCGGCATACAGATAATTGTCACGGCAGACAAACTGCTGTACTCGTTCAGCTCCAGCGCCTCCATCTAATACAAGCAGCAAATGAGGCTTCGCGGACGGCGCGGCTGCTCACACTCATGTTTATGAGCATTACATGCATGACATAATAAGTGCAGCTGTCTCACTTCCACACACAACACCTCCAATGCCATCACATCTTTAGGAATTATTCCTGAATAAACAGAAGGAGAAGAGTTCCTGCCATTCCAGGAACTATTTTGCTTAAAAGGGACCTTTCCAAGAAACCAGTTGGGTCGATGTTAACACAATGTCCCCACCTACTCTTATTCACGTTTATTAAAGAGACCCTGTCACCTTCCCCATACAGAGGAAAGAGACAGTTTTGGACACTGACCGTGCCCCAAAAAACAAAACAAAACACATTATCTGTCCTGATTGCTGCCGCTCTCCCCTTGCACTTGCCAGAAATTCCCAACTGTCAAAATGACAGCCGGGTGTTGCTGTGTATATACAGGAGCTGTAGAAGCTGCTGTCAAAAAAAACTGGCACAGTGTTAATTAAAATTATTCAGACAGATACAAAATAACATTGTTTATAAACATTGTTCAAACAGGAGATAGAGAGAGATACAAAGTAACATTGTTAATAAACATCGAGGCCTCGTGCACACAGGAGGGTTTTGCAAACTCTCTCAGAAGCCTTTCCTGCCTGCAGCAGCGTTTTAGAAAAAAGAAACAGCTGTGGCTTGTAAATGTGTCTAAAACCTTTAGGCACATTTACAGGTGTCAAGCACTTGGGCAATAATTCATTATAGTTGTCCAGATTAATAAATCATTTTGGCCATTGAACTGAATTAATGTTCAAGCAATAAAAGCGCCTAACGTTATCACACGTTCAGATGCGTTTACAAGCATCAAGTGTTTTATCTTCCAAAACTCTGCTGCTCCTGGACGCACTGGCAGAGGGGTTTTTTTTTCCTGCCTTTAAAAGCTGCTAAAAGTCTATGTGTGCATGGACATATAGGCTAACATGCAGGGGAGTTTAGAGGCAGGAAAAAAAAAAAAAAAAAAAAAAAGACGCCTGACACCCCTAGAAGCAGCTGTAAAAAACGTCCAGTGTGCATGAGGCCTGATCAGATGGGAGAGTGATACAAAGTAACATTGTTTATAACCATGGATCACACAGGAGTTAAACACAAAGTCATGGACTGGAGATGGAGAGATACAAAGCAACGTTGTTACTTTTGAATCTGCTCCATTCACCTGCAGATTAGAAGGATGAGCTTCTCTCTGCATACTAGGTCAGTTACAGCAACCTGACAGAAAAAGAATTTTTTTTAAATAGGTTCCAATTAAAATCCTTATTAACCCTTAGTTTACCCCAATCAGCCCTAATTAACGCCTTCTTACCCTTCTCCCCGTATCCTTCCAATTTCTTTAAATACTGAAATAAAGTTTTTTCTGGTTTTGGATACTTTTTTTTTTTTTGTCTATGGATTGCATAGAGAATAATAGCGTTTTTGCAGAACAATATCACCAAAAGAAAAAAACTTTGCTTGCCCTGGACAAGTAAAAAAAAAAAAAAAAAAAAAAAGTTGGCATATGTACTACCTTGGTATCTTAAGAAACAAATAAGAAATGTAAAATAAATAAATAAATAAATAAATAAAATAAAAAAAAAGGGATGGCTGCCCTGGGCACAGAGTGTATTGTAGGGTTGGGGGCGCTGCAAGTTCCTTCTACTATGAGGCTGACAGGAGAAGTGACAGGGGTATCACTACTTCCGTCAGCCAAGCACTGGAAGCAGCAAGGAGAGGAGAAGAGCAGGGAGGAGGTGCGGACTGTGCTCGCTTTCCCCTTCCTCCTTTATAAGCTCACACATAATGAAGGAGGACGCAATTTAGCATCTTTGCCCTGGGCACTGGGTGTGAAAGCTGAATTTCTTAAAGTTCACTCTCTGACCCAGTCAAACTAAACTTTTACACCTCTCCCCAATTGCTCCTCTTTCTAACTTTTGTTAGGGCTTATAGAAAGTAATGAGATCCATCATGTGCGAGTGTTCAGGTCTAGCACTGCATTGTAGGGGATCATATGCTACCCATACCCATCATGTGTTTTACAATGGAAGGAGGAGCTGTGGGGGAACATTGTGAGGAGGAGTAGTAGAAGTAGCTGATAGGTGGGCTTTAATGAGACCCTGCCAACATATACAGTATGTATTTTTCAAATATTTGTTCATTAGGTCTGCAACATTGAAGTCAAAAGACCAAATACACTACAAATCTTTGCTGGGGGGATGGGGACGCCATGCCCCATACAATGCGACTCCATGTAAGACATCTGGAAAAGACAGAGATAAACTGGAAAAGCATAAAGAAAAAAAACAGTATTTGGGGAAGCATGATCTACAAATGAATACTATTGTAATTGTAGCCTGCTACAGATAGAAACAGAAAATGAATAAAAATAAATAAAATAAAAAAAGGAATTACAAAAAACTTATGTAGCAATAAAAAGTTACATTGGTGTAAAAAAATAACCAAAAAAAAAAAAAAAACCACAACAATACTAATTATCAACACCCTTCCCCCATCCCTACGAGATCAATAGCCCCTCCGCTTCGGTGTTTCCAATATTTGTGCTTATTTTAGAATTATGATCCTTTTACTGATGTTATACAGCACTCAGGAGCCTGCTAGCAGTCTATAATTTCATAAAATAATGAATGCCGACATGTTATTTGCTCAATGGATTACATGTGAAATGTTTTCATTTCCTGCGCTGAGCCCGGTAGCAGTACTCGCTTTAGAAGGACCTTCAGAGCTAAAAACAAGTCAAAGTAACAGTAATTAAAAAGGAAAACGGATGTTGTCATGGAGATATTAAGTGCTAATGATACCGTTTCGGGTTGCATTATATAGCACTTTACAAACTGTGGTTTTTAATTAAACACCAGAATACTGAATGAACTTTGTTCTATAGGGAAGGTGTTTTTGTTTTAAAGTGGTACTAAAGCAAAAAAAATTCTCACCTTCATACACATGGGTCAAACACAAGGCCTGCATCTGAATCAGGCACGCCAAGGCCATTTCATGAGGCCCTCGCACCTCTCTTGCAGCTTCGGTACCTCCCCTCATCTTGTCTCTGTAGTCGGCAACAGAGAGGACAGAACTACTCCTACAGATCCTGCACCTCTCTTTGTCTCCTCCTCCCCTGATCTTGTGCAACTGACTCCAGCCCTCCTCTGGTACTCCTCCAGATCTAGCCCTTTCTGCATCCCAGCTTTGCCCCCAGCTTCTTCATGGCAGCAGCACAAGGTGGGGGAGGGGGTGCACTGTTATGTATGGGAGTGTGGAGGACTCTTGACTTCCAATGGTGGGGAGGGAGGCTTTTGACATCTGATGTAAGGGGGGTGGGGGAACTATAAACATCTGCTTATAATTATTATGAGAATAATATAATTCTATGCCAGTTCAAAAGGCGGGTTTGCCAACCACTGGTATCATCCTCAATAAAATTTTATTGGAGGCTGCGAGGACAGAACACCATTGTAGAACCATATTCTCTTTGAGACGCCCCCCAATAAAGCTTCTTGTAGATAATACCAGTGGTGTGCGACCCTCTTTTTCAGACTTACATTGTCTGCTACAGGAGTGTGAGTGGGCTTCGTTCCAGTCTGCACCTGCCCTTCACAGCTTACACCACCCAGTTTTGTGACATTAGCAATCGATCAATTGATCGAGCTCTGGGGGTTGTTGGCCGACTGGGGGGGGGGGGGGGGGGGCGGTCGCTGGTTGGGTGAGGGCTGTGTGAAAATTGAGCCGGAGCTACCACAGTAAACAGGTACAACATGTGTAGGGGGATTTGTTTCACCACTTTAATGCAGGGCATTACTAAACTATATTACCAACCACGTGCTTCAAAAAAATAAATAAAAAACCCATTGAAATCCATGCGTGTGGCGCCCTGCATGTAGATTAGGGGCGGGCGCAAGGATTAAGGGGGCGTATGAGCAGCCGCCACTGCCTGTTTATCTGCAGTCTTCTCTACATCCGTTTAAAGTGCAGAATTAATAAATCTTGTCTGAGCGGTCAGAAAATACGAGGCGGAGAGCTGAAATTCCACACTGCAGAGTTTACTGAGGAGAGCTCTGAGAGCCGATTGCAGAGAACAGATCTAGCCCACCTTCAAACAGCACACAGGAACGGAACTGAGGCTATCCATTTGCTGGAGGTCCCTCCACTGTCACCTTTTTTTCTCTTGATGTCAGGAAAACGTGTCAGAAACGATTCATGCAGATAGCAGAATAATGAAGCCACAGACAGAAATTACACTTAAGCCCCACACACACACCATCAGATTTTCTGCTGATTTTTTCCTTCAGATTTACCAAAACCATGTAGTTAGTAGAAGGGCCTGCCTGATTGCATACAAATTGCAACTCCTAAGGTTTGACCTCATATTATATGGTTTTGGTAAATCTGAAGGAAAAAATTTTTTTTTTTGCAGAACATCTGATAGTGTGTTAAATGAGACAAGTACACACTATAGTGGGATAAGCTTTGTTCACATTTCATGTCTGAGGTTTAGAACCACTTTAAAGAGGAAGTAAACCCTGATGGGTTTTACTTCCTCTTTATTCCCCTGCAAAGTAAAAGCATAATGGGCTACTATGTATCGCATGCTAGCCCATTATGTTGCACTTGCCTGCAAAATGAAACCCGTGATCATCCCCAAGGTCCCCGCTAATGGAAGCATCCATCTTCACCCCTCTTCCTTCCGGGGCCGTGGACTCCGGCTCTACGACTGGTCAGGGCACAGCCCTATAAAAACTGAAGGATCGTGCCCTTTCTTCAGTGTGCATGTGCCAATGACGGCGGCGCAGGAGTACATGGTAAATATCTCAGTACCTACAGGTAAGCCTTATTATAAGTCCTACCTGTAGGTAAAAGTGGTGTGCAAGGGTTTACAACCACTTTAAGGTAAAAGGCATTTAAACATTGGCATCTAAATGGATACCCCCTCAGCATACAGCTTGCTATGGGGCACTCACAGAAGAGGAGGAGTGGACAGCTTCCTCCAGAAGAGGAAGAAAGGGGCTGCTCTGTGCAATACCATTACAGTGCAGGCAAGTATAACATGTTTTATATAATTGTAAAAAAATTGTCTTTACAACTGCTTTAAGCTTTTATTTCGGCATGCTTTATGTTTTAATAATAGTTTACTTACTGCCCCATCCAAAATCACACATTATTATTATACATTTACATAGCCCTGACATGTATAGCAGTGCTGTACAGAGAACACCAAGCCAGTCACAGCAGTCTCTGTACCAGAGGAGCTTACACTCCAATTCCCCCCATCCCACCACAGTCACACGCTATTACTATACATTTATATAGCTCTGACATATACCACAGTACTGTACAGAGAACACTGAGCCAGTCACATCAGTCTCTGCACCAGAGAAGCTTACACTCTACAACCCCCCCCCCCCCCCAAAAAAAGGATCACAAACTATTACTATTCTACATTTATATAGCTGCAACATATACTGCAGTGCTGTACAGAGAACACTGAGCCAGTCAGTCACATCAGTCTCTGCACCAGAGGAGCTTACGTTCTGAATTCAGCTCATAGTCGCACACCTGGCTGATGTTTACTGGTACTGTCATCTATCATGCTGTAATATATTTTTTTCCTTTTACTGATGCAGAAGATCCACATAGGCGACCTTCACCTGTGTATTATTGATAGGAGATTCTGTGGTAGAGTCGCCACCTGCTGGTCGATGGCAGCACACAGTTCTGGTGCAGGAGATATTTCCAAGTTTTGCACAGACCGAGCACTTTGTGTTTTCTGTTCTGTCCCCTTTTGAGTAATTTAGATATCTGGGAAACCCCTATTTTTACCTGCTTTTAAAGTGGACCTTCACTCACACAAAACACTTTTTAGCTTTACAGTCAGGGCAATTATGGGAGGGGGTCATGTGCCTTGGGCACAGTGTTTCTATAGGAGGGGGAGCATGTTGGGACCTTCAGCCGGTCTCTCTCCGACAGATGTGATTGCAGTGTCACTATTGTTAGCATTCTTCTTTCCCGTCCAGAATGCAGCAGTAGTCAGTACCACCACCTTCGGCACTAGCCCCGAGCTCTTGCAACTTTTACCTATTGTCAGCTTCCTCTGCCAACAGGTTTATCAAGGAGCATATATAATATATAATAAGAGATTTTGTAATAAGTCTGCTGCTTTGCTGAACGCCTACGGCTCCTCTCGTTACTTAGAGAAAGTGACGCCCACTCTTCCCGGGTACGCCGATCTCCACAGCTGACAGTGGGCGGAAGGAAATCCCAGATTCCCTGACAGGATCGCTCTAACAAAGAATTAGCTTGTCATCTGGAGGGCGCAATTAAACTGTTAGTTGCCACAGCAAAAAAAAAAAAAAAAAAGGTCATCTATGAGACACAGCCCACGGGGCAAACCTCGAGGCAGCATCTGTAGGCATGGGCAAAGTGCCAATTGTTGAACTACAACTCCTAGCATGTCCTGCCACTCAATGGCATTTGGCAACGCAATTTTCATTTGTGAAACAATCTTGGATAAGGTGAGAAAACCAAACAAAATAAAATAAAAAAAGGGATTACCTGTGTTAGTGCAAAATCTGGTGCAGCTATGCATGGTAGCCAATCAGCTTCTAACTTCAGCTTGTTTAATTAAGCTTTGACAAATAAACCTGGAAGCCGATTGGTTTCTATGCAGAGCTGCTCCAGATTCCGGATTCTCCAGTTTTAGTAAACCAACCCAACACGGTTATCTTCTATACAGATTAGAGCTGCACAATTAATCATCAAGAATCGTTATCACGATCTCGACTGAAGTGTTTCACAATTCTTTCTATGCAAAGAATTCTCTCTGCTCTTCTAAAGCCACAGACCTCAAAAGAAAGGAAGAGAAACACTGGGCAGTCTGCCAAGAATCAAAACATTCTTTATTAGTTGAACTTAAGTATAAACATTGTAACAATTTGTCAATGGAATAGACTGTGTGTAAGTGAAAAAAGTTTAAAGTGTAAAGCCTCAGATATAAATAAAAAAAAAAAAAAAAAAAACCTGCAAGACAAAGGCATAATGAGCTAGTATGCATAGCATACTAGCTCATTATGAATTACTTACCTGAGATCAAAGCCCCTGAAGCGGTCCTCGTTCCTCTCCTCCGATGCTCCCATCTATCCCGGAGTGACTTCCGGGGATCGCGGCTCTGACGCTGTGACTGGCCAGGGCTGCAATGACGCCACTCCCGCGTGCTGGTGCCGCCACGGCATGATCGCCATTAGAAACGGCATGCTCAGTGTGCGCCTGTCCCTGATGTATATGGGGCATGCGCATAGACATCGGTGCTGCTCTTTGTGCAAATATCTCCTAAACCTTTTAGGTTTGGGTTTTTAGGCTTTTAGATTTGAGAGACATTTCTTGCACCTACAGGTAAGCCTTAAAGGGATTGTAAAGCAATTTTTTTTTAAATAACAAACATGTTATACTTATCTCCACTGTGCAGCTCGTTTTGCACAGAGTGGCCCCGAACCTGGTCTTCTGGGGTCCCTTGGCGGCTGTCTCGGCTTCCTCCCGCAGGTACTTCTCACGTTCATGCGAGCACCCTTGCATGGTGAGAAGCACCTGCGGTGTGCGCTCCCGTGATACAGCCGGCAGGCTATAGCCTCTCGCTGTATCACTTGGCCGCGCCGCGTCATTGGATGTGACTGGCAGCAGTGCGAGCCAATAGCTGCACTGCTTTCAATCCATCCACTCTAGCCAATCAGTGGCCAGGCTGAGTGGCGAAGAGGGCGCCGGGGGGTGAGTGTGGGACTTTGAGGAATCAGGTAAGTAAAACGGGGGGGGGGGCACCGGCACTGTCAGATGTTTTTTCACCTTAATGCATTCTATGCGTTAAGGTGAAAAATATATTTATCTTTACAACATATAAACACTATAATATATATATATATATATATATATATATATATATATATATATATATATATATATATATATATATATATATATATATATATATATATATATATATATATATATATATATATTATATATCCCGTATTTATCGGCGTATAAACACACACTTTTTTTCCCCCTTGAAAGCAAGGGAAAATCGTGGGTGCGTGTTATATGCTGATTTTGAGGAAAGGAGCGATGGAGCCGAGATACACAAAGCCGAGTGTACTTCGGCTAGACTCGGCTCCACCTCCACTGATTGCGAGAGGAGCGAGCGCCACCTACATACAGAAAGCTGAGTGTACTTCGGCTAGACTTGTCTCCTTTCGTAGTCCCGCCCCTGACTGTGAACAAAACCAAGTCTAGCCGAAGTACACTAGGCTTTGTGTATCTCGGCTCCGCTCGCTTCTCTCCGCTCAGTCAGCGGAGATCGGCTCCAAGTTTAAAGTGGTTGTATACTTATTTTTTTTTACTTTTACCTACAGGAAAGCCTATAATAAGGCTTACCTGTAGGTAAAAAAAATATATATATTCCCCTCGGTATGCGCCGCTGACTGCAGCGGCGCATGTGCACAAGGGGATTCTCGGCTGAAAGCCCGGCAGTCGCTGGACCCGACCAGGATGAAATCTCCCGCGTGCATGCGCGGGAGTGACGATATCATGGCTCCGGCCACTCACAGCGCCGGAGCCGCGATACCCGGAAGAAACGCAGAGGGAGCATGTCAGCTCCCTCGGCGTGGATCGGGCCAGATGTTGGGGCCTCGTTCTAAGGTAAGTATTTCATAATGAGCTAGTACTAGCTCATTATGCCTTTTCCTTTGCAGTTGGCAAAAAAAAAAAAAAAAAACATTAGCGGGTTTACTACCGCTTTAAATAAGGGCGATGCTGCAAAGATACTAACAATGCTGGCTGCAAAGGCACTGGGCAAGGCTGCAGATGGACACTGACAAGGCTGCAATGATGGACAAGGCTGCATTTAAATGCAATTTTTTTCCTTAAACTTCCCTCCTAAAAGTTTTTTTCCTTAAAAATTCCCTTCTAAACTTGGGGTGCGTGTTATACGCTGATAAATACGGTATATATATATATATATATATATATATATATATATATATATATATATATATATATATACACATATACACATACATACATACATACACACACACACACACAAAAAAAGTCTTCTTTTTGTTTATCTTGCAAAAAATTAAAATTAAAATAAAAAGTCTACTTGTGTGGGGAAAAAATAAATAAAAAATTATGAGAATTTCATTTGTGTACAGTACTGCATGACTGAGCAATTTCCAGTTAAAGTAGACCAGTGCCAAAATGCCATGGTCATAAAGGGGTTAAAACCTTCTGGAGCTGAGGTGGTTAAATGGACTTGGCACTGCCAAGGAAACGGGAGAAGGGTCTTACCTGATGCGCACAGCGTCGAGGTGGTGGGTTTGGGACGTCGATTTTATTCCAGCTGTTCTTCTTTATATTGTAAATATACAGCTCATTATACAGAAAGGTCTGAAATAAATAAAAGACAAAAATATTAAAAACAGAATACATTTCCTGACCCTAAAATAAAAAAAAATATGTTGGATTGTAAAAAAAATCTAAACAAACAAAAAAACATACCAATATATACTGTATTTGCTACACAAACCAATGACGAGATCTGTTTCCAGGTATGGCCTCAGATTGGGTGGCCCTGCCGGCCTTATACTGTCCTGTGGCTTCACACAGAGCCCAGGACTGTGCGATGAGAAGTAGGATGAATTGTTGGCATTTGTATAGATTTTAGAAGGACTGGTGGGGGGGGGGGTTTGGGGTGTAACACAGGCTAGCATTAGGTTATGGTTTATTTAGATGTTTATATAATATTCCCTTAATCCCTTGCAGCACTTTTGAACAGGGATTTCTGGGCATGACTTCTCTCTGGTCAGTCATTCTTTGCCATCCCTTGCAAGGCCTCCAGAAGTCTTCAGAGATCATGGGGCATTAATAATTGAATTTAGAATGATTAGGGTGTTTAGGCGTGTACCAATTACATTGCACCACTAGAATAGAGTGCCTTGAAAAAGTATTCACACCCCCTTGAAATTTTCCACATTTTGTCATGTTACAAACAAAAACATAAAATATATTTTATTGGGATTTTATGTGATAGAACAACACAAAGTGGCACATAATTGTGAAGTGAAAGGAAAATTATAAATGGTTTTCAACATTTTTTTTTACAGAGAAATATGTGAAAAGTGCGGCGTGCATTTGTATATAACCAGCCTGCTGGTTTTACTTACAATTATCGGAGAAGACAATTGCTCAGCAGGAGGGATTGCCCTGTCAACACGGTCTGTCTTGATGTGGGACTAGTGCAAAAAAAATTTTCTGCAACCTGTGACTGCAGGAAAGAAATTTGCACCATCTGAGGTCTGCCTTAATCTATCAGTGAGACTGGATTGTGCCTTTAAAAGCCTGAAGGAGTCTGATCCACACGGGTTTGGCATAGGTGAGGAGGCAGATTTATTCATTCCCACCATGGGGGCTGACACTGATCTGCAGATTAGAGCACACAACACGCCACAGCCTGCAGGCAATCAGAGCCCATTAAATATTAACAGGGAGCTGACACTCGGAGACCAGTAATGGGCACAGATTTCTATTGGTTTATGTTTCAGCGCTGGGAGGGGGGCGGTATTGACGTCTGGAGGGGGTTCGCTTGGAGTCTCGCAGGATGTGAAATATTCCAGGAACTCAGATCTGTCAATGTCCAGGGCAAAAGAATTACAACATACAGTATACATACATTTCAGCGTTTTCTAATACCCTGTCCTGACAAATGCATTTTCACACATTGCAAAATACACGGTGCACCAATTACCCCACACATAGAATATGAATCAGAATTACAGTCACAATTACAATATACTTGGAGCTCAAAAGAAAAATTCCAGGTATGGATATTTTATACTTAGTTATATTGATCCATTGGACCAACTACACTGTCAAAAAAAAAGTATGTGAACCCCTTGGAATGAACTGGTTTTCTAGCGTATTTTGACATAAAATGTGATCCGAGTCATAAGAAGAGACAAACACAATGTGCTTCAAGTGGGTTGTAAAGGCAGAAGTTTTTTTTTTTTTTTTTTTTTTTTAGCTTAATGTAATACTTGCCTGAGCCCCATCTCTATCCAGCAATGTGTACGAGTGCCTCGGCCGTCCAGAATTCTTCCTCCCGATTGGCTGAGACACAGCAGGGGCGCCATTGGCTCCCGCTGTTGTCAAAGTCAGATAGCCAATGAGGAGAGAGGAGAGAGAAGGAGTAGGGCCAAACCGCGGCTCTGTGTCTGAATGGAGCTGTGACTCAGGTCGGGAGCCCCCTTAGCAAGCTACTTGCTGCAGGGGCACTCAACAGGAGAGAGGGGCTATGAGCGACGGCGAGGGACCGGAGAAGTGGAGGATTGGAGAGGGAGGGAGAATCAGGAGACCGGACTAAAGTAAACGTATGGCTAACTAATAGCACTTGTGCATTCTATGTTCTGCTAATGAATACTTAAAAGCTTAAAGTGAATGTCTGCATTTAAATTTAGGAGAGCGTTTTCCCTCTGCTTGATGCTACATTGCAATGAAATAAGTCTGTATAAATATTAGCATAACAATAATAGGTGATCATGTTGGGCTTGCACAGATACATGACGGTGATATTTGCATAGGCTTGCCATTACTAAAACTCTACATGACATTGCACTCACCCATGTGACTGTCGCTCACAAAGTAAATGAAAGTCAATTAAAATCAATCGATGCATCTTTCAGGAAGAAATGTTTTTTTTATCTTAAACATTTTGTTTAACTTTAAATAGAAATTATATCAGCTGCATCCAAGTTGCTCCGTCCTGCAGCCTCTCTCCAGGATCAGATGCTGGCAGAGAGGTAGGAGAAGGCAGCTCTGTGCTGCGAGGCATCCTATTGGACATCTCACAGCTCAGTCACTAGAGCTGTTGCAGACTCCCTCTGAGACGCAGAAGAGACATCCTTGTATTAGGAAGAAGAGGACTGACTGCTCTGCACAGTGCTCTGTAACTGTGTAGAGATGGCACTGTTAAGAAAATGACCTTAAGCTCCGGAGGTCTGCAGATCAGGCAGATCTGCACCATTACCTGTAACAGTGATCCATGGCTGCAGGAAGAGGCAGGACAGAGCTGTATCAAAACTGGTGCTAAAGCCCACAGGGAAGGGCCAGAGTCCTGGCGCCATTTTAAAACTTGATTTGGGACAAAAATTGTCAATGATACAATATGACAAAGAATCAAAGTCAGATGTACTGAAATATAGCACACTGGTGCCCCCAAGTGGCCAAAAAAAACAAAACAAACAGTGAACTGATTTCTATTATCAAAGCAGAACTAAAAGCATTTTTTTTCTTATTTTGGATGGCGTAAGGGAGGGTTATAACCCATGTAAGGTTTGTTTTTTTGGCATCTGTGTCCCATTGCGGTTATTTCACTTCCTGCCCTATAGGCAAAACAGGAAGGAAGAGGAAATCCCTCAAAATAAGGAAATCAACACCAAAACTATTGCTCCACTGGAAAATTTCACTCAATTCCGGTTCCGATGACAATTTAAAATTTGGGATTTTCTTTAAGTTTCAATGATAACTGTAAACAGGACAAATAGAAAAGATAAATCTCTAATGGGGGCAACAAACAGCAAAAAACACACACACACGATAGGGACTCCAATCCCTCTCTACTCTATCCAAAACAAAGTTTTGTCTTTTCATTTTAATAGCTCCTCATCTTCAAGTATATCAAGGCATTTTTTCCCACATTTTGGATAACGTAGGAAAAGATTAAAACCACTGTCAGCTTTTCCTTTCTGGCAATCTGTATATCTCATTTGGGAGATTTCCCCCTTTACTTCATGTCCTATAGACTCAACAGGGAAGTGAGAGAAATCCCCTTTTAGTCAGGGTACCAATTGTCCTTTGCTATTCAAATAAATTCTAGACTAATTACAATCAGTTTTAGTCTAGGATTTATTTGAATTTGATCCCAATATATGGTTTTTCAACCATGTCAAATCAGGTGTGATTGAGTGAAATTAAATATCAATATATGGTTGCATACATTTTCAAGACCGAATATTAGAAACATTGTGGCCTCTCTAATCATCCCCTTTTATTATCAGAGATTTCTCTATCCTTTGAGGTATCGGGTATAGATTTCAGTCTATATAACCATTAAGACACTGTTCAGTCCAGATAGGACATGTATGTATTGAATGGTGTCACCATCAGGAGTTGCTGTGCCTTAGCTATGAGTGTCCCCAATAGTACGATTGTCTAACGTTGGCAGGTTGGGTGGGATCGAGTTAAAAAAAAATATTAATATATAATTGAAGGTATCTGTATAATCTGTAAAATTATCTTTGTTTATCTTCAATAAAAACTAATGGGAAAAAAAAAATTATATATATACATATATATATATATAATTGAAGTTAGTTTCAAGACTAGATATTAGCACTTTAGTGGCCTTTTATTTATTTACTTTCACCATTAGAAATTTTTCCTATCTCTGAAGGTTTCGTATTTAGGATTGCAGTTTTTAGTAATTTAGACACTGTTCAATCAAAATTTGGCATACATGTATTAAACTGTGTCACGCTGTGCCTTATGTATGAGTGTCCCCACGAGTCAGATTGTCCTTGGTTCCAGCCATACGGATAAATTTGGCTCTTATTTTTGGCAGGTCATATATCTCTGTGCATTGACCAAAGGTTGTATTAGGGATTTACTGGAGACCCTTTGAAGGCCACACTCCCGTTCTTTATGACTGGTTGCGTGATGTTTGATGTGACCATGTCTACTGTTTTATACACTACAAGCATAGGACTTAGTCCACTGTTTTATACACTACAAGTATAGGACTTAGTCCAGTGTTTTATACGCTATGCATACAAGAACATTCCTCCTCCCATTAGGGGCCATTCAAATGTAGGCGCTCTGGGAAGTGGATTTCACTCACTTCTGGTTTATGGATTAATTTTATCACCCATGTCGTTGGTTTTTAGAAATAAAATTAAAAACAAAAAAAAGTCCACAGTGTAACTAGGGGCGTTGGTATACTTTTTAATGTGGTGTGTGCGGTTTAGGAAGACCCATTTTAGTTTGGATAAGCCATTTAACTATTAATGTTGCCCTCAAACACTTACCAAACAATTTTATATTTATTTTGTTCCTCTAAGTTTACTGTTAGGGAATTATCGCCTGACTCCAAAAACAAATTGGGATTTGCAAATATAACTTTTTGCCTAACCAAGTAGTATACACTTGACTAGATGGTACGTAAACTTTTATTAACGGTTTGTCTTGCTTGTTTTAAACTTGTCCCTTTCTCTTGGGCATTTGCCCACTTTTAAAGTGGCCGATTTGGATCAACGTCTTTTAAAGCCCAGAACGAGGTGCGTTTTTTTTTGTTGGATGGATATATTAAGCAGTGAATCAGCGCGCCGCTCGTGCCCCAAGACGACGTCAGGTGTGACAAAATGCGTAGGGAGGAGCAATGTGCTAACAACACCACGATACACAGAAGTCCCAGGCCACGGGTTGCTCCTGAGAGCCGGTCGGCTTGGTTTTTACTACATATGATGCTTTTATTTAAATGTAAGTGCAATACCTCTTATTTTTCTTTATAAAATAAATTCTTTATGGTTTTATGCTATGGAAGCTCTCTATCATTCTTTTCTGGGAAACATCTGCTATAACCTTCCCGTATGAGCTATAAACTCCTGTGAAGACGCTGAGATCTTGGCTGCGTGCAATCAAAGGCCCGGGCTGGGTATCAAGCCATAGGCGTGTGTGATCTCCTATAATTAAGAGATCCATAGGAGCCGGTAAGCAGCAGTTTGTGTGAAGGTGGAAGGCAGACCTTTTTTCTTTTATCACCACTCCTGGGTGTTTTGTGTGACATTTGCACAGTGGAGATCAACTTTCAATCTGAATGGACTGTAAATTATACACCATTTGATTAGTTTCTCACTTTCTGTTTGATTTAAATAAGGTTATCGTAGTATATTTGTCATTCTTTTAATATAAAGTGCAACTTGAGATTTTGAAATTGCTAGCTGAAGATATGCCTGTGTGAACAAGGCCTTAAACAAATATATCAGTTTAGAACAACAAAGATAGTTATAATGAAAACCTTGTAACATTGTTATTGCAAATCCTGTAATCAGGAAGCCTGCAAGAAGAGTCAACGTTGCAAAGTATCCATAGAACGAAACAATCACTGAGCGAACTTTGCACTTCGGACAAGGGCTGCTCATCTAACGTGACCCAAGCCCATCCCCCCCGTTTTTTTTTTATAAATGCAGCATAAAATAGCCCATCAAAAAGGAGAGAGAGAACGAGAGAGAGAGAGAGAACGAGAGAGAACGAGAGAGAGAGAGAGAACGAGAGAGAACGAGAGAGAGAGAGAACGAGAGAGAACGAGAGAGAGAGAGAGAGAACGAGAGAGAGAGAACGAGAGAGAGAGAACGAGAGAGAGAGAACGAGAGAGAGAGAACGAGAGAGAGAGAACGAGAGAGAGAGAGAGAGAGAGAGAGAGAGAGAGAGAGAGAGAGAGACGAGAGAGAGAGAGAACGAGAGAGAGAGAGAGAGAGAACGAGAGAGAGAGAGAACGAGAGAGAGAGAGAACGAGAGAGAGAGAGAACGAGAGAGAGAGAGAACGAGAGAGAGAGAGAACGAGAGAGAGAACGAGAGAGAGAACGAGAACGAGAGAGAGAACGAGAACGAGAGAGAGAACGAGAACGAGAGAGAGAACGAGAGAGAGAGAGAGAGAGAGAGAGAGAGAGAGAGAGAGAGAGAGAGAGAGAACGAGAGAGAGAGAGAGAGAGAACGAGAGAGAGAGAGAGAGAGAGAGAACGAGAACGAGAACGAGAACGAGAACGAGAACGAGAACGAGAACGAGAACGAGAACGAGAGAGAGAGAGAGAGAGAGAGAGAGAGAGAGAGAGAGAGAGAGAGAGAGAGAGAGACCTATGCACTTTGGAAGGAAGCCCGGTAAATAGAAGTATATTTCATGATTCCTCCCCTCCCAGGTTTGCCATTTGGTTGCACTTTCATACAGTTTTTTTATGGAGAGGAAGACCTTAACCACTTAACAACCGCCCATTCCCGATTAACGGCTTCAGGGCGGTTGTTTAACTCTGAGAGGCCGTTAATTAACGGCCTCCCAGAATTCTGCTCTCGCGCGCCCCCTGGGGCGCGCACACGAGAGCATCCGTGACCGCTGGGTCCAGTGGACCCGGCGCATCACGAATCACGGTAATCCGTCAAATGACGGAGTGATCACTTGTAAACAAGCCGGCGTCATGTTATGACGCCGGTTCCTCCCTCCCCTCTCTGTACCGATCGGTACAGCGGAGGGGGAAGAGATCGGTGTCAGCAGCGATGTGGGCTGCATCTGCAGTGCCCACATCGCTGCTCACCGAAA
Source organism: Lithobates pipiens (assembly GCF_037356315.1). Taxonomy (NCBI): domain Eukaryota; kingdom Metazoa; phylum Chordata; class Amphibia; order Anura; family Ranidae; genus Lithobates; species Lithobates pipiens. Next base: position 29,177,367 of record NW_027507686.1, read on the forward strand.
ATTAACCCCTCAATTCCCTGCAAATACTCTGCATTACTCTGCAATTCCCTGCAAATACTCTGCATTACTCTGCAATTCCCTGCAAATACTCTGCATTACTCTGCAATTCCCTGCAAATACTCTGCAATGCCCTGCAAATACTCTGCAATGCCCTGCAAATACTCTGCAATGCCCTGCAAATACTCTGCAATGCCCTGCAAATACTCTGCAATGCCCTGCAACACTCCGCATTGCCCTGCAAATACTCCGCATTGCCCTGCAACTACTCCGCATTGCCCTGCAACTACTCCGCATTGCCCTGCAACTACTCCGCATTGCCCTGCAACTACTCCGCATTGCCCTGCAACACTCCGCATTGCCCTGCAACACTCCGCATTGCCCTGCAACACTCCGCAATGCCCTGCAACACTCCGCAATGCCCTGCAACACTCCGCAATGCCCTGCAACACTCTGCAATGCCCTGCAACACTCCGCAACGCTCTGCAATACCCTGCAACACCCGCCAATACCCTGCAACACTCTGCAATGCTCTGCAACCCCCGCCGATACCCTGCAACACTCTGCAATGCTCTGCAACCCCCGCCGATACCCTGCAACACTCTGCAATGCTCTGCAACCCCCGCCGATACCCTGCAACACTCTGCAATGCTCTGCAACACCCGCCAATACCCTGCAACACTCTGCAATGCTCTGCAACACCCGCCAATACCCTGCAATGCTCTGCAACGCAGTACTCTGCAACACCATGCTCTGAGATACCCAGCCATAGTCGGTGATACCCTGCAATAGCCAGCCATAGACATCTCCCGCCGCCCTCCGCCCTCCGGTGCTTCTACCGAATCGCTAATACGATCAAAGCCAGAATCTTTTTTTTTTTTCAGGCTTCCCAGCTTAGAGGTGAGATGTGGGTCTTATTGACCCCACATCTCACTGTAAAGAGGACCTGTCATGCCATATTCCTATTACAAGGGATGTTTACATTCCTTGTAATAGGAATAAAAGTGATCAAAAAAATTATTTTTGGGGAAAAAAATGTCAAACTAAAATAAATAAAGTAAAATGAACAATAAAAAAAAGTTTTTTTAAAAGCGCCCCTGTCCCCATGTGCTCGCATGCAGAAGCGAACGCATGCGTAAGTCCCGCCCACATATGAAAACGGTGTTCAAACCACACATGTGAGGTATCGCTGCGAACGTTAGAGCGAGAGAAATAATTCTAGCCCTAGACCTCCTCTGTAACTCAAAACATATAACCAGTAAAAAAAATGTAAATCGTCGCCTATGGGGATTTTTAAGTAGCGACGTTTGCCGCCATTCCACGAGCGTGTGCAATTTTGAAGAGTGACATATTAGGTATCTATTTACTCAGCGTAACTTCATCTTTCACATTATGCAAAAATTGGGCTAACTTTACTGTGTTTTTTTTTTTTAAGCACAAAACAGTTTTTTTTCCAAAAAAAAGCATTCGAAAAATTACTGCGCAAATACCGTGCGAGATAAAAAGTTGCAAAGACCACCATTGTATTCTCCAGGGTGTTTGCTAAAAAAACATATATAATGTTTTGGAGTTCTATGTAATTTTCTAGCAAATAAATGATGATTTTTACATGTAGGAGAGAAATGTCAGAATTGTCCTGGGTGCTCCAGAACACCTGATGGCGCTCCATGCATGTTGGGCCTCTGTATGTGGCCACGCTGTGTAAAAGTCTCACACATGTGGTATCACCATACTCGGGAGTAATAGCAGAATGTGTTTTGGGGTGCAATTTGTGGTATGCATATGCTGTGTGTGAGAAATAACCTGATAATATGACAATTTTGTGAAAAAAAAAAAAAAAGTAAAAAAGAATCTTGATTTTGCAAAGAATTGTGGGAAAAAATGACAACTTCAAAAAACTCATCATGCCACTTACTAAATACCTTGGAATGTCTTCTTTCCAAAAAGGGGTCATTTGGGGGGGTATTTGTACTTTTCTGGCATGTTAGGGTCTCAAAAATTGAAATAGGCCGTCAGTACTTCAGGTGTGATCAATTTTCAGATATTGGCACCATAGCTTGTGGACTCTATAACTTTCACAAAGACCAAATAATATCCACCAATTTGTACTTATTTTTACCAAAGATATGTAGTAGTATAAATTTTGGCCAAAATTTATGAAGAAAAAATTACTAATCTGCTAAATTTTCTAACAGAAACAAAGAAAAATTCGTTTTTTTACAGAATTTTCGGTATTTTTTCTTTTATAGCACAAAAAATAAAAAACCCAGCGGTGATTAAATACCACCAAAAGAAAGCTCTATTTGTGTGAAAAAAAGGACAAAAATTTCATATAGGTCCAGTGTTGCATGACTGAGTAATTGTCATTCAAAATGCGAGAGCACCGAAAGCTGAAAATTGGTCTGGTTATTAAGGGTGTTTAAGTGCCCAGTGGTCAAGTGGTTAAATAAGCAGACCTCGTCACCGAGGTGCAACATCAGCATTAGCTCAGACATGATAGAGTGATAAGTAGTAAGTAAAAGAATACTGTACTTTTTGGCCATTGAAATATTCACCTCCAAAGAGAATCAGCTCGTCCTTGTCAGGGTGGGAGGTGAGTGAGGCATTCAGCCTGTGGGGAGAGGAAGGTGGTGGTAAGTGATGGATTGCTCTATATTACATAGGGTAAAACTAGCATATGGTAATGGTAAGGTAATGGTAATGTACATTTCTAATCTACACTGCAACATATATACTGTACTAACAAAATTTTATATGCATGTGGAATTTTTATATTTACCACATTCAACCAATGGAGGGAGCTGTGTGCCAGAGCAATAAGTAAAACAGTTGTACAGATAGGACAGAGGAAGGACCTCTCCCCTCTACCAGCAGTGATCCTAACACCTTGTTTTTTCAGGAGAAAGTGACTCGGTCTGTTTAACCATTTGCTGTTTATAAAAGAGTCCTGCATTAAGTTGGTCATAACAAAAATATGGCTCTGTGGGAGCCTGGAACCGCAGTAAATGGATGGGATAGCAAGCTACAAAGAAAATCGAGGACCAACCATTCCTCGATCTCCTCTGCAACGAATGAACCCGGAAGCGAGGTTTCGGAGCTGTCATTCCCTGGTTGTTAATGCCAAAGAAGCAGCTGATCGAGCAATCTGTACTTGATTAGCTACACTGGAGGGTCTAAAAGACCCCTGATGTCTCCATAAAGAGTACCTGTCACCTGCCCAATGTTATCACATAGGGGGATTTTTTTAGCCCCCCTGTAATAACATTTTAAATGAAAAAATAAATAAATAAAAAATGAAATTAATAATATTTAAAACAAATAAATAAAAAAAAGTCGAAAACAACCCCTGTCCTCCATGTGCATACATGCAAGTACAAATATGAGCACAGGTCCTGCATGGGTATGTAAGCAGCGACTGCACCACACATGTAAAAAGTGTTGCTGCGAACATTAGAGTGAGAGTAATAATTCTAGGGCCATCATTCACAATTAACTCTACATTGATAACCTGTAAAGGTTTTTAAAGCGTCACCTATGATGCAACGGTATTTATTATTTTGCCAGAAAATTTTGCGTTTGATGAACAGCTGTACAGATATTTTGTGACATACAGTGCCTTGAAAAAGTATTCATACCCTTTGAACTTTTCCATATTTTGTCATGTTAAAACCAAAACCGTAAAAGTATTTAATTGGGATTCTATGTGATAGATCAACACAAAGTGGCACATACAGTACATCACAAAAGTGAGTACACCTCTCACATTTTTGGAAATATTTTATTATGCCGCGTACACACGACCGGACTTTTCAAGGGACTAGGTCTGACGGTCTTTCCGACGGACGTTCGGCGGAGTTCCGATGGACTTTCCAAATGAACGGACTTGGCCACACACAATCACACCAAAGTCCGACAGAATCGAACGTGATGACGTACGACCGGACTATAATAAGGAAGGTCATAGCCAGTATTAAATAGCTGCCCTAGTGTCGGTTTTTGTCTGTCGGACTAGCATACAGACGAACGGATTTCTCGGTCCGGCGGGAAAATGTAAAACATGTTGTATTTCTAAAGTCAGCCGGATTTTTGGCAAGCAAAGGTCCGACGGACTCATTCCGTCTGACCTTTGCTGTTAAAAAGTCTGGTCGTGTGTACATGGCATTATATCTTTTCATGTGACAACACTGAAGAAATGACACTTTGCTACAATGTAAAGTAGTGAGTGTACAGCTTGTATAACAGTGTAAATTTGCTGTCCCCTCAAAATAACTCAACACACAGCCATTAATGTCTAAACCGCTGGCAACAAAAGTGAGTACACCCCCAAGTGAAAATGTCCAAATTGGGCCCAAAGTGTCAATATTTTGCGTGGCCATCATTATTTTGCAGCACTGCCTTAACCCTCTTGGGCATGGAGGTCACCAGAGCTCCACAGGTTGCCACTGGAGTCCTCTTCCACTCCTCCATGATGACATCACGGAGCTGGTGGATGTTAGAGACCTTGCGCTCCTCCACCTTCCGTTTGAGGATGTCCCACAGATGCTCAATAGGGTTTAGGTCTGGAGACATGCTTGGCCAGTCCATCACCTTTAGCCTCAGCTTCTTTAGCAAGGCAGTGGTCTGAGCACTGACAGGCTGACCCCCCACCCCTTCAACCTCTGCAGCAGTCATATGTCTATTTACCAAAGACAACCTCTGGATATGCCGCTGAGCACTTGCACTCAACTTCTTTGCTCGATCATGGCGAGGTCTGTTCTGAGTGGAACCTGTCCTGTTATAACGCTGTATGGTCTTGGCCACCGTGCTGCAGCTCAGTTGCAGGGTCTTGGCAATCTTCTTATAGCCTAGGCCATCTTTATGTAAAACAACAATTCTTTTTTTTCGGATCCTCAGAGAGTTCTTTGCCATGAGGTGCCATGTTGAACTTCCACTGACCAGAGACTGAGAGTGATAACACCAAATTTAAGACAACTGCTCCTCATTCACACCTGAGATCTTGTAACACTAACGAGTAACATGACACCAGGGAGGGAAAATGGCTAACTAGACCCAATTTGGAAATTTTCACTTAGGTGTGTACTCACTTTTGTTACCAGCAGTTTCGATATTAATTATTAATGGCTGTGTTGAGTTATTTTGAAGGGACCGCAAATTTACACTTGTATATAAGCTGTACACTTACTACTTTACATTGTAGGAAAGTTTAATTTCTTCAGTGTTGTCACATGAAATGATAGAATAAAATAGAAGAATAAAATATTTACAGTGGTGAGATACAGTGGTTACACTTTTGTGAGATACTGTATGTGCCACCTTGTGTTGGTCCATCACATAGAATCTCAATAAAAGATATTGCAATTGTGAAGAGGAAGGAGAAATGATAAATTACAGAGATAGAGATTACAATTTTAGGGATCACATTTATTGGGGGAAATCACAGGAGTAAGGGATCACGTCTATTAGTGATCCCAATTTTTATCCTGAGTGGCAGGGACAGATTAGTTAGATTTTCTTTGCCAGCTAGCATGAAGGTGTGCTGAAGACCTCTTTACACGGTTTTGTATTTTGCCATACCCATGAGCACCTCTCTCCTTGTGGCTGGTCTCAAACTGATCTGAGCACTTTTTTTCTGGTGCAGCAGGCGGGTCCAAACACCCAGGAGGGACCAAGGCTAGCCATACATTATACAATTGTCTTGTACAGTTTTTCATTAGATTTACCAAAACCATATAATATGGAGGTCAAACCTAAACACTTTCAATTGGTATGTAATCAGGCAGGCCCTTGCACTACATATTTGAAGGTAAGTCTAAAAGGAAATTGAATAAGAAAATTGTATCATGCATGGCCAGCTTAAAAGTCCCAGCATTCCCTGTTCTTCTATGTCTGAGAGATCCCAACCCTGCAGGAAGGGCAACAGGTTGTCTTGCCTTGGGCTGGGTGGAGCACACGCCGTTTCCACCACCTGAGTCTTCTTGGCATCCAGAGACTGGAACTCGGCGATCAGAGCCTCCAGATCCTCCTGGGGGAATACAAAGAGAAATCAAAATTATACAAAATATAAATCGACAGCTTCACACATGGAAATACCTACACAATTCCTTCCTGTCCCCCAGATCCATTCTATTCTACACTAGAACACAGTTCCACTTCTGGGCTGCTGTATAACAGACACTCCAAACTTAAATTACTTAATTCCTTACTCCAGGCAGGAGTTGAGCTCAAAAGATTGCACACCCTGGCAGAAAATTGTGAAATGTTGGCATTAATATTGAAAATATGACTGATCATGCCAAAAAACTGTCTTTTATTTAAGGATAGTGATCACATGAAGCCATTTATTATCACATAGTTTTTTGGATCCTTTTTAAAGAGGAAGTAAACCCTGAGGAGTTTACTTCCTCTTTCATTCCCTGCAAAGGCAAAGCATAATAGACTACTGTGCATCACATAGTAGTCCATTATGTGTCACTTACCTGACAACAGGAGCCAGCGAAGTCGCCGCTGTCCCCTGTAGTCCGCCGCATCCATCTTGTTGGTGGGGTCTCGCAGCTCCGCCGCTGTCATTCGGCGAAGCCGCGATGACGTCACTCCCGCGCATGCGCACGGGAGCCGACACGCGCGGCAGCTCCGTCGCTGAGAATGCCGCGCTCAGTGCGCCTGCGCGCCGCTGTCTTCGGCGCATGTGCCATAGACAGCAGTGCACGTTTTCGGGCAAATATTTCCTAACCCATATAGGTTTAGGAGATATTGCTTGGACCTACAGGTAAGCCTTAATCTAGGCTTACCTGTAGGTCAAAGTGGTTTGTAAGGGTTTACAACCACTTTAACCACTTTCAGACCGGACCATTTTGCTGGTAAATGACCAGAGGTCTTTTTACACTTTGGCACTGCGCTGCTTTAACTGGTAATTGCGCGGTCATGCAATGTTGTACCCAAACAAAATTTGCATCCTTTTCTTCCCACAAATAGAGCTTTCTTTTGATGGTATTTGATTGCCTCTGCGATTTTTATTTTTTGCGATATAAACGTAAAAAGACCGCAAATTTTGAAAAAAAATGATATTTTCTACTTTTTGTTATTAGAAAAATCCAATAAACTCAATTTTAGTCATACATTTAGGCCAAAATGTATTCAGCCACATGTCTTTGGTAAAAAAAAAGTCAATAATTGTATATTTATTGGTTTGCGCAAAAGTTGTCACATCTACAAACTAAGGTACGTTTTCTGGAATTTACGCAGCTTTTAGTTTACGACTGCCTATCTCATTTCTTGAGGTGCTAAAATGGCAGGGCAGTACAAAACCCCCCCAAATGACCCCATTTTGGAAAGTAGACCCCCTAAGGAAATTGATAAGAGGCATGTTGAGCCCATTGAATATTTTATTTTTTTGCCTCAAGCGATTGAATAATGACAAAAAAAAAAATTTTTTTTTTTTTTTTTTTTACACAAAGTTGTCACTAAATGATATATTGCTCACACATGCTATGGGCGTATGTGAAATGACACCCCAAAATAAATTCTGCTGCTTCTCCTGAGTACGGGGATACCACATATGTGGGACTTTTTGGGAGCCTAGCCGCGTACGGGGCCCCGAAAACCAAGCACCGCCTTCAGGCTTTCTAAGGGCGTTACAGTTTTGAAGGCCATAAAATGCCAAGATGGCACAAACCCCCCCCAAATGACCCCATTTTGGAAAGTAGACACCCCTAAATTTAGGGGTACACTAGTGAGACTAGGTAATAAATGGCGGGTGCCCTGAAACTATAAAAAAATAACTAACCAACCAGCGTCACCTGTAACAGTTATATGGTGATCACTGGTGAAAGGGTTAACTAGGGGGCAATCAGGGGGCTTTATGCGGTAGTATATGGGGGGTCCCTGGCGCTATAAAAAGCTGCAGCGAACCTAAATACCTACCTGCCTAACTAGCGTCACCTGTGACACTAATACAGCGATCAGAAAAACGATCGCTTATTAGGCTGGGTTCACACTGGAGCGATGCGGGAACGCCACGAATGCGCGGCGGGTTCCCGCATCGCATGCCTCCCGGCGGCAGTTCACACTGCCCTATGCGAACTGCTGGGAGTGTCAGTGAAATGTTACTAACACCCCTAGATCAGTTCGCATATCGCAGTGCGATCTGCAAACTCGGATCGCATGGTGTGAACACCCATGCGATCCGATTCTGCTGCGGGCCAAAAAAAGGGTCCCGTGCGAATTTGCAGCGGGTGCGGCGAATGGCTGAACTCGAATCGCACAGAGATCGGATGTGATTTGCACTGCAGTGCGGTGCGAATCACATTCATTCTCATAAACCGCTGCAATGTGAACCCAGCCTTAGTGACACTGGCGACGGGGGGTGATCACGGGGTTAAACCTTTATTGGGGGGGTTAGGGGGGTACATTAGAACTAAAGGGGGCTAACTCTAACTGCCCTAACAGTTATTACAGTCACAAATGACACCAATGCAAAAAAAAAAAAATGACATTGGTGTCACTGTGACTGGGGGGCAGGGGTAATTGGGGGGGTGATCGGGGGGTAAAGGGGGGGTGTGAGTGTGCCTGGCATGTTCTACTGTGTGTGTAGAGTGTTGGTGCAACTCACCGATCCGCTCTCCTCCGTGTCGGAACGAAAAATACCGACACGGAGGAGAGAATACATCACTTCCTCTCCTGTGTTTACATTACAGGAGAGGAAGTGATGTCACGGGGGATTCCTATTCGTCGGGAGCGATCGCGAGGAGGTGGCCATGAATGAATGGCCGCCCCCTCGTCCCGGATCGCTCCCGGACGAAAACCGACCGCCGCAGGCACCGGGCGGGGGCCCGATCGGGCCCCCGACCCGCGGGAGGCAAGGGACGTACATGTACGCCAATATGCCTGCCCGTGCCATGCTGTCGACGTACATCGTCGTGCGGCGGTCGGCAACTGGTTAAAATCATAATAAAAAACAGAAATCACCCAAATGGCCCTGATCAAAAAAAGTTCACATACAATGGAATGTTTGGCCTTGGTACAGACACAGAAGGTGGCGCACACACAGGTTAAAATGCCAATTAAAAAGGTTAATTTCTCACATTTGTGGCCTTTTATATCACGATTAGTGTCTGTGTATAAATAGTCAATGAGTTTGTTAGCTCTCACGTGGATGCCCTAAGCAGGCTAGATACTAACAGATACTAACTCATGAGGAGGTAGAAAAGAACAGTCAAAAGACCTGCGTAACAAAGTAATGGAACTTTACAATGATGGAAAATGATATAAAAAGATACCCAAAGCCTTGAATATGCCAGTCCTGTTTAATCCCTTATTAAGAAGTGGAAAATTAGGTGCTCTTTTGATACCAAGCCAAGGTCGGGTAGACCAAGAAAAATTGCAGCCACAACTGGCAGAAGAATTGCTCAGGATACAAAGAAAAATCCCACAGGTAACCTCAGGAGAAATACAGGCTGCTCTCCAAAAAGACGGTGTGATTGCTTGCACAATTCAATGGTACTTGAACAAAAAAAAGAGTTGCATGGTTGAGCTGTCAGAAGGAAGCTTTGACTGCACCAGTGCCCTAAAAAAGCCCAATGAGGCCTGTCAAGGTGGTGTTGGGCATATTGTAAGCAGGCATTTTTTTGTGGCACTTGTACAGTAAAGGCTTCTTTCTGGCAACTTGACCATGCAGCTCTTTTTTGTTCAAGTATCATCGTATTGTGCTCCTTAAAAACCAACCATACTGTCTTTTTCCAGAGCAGCCTGTATTTCTCCTGAGGTTACCTGTGGGAGTTTTTCTTTGTATCCTGAACAGTTCCTATGTGTGACTGACATCTTTCTTGATCTACCTGACCTTGGCTTCGTATCAAGAGATCCCCAAATTTTCCAATTTTATTAAAGTGGTTGTAAACCCTTACAAGCCACTTTTCACTACAGGCAAGCCTATAATAGGGCTTACCTCTATCTACCCTGGATAGCTTCTTAACCTGCAAGCTTTAGGCAATATCTCCTGTATCAGTATGTGCCAACGTCATCGGCACATGCGCACTGAAGCTACAACTTGTATGTGCCGTTGCTTCAGCTGATGTACAGTTGCCTTTGTCTTGCAGGTTTTTTTTTGGGGGGGGGGGGGGGTTTACAACCACTTTAAAATGATTGAACAGCACTGACTGGCATATTCAAGGCTTTGGGTATCTTTTTATATAATTTTCCATCGTTATAAAGTTCCATTACCTTATTACGCAGGTCTTTTGACTGTTCTTTTCTGCTCCCCATGGCTTAGTATCTAGCCTGCTTTGGGCATCCAAGTGCGAGCCAACAAACTCATTGACTATTTATACACAGACACTAATTGTGATATAAAAAGCCACAAATGTTAGAAATTAACCTTTACTACACATTTTAACCTGTGTGTGCGCCACGTTCTGTGTCTGTACCAAGGCCAAATATTCCAGGGTATGTAAACTTTTTATCAGGGCCATTTGGGCGATTTCTGTTATTATGATTTAAAAAGGATACAGAAAACTGTGTGATAATAAATGGCTTCATTTGATCACTATCCTTAAATAAAAAAGACAGTTTTTGGCATGATTAGTCATATTTTCAATATAAAAATGGCATCCATGATGCAAATATCCAGTTCCACCACATCCCAAAGGTTCTCTATTGGATGAGATGTGGTGAGTGTGGAGGCCATTGGAGTGCAGCGACCTCATTGTCCAGTGGTGAGATGATTGGAGCTTTGTGGCATGGGACATTATCCTGCTGGAAGGAGCCATCAGAAGATGGGGACACTGTAGTCATAAAGGGATGGACATGGTCAGCAACAATACTCAGGTAGGATGTGGTGTTTTTTTTAATGATGCTCAATTGGTACCAAGGGGACCAAAGTGTGCCAAGAAAATATCACCCACACCATTACACCACCACCACCAGCCTGAACCGGTGATACAAGGCAGTTTGGATCCATCGAGACTCATCAGAACAGGCAACGTTTCTCCAATCTTCTATTGTCCAGTTTTGGTGATCCTGTGCCAATTGTAGCCTCAGATTCCTGTTCTTAGTGGACAGGAGTGCCACCCGGTGTGGTCTTCTGCTACTGTAGCCCATCTGCTTCAAGGTTCGACATGTTGTGTCTTCAGAGATGGTATTCTGCACACCTTGGCTGTAATGAGTGGTTATGTGAGTTACTGTTGCCTTTCTATCATCTGGAACCAGTCTGCCCATTCTCCTCTGACAACATTTTCCTCCACACAACTGCCACTCACTGGATATTTTCTCTTTTTCGGATCATTCTCTGTAAACCCGAGAGATCAGCAGTTTTTGTAACACTGAGACCAGCCCGTCTGGCACCAACAACCATGCCACCTTCAAAGATACTTAAATCCCCTTTCTTCCCCCTTCTGATGCTCGGTATGAACTTCAGCAAGTCGTCTTCACAGCGTCTAGATGCCTAAATGCATTAAGTTGCTGCAATTGGCTGATTAGCAATTTGTGTTACCAAGCAACTGAAAAAAATATACCTAATAAAGTGGCGAGTGAATGTATACATACACACACACACACACACACACACACATACACACTTGTTTCCCCAGGTCTCATCAGCCAAGTAACATTGCGGGTTCTCTTCATTCTCTATTGATGGGTGAATCCTAAATGATGAGTGCAATGACATGGCACCATTATCTGCAGCATTCTTCTGTGATTCCAGTGTGGGGGCAGAGTCTTGACAACCCAGGCTTGCAGAAAGTGGGGGTGGGGGGGGCAGAGTCTTGACACTCAGGCTTGCAGAAAGTAGGGATCGGAGCATTGACAACCCAGATTTGCAGAAAGTGGGGGGGGGGGTGAGGGCGGAGCCTTGACAACCCAGGTTTACAGAAAGTAGGGATGGGAGCAGTTTCAACCCAGACTCGCAGAAAGTAGGGGTTGGAGCCTTGACAACCCGGGCTGGCAGAAAGTGGGCGGAGCCTTGACATCCCAGGTTTGCAGAAAGTAGGGATTGAAGCATTGACAACTCAGACTCACAGAAAGTAGGGGTTGGAGCTTTTACAACCCGGGCTGGCAGAAAGTGGGGGGAGGGCACAGCGTTGACAACCCAGCCTCGCAGAAAGTGAGGGGCGGAGCATTTACAACCTCCAGAAAAGGGGGAGGGGAGAAGAGCCTTGATAACCCAGGCTTGCAGAAAGGAAGGGGACGGAGCCTTGACAATACAGGCTTGCAGAATTTGGGGGCGGAGCCTTGACATCCCCCCAGGCTCACAGGAAGTAAGCTGAAAGAAGCTGGGTGTCATTCAACCACGAATTGAGGAGTGATGGGGGATGATGATTGGAGGAGGATGGATGGGACTGGGAGATGACTATTGGATGAGGATGGATGGGACGACGATTGGATGAGGATGGATGGGACGGGGGGGATGATGATTGGATGAGGATGGATGGGATGGGGGGATGATGATTGGATGAGGATGGATGGGACGGGGGGGTGATGATTGGATGAGGATGGATGGGACGACGATTGGATGAGGATGGATGGGACGGGGGGGATGATGATTGGATGAGGATGGATGGGATGGGGGGATGATGATTGGATGAGGATGGATGGGACGGGGGGGTGATGATTGGATGAGGATGGATGGGACGGGGGGGTGATGATTGGATGAGGATGGATGGGACGGGGGGGTGATGATTGGATGAGGATGGATGGGACGGGGGATGATGACTGGATGAGGATGGGGTGATAATGATTGGATGAGGATGGATGGGATGGGGTGATAATGATTGGATGAGGATGGATGGGACAGGGGGGGGGGGGGGGTGATGATTGGATGAGGATGGATGGGACGGGGGGATGATGATTGGATGAGGATGGATGGGACGGGGGGATGAAGACTGGATGAGGATGGATGGGACGGGGGGATGAAGACTGGATGAGGATGGATGGGACGGGGGGATGAAGACTGGATGAGGATGGATGGGACGGGGGGATGATGACTGGATGAGGATGGATGGGATGGGGTGATAATGATTGGATGAGGATGGATGGGATGGGGGGGTGATGACTGGAGGAGGATGGATGGGAGGGGATGATGATGATGATGATTGGATGAGGATGGGTGGGATGGGGGATGATGATTGGAGGAGGATGTCAGCTGGTTTTCCTTTTTTTTTGCTTATGCTAGAATGAGGCTTTAAAGGGGAACTCATGCCTTTCCCTTAAAGCTGTCAAACAATACAGAAATCTCTTATTTAAAAAAAAAAAAAAAAAAAACGGAATAAAAAATTCACATTTCTCTCAGTAATTTGGGTGGAGGATCTGCGGTGGATGGCCCCTTTAATCCCCAGGTCCCGCCCTCACCTCCTCCTTTTTGGACCTCTTAGAGACTTTCTTCTCCATCTTGGCGGCCGTCTTCTCCGCCCCCTTCACCTTCTTCTCCTTCTTCCCTTTCTTCCCCATGGCTGCGCTTCTCCACACCGGGGGACACGGGGTGACGTCACCGCAATGCTACCAGAGTCCCCGGGAGATGACGCCACGGCCATGCGGCCGACCGGGTCACATGAGTGCGAGACGTATTCTAACCCCGCCCCCTGTGTACCGTGTATTCTGGAGTATAGCGACATGCAGAGGCCTGTGTACCGTACTGTGTTTAATAGGCGGTCATAGAGCTATGGGAGCGCCGTGTACCGTATTGAAGGGGCGGAAATTATTTTGCCTTATAAATTAACCAATTTAGATTAAAAATCAAAAAGTCAGGCAAAACATTTATGTATAGATTTAAAAAAGTGATCACATGACATCAGTTCTATGCTGCAAATGGGGTTTAGAAAGCTGAGGGGGTGGAGACTGCAGAGGGCGTGTCAGCAGGAGGCAGGGAAACAGCAGGACACTGGTCTTCCCAGTGAAGAGCTGTGTGGGGGAAGGGCTGTGTCACCACAAGTCTGACCAATGGTGTACAGGCGGGGTGAGCTGTCAAATACAATGCAATTGGGATGGATGTACTCTCATGCCTAGCGGGCCGGGGTCAGTTTATTGCGTCTACTGATACTAATGCTAGGGGTTATTATGCATCCACTGACACCAATGCTAGGGGTTATTATTGCGTCCAGTCATACCGATGTTGTTTTTTTTTTTGTTATTGCATTTACTGATATCAAGGTTGGGGGTTATTATTAATGTCACTGTCACCAATGTTGGGGATTATTAATGTCACTGACACCAATGCTGGGGGTTATTATTAATTCCACTGACACCAGCGCTGGGGGTTATTATTAACCCTTTCATGACTAAGCCTATTTTTGGCATTTGGTGTTTACAAGTTAAAATCCATATTTTTTGCTAGAAAATTACTTGGAACCCCCAAACATTATATATATATATTTTTTAGCAGAGACTCTAAAGAATAAAACGGCGATTGTTGCAATATTTTATGTCACACGGTATTTGCACAGCGGTGTTTTAAATGCAACTTTTTGGGAAAAGGGACACTTTCATGAAAAAAAAAAAAAAAAACAGTAAAATTATCCCAAATTTTTTGCATAATGTGAAAGATAATGTTACGCCGAGTAAATAGATACCAAACATATCACACTTTATAATTGCACGCACTTGTGGATTGACGACAAAGTACGGTACCTAAAAATCTCAATAGGCGACGCTTTAATTTTTTTTTTACGGTTACCAGGTTAGCGTTACAGAGGAGGTCTAGTGCTAGAATTATAGCTCTCGCTCTGACGATCACGGCGATACCTCACGCGTGTGATTTGAACACCGTTTACATATGCGGGCACGACTTCCGTATGCGTTTTCTTTGCTTCGCGAGCTCGCGGGGACGGCGGGCGCTTTAAAACATTTTTTTTATTTATTTTAAAATGACTTAATTGTTTTAAAAAAAATAAATAAAATTTGATCACTTTTATTGTTGTAAACATCCCTTGTGAAAGTAATAGGTGGTGACAGGTACTCTTTATGGAGGGATCGGGGGTCTAAAAGACCCCCCACCCCTCCTTTACACTTCAATGTATTCAGATTGCCAAAAACGGCAATTCTGAATACCGTATATATTTTTAAAACCGGCGCCATTGGCAGCCGAGTAAACGGGAAGTGATGTCATGACGTCACTTCCGTGTTTACTATGAGGAGACTGGAACGAAGCCGATTACGGCTTTGTTCCAGTTCCTCCCCAGCAGCCGGAGGCATCAGACGTGGAATCGGTGCTCCCGATCGAGTGGGAGCACCGGTAACAGCCTGCTCCTCCGGCATAACAGCTGAGTGTCTTTTAGCCGCATCGGTTGTTATGGCTGGATAGCCAATCGCCTGCTGAAAAAAACGGTACCGGGATGATGCCTGCAGGTGCAGGCATCATCCCGGTATACCCCCCGGAAGCCGAGTACGCAGATCTGTGTACGCTCGGCGGGAATGCCAGTGACACCAATGTTGGGGGTTATTATTAATTCCACTGACACCAGTGCTGGGAGTTATTATTAATGCTCTGACACCAGTGCTGGGGGTTATTATTAATGCTCTGACACCAGTGCTGGGGGTTATTATTAATGCTCTGACACCAGTGCTGGGGGTTATTATTAATGCTCTGACACCAGTGCTGGGGGTTATTATTAATGCTCTGACACCAGTGCTGGGGGTTATTATTAATGCTCTGACACCAGTGCTGGGGGTTATTATTAATGCTCTGACACCAGTGCTGGGGGTTATTATTAATGCTCTGACACCAGTGCTGGGGGTTATTAATAATGCCACTGACAGCAATGTTGGGGGTTATTGTACTCCAACCTCTTTAGTGTGCACTGTGATATGCTGCAAAAAAATCAGGATGACTTAACTTTATGGGCATTGCGGTGCTCTGCTATTGTACAGCCCTGTAGAAGTAATGGGATCTCTCTATAACTTTCAAGTTGACCTCCACCAGTGTATGGCCACCTTTACACCCCATCACCCCAATGTCAGTTCATCTCTCTGGTGACCCGAGTAATGATGGGTGACAAGTCCCCCCCCCCCCCCAAGGGATTGGGATTCTGTCTACCCCAGCAGAGTTTACGCCTGAAGTGTTCAATCCGCGTTCATATAAAAAGTGCGTCTCGGAGCCTCGCAGGGCGGCCTGTTGGCTTAGCTCTACTGAGGGTTCAATCGTCGGGGAAATAATTTCTGCAGTGTCAGCAAATCTTCACACATGGGTGACATGGAGAGCTAAAAAAGACTGAAGGATTCCGCCATTCTTTGTTATGTCCGGTTATCTTATCTGCATCCTAAAGGGGACTCTGTATTCTTTTTATAGTAATTGGATGTGATTGGCTTAGAGGTCCACCGTAGTGAATATTTTATTCTGGTGACTGTATGAGGTCATCACCTGCAATTATCATGTTCAGTTTTTAGGCTCCTTCTAATATTTCACATTCCTTCATTTATATTTATCTCAATGCCGGCCAAGCCGTCCAGCAAAAGTGTCAGGGTGACAACTCTGCTGCATGATTTAGCTGTACTGTGCAAGAAGCTCGAAGCCCAAAACGGTGCATGAGCTAATGTGCCGCATTTGTCACGTGTAGGGCACCCCATTGAAGTGAATCGGCTGCCTTACGCATGTAGAGCAACAATGGTACAAAGAAATGTGCGTCATTATGTGAATGGGGCCTGAGACTTTGAACACTGTTTTGTTTTGATGCACCAGGAATGTCTTTAGCGGATTCAATCATTAACCACCACGGGCACTTTCACCCCATCCCTGCCCAGGCCAATTTTTAGCTTTCAGTTTTGTCACACTTTGAATGACAATTGCGCGGTCATACAGCACTGTCCCCCAATGACATTTTTATCATTTTTTTTCACACAAATAGAGCTTCCTTTTGGTAGAATTTAATCACTATTGTTTTTTTGTTTTTTTTGCTAAACAAACAATGATGGGTGCTGAAAGGCTGCACTGATAGGCACTGATGAGGCAGCAATGATGGGCATTGAGCAGGAGGCACTAATGAGTGGCACTGAAGGGCACTGATAGGCAGCACTGATGGGCACTGAAAGGTGGCACTGATGAAGCAGCACTGGCGGGCATTGATCAGGAGGCACTGATGAGTGGCACTGATGGGCACTCATAAGTGGCACTGAGAGGTGGCACTGATAGGTAGCACTGATGGGCACTGATAGAGGGCACTGATGAAGCAGCACTGTAGGGCCTTGATCAAGAGGCACTGATGGGCACTGATAAGCGGCACTGAAAGGCACTGAGGGGAGGCACTGATAGGCAGCACTGATGGGCACTGAAAGGTGGCACTAATGAAGCAGCACTGGTGGGCATTGATCAGGAGGCACTGATGAGTGGCACTGATGGGCACTCATAAGCGACACTGAGAGGTGGCACTGATAAGTAGCACTGATAGGGGGCACTGATGAAGCAGCACTGCTGGGCCTTGATCAGGAGGCACTGATGAGTGGCACTGATAATTCTGCCCCATCATTGGTGTCATTGGGAGGAATTCTGCCCCATCATTGGTTTCATTGAGAGGGATTGTGCCCCTTCATTGGTGTCATTGGGAGGAATTCTGCCCCATCATTGGTGTCATTGGGAGGAATTCAGCCCCTTCATTGGTGTCATTGGGAGGAATTCTGCCCCATCATTGGTGTCATTGGGGGTAATTCTGCCCCATCATTGGTGTAATTGGGAGGAATTCTGCCCCTTCATTGGTGTAATTGGGAGGAATTCTGCCCCATCATTGGTGTCATTGGGAGGAATTCTGCCCCTTCATTGGTGTCATTGGGAGGAATTCTGCCCCTTCATTGGTGTCATTGGGAGGAATTCTGTCCCTTCATTGGTGTTAGTGGAGAGAATAAGGCCCCACCGTTGAATGAATGAATGAATGAATGAAATACTTGTATAGCGCACAATGCGAACTGAATCGTTGGTATCAGTGGATGAAACAAGTGCAGAATAACAAGTGCAGAATAAAAGCAAGCACAGCTTGGAGACCAATCCAAGAAAGGATATCACCTCAAGACTTTCTGTATTTGGGCTCCATTCACACCTATGCCGTTTGCTTTTTAGCATTTCCGCAGTGCTTTTTGCTATGCTTTTTGCCTTTATTACTGCAATTTTGCTGCAATTTGCGTCTTTCATGCTTTTTTTATTTATTTATTTTTTATTGTTGTTGGGAAGATAAAAAAAGCAAAATGCAAACCGTGGCAAAATCACACTAAAAAC
Source organism: Lithobates pipiens (assembly GCF_037356315.1). NCBI lineage: Eukaryota > Metazoa > Chordata > Amphibia > Anura > Ranidae > Lithobates > Lithobates pipiens. Next base: position 29,195,548 of record NW_027507686.1, read on the forward strand.
GGACAACATGCTTTTTTGCAGCTTCTCCATTGAAGTCTATCGAACCAAAAAAGCACTGTTTTGCGTTTGGGGCTGGGTCACTCCACATCAATCTGGATACGTTTCTGCATGCACATTTTTAAGGGTTTCTTTAATGTGTTCCGGTGCATTTGTGACGCGTTTCGGGATGCGTTCCAGATGCTTTTTTACTTTTGTACTGCTTTTTTTTTTTTTCACTGTACTGGGGGCCAGTGCATTTTTTTTTGTTGAGTTTTTGGTGCATTCCAGGGCATTCCGGTGCTTTTTTGATGCATTTTACTGAATTCCAGAACAGTCATGTTAAAAATAATGTCCTACATTTCTGCAAAAAGCGTGAAAAAAACGCATTGGTGTGAATAGAGCCGGAGGCCCCATACACACTATTAGATTTTCTGCAGCTTTTTGTCTTCAGATTTACTCAATATAACTATTACTCTATATAATACGGGGTCAAACCTTAAGAGTTTACATTTGTATGCAATCAGGCAGGCCCTTGCACTACATGGTTTTGGTAAATCTGAAGACAAAAATCTTCAGAAAATCTAATAGTGTGTATGGGGTATAAGTGTAGAATATAGTCGCGTGGTCGAAGAGTGCAATTCCTGAAATCTCCCAGCAGAGGGCGGTCTATTCCCAGTTTTCTATTCCCCTACTATTCCACGGTTCATCCGCCAGGCGCCTTGTGTGATCGTTAGATTCTTTCTAATGCAACTTCCCCGCTAGTATTGCATCATTGTTTTATGTGAATGGCTCTTCTACAATCCTAGACAAGAAAAAGGAACAGACTCTTGAAATCCCGGGCGTGTCTGATCGTATATAATTATGTCTGACGCACACCGCCGTAATTATACATATACATTTTTTGTTTGCCTTTGAAGAAGATGGGTTTATGTTAACAATGGAAGGATTCTTTCTGAGTCTAAATTCTGCATGTAAATCTGAAAACAAAATCATTTTCGTTAGCGGTCGCGGAATATTACTGAACCGCAATTAACATTTTAAATCTGCTCCGTGGTCTTCCGCCAGCAGGAAATCCTCCGATACTTATTTGTTTTCCTCTAAATTATATCCATTTGTTTACGAAAAAAAATTGTTTCTGGAAGAAGAGCGGGGGTTCATATTTCAGCCTGCATATGTTAAAGTGGACCTGTCATCTACTTTACAAATCCGCCTGAATAAATCCCTGGCATGTTACAATAGACAGCAACAGTATCATTTTTGAGAAAAGTTCCACCTGTTACCATTAAAAAGCAGTCCCCCAAGTGCCAATCAGTGACTTTGCCTTGGCTAAGATGGCGTTGTCGGTCTGCTGCAGGCAAGAGAAAGCATTTCCTCAGTCACTCCCCCTCCGAGCGATCAGACCAGTGGTAGCCCGTCCATTAGGGGCGCCCGGGTGCCGCTCCCTCTCTCCACTCCACCCCCCTATATGGTAATGGATAGATTCATGCATAGCTTTAATCTATCCACATCCACCGCAGCCACCCCCTATTTATGCGTCTGCTACTTTCATGGCGCCAGGCGCATGAATTACAGCTGCATTTTTTACATTTTTTTTTAAGGCTCTAATAGGCTTCAAAATTGGGTGGGCTCAGGACGCAGAGGATGCGCTCTGATCCCACCCAGGTGTGTTACAACAGCAAATTAATATTTGCTGTTGAAACACTGATCCTCAATCCGGCCAATCAGAAGCGGGGTGTGAGACACAATGTGCGAAAAGAGAAGACTCCCAATTGGCCACCGAGGAGGAGGGAGGAAATGTAAGCCACCGTGATGACCAGGAGAAAGAGAAGCCACAGGAGAACAGCAGGAGAACGTGATGGGGTAAGTGCTACTGACCTCTGACCTACCGCCCCGGGGGGGGGGGGGTGGCATACTGTTTGCCCCCCCAAAAAACTATTTCCACCAACTGCCACTGGATCAGACTGCAACATTGTAAAATTACTGTCATCTCTGAGCTGGAATCTCAGTTCAGGAAGTTAGATGGTGACCCTGGATGATGTCTGAACAAGGATGGTGCCGTCCTTCCGGAAAGATAAGCAGTTGAAGGCATTGTCAGGGGGAGTACTGTGATCTCTGTTATGCCGCGTACACACGACCGGACTTTCCAGCAGACTAGGTCCCGACGGTCTTCCCGACTGACTTTCGGTGGAGGTCCGACGGACTTTCTGAACGAACGGACTTGGCCACACACGACCGGACTAAGTCCGTTTGAAAGTCCATTCATTTTGAACGTGATGGCGTAAACGGGACTAAACAAGGAAGTTCAATATCCAATAGCTGCCCTTGCGTCATATCTGCTCCATCGGACCAGCACACAGACGAACGGTTTTCCAGCTTTTTAGTCCGTCGGATAGATTTGAAACATGTTCTATTTCTAGGTCCGTCTGACTTTTGGGGAAGAAAAAGTCCGCTGGAGCCCACACACCATCGAATTGTCCAACGGATTCCGATCCGCCGGACCAAGTCTGCCGGAAAGTCCGATCGTGTGTACGCGGCATTAGAGGTAATTAATAACTAGAAGTTTCACACTGACACCCGACTCAGCATTTATGGACTTTATAAGTGAACATAGATGTGATGCTAATTCTGAATTCAGTCATTCTTGCCACGAATAAGCACCCTTTGGTTACCAGAGGGCACCCAACTGATCATTGGAGGGAGGGGGCAGGATGAACAGACACTTTAATGCCAGCACAGTCCCCTCCCCCTCCACAAGGGGAGCCATTCATTATTTATACTACTGGTTTCATTTACCAGCAGATAAGCAATACAGAGAGTTCCTTTTAAATGCTGCCAGCAGAGTTACCTACATTTATTTTATTTTCTCAAAGTCCTCTGTACACCAGAAATTAGGCTGCGAGTGGGGGTGTCCACACTGTGAGGTAGTCAGGATCGAATGCATTGCATAGTGCGGACAAAACATGTTTCAGGCACTGGGGGGGGGGGGGGGGGGGGGGGTTGAGATTTCAGGTTAGCAGAGTATAGGGTGGACCTCAGCAGTTGGAACATGCACATTCACAGTCCTCTGTGTATATATACAGTGCCTTGAAAAGTATTCATACCCCCTTTTCCACATTTTGTCATGTTACAACCATAAATATAAATGTATTTTATTGTGATTTTATGTGATAGACCAACACAAAGTGGCACATAATTGTGAAGTGGAAGGAAAATGATAAATGTTTTTCTAAATTTTTCACAAATAAATATCTGAAAAGTGTGTGCGGTGCATTTGTATTCAGCCCCCTTTACTTTGATACCCCTAACTAAAATCTAGTGGAACCAATTGCATTCAAAAGTCACCTAATAACTAAATCGAGTCCACCTGTGTGTAATTAATCTCAGTATAAATACAGCTGTTCTGTGACGCCCTCAGAGATTTGTTAGAGAACCTTAGTGAACAAATAGCATCATGAAGGCCAATGAACACACCAGACAGGTCAGGGATAAAGGTGTGGAGAAGTTTAAAGCATGGTTAGGTTATACAAAAATATCCCAAGCTTTGAACATCTCACGGAGCTCTGTTCAATCCATCATCCGAAAAATGGAAAGAGTATGGCACAACTGCAAACCTACCAAGACATGGCCGTCCACCTAAACTGACAGGCCGGGCAAGGAGACCATTCATCAGAGAAGCAGCCATAGAGGCCCATGGTAACTCTGGAGGAGCTGCAGAGATCCACCGCTCAGGTGGGAGAATCTGTCCACAGGACAACTATTAGTCGTCTCTCCACAAATCTGACCTTTATGGAAGAGTGACGAGAAGAAAGTCATTGTACGAAAGCCATAAGAAGTCTCGTTTGCAATTTGTGAGAAGCCATGTGGGGGACACAGCAAACATGTGGAAGAAGGTGCTCTGGTCAGATGAGACCAAAATTTATTTTTTTTGTCCGAAAAGCAAAACGCTATGTGTGGCAGAAAACTAACACTATACATCACCCTGAACACACCATCCCCACCGTGAAGCATCATGTTGTGGGGATGCTTTTCTTCAGTAGGGACAGGGAAGCTGATCAGACTTGATGGGAAGATGAATGGAGCCAAATACAGGGCAATCTTAGCAGAAAACCCGTTAGAGTCTGCAAAAGACTGAGGCGGAGGTTCACCTTCCAGTGGGACAACGACCCCCCAACATACATACAGAGCTACAATGGAATGGTTTAGATCAAAGCATATTCATGTGTTAGAATGGCCCAGTCAAAGTCCAGACCTAAATTTAATTAAGAATCTGTGGCATCCAATCTGACAGAGCTTGAGCTATTTAGCAAAAAATGGGCAAAAATTTTCCTCTCTAGATGTGCAAAGCTGGTAGAGACATCCTCAAAAAGACTTACGGCTGTAATTGCAGTGAAAGGTTCTACAAAGTATTGACTCCGGGGGGCGCCATACAAATGTACCCCCCACATTTCATATATTTATTTGTAAAATATTTTACAAAAACATTTATCATTTTCCTTCCACTTCACAATTATGTGCCACGTTGTGTTGGTCTATCACAAAAAAATCCCAATAAAATACATTTACGTTTTTGGTTGTAACATGACAAAATGTGGAACATTTATAGAGGTGTCAATACTTTTTTCAAGGCACTGTATATATAACCAATTTTCAAAAAAGTCTCTGTGAATATATAACCAATGTTCAAAAGTCCACCAAAAATATTCCATCAATCGCAAAAAAAGGTCTTGTGTGCAGTGCTCCTTCACCCAGAACGGAATCCTCTTACTCTTGTGTTTAGTACCAAAAGCATTTATCATTCCATCTGCTTTAAAAACAACACCGCATGCTTCATGCGCATCCACCAATGCTATGCTCTCACCAGATAATTATGACCCCTATATAGAAATATATTGGTCTATACAGGCATCTGAATAACTCTCCCTCTGATTGGCTGTCCAATCTTCCAGGTCCTCTAGATGATCGCCTCTCAATTCGTATTACCTCCACCAACCCCCAAACAGTTCTTACATGGGGTGGCTGCATTTGTTTCTATTTTTCAGGATTTGTTCCTTTATTTTCACCTGGTGAACTGACCAGTAACCAGAGCCGCTGATAAGGCAGTACAGCCAGCCCTCCTGTACTGGGCCCAGGCCCCATCAGTTCAAAAGGGGGACCTGGGCACCATCCGAGCAGGAGGGCCGGCTGCATTGCCTTATTGCAAATACTTATTCTCTTGTGCCTCCCTCTGCAGTGCTCCCAGCTTCTACTCCTCTTTCTTCCTTCAACTGTGCTGCAGGGGGATCGGCTGTAGCATCTGCATCAGTAGAGGCCCATCCATTAGGGGAACCTGGGCGCCACCCCCTCTCTCCAAGCCACTCCCTTTATTTAAAGGATAGATTCATGCATACAGCAATCAGTGTGCTATAAAATAGTGTCAAAAGTGTCAGTAATAGCGGCGGTATTGTTCGATCTTTAGCCATGTTCCGTGTTATCCACTAGCCAATTAGGTGATACTCAGTTCACTATAAGATACCTTTTCAAAGATGGTCCCATTAGAGCCTGAGGAAGATGCACGCATGCTTCGAACGTGCGCACCCCCCCACTGACCTTGATCCGGAAGTGATGACATCACAGCACTATGTTCTGATGTCTGCAGTTCCCCTTCTCTGGACACCGGCAGCGTCGGACTCCATCTCTGCAGTCACCAGATAGGACTGTTCCATGGTAAACACTGGCCAGAGCCTGCTCCTCCTGGACAAATTTTATGTTACAATGCCTGATCCCGTCTTCTGTTTGTGAGTGTATCAACTATTCTTTTACACTGAACCTATTAAAGAACTTTTGATTTACTACACTTAGAAGGCACTGCTTTTTTTTCCTGTTTATATTCCAGATTCCCTTCTATCTGCAAACTGGCAGCCTTCTTAGAATACTAGTTCTTGCTCTGCATATATGGACTTTCCATTATGGGCTTGATTTAAATACTTTTTTTTTATCTATTCCACCCTAAACAGAGTGTGCTGAATTTACCCCATTTTGTTTGAAAGATTGTCAATCCGACTTAGCTCTGCGACTTTGGTCTAATATCGATCAAACTTCCATCCGACATTAATGAACGGGATACAATTTTGATCTGACTTTGAGATAGTCCGGCATGTCCTTTGACCAATCAAAATAATACCGGGGTGACATAAGTTATTTTTCCTGCTGCTGAAATCCATTTCGGATGTCACAATTTGGATAGTTAAGATGATGATCTTACTTGGATAGGAGGACTTCAATGATATTGAATAGGCTAAAATCGGACCAAAGTCAGACCAAAGTAGTGCAGAAACCTTTTCTAAAGTCGGATTGACACAAGTCGGAGCAGTTATGGCTCTCATAGGGAATCATTGATTTAAACATGTCATGCAAATATGTGCTCTCAAAGTCTGTTGTACCATTATGAACCTGGGCCTAAAAAGTCACATCAAAGTCTGACTTCAGAGTTGCACTGAAAGTCACGCTAGAGCAGTTATTCTCAACTAGGGTTCCTCCAAAGGTTGCTAGATGTTCCTTCAGCATTGGGCAATTTCTGCCTCTCCGATAAGTTCCCACTGACACCATTGATCTTTTTAGCTATCTGTAAAGGGGGTAATTCTTCCCAATGACCACAAGTGTAAGGACCATTCATCGCACTGACCATCACACTATGTATCATGAGTTGTAGATTTCTAATTTTTAGCAGGGGTTCCCCGAGACCAGAGAAATATTTCAAGGGTTCCTCTGTGTTGAAAAGGTTGAGAAAGGCTGCGCTAGAGTGAACCGAGCCCTAGAGGGAGAGTTATTCAGATGCTTGTAAAGACCCCTATATTGCTATATAGGGGTTATAATTATCTGGTGAGTGCATCGCAGTGGAAGATGCACATGAAGCACATGGTGTTGTTTTTGAAGCAGGTGAAATTATATATATTTTTGGCACTAAACACAAGACTAATGCAGGCCATACATCAAATTTCCGAATGATATTTCTTCCGTAAATCAGAAATGTCATGCTTTTTGCTATCGGATGGTACCAGCATTGATTTCAAAATTTGACCAACCAAGCCTTCAATTTTACTTTATGTTGCTACAGAAAATAATTTTCGTGTCTGGGAATCTTCTTTTCTTACCAGGTCACAGCTCACACACATTTCTTTTTCTGATTATATTTCTCGCGTGATTCTCCCATCATTGAATAGAATTTTTTTTTCCAAAAATTTCCAACATGCCCGATCACTCAAATTCGAAAAATTTCCCGTTGCTGCAGACTACCAATGGTGTGAAATTCGAATGAAAATTTCTTAATTACGATTTTCCAAAGAAAATTATTTCGTAATTCAACCCATGTATGGCCAGCTTAAGAAGATTCCGTTCTGGGTGAAGGAGCACTGTATATAAGAACTAGTCACAGCTGAAGGAATATTTTTGGTGGACTTTTGAACATTGGTTATCCATTCTAAGAGACTTTTTTGAACATTGGTTATATATTCTAAGAGACTTTTGTGAACATTGGTTATCCATTCTAAGAGAATTTTTTGAACATTGGTTATATATTCTAAGAGACTTTTTTGAACATCGGTTATATAGACACGGAGTTAATTTATAAGCACTAGTAAAGGTATACACTGATTTTCACTCATGAATGATCTTATTTATGTTTTTTATATATTTATTTTAGGTTGTTTTCACATATTCACTTGGTTTGATATGATTTAAGGGAAAATTCTTTATTTATTCATGTTATCATACGTTTTGTATTTCCTTGTAACAATTATCCAAAACAATAACATAAAAATAGTAATCAAAAACCTGATAACTTGTTTGATTCTCTTTTCTTAAAGACAGGTTTCCTTTAAAGGGAACGTATATGGATACGACGCTTTGGAAGACAAAAATAAATACAAATAAAGGAAAAGAGTAAAAAAAGAAAGAAAGAAAGAAAGAAAGAAAGAAAGAACTTCTCTAAACCAGCAAATAGTAACAAATATTGTATGAAAATTTCAGCAGTCAACTGGTCCTGGGGGAAGTATTCTCAGGGGTCTTCCTGTCCGATGCTCCCATTGAAGGACACTACCAGCAGCTTAAACAACACCTCCTCCAGCTGAATACACCTGATAACGCAGAACAGCGATTCACATAGACAGGAAACAAACTTCCTGCTACTATATATATAATTCTACACTCTGTTGTCACTTGTACTCAACACTTTTGTACAGTGCTTTGAAAAAAGTATTCATACCACTTGAAATTTTCCACATTTATCATGTTACAACCAAAAACGGGAATGTATTTTATTGGGATTTTATGTGAAAGACCAACAGAAAGTGGCACATCATTGTGAAGTGGAAAGAAAATGATAAATGTTTATTTTTATTTTTTACAAATAAATATCTGAAAAGTTTATTGTGCATTTGTATTCAGCTCCCTTTACTCTGATACCCCTAACTAAAATCTAGATGAATCAATTGCCTTCAAAAGTCCCCTAATTAGTAAATAGAGTCCACCTGTGTGTAATTTAATCTCAGTATAAATACAGCTGTTCTATAAAGGCCTCAGAGGTGTGTTAGAGAACCTTAGTGAACAAACAGCATCATGAGGACCAGGGAACACACCAGACAGGTCAGGGATAAAGTTGTGGAGAAGTTTCAAGCAGGGTTAGGTTATAAAAAAATATCCCAAGCTTTGAACATCTCATGGATCTCTGTTCAATACATCATCCGAAAATGGAAAGAGTATGGCACACCGGCAAACCTACCAAGACATGGCCGTCCACCTAAACTGACAGGCCTGTCAAGGAGCGCATTAATCAGAGAAGCAGCCAAGAGGCCCATGGTAACGCTGAAGGAGCTGCAGAGATCCACAGCTCAGGTGGGAGAATCTGTCCACAGGACAACTATTAGTCGTGCTCTCCACAAATCTGCCCTTTATGGAAGAGTGACAAGAAGAAAGTCATTGTTGAAAGAAAGCCATAAGAAGTACAGTTTGCAGTTTGTGAGAAGCCATGTGGGGGACACAGCAAACTTGTGGAAGAAGGTGCTCTGGTCAGATGAGACCAAAACTGAACTTTGGTCTCAGCAGGGACAGGGAAGCTGGTCAGAGTTGATGGGAAGATGATGAAGCCAAATACAGGGCAATCTTAAAAGAAAATCTGTTAGAATCTACAAAAGACTTGAGACTGGGATGGAGGTTCACCTTCCAGCAAGACAATGACACTAAACATACAGCCAGAGCTACAATGGAATGGTTCAGATCAAAGCATATTCATGTGTTAGAATGGCCCAGTCAATGCAAAGACCTAAATCCAATTGAAAATCTGTGGTAAGACTTGAAAATTGCTGTTCACAGACGCTCTCCATCCAATCTGACAGAGCTTGAGCTATTTTGCAAAGAAGAATGAGCAAAAATGTCCCTCTCTAGATGTGCAAAGCTGGTAGAGACATCCCCAAAAAGACTTGCAGCTGTAATTGCAGTAAAGGTGGTTCTACATAGTATTGACTCAGGGGGGGCTGAATACAAATGCCTCCCCCCCACACTTTTCACATATTTCTTTGTAAAAAAAATGTTGAAAACCATTTATCATTTTCCTTCCACTTCACAATTATGTGCCACTTTGTGTTGGGCTATCACATAAAATCCCAATAAAATACATTTAACTTTTGGGTTGTAACATGATAAAATGTGGAAAATTTCAATGGGTATGAATACTTTTTTAAGGCGCTGTATGTATAACAACTTCAGAATTGTTGTAACTTTGCTAACCTTAGAGGTCCTTATTCATCTATATAGATCTTTATATAACTAGAGGGATTAGCAGCTGGAGGAAGGAGGTCCTGATTCACCTATATAGATCTTTATATAACTAGAGGGATCACTAGCAGGAGGAAGGGGGTACTGATTCATCTATATAGATCTTTAAATCACTAGCGGGATCACCAGCAAGAGGAAGTAGGTCTTGATTCCTCTATATAGCACTTTAAATCACGAGAGGATTCATGGCTCTGGGAAGGGGTTAACACTGCAGCACTCCTTTCCAAGGGCTCTTTCCATTACGCAGTGTCGGTTCTGCTGTAAAGGCAACTCACGTATGCTCTCCATCCCTGGGATCATGCCGTTTTATGTTAGTTCTCATTATCTCTATTCCTGCTTCTTATCACAGAGCACTAATGCAACAGATTGCACTGGTCACATGACCCTGTTGTACCATCTACCCCCCTCCAGGCAGTGTCACGACGACGACACATATATTAAAATCGCATCTCCGTCCTTGGAAAGCCTGTATATAAATCTGTAGCACGAATCGCCTCGTGTTTCAGTCCTGATTCCAGTTCCTTAAAAAGGATCTTCAGGCTGTATGAAAAAAAAATCTAAATACTGTAGCTGCTGACTTTTAATAAAAGGACGCTGACCTGTCCAAGGATCCAGTGCTGTCCTCACTGTGGTAAGTGTAAAGAAATGTGAAGAATGCTTTCAAAAATATATATTTTAATTGTTTATTCTTATCAGTTTCCGAAATGCAAAGTGAGCAAAAAGAGAGAAAAAGAGAAAACAACATAAAATCAATATTTGGTGTGACTACCCTTTTGGCTTCAAACCAGCATTAATTCTTACACTTGAACACTTTGAACACTTGCACAAAATTGGGGAATTTGTAGGATTAAAGTCAGGTGTATGATTAACCAATTATACAAAACAGGTGCTAATGAATTTTATAAGTAGGCTGAAACACAGTCATTAATTGATACAGAAACAGCATAGGAGCAGCGTGTAGGAGGCTTAAAACTGGATGAGGAACAGCCAAACTCTGCTACTAAGGTGAGGTTGTGGAAGACAGTTTCATGTCACAGGTCATACACCATGGCAAGACTGAGCACAGCAACAAGACACAAGGTAGTTATACTGCACCAGCAAGGTCTTTCCCAGACAAAGATTTCAAAGCAGACTTGGGTTTCAAAATGCGCTGTTCAAACTCTTTTGAAGAAGCACAAAGAAAGGGGAAAGGTTGAGCACTGTAGACACAGTGGTCGGCCAAAGAAACTTAATGCAGTAGATGAAGGACACATCATGCTTACCTCCCTTCAACTTTGGAAGACATCCAGCAGTGCCATCAGCACAGAACTGGGTGAAACCAGTGGGACTCAGGTACACTCATCTACTGTCCGGAGAAGTGTGGGCAGAAGTGGTCTTCATGGAAGAATTGCAGCCAAAAAGCTATACCTCCAATATGGAAACAAGGCTAAGCAACTCAGCTATGCAGGAAAACATAGGAACTGGGGTGCAGAAAAAATGGCAGTAGGTGCTCTAGACTGATGAGTCACAATGTGAAATATTTGGCTGTAGCAGGAGGTAGTTTGTTGGTGAAGGACTGGAGAGCCGTACAATAATGTCTGCAGGCAACTATGAAGCATGGTGGAGGTTCCTTGCAAGTTTGGGGCTGCATTTCTGCAAACGAAGTTGGAGATTTGGTCAGGATCAATGATGTCCTCAATGCTGAGAATTACAGGCAGATATTTATCCATCATGCTGCACCATCAAGAAGGCGTGTGACTGGCCCCAAATTTATTCTGCAGCAGGACAACCACTCCCAAACATACAGCCAATGTCGTTAAGAGCTATTTTCAGTGTAAAGAAGAACAAGGAGTTTTGGAAGTGATGGTGTGGCCATACAGAGCCCTGATCTCAGCAGTATGGAGTCTGTCTGGGATTACTTAGGCCCCTTTCACACTGGGGCAGTTTTCAGGCGTTACAGCGGTAAAAATAGCGCCTGTGTAGCGCCTGAAAAAAATGGCCCTTTCACTCCAGTGTGAAAGCCCTCTGGAGCGGTGCGCTGGTAGGACGGTGAAAAAAGTCCTGCTAGCCGCATCTTTGGAGCGGTGAAGGAGCGGTGTATCACCGCTCCTAAACGGCTCTTACCCATTGAAATCAATGGGACAGCGCGGCAATACGGCCAGCAAAGCGCCAGCAAAGCGGCGCTTTGCGGGCGGTTTTAACCCTTTTTCGGCCGTTAGCGGGGGTTAAAACCACCCCGCTAGCTCCCGCAGACCGCCGCTAAAACAACGGTAAAACGCCGCTAAAAATAGCGCCGTTTTACCGCCGATGGCCGCACCGCCCCAATGTGAAAGGGGCCTTAGGGAGACGTAAGGATTTGAGGCAGCCGACATCCACAGAAGATCTGTGTTTAGTTCTCCAAGATGTTTGGAACAACCTACCTGCCGAGTTCCTTCAAAACCTGTGTGTGAGTGTACCTAGAAGAATTGATGTTGGTTTGAAGGCAAAGGGCGGTCACTCCAAATATTGATTTGATTTGGATTTCTCTACTGTTCAATAAAAATTCAATTTTGTTAATTGAGAAAAAGAAGTTTGGAGACATGGTTGGGGTTCTTGCCCATGTAGACTGAGGGGTGTCCAGGATAATCTGGTTGGAAAGAGAGGACTGATTGTCAGTGTTCTGTGAATTGATAAGTTCTTATTAGGGGCTCAGAACTTCTGAGATTCTAATGCCGCGTACACACGACCGGACTTAGGTCCGACAGACTTTAGACGGAGTTCTGACAAAGTTCTGACGGACTTTCCGAATGAACAGACTTGGCCACACACAATCACACCAAAGTCCGACGGATTTGAACGTGATGACGTACGACCGGACTAGAATAAGGAAGCTCATAGCCAGTAGCCAATAGCTGCCCTAGCGTCAGTTTTTGTCCGTCGGACTAGCATACACCCGAGCGGATTTCTCGGTAGGAACTGGGTCCGGCGGAGTTCTGGCGGAAAAATTTGAAACATGTTCCATTTCTAAAGTCTGTCAGACTTTTGCAAATCAAAAGTCCGCTGCAGCCCACACACGATCGAATAGTCTGCCGGAATTGTTCCGTCGGACCTTTGATGTTGAAAAGTCCGGTCGTGTGTACGCGGCATAAGAGTTTTGGGAAGATCCTTTAAACTGCAAGGACTCTAGTCTCGAAGGGGGTGAAGCCGTAGCAAAGGAAGTCTTTAAAGGCAGCAGGAGGGGATCAGCACCTGGGTTAATGAGGCAAAGTGGAGTGGCTCACAGGTGGTGGGCAAGGTCAACCCTCTGGCAACTGAGATGGGGGTTTCTCAACTTCTGCAGCCTGTCCGGCACCCTGTTACGTGGAGGAACCCTGACCCAGTCATATATGTTTCAGACTGTTTCTCATAATGCTTCAAAGAAAGCCAAAAAGAAGGCACACATTCTACATATTAGCTGGTCCTGCCCCAAGGCACAACCACTATGGATTAGGGTCTATGAATAATTGGAATTAAATTGGTTGTAAACCTCAGACATGAAATATGAACAAAGCCTATCCCTCTATATCCTGTAATTGTGTCAATTAAGAGCACTAAGTGTCATTTCCGTCTGCTGCTTCATTTCTCTGCTATCAGTATGAATCACTTCTGACAAGTTTACCTGACACCAAGAGAAAAAAGGCGTTGAGGAAGGAGCTCCAGCACACAGCCTGTGTCTGACAGCCTCAGCTCTGTTCCTGTGTGCTGTGTGGGGAGGGGTGTGTATCTTCCCTCCAATCAGCTCTCAGGGATCTCATCACTAAGCTCTGCAGTGTGTAACTTCGACTCTCTGCCCCCTTTTTTTCTGACAGCTCAGACAAGCTTTATAAATTTTGGACTTTGAACGGCTGTAGAGAACAGAAAATTGCAGATAAACAGGTAAAAATTATGTAGGAGGATTGATTTAATCACCGTGTATCACCTGAAGCAAGTCACTTTATTCCGTATATGTAAAGGTTTACAACCACTTTAACCCCTCTGCTAGGGTTGCCACTTTTTCTTCAAGTCAAACCCGAACACTTTAGCGGCGCACAGCAATTATTATTTTTTTATATTATAAACTATATATATATATTGTTATTAAATAACATTTCTAATCATATGAAATTAATAACAAAAGTCCCCCTTTACGTCAGAGTCCGCAGAGTTCCCCTTTTACATCTGAACTCGTAGAGTTCCTTTTCACTCTGCAGACTCTGATGATAAGGAGAACTCCGGCATTCAGCACCTCTCATCCAGATGTATCTGAGACTGCTGGACTTCAAATTTCCAGCCCCCACTTTCCTTTTCTGAAGTACAGAGCCGGGGATTGGAGTGTGGGCAGACACAGTGGGGTAGGGGGTGGGGGGGGAGGTGCAGATCGAGCCCTCTCTCCTCTCCCGTCTGTGTGTGTGTTGGGGGGGGTTGTTAGTGCTGGCTTTGGGCAGAGTGAAAGAATGTAACAGTCACTCTCAGCTTAGACAACTGTAGCCAGCAACCCTGCTGGGAAGCCATAGTCCAGTCTGAATAATGTGTCCGGGTTTCAGGCAGTCTGAAACCCGGATGCATGGTTCCAAACCCGAACTGTCCGGGTGAATCCTGGACAGGTGGCAACCCTACCCTCTGCACTTTTAGCAGCTGATTTAAAGTGATTTTAAAGGCATTAAAAAAAAAATAATACCTACCTGCTCAGTCATACCTACCTGCTCCGTGCAGTGGTTTTGCGCAGAGCAGCCCTGATCCTCCTCTTCTCAGGTCCCCCACCGATGCTCCTGGCCTCTCCCTCCTGCCGAGTGCCCCTATAGCAAGCAGCTTTCTACGGGGGGCACCCGAACAGGCATCCCTCCGGAGCTGCAGCTCTGTCTGTCAGACACAGGGTCGCAGCTCAGACCCGCCCCCTCTCTCTCCTGATTGGCTCAATGGCTGTGATTCGTTTAGTATTTTTTCAGGAAAATATGCATTTGAGAAATAGTTATGCAAATATTAAGCTGCATCCTGTAAACAATGAATAAAAAAGAAGAGATTATTATTATTATTATTTTTTTTAACATTGTGCATAGACAGGTAAATTAAAAATATTGGGATTTTTTATATTTCTGAAATCCTAGTCACTAGTCGCCATCTCATCGGATCGCCAGTCATCTAAAGCTTGCTGCAGCATGCGTGTCGTCACGGCTCCTCACACGCGTGTGTTGAATGGTGATATGATTATTATTGTCTGTAGAACGAAGCCAGAATCACTCAAGTGATATGTCAATAACGTGCTATGGGGTAGTCTGAGTCATTAACACAACATCCTCCCGCTGCTCAGACCGCGCAGACCAACGTCACCGCTGAGACAAGGAGCAGCACAAATATCACTGCCTACTCTATTCAAAGAAAAGCCAATATCACTGATTACACTGAGGCCGGGTTCACACCATCGCCCCATCCGTCGCATAGCAGGGCTCCGCTGCGTGCTGGTTCACTGTTTCAGAACCAATTTCAGTCCGAATTTCGGGCTGAATTCGGACCTGAAACGGATCATAAAAGTCGCACATTTTTCCTGCAAAAACGCACCGCACCTGCTGCGGAGATATAGGAACCGGCTCCATAGAGAGCCAGTCACAATCTCCTGCTATGCAAATTGGATACGGAAAAAATCCCACACCTAATTCGCATAGGTGTGATCCCAACCTTATTTACTAAAGCTGGAGAGTGTAAAATCTGGTGCAAGTCTGCAAAGAGACCAATCGGTTTCCAGATTTTTTTTTTTTTTGTCAAAGCTTATTTGAACAAGCAGTTAGAAACTGATTGGCTAGCGTGCAAAGCGGCACCAGATTCTGAGTGCACTCGTTTTAGTGTGGTTGCATGTGGATATGGTCAACCCGAAGTGGACCTGTCATCAGATATACATTTCCATAGGTATTTATTACTTCTCATAGAAATCACAGGACTCCCCCTGACACTGCCTTCATCTGATTTTCTCTCCAGAAGGACAGAGCCACCTTTGTTCAGGCATCCGCCAGGGTCACCATCTACTTCCTGGGCTCAGATGTCAGCACAGGGATGACGCAATCATCTAAATCCTCGTGCCTGTGCAATTCTTGGCTGTGTTCACACATTTTTGATACATATCAGCCCCCACTACAGCCTCTCACCATGTGCCTTGAATTTTCAATGTTGCAGTCTGATCACTGGGGGAGGGGAGACTGGGGAAATGCTTAATTCTGCCTGCAGCAGACTGATCACTGGAGGAGGGACTGAGGAAAAGCTTCATTCTCTCTGCAGCAGACTGATCACTGGAGAGGAGAGACTGAGGAAATGCTTCAGTTTGCCTGCAGCAGACTGATCACTTGGGGAGGAGAGACTGAGGAAATGTTTCATTCTGCCTGCAGCAGACTGATCACTGGGGGAGGAGAGACTGAGGAAATGTTTTATTCTGCCTGCAGCAGACTGATCATTGGAGGAGGAGAGACTGAGGAAATGCTTCATTCTGCCTGCAGCAGATTGATCGCTGTGGGAGAAGAGACTGAAGAAATGCTTAAAGCGGTTGTATACCCGCTGACATTTTTTTTTTTTTTACAGACCTGTAAGGCAAAAGGCATAATGAGCTAGTATGCACCGCATACTAGCACATTATGAAATACTTACCTTAGAACAAGGCCCCAACATCTGGCCCGATCCACACCGAGGTAGCTGACATGTTCCCTCGACGTGTCTTCCAGGTATCGCGGCTCCGGCGCTGTGTGTGGAGCCGCGATGTCGTCACTCCCGCGTATGCGCACGGGAGACTTCTTTCCGGTAGGGTCCGGCGTCTGCCAGGCTTTCAGCCTAGAATCCCCTGTGCCGCTGCAGTCAGCGGCTCATTGCGAGGGGAATATCTCCTAAACCGTACAGGTTTAGGAGATATTTTTTTTTACCTACAGGTAAGCCTTATTATAGGCTTACCTGTAGGTCAAAGTTCAAATTTTGACTATACAACCACTTTAATTCTGCCTGCAGCAGACTGATCACTAGGAGAGGAGAGACTGAGGAAATGTTTCATTCTGCTAGCAGAAGACTGATCACTGGGGGAGGAGAGACTGAGGAAATGTTTCATTCTGCCAGCAGCAGACTGATCACTAGGGGAGGAGAGACTGAGGAAATGTTTCATTCTGCCAGCAGCAGACTGATCACTGGGGGAGGAGAGACTGAGGAAATGTTTCATTCTGCCAGCAGCAGACTGATCACTGGGGGAGGAGAGACTGAGGAAATGTTTCATTCTGCCAGCAGCAGACTGATCACTGGGGGAGGAGAGACTGAGGAAATGTTTCATTCTGCCAGCAGCAGACTGATCACTAGGGGAGGAGAGACTGAGGAAATGTTTCATTCTGCCAGCAGCAGACTGATCACTGGGGGAGGAGAGACTGAGAAAATGCTTCCTTCTGCCTGCAGCAGACTGATTACTGGGGAGGAGAGACTGAGGAAATGCTTCATTCTGCCTGCAGCAGACTGATCACTGATCTTCTGTATATTGTGACTTGTCAGGAATTTATGGAGACTTTTAAAGTTACTAACTGGTCTACTTAAAGAAAAAAATTGCACAAAAATTCACAGCATGGACAAGATTAGGGGGGTCATCTGCTGAGCATCATGGGAGTTGTAGTACAGCAGCTGTTGAGCAGTGCTTGGTCTGTGGAAGGCTCCATCCACTCAGGCAGAAGAACATTCCACATGAATGGTCAATGAGCAGAGACTGCAGACAGAGAAATTTCTATTATTCTCCTCTGACGCTTCCTGGATTAATGGGGCTCCCTGATTGGTGGAAGGCGGGGGGTGTGTCTCCCTCCACGATCGACCGTTAAATTGTGTTTTATTAAAGGTGGTGTCAGTATAAGGCCAATGAGCTGCAGTTCTTCAATAGTCCGGAATACATTCAGGGGACGTGTTTCAATGAGACAATTAAAGCGAAAGTAATATAAAACTGCTTCTTATTCCTTCTGTATTGAACCGCATTGTGATTGGGCTGTCCCCCTTTATATTGTAAAGCTCTGTGCAAACTGTTGGCGCTGTATAAATCCTGTAAAATAATAATATCTTCATTTCCGAGCAGCTGTTCTAATCGCGGGAGAATTTCACCTAAATACCCCACCACCACTTTGTTTCTTTTGCTGCCCCCCACATGGGGCCGCACACTTTTATACAGCTTGGGTTATACCATGGTGCAAGTTGTGAAAGGTTAATTGTGGGGGATCCCAAGTCAACATTTATCATGGAGCTGCTAAATGCACAAGCAACAACCTTACCTGTCTAGTCTTTTGTCAATAAAGTTGAACTTGATCTCTGGAAGGTTTACCCCCCTTACTGACCAGGTCAGTTTTTGCAATACAGCATTGCGTTACTTTAACTGACAATTGCGCGGTCGCGTGACGTTCTACCCAAATAGAATTGATATCCTTTTTCTCCCACAAATAGAGCTTTCTTTTGGTGGTATTTGATCACCTCTGCATTTTTTAATTTTGTGCTATAAACAAAAAAAGACCATCAATTTTGAAAAAAAAAAACTGAATATTTTTTTATTTTTTGCTATAAAACATATCCAATAAAAAATGTAAAAAATAAAAATTGAAAAAAAATCCCAATAGGCATATATTAATTGGTTTGCGCAAAAGTTATTTTTTATTTTTTTTACTAGTAATGGCAACGATCAGCAACTTAGAGCCCTTTGACACTGTGCCGCCCCGGGCGTCAATGGTAAGGCGGCGCTAATTTTAGCAATACTTTACCTTCGTTTTAGCGGCGCTATTCGGCTGCTAGCGGGGCGGTTTTAACCCCCAGCTAGCGGCCGAAAAGGAGTTAAATACGCCCGCAAAATGGCGCCGCATCGGCGTTTTGCCAGCGGTATAGCAGCGCTGCCCCATTGATTTCAATGGGGAGAAGCGGTGAGTTCAGCGCTCCTTCACCGCTCCAAAGAAGCTGCTGCCAGGACTTTTTTTGACTCCATGCCAGCGCACTGGAGTGAATGGAGCAGCTGTTTTAGGGCGGTTTGCTGGTGCCATTTTTAAAGCTAAATCACCTGCAAAATGTCCTCAGTGTGAAAGGGGTTTTATAGCGGGACTGAGATATTGCGGTGGACATTCTAACACTAACTGTCACTTTTGGGGAACCAGTTACACTAATACAGTGATCAGTGCATAAAATATGCACTGTCACTGTACTAATAACACTGGCTGGGAATGGGTAAACATCAAGGGCGATCAAAGGGTTAACTGTGTGCCTAGCCAGTGTTTTACTATACTGTGTGAGGTGCTTTTACTGGGGAGAGAGATGGAATATATTCCCTAATTTTGGACACAAATTCAATCCCACCCCCCCCCCCCCCCCCCCGGTCAGAACTGTAATCTTCCTTGCTTACATAGGCAGATCACAGTTCTGTGTCTCTGTCTAACGATCGGCGAGTGCCTGGCTGCTGCCCATCGGCTTCTGCTGTGTGTAATCACAGTGGAAGCCAGCCACTGCCCCACTGCCAGTGCACACGTGTGCCCCTTACCCGGAAGTGAGGGTTCACCTATATATGTGATCCGGTGCACATATATATATATATATATATATATATATATATATATATATATATAGGTGATGCAACCAGTGGGAGGAGTTATGCAAATATCAAAATGTCTTGATGGGTGGATGTCAGTGTAGAGGAGTGGGCGTTCCTAGGCTTTATTTTCAGGACAGGTGTCCCCATTGGATGGTTTCCCCTCCATCCCTGTTCTGATGATTTTGGATTTCCAATCACATCCCAGTCATAGGGAGAGTGAATCACACAGTCAGCAATAAAAACCTAATAGGTGGTCTAACCCTTTCCACACTCTATCCACAACTAAGGTGGGGGCTAAGGATACCCTTTATTCCAGTTTATGATTGAAGGTTCAGCAGAATCTGGTCAGACTGGAAGAAGCAAAATCTTCT
The DNA here is from genome assembly GCF_037356315.1 of Lithobates pipiens. Lineage (NCBI taxonomy): Eukaryota > Metazoa > Chordata > Amphibia > Anura > Ranidae > Lithobates > Lithobates pipiens. The sequence continues at coordinate 29,215,240 of NW_027507686.1, forward strand.
GTTTCTGATCTGCAGATGTAATTGGATGGTTTGTTCTGTAGCAGTGTAATTGTTCGATGTCCTGTATACAGAGGGGGGAGGGAGTGTGCAGGCTCAGTAATTAGCAGTGGAAAATCAGCGGGTTCTGCATTTTTAAAAATGTTTCAGAGAAATGCATAGGAGATCCCAACTGGCATTGTTCAGCGGAGATTCTGGTGAGTCACACAGGTGCCTCCAGCCAGACTGCAGTTACTTGTTGAACGTTGTGCACAAGTAGGTCAGGTATGATTCTGCAGCTTCAGCCACCCAGATTGTAATAAAACTTGTATGGTGATCAGCATGATACAACCCATCCTGTGTCTTCTCATCACGTCTGCCCTTTTTCACATCGTCCTACAATCTGCATAATATCTGTTCTTTGCTACACGCTATTATTTTTCTGTATCAAATCATTTTTTTATTAATTATTAATCAAAATTTCATAAAATTAAAAAATTTCAAAACACAATGTAGCAATATGGACTACAGTTGTAAAGCACCGTACCCTCCGGTGTTTCAAAGCATTGCCTGTCCCTCTAGTGATCAGTCATCCCACTTACTAACACCGCATGGAGAGGGACAGTCATTGAACCAGGATTAGAGCCGGAAGTAGAGTCCGAGACCGAAGTAGAACCTGACCTGGAAGCTGGATGCAATTTTTAGGAGGCAGAACAGGAACCAGAGTCACTGGAAGAGATACATTCCCGGTTGAGACAGAGGATATGTACCCCAAAAAGATTGACTTCAAATAAACTTATACCCACTACTCAACTACTCAACCTCCCATTCAAGCACTTGCCTCCTTTACTTTAATCTTTAGTAAAGGATGACCTTGATCCACCCTCTGACACTACTGGGTGGGTGTCAGAGAATCACCAGACTTCAACGTCGGCACTTCCCCGTGCGCCTGCGGGGAAGAGCTGCACAACGACGCATGCATATGCGTCGTACGACACAATGTCGTACACGCATGTGCAAGCCTATGCACACGGCTATGGGCCTTACCTGATTGGCCTGACAGTCCTATAAAAGGCATCAATGTGCTCTGTGTCTTTGCTGGTTTGTCTCCTCAGCTCACCTGTGTTCCTGTGTTCCTGTGTTCCTGTGTTCCTGTTCCTGTTCCTGTTGACCACTTCCTGTTGTGACCCGGCTTGTTTGAAGACCACTCTGCTTCTCTCCTGATCTGACCCCTGGCTTGTTTAAACGGACTTTCTGCACTTAGCCTTGCTGGCTCACGGACTGATACCTGTGCTTGACCCTCGGCCTGCCTCTGGAATATCCTTTATCTCACGGACTGATACCTGTGCTTGACCCTCGGCCTGCTTCTGGAATATCCTTTGTCTCACGGACTGTACCTGTGTTTGACCCTCGGCCTTCACTCCAGGTATTGGAACCCCTGGCAGGCGTTTACCTCTACCAGTTCCAAGATCTTCTGCACGGGCATCTCTTCCTTCAGTGGACCTGCTGCATTCCAGTCACCTGCTGGCAACCCGTGCCTCTCTGTGCCCTGTACCCGCTGTTCCATCCTCAGGGGTACTGTGCACCCAGCTGCAAGGGAAGCCGCTCTCAGCACTTCGGCTTTGGTGAGTACCTGACAGTGGGCCACTAACTTATTATTGGCCTGTCGTAAAATCAATGTGACTTCTCCTGTTGATGTATAGAATTTGCTATCAGAAGACCCTTCATTAGGTCAGTTATTAGTTGTTACAACTTCTAGTTTGTTAGATGGTTAATTGTTTAGCTTTCATGATGCAGTAAAGTAATTCCACAGGTTGTGCTCTGTCTTCAGGGACCAAAGACTTTCAAGTGGGGGGAGATATTTTCATCTACAGGTCATTTTACAAATGTCTACCTAAATATTCCTAAAGTTTTTTTTTCTTACCCCCTTCTTCCTCCTTCTCTTTATCTATTTATTACATTTACAAAGTTACAAAATTACTTTTCCCTTTGGGCCGGTTCACACTGCGACGCGAGGCGAGGCGACACGGCTCGCCTCGCCTCGCTCCCGCAAGTCGCCCCCATTCAGTGCTATGGAACCGTTCTGAGAGGAGCGACTCGAGTCGCTCCGACTCAGAAAAAAGGTTCCTGTACTACTTCGGGGCGACTTCGGGGGCGACTTGCATTGACTTCTATGCAGAAGTCCTCTGCAAGTCGCCGCTGAGGTCCGTGCAGGTCGCGGCGAGGCAAGTCGGAGACGCCTCGCCGCGCATCGCTGTGTGAACCGGCCCTTATTATTGTGTTGTTAATCTTTCTTTTCCACTCTTCATGGGTAGGGGGTAAGGGGGGACAGCCATCTCTGGGCAATCCATTTCCTAGCCTGATAGAGACATCTCATTATTGCTAGTTGAATCGGGTCAGAATCTACTTGATGTTTCATATATCCCAATACACATAACTTAGGTTCTAACTGTAGCTCTACTTTAAATATTGATTTTACTATATCCACAACATCTCCCCAATACCTATAAAGGTTGGGACACCTCCAAAGCATATGTATGACTACCATCTGAATCTCCACATCTAGGACATGATGGCTCCGGGCGTCTCCCAAACAAAAAAAGCTTTCTTGGTGTATAGTATGTTCTATGAATTATAAAGATTTGTGTTACCGTAATTTTTGTGCTGTGGCCAGTGATATTAATTCTACTGAATTTAAGATACTATCCCATGGGTCATCTGTCATTTCGCCCACATCTTGTTCCCATTTTACCCTACAAGAAAGAACCAAATATTTTTCTTCTGCTACTTGATGTATATTGGTGTACAGTTTTAATATTATACCTTTAGAGGAGGTGGCATTCACTACCAATTTTAGAAAGGGGGCCTTACTCCATTCTAACTTTATTGTCTTAAATTGGCCCGTCAGCGCACATGCCTTATCTGTTTATATTGGTAAAAACACCTATTTGAGAGTCCAAACTCTTGCCTCTGCTCCTGAAATGTTTTCAGTGTTTTATCCCTATATAATTGTGACTAGGGTTGCACCGATACCAATACTAGTATCGGTGCTGATACCAAGCATTTGCACGAGTATCGGTACTCATGCAAATGCTCCGATGCTTGATTCGATACCTGCTGTATCAGGCCAGGCATCCTCAGCTTAGCAGGGAGGGTGGACAGCCTCACAGGTGATCGTGCGGTGGTAGGGGGGAAGTACAAGCACCGATCTCCCTGTGTGGCTTTCAATAAAGCACCTGACAGCCACTTCTCCTCCTCTCACTCCCACGGCTGTCAAATGCTTTACTGAAAGCCACACAGGGAGATTGGTGCTTGTACCTCCCCCCACCACCCACCACCGCACTGATCTTCCCCTGTGTCCTCCTCCCCCACCTCTCCGGGTCGCCCTCTGGCTCCCCATGTGCCCCTTTCTCTCTCCGGGTCGCCCTCTGGCTCCCCATGTGCTCCTCTCTCTCTCCGGTTCCCCGTCTGGCTCCCCCATGTGCTCCTCGTGTGACAGCTTTACCACTCCCCTTTGTGTCCAATTATTAAAGTTTTCCATTTTCTTCAGTTCTGACAGATTTTTATTATCCCATATTGGCATGTACTCAGTAGGACCTACAGTACTTATTTAAACAGGGACCTTACTATATACCCTTTCAACAGTAAATGGATTGTAGGGCAGTCTGTGTCTGACTTCAATGACCTTCCCTCTATTAATATGGAGTGTGGCGTACAGGCCAGCAATGCCCGCATAATGTAACTGTAACATTGTGGGATGTTTAACTCAGTGGCAGATGCCTTTTAAGTAAGTTCACAGCGAACAGGAACTTTCGTTGAAGGGCATGGTAGCCCACTTTTATTAAAAAGGAACAACATAAAGTTCATACATGCACTTGGTTGCCCACACAGGGGTTCTTCTGCCAAAAAAAAATACATGAAAAATGCCAAGCCACCTGGCTCTCTACAGCAGCACTGCCACCTAGGCTTTACAATTCAGCCCTCTTGGCCTTATAACAGGGTTCCCGCACAACTACTGTACCTCTTTTCAGCTTCCTTGCTGCTCAGGCCTTCCACTTCAGGCTCTCATTTGTCTCAGATGCGCACAGCTTTAACACACACAGTGTCTCTCTAGAAAGCAGCCCCTCACTGCTCTGATCCTCAGACTTGGGTCTCTGGCTTTCTCTAGTGCACACCTGCACTCTCTGGACTCCTGGAGACCTCCTGTCTCTCTGGGTGGAGCCCAGAACCCTAATCCTAACTTTGCTATAAGCCCAGGACCCACCTGCTCAATCAACCAGCCAGACTCCTGGCTGTTCCAAAAACCCGGTCCCAGGATTGGAGATTCCATCCCACCCATAACGCTATGGAATCTCCGGGCTTCAGGTCCCCAATTGGATTTTACAAACTTTGGAGGAAACTGATAAAACAGATTCCTCCACATTAAATAGTCCTGGAGCCCCTCAACCTGCCTATTTGAGAACCCTGGGCGACAATTACTAGGACAGGGAACTGTACTGTCACATAACATACAGTGCCTTATTTATGTGTGCACCCCCATAGATGTTGAAGTTGAGCTGCCAAAACGTAGCACTAGGGGTGTGGCACCGCCAAACCACCCATTTTCTTTGGCAGCTGTAATACCCAAAGGCGTATCCCGGTTTCCTTCTCCGTGTTAATTCCCTAAATAATGTGTCTAATCTTCTAAACCAGCTTCCATTAATCCATACTGGGGAGTTTTGCAGAATATATAAAATTTGGGGCATGCACACCATCTAGATTACAGCGCCCTACCACTGAAAGTGGTAGACGACACCATGTCTTCCGTTTTTATTTTAATGTTTCTAATCAGGGGACCAGGTATTTCTCAATATATAACTAGATATTGAAAGCTCTCCGCCACTTATATATGCCTAGCTCTATCTGGTATTTTTCCTTCAAGTGGATCCACCGGGAGCAAGATACATTTTTCCCAGTTAACCATTAACCAAGAAAATATGCCGAAGTTCTTAATAGTATCCATTACTGTGGTCAGAGAGCCCTTCATGTCTCCCAGGAATATAGTGTAGTGAGATTTTTTTAATAATCTATGCCTCTACAAAAGCCCTTTATTTCTCCTGTTGTTCTGATGGCTATGGCTAATGGTTCTATAGCCAGGGCGACAAAAGGCACCCCTGCCTTGTCCCCCGGGCCAAAGAAAAATACTCTGACATTGCTTTATTAATCATCACTCTTGCTTTAGGACCACTAGAAAGCAGTCTCACCCTTCTGGTAAAGATCGACCCACATTTAAACTCTGCCATGACTTGCCACTAGGGATGAGCCGAACACCCCCCGGTTCGGTTCGCACCAGAACTTTCGAACGGACCCCCACGTTCGTTACGAACGTTAGAACCCCATTGAAGTCTATGGGACTCGAACGTTCGAAATGGAAAGTGCTAATTTTAACGGCTAATATGCAAGATATTGTCCTAAAAGGGTTTGGGGACCTGACTCCTGCCTCAGGGGACATGGGTCAATGCAAAAAAAAGTTTTAAAAACGGCAGTTTTGGCGGGAGCACTGATTTTAATGACGATTAAAGTGAAAAAAAAAAGTGAAATATTCCTTTAAATATGGTGCCTGGGGGGTGTCTGTAGTATGCCTGTGAAGTGCCACGTGTTTCCCGTGTTTAGAACAGTCCCTGCACAAAATGACATTAAACGGAAATAACACCATTTAAAACTGCTTGCGGTTTTAATGTTATATCTGGTTCCTGCAATATGGTTGAAAATCATTGAGAAAAATGGCATGGGTAGCCCTCCCTGCCCATTACCAGCCTATTTGGGTCTTGTACGCATATTAAGGGGAACCCTGTACCCATATTAAAAAAAGGAAATGCGTGTGGCCCCCAGGCCCTATATACTCAGAACAGCAGTATACAGGCGGTGCAAACAAGACAGGGACTGTGTAGGTTTGTTGTGTTAAGTTGAATCTGTTTGTCATTTTCAACTGGTACATTTTTAACCACTTCAGCCTCGGACCAATAAATACCTTAAGGACCAGAGGTCTTTTTCCAATTTCGCACTGCGCTGCTTTAACTGGTAATTGCGCGGTCATGCAATATTGCACCCAAACGAAATTTGCGTCCTTTTCTTCCCACAAATAGAGCTTTCTTTTGATGGTATTTGATTGCCTCTGCGATTTTTATTTTTTGCGATATAAATGGAAAAAGAGCGAAAATTTTGAAAAAAAATGATATTTTCTTCTTTTTGTTATAAGAAAAATCGAATAAACTAAATTTTAGTCATACATTGAGGGCAAAATTTATTCAGCCACATGTCTTTAGTAAAAAAAATGTCAATAAGCGTATATTTTTTGGTTTGTGCAAAAGTTATAGCGTCTACAAACTAGAGTACATTTTCTGGAATTTACACAGCTTTTAATTTATGACTGCCTATCTCATTTCTTGAGGTGCTAAAATGGCAGGGCAGTACAAACCCCCCCCCAAATGACCCCATTTTGGAAAGTAGACACCCCAAGGAAATTGCTGATGGGTATGTTGAGCCCATTGAATATTTATTTTTTTTGTCCTAAGGGATTGAATAATGACAAAAAAAAAAAAAAAATGTACAAAAAGTTGTCACTAAATGATATATTGCTCACACATGCCATAGTTATATGTGGAATTGCACCCCAAAATATATTCCGCTACTTCTCCCGAGTACGGGGATACCACATGTGTGGGACTTTTTGGGAGTCTAGTCGCGCACGGCATCCCGAAAACCAATCACCACCTTCAGGATTTCTAATGCCCCGTACACACGAGCGGACTTTTCAACATCCAAAGTCCGTCAGACCGAGTCCGTCAGACTATCCGATCGTGTGTGGGCTGCAACGGACTTTAGCTTCGCAAAAGTCTGACGGACTTTAGAAATGAAGCATGCTTCAAATTTTCCCGACGGAACTCCGCCGGACCCGGTCCCCTTCGAAAAATCCGCTCGTGTGTATGCTACTCCGACGGACTAAAACCGACGCTAGGGCAGCTATTGGCTACTGGCTATGAACTTCCTTATTCGAGTCGGGTCGTACGTCATCACGTTCGAATCCGTCGGAGTTTAGTGTGATCGTGTGTGGCCAAGTCCGTTCGGCCGAAAAGTCTGTCAGAACTCCGTCGGAACTCCGGCGGAACTCCTTTGGAAGTCTGTCGGACATAAGTCCTCTCGTGTGTACGGGGCATAAGGGTGCAAATTTTTGATTTCACCCCTCACTACCTATCACAGTTTCGAAGGCCATAAAAAGCCAAAATAGCACAAAACCCCCCCAAAATGACCCCATTTTGGAAAGTAGACACCCCAAGCTATTTACTGAGAGGCATGTTGAGTCCATGGAATATTTTATATTTTGCCACAAGTTGCGGGAATATTACAAACTTTTTTTTTTTTGCACAAAGTTGTCACTAAATGATATATTGCTCACACATGCTATGGGCATATGTGAAATGACACCCCAAAATACATTCTGCTGCTTCTCCTGAGTACAGGGATACCACATGTGTGGGACTTTTTGGGAGCCTAGCCGCGTACGGGACCCCGAAATCCAAGCACCGCCTTCAGGATTTCTAAGGGCATAATTTTTTTATTTTACTCCTCACTACCTATCACTACCTATCACAGTTTTGACGGCCATAAAATGCCAAGATGGCACAAAACCCCCCCAAATGACCCCATTTTGGAAAGTAGACACCCCAAGGAAACTGCTGATGGGTATGTTGAGCCCATTGAATATTTATTTTTTTTGTCCTAAGGGATTGAATAATGACTTAAAAAAAAAAAAAAAATGTACAAAAAGTTGTCACTAAATGATATATTGCTCACACATGCCATGGTTATATGTGGAATTGCACCCCAAAATATATTCAGCTACTTCTCCCGAGTATGGGGATACCACATGTGTGGGACTTTTTGGGAGTCTAGTCGCGTACGGCACCCCGAAAACCAATCACCACCTTCAGGATTTCTAAGGGTGCAAAGGCCATAAAATGCCAAAATAGCACAAAACCCCCCCAAATTACCCCATTTTGGAAAGTAGACACCCCAAGCTATTTACTGAGAGTCATGTTGTCTGAACGAAAAAAAAGAGATTGATCGGTGGGTATGCCCACCATTAGATACCTCCCTTCATCCACCCACTTCTAATGATGGACATACATGCACCATTTATATATGCCGAAGCATGGGGGCATCCTCCCGCAAAAAAGTTATGCCACGTACATACGTTCAAACTTTTCCATGGGCAAGCCCCCTGTCGGAATTTTGACCGTATGTACGCGGCATTAGGAGCAAAATCGCTCCTCCACCCCTTATGCCCCCATGCTTCGGCATATATGCTCTTTTTTAACTGTGGTGGTGAAATCACCGCCTACAGCACTGGAGTCGCAGCTTTATGTATCGTGGGAGCAAACGCTGTTGCTGTCAAGATAAATAAATCCGCGCTGCAGCTGAATGGCGTACCTGCTAAGCAAATTATGGTTAACGTTAAAACAAAGTAACATCCCAGTAAAACCTTACCATACCATACCTGCAAAGCAATTGCCAAAAAAAACTGTAAAAAATAAAACATTTTTTAACACAACCTGTGCCTAAAATATATATATGCCGAAGCATGGGGGCATCCTCCCGCAAAAAAGTTATGCTGCGTACATACGTTCAAACTTTTCCACGGGCAAGCCCTCCGTCGGAATTTTGACCGTATGTACGCGGCATTAGGAGCAAAATCACTCCTCCACCCCTTATGCCCCCATGCTTCGGCATATATGCTCTTTTTTAACTGTGGTGGTGAAATCACCGCCTACAGCACTGGAGTCACGGCTTTATGTATCGTGGGAGCAAACGCTGTTGCTGTCAAGATAAATAAATCCGCGCTGCAGCTGAATGGCGTACCTGCTAAGCAAATTATGGTTAACGTTAAAACAAAGTAACATCCCAGTAAAACCTTACCATACCATACCTGCAAAGCAATTGCCAAAAAAAACAGTAAAAAATAAAACATTTTTTAACACAACCTGTGCCTAAAATATATATATGCCGAAGCATGGGGGCATCCTCCCGCAAAAAAGTTATGCTGCGTACATACGTTCAAACTTTTCCACGGGCAAGCCCTCCGTCGGAATTTTGACCGTATGTACGCGGCATTAGGAGCAAAATCGCTCCTCCACCCCTTATGCCCCCATGCTTCGGCATATATGCTCTTTTTTAACTGTGGTGGTGAAATCACCTCCTACAGCACTGGAGTCGCGGCTTTATGTATCGTGGGAGCAAACGCTGTTGCTGTCAAGATAAATAAATCCACGCTGCAGCTGAATGGCGTACCTGAAAACATGAAAAATGGTTAACAATAACACAGTAAACAGTAAAGTATAAAAAATTTGAGAGAAGAGAGAGAGAGAGAGAGAGAGAGAGAGAGAGGGAACAATAAAACGACAACTATTTTTGGTTTTTATATTTTATATTTTTTTTGGTTTTTTTATTTTACTTTTTTTTTTTTTTTTTTTTTTTTTATACACTTTTTTTTGAACTGTAAACTGTAACTGTAACGGTTCGGGTCTCTCAAAATGCGATGGCATCTTGGGAGACCCTGTGTAAGTGTGCCTAGCCTGTGAAATGCTGTACCCTACGCTAATACTTCACTAGTTCATGGTAGCGTTCAAAACACTCACCCTGACAAAGACCAGGATTGCCAGGACAGCGTGGACAATAAGAACGGGTGTCACGCCTATATCCGCGCTTGCTACAGACACGACATCTTTTTTGGGGGGCTCGTTGGGTAGGGGTACTCGGGAGGACATAAGAATAATGCCTCTCATGCAGCCGGCTTACTGCATTTGGTTGGGAATGGTGAGGTACAGAACCGTCTGGAAACAGAAGCTCTGTGACAACCTCTCTTTGGAAGAAAAGAAAGGTTAATGTTCCGCCTGAAGTTTTGTATAGCACAAAAGCATTCAGCAAAGCCAATTGAAATAAGTAAGCAGACACTTTTTTGTACCAGCGTCTGGTCTTACGGGAAGTTAGATACGGCGCCAACATCTGGTCATTGAGGTCCACCCCTCCCATATTTTTGTTATATTCGTGGACACAGAGGGGTTTCTCCACAATACCAGTCGCCGTAGAAATTTGGACCGTCGTGTCTGCATGAAGGGAGGTAAGAACGAAAACATTCTTATTATGCCTCCACTTCATAGCGAGCAAATTATTACACCGATAGCAGGCTCTCTCCCCCAGCCTAAGACGAGAATCTACAAGCCGCTGGGGAAAGCCCCGGCGATTAGGTCGCACGGTGCCACATGCTCCAATCTGATTATCAAATAAATGACTAAACAGTGGCACGCTGGTGTAATAGTTGTCCACGTACAAGTGGTACCCCTTTCCGAATAAGGGTGACACCAATTTCCACACTATCTTGCCAGCGCTTCCTATGTAATCAGGGCAGTTCTCCGGCTCTACGTAACTATCTTTACCCTCATAAACCATAAAGCTCCATGCATAGCCTGTGGCCCTGTCACAGCACTTATAGAGCTTGACCCCGTATCTGGTACGCTTGTTGGGAATGTACTGTTTGAATGACAAGCGACCAGTAAACTTAACCAGGGACTCATCAACGCAGACAACTTTTTGGGGAGTAAACAAGTCTGCAAAACGTTGGTTGAAGTGGTTTATGAGGGGCCGAATTTTGTAGAGCCGATCGTATTCAGGGTCTCCACGTGGACGACAAAGTTCATTGTCACTGAAGTGCAAGAACCGCAAGATCTGCTCGTATCGTTTCCTGGACATGGAGTTAAAGAACACGGGCATGTGGTCAGCCGGATGCGTGGACCAATAAGCCCGCATCCGCATAAATTTATGTGTGCCCATGTTGAGGGAAAGGCCCAAAAACGTCTTAAATTCGGAAACCGTAACTGGTTTCCAATCTCTGGCAAGAGACGGCAACTGGGGATTAGCGGCGATGCGTTGACCAGCATATAAATTGGTTTGGTCCACAATAGATCTATAGAGATCTTCCGTGAGATACAGAGAATAAAAATCGAGTGGCGTAAAATCATCTGTATCCACCTGAATACCGGGTTGGGCAGTGAATGGGGGAAGTACGGGTTCTGCAGAAGTGGTGGGCACCCAATTGGGATAGGTGAATTCTGCAGGAAGGGCACTATGGGTACGACGGGCCTGTCTTTTTCTTCTTCTTGGTGGCAGCGGGACACTACTTGTGCTTGCCACCTCGCCAGCTTGAACTGCACTTATGGGACTCGCCACGTCACCACGTGATACTGCAGTGCTGGATGTACGTCCAGGGTGTAATAGGCCGCTGGTGCTTGCCAGTTCACCAAAAGGATGAGCGGCGCTAGTACTGGCTCTATACTCCATACGAGGGACTTGCGGTTCCTGCACCTCAACATCAGAAAATCGGGGTCGGGTACGCCTGACAATAGCAGGGACCTCTTCTTCGTCGTCAGAGCTATCTGACATGGAGGCGCTGTCCTCTACAGGTTCGTATTCTGAGCCTGAATCTGACAGATCAGTGTCTTCCTCTTCACTATCTGTCATGCTCAGAAACGTGTAGGCCTCTTCACTAGTGTACCTTCGCTTTGCCATTTTGGGCTCTAAATTTAGGGGTACAGTAGTGAGACTCACAGGTAAAAAAGCACCTAGCCTGTCAGCGACTGTATAAAACGCTACAAAAAAAAAAACTGTTAGCGATCGCAGGGATCAGGCCTGACTCTGCGAACGCTGCAGTTATGTGTGTTGTGTTTTGTAAGTGACAGTGATCGATCGATACTGCACTTGGGTGGGCTGGGCTGGGCAGAGGGGCAAAACGCAGGTGCTAGCAGGTATCTGGGCTGATCCCGCTAACAATGCGTTTTTTTAGAACCCTAAATTGCTGGGCACGCTAGTATAGATCTGATCAGATCAGATATTGATCTGTTCGGATACTATACCACTAAGGGAGTTGTATGCTTTGCGCGTGGGTGTTAGCGGTGCTGGCACTAACCTAGCACTGCCTGGGGCGACGCAGACCCTTTCTGACCCTAAAACCAAATTTATATCACCCGCCGGGTGATCAGGGGGTTAAACCTTTATTAGGTAATAAATGGCGGGTGCCCTGATGCTATAAAAAGCGAACTACCTAACCAGCGTCACCCGTAACACTTATACGGTGATCACTGGTGAAAGGGTTAACTAAGGGCAATCAGGGGTTAAAACCTTTATTGGGTATTTATATGGGGGTACCTGAAGCTTTATAAAAACCTGACGGGGAACCTAAATAACTAAATAACTAACTGGCTAACCAGCGTCACCAGTGACACTTATGCAGCGATCGCTGGTGAAAGGGTTAACTCTAGGGGCAATCAAAGGGTTAAAACCTTTATTAGGTTATATATCGGGGTACCTAACGGTATAAAAACCTGGCGTTGAACCTAAAAAAAAACTAGCTTCCTAGCGGGACCAGTGACACTATTGCAGCGATCAGAAAAACGATCGCTTAGTGACACTGGTAAAAGAGGGTGAAAGGGTTAACTGGGAGGGCAATCAAGGGGTTAAACCTTTATTAGGGGGGGTAGGGGGCTACCCTGGACCTAAAGGGGCCTAACACTAGCTGCCCTGACACTTTTTACAGTCACAACTGACACTAAATGTAGTGATCAATAAATAAATGAACACTGCATTAGTGACACTGTGACTGGGGGGGGGCGGGGGGCCGATCGGGGGGGTGATCGGGGGGTGACTGGGGTGAAATGTGTGCCTGTGTGTGCCTGTGTGTACCTATGTGTCAGTGGACTGTTGGTGCACTTACTTGGACGTCTTCACTCCTCGCTGTCCGGTTCAAAAAGACCGCCACGAGGAGTGTGACATCACTTCCTCCTCCTGTGTTTACATTTTCACAGGGGAGGAAGTTCGTCACTGGCCAGGAGCGATCGAGAGGGGATGGGCGGAAACCAACGGCCATCCCCTCATCGCTGATCGCTCCGACACCGAAAGGGACCGCCGTATCTAGCGGGAGGGGGTCCGATCGGACCCCCCACCCGCTAGAAGGCATTCACGTACATTTACGTGATTGTGCCTGCCTGTGCCATTGTGTTGACGTACATTGGCAATACGGCGGTCCTGAAGTGGTTAAAGTGTAGCTCCAGTCAAAAAAACTATTTTTAAGCTTTTTGGAAAACATAGGGAAGGGTTATCACCCCTGTATAATTTGTTTTGTCGTCCATCTTTTTTCATCTCACTTGCTGCTGTCTCCTTGCGTTTGCAAGTAGGAGATGTTTGTAAGTTGGATGTTTGAAAGTAGGGGCCTGCCCTATATGCTCTGCAGAAATGGAGGAAGAAGGTGTTGGTTTTGCCACAACATTGTAAGCCCTCAAAGTGACTCTTGGTGGGCGCTGGAGCGCCCTGCTGTGAACGATTATATCAAGAATTGTAATTACATGCCATTGTTGAACAGTGGTAGAAAAATTGACCTTTGGTGGTTGTGGTGCTGGTGCCACAACACTATAAGTCCTCACCGTTACTCTGGGTGGGCACAGGAAGGGGCCCTCCTGTGAAATATTATATCAAGAATTGTAATTACATGTCCCTGTTAAACAGGGGCAGAAAAATTTGGCCTTAGGCACTGCTGCTGGTGCCACCACACTGCAACCTCTTCCATATACTCTAGTTTTTTTGCTGGAATTAGCCCTGCTGCAAAGCATTGCATCAAAAATTGTACTTAAACACCCCTGTAAAACAGGGGCAGAAAAATTGGGCCTTAGGCACTGGTGCTGGTGCCACCACACTGCAACCTCTGCCATATACTCTAGTTTTATTGCAGGAATTAGCCCTGCTGCAAAGCATTGCATCAAAAATTGTAATTAAACGCCCCTGTTAAACAGGGGCAGAAAAATTGGGCTGCTGGCATCACCCAGAACCAAAAATGTTCTTCCAACATATCAGCGGAGGAGGAAGAGGATAGACAATCAACATAACAGGACAGTCACTCAGCATCAGCATAGGCAGTCTTGAAGGGATGTGGTATTTCAAAAAAAATTATTCGGTTACATCAGCTTCAGGTGCTTGGTAGCTGTGGGTGATCCAAGACTGATTCATCTTGATGAAGGTCAGTCAATCAACTGATTCGGTGGACAGGCGCACCCTGTGATCGGTAACAAAGCCACCAGCAGCACTGAAGGTGCGTTCCGAAAAAACGCTGGATGCAGGACAGGCCAGTAGCTCAATTGCATACTGTGCAAGCTCTGGCCAGTGATCCATCCTCAAGACCCAGTAAGCCAGAGGATTTTCGGTGGGAAAGGTGTCCAAGTCTGACCTTGCCCCTAGGTATTCCTGCACCATGTAAATTAGACGCTGGCGATGGGTGCTGGAACCAATCATACCTTGGGGCTGCGGACTAAAAAATTGTCTGAAAGCATCAGTCAGACGGCCCACCTTCTCCACCGCTCCTTCTGACCGATGCCTCAGCAACACGTTGTCCAGGACCAGGAGTTTGTAACCTCCCAGTCTCTGGGAACGCGTTGCACAGAGCTTTCTGCAAGGCCTCCCGGAGATGTCTCATCCTCTGCTCCCTCTGCGATGGCAAGATAAGGTCGGCAACCTTACCCTTGTACCGTGGATCAAGGAGAGTGGCCAGCCAGTAATGGTCCCTCTCCTTGATCCGAAGAATACGAGGATCCTTCCGCAGGCTTTGCAGGATCAGGGAGGCCATGCAGCGTAGGTTAGCTGAGGCATTCGGTCCGGAGTCCTCTGGGTCACTAAGGACAACATGATCCGCAGCTACCTCCTCCCAGCCACGTACAAGTCCACGTGTTTCTTGGGACTGTAAATCATCCCTATAAGACTGCTGCTGCTGCTGCTGATGCTGATGCTGAGTGCCAGCCTCCACCTCCATGCTGACACAATCATCCTCCTCCTCCTCTTCCTCCTCCTCATCCTTCTTCCTGTGTGATGGGTGGCACAGCAGGAACACTGTCTGGATAAAGGGGGCCTTGAGAGGCAAGGAAGTCCTCCTCTTCCTGCCTCTGTTCTGCCTCAAGTGCCCTGTCCATTATTCCACGCAGCGTATGCTCCAAGAGGTGGACAAGAGGTACAGTGTCACTGATGCATGCACTGTCACTGCTCACCATCCTTGTGGCCTCCTCAAACAGTGACAGGACAGTGCATGCATCCCTGATCATGCCCCACTGGCGTGGTGAGAAAAAACCAAGCTCCCCTGACCCTGTCCTGGTGCCGTAGTCGCACAGGTACTCATTGATGGCCCTCTGCTGGGTGTGCAGCCGCTGCAGCATGGCCAATGTTGAGTTCCATCTGGTGGGCATGTCACATATAAGGCGGTTCTTGGGCAGGTTCAACTCCTTTTGGAGCTCAGCCAGCCGAGCACAGGCATTAAATGATCGGTGGAAATGCACACAGACTTTCCTGGCCTGCTTCAGGACATCATGTAAGCCGGGGTACCTGCCCAAGAACCGCTGCAACACCAGGTTAAGGACGTGAGCTACACAGGGCACATGGGTCAGCTGTCCCTGTCGGAGGGCGGAGAGGAGGTTGGTGCCATTGTCGCAAACCACCATTCCTGGCTTAAGCTGGCGTGGCGTCAACCACCTCTCGGCCTGCCCTTGCAGAGCTGACAAAACATCCGCCCCAGTGTGGCTCCTGTCCCCCAAACAAACCAGCGCAAGCACGGCATGGCATCGTTTTGCCTGCGTACTTGCGTAGCCCCTGGAACGCCTACGGAGCACCGCTGGTTCTGAGGACAGAGCACTGGAAGAGGCCATGGATGAAGAAGAAGAGGAGGGGGTGGAGGAGAGAGGTGTGTCACAACCAATAGTAGCATTTTGGAGGCTTGGTGGCGGAACAACCTCCAACACTACTGCACCTTGTCCTGCATCCTTCCCAGCAGCCAGAAGAGTGACCCAATGGGCCGTGAAAGACAGGTAACGTCCCTGTCCATGCCTGCTGGACCATGAGTCAGCGGTAATATGCACCTTACCGCTGACCGCCCTGTCCAGCGAGGCAAGGACATTGCCTTCCACATGCCGGTAGAGAGCCGGAATCGCCTTCCGTGAGAAAAAGTGGCGTTTGGGGACCTGCCACTGAGGAACCGCACATTGTACAAACTCACGGAAGGGGGCCGAGTCTACCAACTGAAAAGGCAGCAGTTGAAGTGCTAGCAATTTAGCCAAGCTAGCATTCAACCGCTGGGCATGTGGATGGCTGGGAGTAAACTTCTTCCGCCGGTCCAGCAGCTGGGGCAGGGACATTTGCCTGCTATAATCGGACGTGGGTGTACCACTAGCAGAGTTCCCGGAAGCACTTGGCTGTGACACACCTAATTCTACACCTTCATTCCTCTCAGAGCAGGTTTCAGAGAGGACTGAAGGTCTAGTGGGGTTGGAGATGCCAGCTGATGAGGAGCAAGGAGAGGTCCGCTTTGTTCTTTGGTGTGGGTCTTTGAGGTACGCTTGCCAACGAGCTGCATGGCAGGTCAACATATGTCTGGTCAAGCATGTGGTGCCCAAGCGGCTGATGTTTTGGCCAAGTGAGATACGCTTGAGACATATGTTGCAAATAGTAGAGGTGCGATCTGATGCACTCGTCTCAAAAAAGGCCCACACCAAAGAACTTTTAGAATAACGCGCAGAGGAAGCGCTCTGCGCAGGCGGAGCTCTGCGGTGTGATTCAGTCGGTGTGCTGCCCCTAAGCTGGCCCCCGGAGGGCATCCTGCCTCGTTGGACATGTGCCTCCTCCTCCTCCTCCTCCTCCCTCCTTCCAGGCACCCACGTGGAGTCAGTGCCCTCATCATCCCCTCCCTCTTCATCGCTGTAGCAAACCTGGCAGTATGCTGCAGCTTGTGGAACATGACTGCCAGATTGCTGTCCTTCTTGAGCATCCCCTCTCTCTGCGCTCGCGCTACTGCCTTCCTCTAGCTGAGTGTCATCATCAGAGCCCACCAAACACTGGGCATCCTCCTGGAGCATGTACCCAACACTGTGCTCAAAGAGTTCAGGAGACTCCTCAGGAGGACGTGGTGGGTCTAGGGAAGGAGTCACTGATGATGACATTGAGAGGAGGGAAGACGATGCGTTGGCAGCTGCTTTGCTACTACCCTGAGACTGGGTGAGAGAGGATGAGGAGGATGAAGAGGGCTTGGTCATCCACTCTACCAAGTCGTTGGCATGTTGCGGTTCAACATGTCCAGCTGCAGAAAAGAAGGACAAGCATGTCCCATGGCCACGTGCTGATGACAATGCACCGTGTCCACGACCAGCACTGTTGTCTCTAGACACAGAGCCTGCTTGCCCTCTTTTATTGGCTCGCGCCTGTCTGCCTCTCCTTGCTGGCCTTCCAGACATGGTAATGGCCTGAAGGGAGTTGGGTAAAACAGTAGTTGGGTAGTTTATATTGTGCTGGAGGCACACAACACCCACTAACTCCTGCAGATGCCTTTTTTATAGAACAGCAGAGATAAAGGGGTATATACAGATGTATACTGTGCTGTGCTGGAGGCACACACAACTTCCAATAACTCCTGCAGATGGCAATTGGGCTCAAATAGAGAACAGCTATGTAGGTGGATTATAGCGGTATGTACTGGGTACAGAGCACGCAGACAGCACACACTATCTCCTAACACTACTGACTGCAAGCTCTATTATTAAAGATGGATCACTAGCTATATAGGTGAGGTGAATATCACGGTGTATACTGCGGTCAGGGCATGCAGACAATAACCAGAAAACAGCAGAGATAAAGGGGTATATACAGATGTATACTGTGCTGTGCTGGAGGCACACACAACTTCCAATAACTCCTGCAGATGGCAATTGGGCTCAAATAGAGAACAGCTATGTAGGTGGATTATAGCGGTATGTACTGGGTACAGAGCTCGCAGACAGCACGCACTATCTCCTAACACTACTGACTGCAAGCTCTATTATTAAAGATAGATCACTAGCTATATAGGTGAGGTGAATATAGTGGTGTATACTGCGGTCAGGGCACAGACAATAACCACTACACAACAGCAAGATAGGAAATCAGCCAAAAACGATCGGTGTGTACTGTGTTGAAGGTACACAGAACACCCACTGCTTCAGATGCCAACACACTACACGAGGCCGCCTCAAATGCGGCCTTATATAGTGTGGGGCGTGCACTACACAGCCTGAGCTATGATTGGCCACAGGCAGGATGCCTGTGGCCAATCATGGCTCTCCTCGCTGCTGGCGCTGCGATTGGCCAAGCATGCGGGGTCACAGTGCATGCTTGGCCAATCATGAGCCAGCAATGCACTGCGCCATCGCAGTGCATTGTGGGCCGTGCGCGCCACACGAATTTTGACGCGAACGGACCAAGAGTTCGGATTTCGCCGAACGGACGAACAGCCAATGTTCGAGTCGAACGTACGTTCGACTCGAACACGAAGCTCATCCCTACTTGCCACATATAATCCTATTCAACGCTGTCAAATGCTTTAGCAGGGTCGGGGGTAAGGATAGCCCTTGAGCCCTTCTCCTTCACTGGGACTTGCAGATTTAGAAAAACTCCTTTGATGTTTAGGTGTGTTGATCTACCTGGTATAAACCCAGATTGGTCCGGGTGGGTTAACATATCAATTAACCTATTTAGTCGAGCAGCTAGAACCCTTGCCAGTACCTTAACATCCGTACATAACAGTGAGATTGGTCTATATGACAACGGTAAGTGGGGATCTTTCCCCTCTTTATGTATCACTATAATTGTAGCTTCCGTCATAGAGGGTGGTAGTATTCTGTTATAATTGGCCTCATGTAGCACTGAAAAGAGTTCTGCTAACAACATTTCCCCATATTGATTATACATTTTTGTTGGCAATCCATCTAGCCTTGATGCTTTGTAATTGGCAGAGGCAGACACTGCATTATGAAGTTCCTCTTTAGTAACTTGCGCTTCCAACATGTTCCTATTCTCCTCAGAGAGAGATGGAATTGACAAACCCTGAAAAAAGTTTTTCATTTCTCTACTCATATCTCCTTTTTTTGGAACTATATAAATCCGTATAATATTTTTTAAAAACCTTTTTTCTCTCTCCAGGGCACATGGTGACCCCTCCGGTATATACTTTAATAGATATATTGTATGCAATTCTGCATTTTGATTTAGAAGAGCCAGCATGCTTCCTGTTCTTTCCCCCTCTTTCTGCCAACATTGTTTTATAAACATTCTTTTATTTTCTGCTTTTATCAGGGCAACTATTCGAAACATTTGCTGCGACTCAGTCCTCTTAATTCGATTTTCTTGAGATGGATCTTCTATATATGTTTTTTCTGCTTCTGTCCCTCCCTTCATGACTGACAACTCCCAATCTTTGGTTGACTCTCGAGATTTGTTTAAGTATAAGTCTCCTAAGATACGCTTTAAGTGTATCCCATACCATTCCCTGAGACGCTGACGCTCTATTGAGTACTAAAAATTTACCTAGGGCCTCCTTCATATACTCCTCCGAAACTATCAATTACAGCCAACTTGGATTCACCTTCCATTCCTTTTGTTTTTGACTCTCCCTCCCTCCCATTATCAGAATCAAAGGGGAGTGGTCCGATAATCCCTTTGCCATATATTTTATATCCCTTATTAAGGGAAAGATGTTTTCATTGCCCAATGCCAGGTCTATTCTGGAGAGTGTAGAGCGAGTGCCAGATTGGCATGAAAAAATGTGTTGTCTCCGGGAACCACTCTCTCCAGATATCCCTTAATCCTTAAAGCGGAAGTAAACCCATCCATAAAACAGCTTCAATTCCGGCACGTGCCGGAAATGTAACACCGCCATTGGTTGTGCTCTTAACCAAACTGTCAAACCCTCCAATGGCTGGTGTCATAACTGATCACATGTGCAGCATCATGGCAGTTGTAGATTAAACAGAGGCCAAGATGGTGGCTTCCTTGGCTGAAAACGATAGGAGGGTTTACTTCCACTTTAAGTACTTTATATAATGGGGTGTGCGTTCCTGTGCCCCTATCTTCCCTAAGGGAAATCTATCTATCTGTGTATTCAATACCATATTAAAATCTCCCACTACCAATACTGGAGCTCTCGGCTTATCGCCTATAAAATCAAGCACTTTTTTATTGCCTCCATTTTCAAAGGGGGAGGGATATACACATTAAGCAATATACATGAACTGCCTGCTAATAAACAATAAATGAATACATACCATCCTTCACTGTCAATCCTTTCCTGCCTACAGGTGAAAGGCACTGACCTGTGTATTAAAATGCTTGTTCTTCGTGAGTACAAAGTGTACACTAAATGGTACAGGTGGAAGAATTCCTTGTGTTTCAATTTGATCACTATCTCCTTGGTAAGGTGTGTCTCCTGTAGGCAAAGGACAGAGGCCTTGAGAGTGGAGACAAAATTAAACATACAGTAAAACCTTGGTTTGAGAGTAACTTGATTTGAGAGCATTTTGCAAGACAAGCACAAGTTGTAAATACATTTTGACTTGATATACAAGTAGCGTCATGTCACAACAGAGTATAAAAGAAAAGAGAGGCGCCTCTAAGTGTAGCAATATGATTACATTTAATGAAGGTACAACATTTAGCAACTCACTTGGTTGATGATTAAAACAGACACCATCTAAGTATGCAGGAATCCGGGGTAAACCTGTCCACATAGACTGTCCTCCGCACTACCATCAATGTCATTCCTTCCACACTACGCTTCAAGCCACGCTTTCAGATCGCTCTACTGCAGGGTAGTCTTCCCAGTCACGATTGCAGACTGACAGCGGTGAGAGCCGGAGGTGTGGAGGAACGGTCTATGTGGACAATTTTACTCCGGATGCCTGCATACTTAGATGTGCCTGTTTTTAATCATCAACCATTCATTAACCTTCATTAAATGTAACCATATTGCTACACTTAGAGGTGCCTCTCTTCTCATTTTACTCTGTAGCTCCTACTGGATTTTGCTTCTAATCTCCTTGTGGAGGCTTACATTTGTGGATGGACATTTTATGGTTACACAACCTATCACATTGTTATAATCTTTTTATATGGATTATAAACTGAAGAACCCAGGGCTGTTTTTAAGGCAGGGCAAAGGGGGCAGCTGCCCTGGGCCCTGTCATTGTTGTGGGGCCCAAAGCAGCTACCTCATACTTGCCAACTATCCTGGTTGAAATTCCCTTGTCCCTTTTAGGTTTTTAGTCCTGTGCTGTGTCCCAATATCTCAGTGTGAAATGCTGCTACTAATGCTGCCCAGCTCTGCCCTATTGTGTACAGATGACTCACCTGCAGACCCTGTGTTTACATATAAATTACCAGCATTCATATGTAAATAGCAGTGGCATTCACATGTAAATATCAGTGGCTGGCGGCATTGATATGTAGATCATGCCCCCCTGAGGTCATATCCACAGTAATCGCTAGGAAACAAATAAACAAGCAGAAATCACGTGCTGTAACCTCTAGCAACTAATTAGTGAGCCGTAATGTGTGCTGTAACCTCTAGCAACCAGTCAGTGAGCGGTGATGATACACTAACCTCTGGCAACCAATCACAATAGTTGCCTGATCTGATTCAGTAAACTGATTTTGAGTCTAACTGCTAATTATTGTATGTCTCAGAGCAGTCCAATCAGTCCAATCAATATTAAAGATGGCCCTGGAAGGACCTATGAATAAATGGATGTGGAACAAATCATCTGAGTTTCCATTATTTCTTATGGGAAAATTTGCTTTGATATACACGTGCTTTGGATTACAAGCATGTTTACGGAACGAATTATGCTCATAATCCAAGATTTTACTGTAGCTATTTTTTTAACTGGGGCGCCCAATCCCATCACATTCCAAGAACAGATAGGTTTGCTCATCCTGCAAATAAACAAAGGAAATGTATACAATCAAATGAGTACTTAACCAACAAGCAGTTATAACTTTTTATCCCTTAATCTCTCCCCGTGGTCAACACTACCTTTACATATCTATGTGAAAAATCTAATTAAAAAAAAAAAAACTTTTCCTTATTGTGCGTTTGCCCTTTTGTGTCATAAACAGTCCCAATTATGCTTTCTTCCAAAAGAAAGAAGAGAGAAAACAAGGAGAAAAAGACAAAAAAAAAACAATGAATCTGTGTTGGACCCCCTGCCAAAAAAAAAACACTCCCCAAAAAGATGAGAAAAGTGTATACATATATTCTTGGCCTCCCCTCTGTCCTTCCCCCCATCCCTTCCTGGGGGCTTTAGATGTGACCCCGTCTTTTCTCGTGTAAATATAAGGATTTTTCCCTTCCCTCCCTACTACCTTTATCTTGTATTAGTGCCACTGCACTAGTGACTCTCTAAACAATTACACACTAGAGCTTAAAGTGCAAACTGTGTGTCTACATACTGCTATTCTTTTAAATTATACAAAATATTAGGTGTCTTGTTCCTGGGTCCTATTATGCTTGCTTATTTTTTTTCCAACCAAGAGGCTGGCGAAGCGGGTATATAAAAAAAATTGGTTCCCCCCGTTTGCAACGACCCTCGGTCGCGCAGGATATAACATGGCATTTTGTACCTTTAACTGTCTCACGCGCCTCTTGATTTTTTCAAATTTCACTATCCTAGGCTGTACCTCTGTCGAAAAATCTGGAAAGAATTAGATTCTTACGCCATTGTACACTATTTCCTTCATTGCCCTGGCATTCCGCAGTATTATCTCTGTGTCCTTGAAAAATAATCATTTCATAAGAACTGGTCTTGGTATCCCTCTAGGCAGCAGGGTCTTCATAGGAATTCTATGAGCCCTTTCGATGGCAAACAGAGAAGAAATAAACTGTGTTGCACTAAAACTAAAATTATAAATAAACAAAATATAAAAAACACTAAATGTGTATAATACTAGAGAGTCTAAATGTCAATTAATTGACATTGACAAAGAGTCCCAAAACAGTGAAGCAAACAAAATGAGTTTTGATTTCCAAAATACCAAAGACCACCTTTGTGAGTTCACCACCACCACATATAGATGTGCTTTTACCAGAGAGTATAGACCTCCTATTACGGGAAGAAAGCTTGTGAGTATTGTAAATATCATCCTCTGTTGTATCCAGCCAGGAGGAGATGATTGAGGTCACTATATCACCCCACACGTGCCAACAATTTTCTTGTCTCAGAGCATCAGAATCAATTGAGAGACAAGCGCCAACAGTGTAAAACCATTTAAATTTCAGTTTTAATAAAAACGAATGCACTTACAATTTCTCAAGATAAAAACAGCATTCAGTCAAGATATAAAGTAACGATCGTAGTTGGATCCGAATAGACACGATGACATGGATATGACCCACTGCCCAACCGGTTTTGTCTCAAAGAGGACTTCTTCCAGGGCACCAGTTTCTGCACCAAAGGAGCTTACACTCTAATGTCCCCCCCACAGTCACACTATTAGGAGAGAGGACCAGAGGAGCTAATACACTAAACAGAGATTTTAATAGGTGACACCAATAGAAATAAATATGATATCTCATTCTCAGGAACATAGGGTCATGAAGAAATGCATTTCTTGGACTTGACAATATTAACATATGGATATAGGCTGCATACAAAAAATGCACTTCAAAGACACTGACAGAAATAGCTTCCTACCCACTCAGCTGCCACCACCCAAAATGGTTTAGACAACATACCTAAGGAGCAAAGGGACAAATGATCAGAATGATCAGAAGGCGGATAAAGTGTGACTTAGATAGGGACCATCATGAACAAAGTAACATCTTGATAGAGAGGCACTGAGGAATATGATAGTTAAGAATGTTATGACCCCCCCCCCCCACCAAAAAAAGTTAAATGTTTTGGACACCAAAGGATTTAACAGGTGTGAGGCCGCGTACACACGGGCGGACTGTTCGCCCAACTTTGTCCGCTGAACAGTGTTTGGGCGGACAGTCCGCTCGTGTGTGGGCTTTCAGCGGACAGTTTCAGCGGACAGTTGGACGGACAAGGTTTTTCGGAAATTCCGAAAAACTGTCCGCTGAAACCTTGTTTCAGCGAACAGCCCGCTCGTGTGTAGGCTTGTTCGTCAAACAAAGTTGCGCGCATGCTCAGAAAGGATTTTCACGCCGAAAGCTATAATGCAGTGTATAGGACGTCGTATTTTTCGTCCCGTCGTACGTGCTGTTCACGTCATCGCGCACGGTTTCAGCAAACTGTTCGTTCGTCGTGTGTGGGCATGTCCGTCCATGCTAATTTTGAGCGGACTGTTTGCTGAAACTGTTGGACGGACAAAGTTGGGCGAACAGTCCGCGCGTGTGTACGCGGCCTAAAAGATGCATTGCATGCAAGACCAGTAAAAGTAAAGAAAGAAGGAGAATGCATTTGCAGCCCAATCATACTAACAGGGAGTATAAGATAAAGTAATTCATCTCCTGCTGTAGCACCCATGTCACCTATGTACTGAAATGCCCTTGCAGCTTCCAGTACGTAGCAAGAACCATTTGAAGACAATTGAGTAAATGTATCAGTGAGCATATTACCAACATAAAATACGACAGCGTATCAAAACATTTTAAGGAATACCACAATAAATGCTAGGGAGCTGATATTTTTTGGGCTTGACAAAGTACAGGGGCATTGGAGAGGGCAAGATAGGAGAAAGCAGGTATCTAGAATGAGACCAAATGCATTTATATCCTGGATACATTAACACCATTTGGATTGAACATCTATATGGATTTAAATTGTTTCATTGCAAATTATTAGTTGTAAGGGTGTAGAGAGAATATGATGTTTATAGCGTTCATGATATGATTATGGTGTGTGTGTGTGTGTATATATATATATATATATATATATATATATATATATATATATATAAATTGTGATATATACATTTTTATAATATTTTATATATATTTTATGCATATATTTAAGTGATATCATAAAATGTTCTGTTTGAAGGATTTGTTCATCTATTGACCTATTGTATGAAATTAATAGCTTGCACACCCCTTTAAGAATGCAAACTGTGGCAATATGACCTGATTATATATATTGATCGATGTAGCATGCTTATGAATACTCTTATATGGCCATTGCATAGGCGATTCAATTGCCAAGCTGGGCAGAAAAGGCAATTAAAGGATAAGTTCACTTAAAGGCTGTCAGAACTCTGTGAATGAACTATGTGGCTAGGTAGGCGGAGCACCACGCAGCCAGTTTTTTATTAAATTATGACAGCGAGCAGGGGGAGAGAAAACAGGGGATTGGGGGTGCGGGGGGCTGGTGCTACAGTAACATGTTATACCCTGAATATGTAATATGTTATACTGTATGTTACGAAAGGTGAGCATATCCTTTAAGGCTTAATGGCTATGTATAAGGTGAGTGGGGTGGGAGCATCCTGTTGCACTTTTTGTGAACGGCAGAATGACGAAACACATCAGGGTGGAGCAGGAAGTGACATCATCACATACAGTACTCCCAGAAGTGACGCAAGTTCATCCGGAAGTGAGGTCTGAATAATGAGTGGAGTCATCATCCCATAGAAAACATTGCTGCCGTGCAAAGCACTTCATCATTCGAGTGGGCATTACCTATATTTTTATGGGTAGATTTTAAAATAAATGGTTTACACTATAGAGGATTTTCTGCTTTCTCTATACATATATTTCATATATGAAGGGAGATGCATTGGTACGAGGAGTGGAGATGGTCCTGGTTTGAGAGTGACCTTGGAAGGAAATACCAACGTAAGCCCTTAATGACTTACCTGACATAGGTGGTCATGGAAATTTGTGAGTTCTCAGATGTGGAGGTGGAAAATCACAGATGTTTTCTCATGGATGCAATAGTGCTTTTGGAGAAAATCTGCACATCACTGAGCACTCCTTTAATCATTTGGGCAGACGATTTAAACAGAGACACTTTAAGGTGTCTTTGTTTGTTTGATGAAGATTATGCTAGCGCTGTATACATAATGATTTATATCATTATTATGCATGTATATACATTTGCTATTGTCTTCCTGATTATCCTCCTGGCCAATTGGGAAGTGGGTCCTGAGGCCCGTCACCCGATTGGCCAAAAGGAGAAGCGATCCAATTGGCCACCGAGGAGGAGGGAGGAGACAGGGGAAGCTGCCGAAGCCAAGGAGGAGGAGAGGCAGGGTGAGGAGGAAGCTCCGCCTGGAGGAAGCACCGCCCAGAGGAAGTGCTCCTCTTGACCTAGATGGGGTAAGTGCAGGGCTGGTGACCGACCGACTGACCGGCCAGGGGGAAGGGGTGGGGGTGTCTGTGACCTGACTGACTGGGGGGGTGGATTGTTTGCTGCCCCCCCAAAAAAATACCACAAGTCTCAATGGATATATACAGTATATACCGCAGTACTGTACAGAGAACACCATTACCATCAGTCTCTGCACCAGAGGAGCTTACACTCTAATGCCCCCCACAGTGACACACTATTATTATTATACATTTTTATAGCGCTGACATATACCACAGTGCTGTACAGAGAACACTGAGTCAGTCACATCAATCTCTGCACCAGAGGAGCTTACAATCTAACATCCCCCACAGTCACACATTGTTCTGTACTCAGTTGTATGACCCCATTGATGAGTGTGAATGTGACCGATGGCTCTGATGTTGCACAGGCCGCTCTTATATAAGACATTTTATAGAATAGGGCCTAACGGTCTATACACTAAAAAGACATCTATACAATTCTGTAAACATGGCCCTTGTTTAACAAGCATTCACCACACCTTGTCTCCACCTGTAAGCTCACCGATTACTCCATCTAGCCATATAATGTTGGTGGGATTAAGTCAAGCATTTTAAAAGTGGTGTAATTTAAGTATTAGGCGACAAGACTCAAATATGTTACCGCAGGGTGTATTTCCCGAGCTTGACACAGCTACCAATAAGTTTAATGGCTGTTTAATGGATTTAATGGGGTAATATACAGTATTTACCTCTTAAGGGGGGAGGGAAAGACACAAGGGTGTGATCAACAAGAAAAAATTGTGACAGATGAAGATAATGGAATGTGGATAGAACAGGTACAGTAAATCCGACTTTTCCAGTGGGCAAAAAAAAATCACTGGGTCAATGAGCGTAAAAAAAAAATATATATATATATATATATAAATATACAGCTTTGGCTGCAAATAATCCCCTTCTGTCCAGAGTTTTCCCACTGAATCTCTTCTGGGATGAGTGATGCCCAGTGTCATCCAACTCACTTCCTGTGAGCCCAAGTTGTCATGGACACACCCCCTGGAGGTGAGTCTTCATGTTGACTTGAGCTCACTGTACTCCTGGACACTGCGCACAGCGCTCCTGGTGAGCACCTCATTGCCATCATATAATAACCTATCACGGCTACCACCAGGGAAGAAGGGCTTTTGAAATCACAGGACTGACAAGAAGACTACAGGGATAAAGGTATGTATATTAAGCGCAGGGGGCAGGGCTTCAGGGAAGAAACCCGCAGCAATAGTAAAGTATTTTGGTTTTAATGCCCTGTATGGACAAGCGCAAATTCACTTTAAGGCCTGTGCCTAGTCAAAAACAATTTGCATTTTGAATGGAGCAGGGGATGGTTAGAACCTCTGTTGGTTCCTTTGGGGAGATTTTCCTTCATTTCTTGTCCCAGGGATACAACAGTAAGAGGAACAGGTGTCCCCATTGGAAGACTTCCGCTCACCTCCTGCTCTAGTGACACTTTCTGTTCCAGTGATGATGGCCACCAGGACAAATAGAGAGGGTGACCCTCTCCACTGGGGACATAGGCAATGATTAAAAACCCTACAGGGGGTCTAATGTTTCCTTACTCCATCCAAACCCAAAGGAAAATGTTTTGCACTTAGTTCTACTTTAATTCCAAAAGGTAAAACAAATCTTAAAGGGCTTCTAAAGAACCAGCACAATATGTGGCCCCAAAGAAGAAGGGATATTGACCCAGGTGTCTAAAGCCTTTCCAACCAATTATTTTAAAAAGTTATTAGCCCCCCGCTGGACAGCTTGGTCTGGATGCAATGGGGAGAAGAATAAAGGTGAAATAAAAAGAAAATGGAATCCATATCATGAATATTTATTATATATATATAGCGACAACATGTGACGCAGTGCTTTACAAACTGTACATTCAAATTTGTCCCTGCATCAAGAAGCTTACAATCTAATGTCCCTATCTCATACACATACTGCACACATACCAGGGATGATAAAGACAGGAGCCAATCAATCTACCAGCATGACTATGGATCATGGGAGAAAATTCACACAATCACAGAGAGAACATGCAAACTCCATGCAGACTGTGTCCTGGTTTGACTTTGAACCAGGGACCCCAGTTCTGTAAGGTGAAAGCACTGAATGCTATTATTACATGTATTAATCACATACATATTATTCACAAGCCGCCCCTTAGCTTGTTTTTCAATGCCAGCAGCCCGGTTATCCCAGAGAAAAGTGACATTATGATAATGGCAGTGCACATGAGCCAGACAGATGCCGGGGTTTGGCGGGGGGATATATGGAACGTGTTATCCTGATGGAATTTCTTCTTGTTTACTTGAATTTCCAGTTCCATCTAGTCAGGAATCCATCCTCTGCTCCAGAGACATGCTTTCCTTCTATGGAGAGCAGAACAGCCTCAATCACAACCTTCTTGAAGATCATAGAGTCCTGGGGCTCAATCTGCAGCCCTGGGGGCCACATATGGCCCTTTGATAGGTATTGTATAGCCCTTAGGGTCTTTAAAGATTTGTGTTCTGGTGCTTACTTGAAGTATAAATAAAAGCAAAAGTTTTTTTTTTGTTTTTCTTTTTAGTTTTGGATAGAATGAAGAGGGATTAGAACACCTGTCAGTTTTTATTGCTGTCTGTACCCCCATTAGGGAGAGTCACACTCTCTATTTGTCCTGTTTACTATTATCATTGAAAGTGAAAGTAAAGGAAAATCACAAATGTTGGGTTGTCCCCAGAAAAGTAAGACAGAGGATATCTCCGAATGGGGACACTAGTTCTGGTGACCTGTGGGGTCACCAAGGAATTGCATTCATTTGCACTTCCTGTTTTGGCTATGGGACAGGAAGTGAATGGAAATCTCCCTAATAGGACACAGGTGGTGATAAAAAAATCGGACATGGGTTATAACCCTCCCTTACTCTATCCAAAATGAAAAAAATGGAAAATTGTATCATATTTACCGTAATTTTCTTTTCCTGGTGCCTATCCATGGCAGCATACCTGTGATAAGCTCCACCCCAGACTCCTCCCCCTAGTATTGTGAATATTATAAACTTAAGACAATACCCTCACCATCATTCTCTGTTATATTGAATACCAAGGAAGGGCATGTATGCTGCCATGGATAAGGCATCAGGAAAGGAAAATTACGGTAAGTATGATACAATTTTCAGTTTTCCTGGTGCAACATGGCAACATACCTGTGATAAATAACTAGCTGAAAAACTGGGTGGGTAATGCTCTTAAATAATTTTATTACGGTAAGTAAACACAAAAGCTGATTCAATTGCCCTTCTCCTGAACTCCACCGAAGTGAGTGCTCCTGAATCGATTCTATAGTGTTGCATAAACGTGTTCGGGGAAGACCTAGTAGCCGCTCTGCAAATTGTTTCCAGTGACACATTTGCCCTCAATGCCCAGGATGAAGAAACTGCCCTGGTTGAGTGAGCCTTGACCGACAGAGGATCCATCCCCTTAGCCCTATATTGGATTATTATTATTATTATTATTACTGGATAAATATACAAATCCACGAGGCAATTGTTCTTGAGGCCACTTCCTTCCCTTTATTCATTTCCCCAAGGGAGTATGAATAATCTACTTGAATTCCTGAAAGAAACTGTAGCTTACAGGTAACATCTTAAAACTTTGGAGATGTCCAATTCATGCAAGGACCCTGACTCTGGATCTGGGAAGGTAGGTAGTGCCATGGCTTTGAGAGAGAGGACCGAGAAGAAACCTTTGGGACATATCCCCGAACGGTCTGCAGTTCCACTCTATCTGGGAAGAAAGAATTATGTTCGTCCTCTGCCCCCAAGGCTTGAAGTTCTGAGGCCCTTTTACTGGAAGTAACAGCAATCAAGAAAGCTGTCTTGAGCGTCAGGTTCCACAAAGAAGAGGATTCCAATGGGGCAAAAGGATGAGCCATTAGAATGTCCAAGATAAGGGATAGATCCCAGGAAGGGAATGCTTGCTTCACTGGCGGCCAAATTTTCTTGACTGCTCTGAAGAATTGGATTATAAGCATATCTTCTGCCCATCTCTTTTGTGTAGTGGCTGAAATCGCTGCACATGGACTTTTAAGGAACTTAATCCAAGACCGAGGTCTGAGCCCTTGCTGACTGCAAACATGTTGAACTTGTCCCAGATTTTAGTGTATACACAATTTGTGGAAGGTTTCCTAGAGTCAAAATTACTTCTGATAAGCAACCTAGAGACTGGAACTTTTGCTTTTCAGCATCCAAACATGAAGGTTCAGCTTGTGAGGTGCTGGGTGTACTAACCTCCCTTGAGAGAGAAGATGAGGCAGGAGTGGAATCATGATGGGATGACAGGTACTGACTGAGATACATTACCCAAGGAAACCACAGCCTCCTGGGTCAGTATGGAAGAATTGCTATCACACTGACTGGCTCTCTCAATAATCTCGAGATTAGAGTCTTGGGGGTCAAATTTTATGCTATCCCAAATCTCCAAGGACTCGAAAGGGCATCTACTGCATCTGCTTGGGGATGAGGTAGACGGAAGAGGAACCTCAGCAACTTGGCATTCACTGGGGAGGCAAAGAGAACGTCTTCCGGGGAATCGTGGAGATTCATGATCCAGTTGAACATTGTGGGATGAAGGGACCATTCGTTGCTGTCCTGAAAGTTATAGATAGATGGTCTGCTTCCTCGCTCAGGTAGCCCGGAAGGTAGACTGCCCTCAATTCCAGCCGGTTCCTCTCTGCCCACAACATAATGGGCTCCACCTCCCTCAATAGAGGGGTGCTGCGAGTTCCCCCTATCGATGGATATAAGACACCGCTGCGATGTTGTCCATTTGCAGCAAAACTGGTTTGTGTTACAAATAATCTTCCAGGTTTATGAGGGCTAGATAGGCCGCCCGCATCTCTAGTATGTTCAAGACTATTCCTACTGCGGGAAAATCCAATTTTCCTTGGATTGCGAATTAATTCCCCAAACAAAGCTTTCCCATCAAAGGGGATTTATGTCAGTTCTGCTTAGAGGCCGCATCCGCTGCCCATGGCTTCAACTACAAGGCCTGCTGGGCCATTACAATATGCAGCATAGCCCTGGCTATGGTATCGATGGCCACTTCACCAACATAACTTGAGTTTCTCTAGAGCTTTTATTATGTCATCTTTTGACGAATGGCCACCTCTATGTTATCAGTCCAGATCCTAATCGCATTTGAAATTGAAGTTAACCCAACTGCTGGCCTGCAGGCGCCCCCAGCCGATTGGTAAGCCTTTTTAAGATCAGAATCAATGCGCCTATCTAATGGTCCCTTAAAAGATGCAGAATCTTCCACTGGCAATGTGATGTTTTTGGCCAGGTGAACTACTGCTGCGTCAACTACTGGTGAGGTGTCCAAGAGTGCCAAGTCTGGTTCTGCTAACGGTTAAAGCTTATATAAATGATTCAGGAAAAAACGTTTCTCGGTTTTCTTCCACTTATCCTCACTTTCTCCATAAGAGGGAAAAAGGAAATTAGCTTTTTTAGATATGGGAAATAAGATCTCAATTTCATAGAATGTTCTTCCACTTCTTCCCAGCTTGCTTTACTGCTGAGACAAAAGTCTGAACTAAAGTGAAGCTGAATCCTGATGGTTCTGTCTCATCAGAGGAATCTCAGGACATATTCTTATTTCCCAGAGTCGTAGGACGGAGGACTGGTCCAGACACTAACAGACCACTGCCAGAAGGGCCTGGAAGGCTTACAACCGTGGTTACATCTTGGACACTTGTTGCAGCCTGCTGGGAAAGTGTTGACCACATCAGTTCCACCAGTGAGTCCTTAACTTTTTTTATCAAGTCTGTCACCTGTTGAGCCTCCGTCTCTTCTTGAGCAGCATAACTTCGGAAACAGTCTTTGCAAACTAACTTATCTGCCATAGGGACGGCTCCACAAGCCCAACACCTTTTTGAGCTTTCCTATCTGGGAGAATTTGAAGATCAGTGCTTCTTAGAAGATGTTCTTCCGTCAGAGTGGTGTCGTGATCTAGACAATCAACTGCATTTAGAGTTTGGGTGTGAACGATCTTTATATCGGCCAGAAGTCTTCTAATGCCGCCTACACACGATCGGAATTCTCGTCGGAAAATACTCTGATGGTTTTCCCAACGGAATTCCGACGGAATTCGGCTCAAGTTGTCTTGCCTACACACGGTCACATCAAATTCCGATCGTTTATAACGCGGTGATGTACAACACGTATGACGGGACTAGAATAAGGAAGTTCAATAGGCAGTAGCCAATAGTTTCTGTCTCGTAGTTGAATCTGAGCATGCATGATTTTTGGCATGTCGGAACTGTATACACACGATCAAAATTACCAATAGAAAGTTTTTCCGTCAGGAAAATTGAGAACATGCTATCAATTTTTGGCTGGTGGAAATTCGGACAGCTAAATTCCGATGGAGCGTACACACGGTCACATTTTCAGATGAAAAGCTCTCATCTGTCTTTTTCTGGCCGGAATTGCGATCGCGTGTATGCGGCATTAGACTTACTTGCTAGTGCTACAATCTAAACAAAAACCGGAATATTCAGTTTAGGAGTGTGTGTAAAAATAACAATAGATGAGCTACTAAATACCTAGAGCAATTTACATAATATCTGTGCTACACCTGTGCTACAAAGCCAAAAGTGCACTACTAAATAAAATAGGTGTGCCGCTACATGCACAAAAAGACAAATTAACTGATTGTGATCAATAAAAAATAAAAAAATAATGAAACGAAAATGATACAAAAATAAATCGGCATACATGAACTGTTCTAATCAAAAAACAAACTGTTCTACTTAGAAGAAAGTGTTCTACTCAGAAGAAAGTCCATGAAAGGTACAATACAAGTCCATTGACAATAATTCTTTAAATAGAGATTCCCAAATAGGATGATTTCTTCACAGTAGCACTCAGTCCTCATGTAACAGCCGAAGGATAATAAAAAGCCAGATGGCCACTTACCAGAAAAGTCGGATCTCTGTTACGGAGATCTGATAGGCACAGAGCAGGAGAGATCACTCAGGCTGACATGCCAAGGACATCCGTCTGGATCCACTCCTCCGCTAATAGGACAGACGTTTTATGGGTAACGCCGCGTATACACGGGCGGATTGTCTGCCCAACTTAGTCCATGTTTCAGCGGACAATCCGCTCGTGTGTGGGCTTCAGCGGACTTTTTCAGCGGACAGTCTGACGGACTTTGTCTTTCGGAATTTCCGTAATTTTGTCCGTCCAAACTTGGTTTTGTCCGTCCAAACTTGGTTTCAGCGGACAGTCCGCTCGTGTGTAGGCAAGTTGGACAGACTAAGTATGGCGCATGCTCAGAAAGGATTTACACGGCCGAAGGTTGCATTGCAGTGTATTGGACGTCGTTTTTCTAGTCCCGTCGTACGTGCTGTACACGTCATCGCGCAAGTTTTCAGCGGACTGTCTGTTCATCGTGTGTGGTCAAGTCCGTTCATTCAAAAGTTGAACGGACTGTCTGTCGGATTGTCTGACGAACTTAGTTGGGCAGACAATCCACCCGTGTGTACGCGGCCTAAGGCAGTTTCAATAGGAACATCATGGGAGGAAAAAAGAGGGCTTCATAGCGTAATATATTTAAAAACCAAGTTCGTTTATTCAAAACCACGGCACAGCACTGCACCACAAAACTTTAAAACTTTAAAACATGAAACAGCAAGCACTTTCAAAAACAGCAAGCACTTCCAAAAAAAATGAAAGAACACAGCCGTGGCACATGCCAGCTGACTGGGGCGTAATGTGTGAGAACGTCCACTCTGCTAGCTCCACCATTTTTTGGAAAAATTACCTAGAAGTTAAAAAGAAGTTACCTAGTGCTATGAGAAAAGGACGTGGTACCGTGAAAAGCACTGAATCCAAAGGATAGAGTGTCTCAAGTGCCGCATCCCCCCCCCAGGGGGAGGAGGACGCCTATATAGGCACTGCTGCGGGAAAGCCCGCCAATGTCACGCACGCCGAGCGAGTGGGGGGGGGGGGGGCCAGGCTGAAAAGCGGCAGCCAGCCAGCAGGGACCTGAGCATCTCCCACAATGCCCATGAGCGCGAAAACAACAACGCTATGAGTGTGACTGCACCACAAGGGCGTGCAACCCCCCCCCCCCCCCCACACACACACACACACACACGCCACAAAGGAACATTGAGGCCAGAGATTATGCAGGCTTTTCTGTGCAATATATGTTTATCTACTCTGATTTTGGTGGTCCCTTATTTACCTAGCAATGTTTTTTATCACCAGTGTTATTACTTATTTTATCTGCTTTGCCAAGTGATATTAGTAATCTGTATGTTAACCATTGTATATCAGTGCCACTAACTATTCCAACTGCCTTGTCAAGTGATAATAGTAACTTGTATGTAACTTGTAACTTGTATGTCACTGTAAGTGATTTATTAAACAGTTTATTAACCCACCAATTATTGACTTGCAAGTTGCAACCATATGCTTCATTCAAAGTCCCAACCCTCTCCCCCTTGTTGCTCGCTAGCTTTTTGCTTACTTGCTTGTTTATAGTCACATTGACAGGGATGGAAATACACGACTTTACCAGGCCGTAATTTCATTCAAAGTCCCAAAAATCCCCCCCCCCTTCTCGCTCTTCATATCTCCTGTATTATGTCTGCAGTTTCTGACCATCTCCGGTATTATAAGTGAGAGTAATATCCGCGCTTACTAAGAACAGCAACAAAAAGCAGCTAAGCACTATAACCCAGATATAAGGCACAAAATAAATATGTAATAAAAAGTGCAGCACTATGAAAAAAATATCAAATAATACAAATATGTGTAAACTGGAAATAAAGTGCAAATGTGCATGTTAACCATAACTATTGTACAATATTCATGTGAATTCAACAGAATGCAAAAACAGGAATAACTGTAATGCAAAACAAATATTAAATGGAGTGAAAAATAAACACATATGCAAAAGTTTATTGGTGATTAGAGTTCATTAGGAAAGATTCTCATAAGACATGGATCCAATAAGTGAAATCATGACCCACAGACGAGTCAACCGATTAAAATAGATAAACATTGAATTCCAAACAAAAATAAAATCACATCAACATGTGAAGGCGATCATGCATGCGCAGAGTGCATGTGCGTAGTGTCCTGACGATCGTTTTGTCAGATGTGACGTCATCAGGGGGACTCATCTGTGGGCCTTTTAGTTTATATGCAGCATTGCATTACCCTCCATTAAAGCAATAAAGACATTATTGCACTATTGGAGTTTTTTCTTTTTTGCTTTGACGCCATCACAATGGATCTGAATATTGCTCGGTATCTGTGAGGATCTCCGGTGGGGGACGCACCAGGGCATCAGGATATCTTTCCAAAGGATCCCAGATCCAAGCGCCTTATGACCCCCCTGAATAAGGGTGGTTGCTGGCTCTCCGGTAAGCCTCTTGTCTCTCTGTGGTGACGGGTTTCACGTGGTCAAGTTTTTATACTTCACATGATTTCACTATTGGATCCATGTCTTATGAGGATCTCTCCTAATGAACTCTAATCAAGAATGAACTTTTGGATATGTGTTTATTTTGCACTCCATTTAATATTTGTTTTGCATTCCAGTTATTCCTGTTTTTGCACTGTGTTGAATTCACATGAATACTGTACAATAGTTACGGTTAACGTGCACATTTGCACTTTATTTCCAGTTTACACGTATTTGTATTATTTGATACATTTTTCATAGCGCTGCACTTTTTATTACCTATCTCCTGTATTAGGTCTGCAGTCTCTGACCATCTCCTATTCCATGTTTGCAGCCTCTTGACAGTTTCCTGTAACATTACTTTCACTGAATATTATGTGTGGCCCTTTGGTCATGTCAGGGGCCACACTTCATCTAGTAAGTTGACCACAACTGTGTTAGAGAGTGATCAATCATTCAGGCAAGCTCTGATGGTCCAATAGGGAATGTAGTTATATGGAGTGTGTATTGGCATACCTTCCAACGAGGGACACCTATTAGCAAATGTATTTAGGCATAGGACACCTCCCCCTTCCACACCCCCTCCACGCCCTCTTAAAGGAGAATTATACAAAAAAAATATTAGTAAAAGCGGAGTTCCACCCAAACATTTAACTTCTGCTTTAAGGGAAGGTGACCCCCTGACATGCCACATTTGGCATGTCATTTTTTTTGGGGGGGGGGAGACCCTCTTTTTAGAGGTATCCAGCTCCCGCTCCCTCCTGGCGCACCCACAGCGCCGGAAGGGAGATCACCTCTCCCCCCTCCCTGCCGACAATCATCTGGGACACGTCACAGGTCCCAGATGATTGCCCGGCCAGTCACAGCACGCAGTGCAGCTCGCACATGCGCAGTGATATAGCCATAGATCAGACCAAAACGAGTGACAAATGAGGAGGAATGAGGGACAGAGGGACTTTGTTCTGTTCCAAATCAGGGACAGTCCCTTGAAATCAGGGACAGTTGGGAGGAATGGTATTGGGATGCAGACTTTGGTTTATTACAGGCATACCCCACTTTTAAGTACCCAATGGGGTTTATTTACTAAACCTAGAAAGTGCAAAATCAGGCTCACTTCTGCATAGAAACCAAGGAGCTTCCAGGTTTTATTACCAAAGCTTAATTGATTGAACAAGCTGGGGCTAGAAGCTCGTTGGTTTCTATGCAGAAGTGAGCCTGATTTTGCACTTTCTAGCTTTAGTAAATAAACCCCATTGTGTACTTTAAAGTGGGGCATGCCAGTAATGGGGTGGCAACGAACACAAGGGAGGTTATTTTCTGATGGCAGATTCAATGACAACTCACAGACTGGGGATCGTTGTCAAAAACAGGCAGTTGGTAACTCATATTGAGAACTCCATCAGATCTCTGGTTATGGAGTCTTTTCAATGAAGGACGATTTTTGGAGGTTGTGGAGGATGGGGGAGGGGGAGGGGTAAGACTTATGGAGAAGACATTTTTTATTTCGATAACAAATGGGGTAATGAGTGCAGCTCAGATAAACATTGTGTGTATGCCGCTGCTCCCGACAGTGGGGACAGGGGAAGATCTGCCGGGCCTCTGCCGGTTGGTTGAGCTTTTGGAGCGGACTTCAATAAAAAATCCGCAGTCCAATTACATCCAGACGGGTCCCTGCGGGCGCAGCTTGTTCACATTAGAGTTTTCACTGGCCTTGATGAGAAGCCGACTTGTTTTTTACTTCTATGGTATTGCAAAACAGGACAATCTAATATCCTGCAGACACTTTTCTTTTTTGCCTCTCTGTGCATGACGCAGCAGTATGAAACAAAGGGCAGCAGTGCTGTTCTTAAAGCAGAACGTCAGTTTGGATTTCTTTTCTCTGAACCTCTCTTCTTTATTCCTGGTCATTACAGCTCCATGTTCTGGATGCTGGGCCCCTCTGTGTACTCTCCTCCAGGAATGGCTTTGCGGGAACTTTTGGCTGCACAACATTGAGCCTCAGCAGACGCTTTCTGTCCTTTTAATGCCCCCCCAGTATCTCATAGTACTTCCGGGGTGACATAGTGATGAAGCAGCTGCAGCCATTAGTCATTAATATTGGTCTAAGCGGTGGAGTAGCCACACCCACAGTTTCTTGAATCGCACAGACTTCTGGGACATGTAGTCCTTTCAGCGCCGCTGTTTTCTCCTCACCACCATACCAACAGAAGTAGAATGGGGCCGGAATAATCATGTGATTATTACATTATATTCCTGGAAAAGGGATTTAGCTAGAAATGTAAGATAAAAGGGTGTATATTGTCCAGGGGTGAGAGATGGGACTGGGGTAAATGATTCATTTGATGTCCGGCTTTAATTAATCCTAAAATCAGGATTTTAACAGTTAATTTGCCGTCTTAACCGCCTCACGCAGATATACTGCGGCAGAAGGGCACGTACAGGCAGAATCACATACCTGTATATTGCCCTTCAAGAGGCGGGTTGTGAGCGCGACTCGATGTAAACAAGCATTTCCCCGTTCTGCCTAGTGACAGTGTCACTGATGGGGCCCCTGGGCAGTGCCCAGGGGTGCCCATGCAATAAGACAGCCCTGCATGCAAATGTTTGTTCTGTCACATCTTGGTAACAATGCTTTGTCCCTGATTCCCACTTGTACTCCTGCGTTGTCACCCTGTCACATGCACCCCCTGGTGGAGACTACAAGCGGCCAAGCCACCACCTGGCAGCACAGACATTGCATACATTGTTACAATGAAGAAGCCAGCTTTTTACAAAGATAATCCCTGGTGATCCTGCCATGAAGATCTTTGTTCTTGCACTTCCTATTATAGGGTGACAACATCCTGTCCCTGATTCCCTCGTGAGTTGTCACCCTGTCACTTGCACCCCCTGGTGGAGACTACAAGCGGCCACATCAACACACATTGTAAGGGCATTGTATGCTGTTGTCACAATCAGGATGCAGATCCGGAGCAATGATGTGCACCTTGCACTGGAATGAGTGCTTGTAGACAGGATGTGGCTGAAAGAGGCTGGAGGAGATCAGCAGCCCTGAGATGGGGGAAAGGGATGAAACATGGTAAGGCTGGATTCACATCTATGCATTTTTTGTGCTTTTTGCATTTTGCACTACAGTCCATTTAGCATGGTTTCCTATGGAACATGTTCTGTAGTACAAATCTGCAGAATGTGTACCAAGGACGCCTGGGCCAAGCCGGGGCTACCAAAAGAACCGACTTTGTTTCCCTCTTGACTCTTCCCAGGAACCGTGACAGAAGCGGGTATGGTGGGAAGGCATAAATTAGATTGTACTGATCCCAGGGAACTGTCAGAGCATCTGACCCCTGAGCAAGTACATCTCTTGTCCTTGACACAAATTTGTCCAGTTTCCTGTTGAATCTGGACGCAAACAGATCTACTTTCAGAGTGCCCCACTTGTGACATATGTTCCGAAAAATGTCGGGGTGTAAATGTTACCGGCCTCAAAATGTGAATTAAGAGAGCCGATGGTTGTAGACGTGATGAGATAAGGTGATCAGCTTGGCGTGGACTGCAAAGAATCACACAAACAGCATGAGATATGACCACTGACTTTATGGCTGGAAGTAGTTTAATTTTTACATAACAATACATCTTTTACATTTTTATAGTCACATGTTTATAACCATTAACAATATATATAATACAGATTTTAACTAAAGTATTTTAAAACGTAGTTATAACAATGAACATTACTAAATTTAATAACATATATATCCCTGTTATTCAGTGTTATAGATAATTATCTTTATCTCTCTGGTACACTTTAAGTGTGCAATAATCATACTAGCAATGCATTGCTTTAATACAAATATTTTCATGGTAGTACTCCTTTTTAACCACTAGATGGTGCACATTGCATGTCTGTATGATGCAATACATAAGCTTTACATACAATAGGTTTTTTTCTATATTAAATAACAGAAAACATGTGCTTCTATAAATCTATGCAATTTCCAATAAATCAGGTTTAAATATACCTATTTAGAACGGTTTAGTGTTTTATAATAGACATTTGTTCTGACTAATGCAGTATTTTCATGTTCTTATGCACTTTTCACTTGTTTCTGACACATGCTGTTCTAAACTTCTAATTACAGCAAAACTATAGCATAAAATCTGCTGAGACTTTTTCTGCATCTGCTCAAGATGTTTAGGAATCTTTCTATCACAGGTTAATACAGATTAGGAACAATTTAGAGTACATACCTGCAAAGAATCACACAAACAGCATGAGATATGACCACTGACTTTATGGCTGGAAGTAGTTTAATTTCCAGTCACATGGTCTGTGGCCTTATATAGACTCTGTTTGTGTACCTTCTCTGCCATCTACTGGTTATTAATAGAATAGAAGGGAGATGTTTAGAAATATAAAAAAAAATGAATATGTACTTTGCTTTGGGGTGTCTGTTTTGTGACCATATAAACCCCAGTCCGTCACACTCTCCCCTCCTTCAGTTAATGGCTCCCGACATTAAACTCAATTGGTATCTGAACACTATTTAGTGATTTAAGTAACCCAAATAGGTACTTGTTGCCACCAAGGAGCTACGTTAACTACCTGGCATGTCATGGGAGTAGCTAGCATTGTAGGAGTTTGTATGGTGTGAACCTGACTTGGTCTGTATGTTGGCTGACCTAGTGTGTCATACGTAAAGATCTCTTTAGGCTTAGCTTGTCTGGTAGATCTTCTGACAGGAGTTGAGTATTCTCCATCAACATCATTTGCCATTTGCATATCTTGGTTCACAGGTAAGTCTTGACTTAATGAGGGTAATTCTGCAGTGTCTAGTCCCACCATGTCTGTAGCCCAGATTTGGTCGCCAACTACTGTTCCATCATTTTGTTCTTGTTCAACATTGGGTGTGGTAGTTGTAGGATAGAACTCTTCAGCAGAAACTCTTAATGGGATTTTCTGTACGTTTTGAGAGTTTGGTTGAGACACAACACGATCATGACTTTCTGTAGTCTCTGGTATATAAGAATAATACCATCTTTCTTCATCTGAACATTCCTCCTCCTGGTCCACATCCATTCTGGTATCCTTTCTGTTACTTGATTGTCTTTGTTTCATCGGTACTCTTGGAATGTGTCCTTCAATTGGTAGGTCATTTACTGGTAGTAAAAGATTTCTGTGCAGTACTCGAATAGTCTTTTTACCACTTTCAGGCTGAATTTTGTACACAGGCCCATCTTTGATTCTTTCTACCACTTTGTGTACTGATTCTTCCCAGTATGAACGAAGTTTACCAGGTCCTCCTCTTTCAGAGAGATTTCGTACTAAGACCCGATCACCCAGTTGAAGAGGTGCTCCTTTTATCTGTTTGTCATAGTACTTCTTCCCTTTAGCAGATGATTTTTTGCTATTCTCGGATGCGATTTTGTAAGCTTCTTGCATTCTAGATGCCCATTTCTGAGTAAATGTTGGTTGACTTTCTGATTCCTTTTCCAAATTTAGGTTGAGCATTAGGTCAATTGGCAAACGAGGAGATCTTCCATACAATAGAAAGAATGGCGAGTATCCTGTGGCTTCATGCCTGGTGCAATTGTATGCATGAACCATATGTGGAAGATGTTCTTTCCAATCTGACTTTTTCTCTTCCTCTAAGGTGCGAAGCATCTGTAACAAAGTACGGTTCAGTCTCTCCACTGGGTTACCCTGTGGATGGTATGGAGTAGTTCTTGAATGAAAAATCCCTGCCAATCGTTGCAATGTCTGAAATAAGTTGTTTTCAAATTCTCTTCCTTGGTCATGGTGGAGTTTCTCTGGATAGCCAAAACGTGGTATGAAATCTTGAAAGATCTTTTCTGCCGCCGTTTTTCCAGATTTGTTCTTAGTTGGATACGCTTGTGCAAAGCGTGTGAAATGGTCAACTATTACAAGTATATACTCATATCCTCCTTTGCTTTTCTCCAAGTGAAGATAATCAATGGATACTAACTCTAAAGGTGAACTGGTAGTAATCGAACCCATAGGTGCTCTTTCGGTGATATTTGGACGCTTTTGTTTGATGCAGCTGCATTTCTTCAGCACATATTCATCAATGTCTCTTTGCATAAATGGCCAGTAAAATCGTTCACGTGCTAGGTGGGTTACTTTGTCAGTACCAATGTGACCCATGTCATCATGAAGATTTCTTAAGACCAATGGTTTTAACTTTTCTGGTAGAACTAGCTGTTTTCGGGTTCCAGAATGTCGGTAGAGGATTCCTTCATCGACTCTGAGTTTATTCCATTCATGTATTAAACGTCTTGTTTTGCTGGTCATACTCTCCTTTTCTTTGTGGTTTGGAATCCAGTCGTTCTCCTTAAGCGAGACCACTTCTCTAATGTTGGTATCGTCTTGTTGTAATGCTCTGATATTCTCCTGAGTCATTGGGCAGATTGTCTGTCCTTTCAGCAATTCTTCGGCCACATCACTTTCTGAGTGAAGAGTCAATGAAGCCACCCATAATACCTCTTCTTCGTCAACAGCTTTGCTCCCTTGCCACATAGCTGACACAACCTCAGATGGTACAAGCTCTGTGTACTCACTCAGATTCTTCGTGAGTTCCACCGGAAATCGTGACAGTATATCTGCGTCTGCATTCTGTTTACCTGGCCTGTACTTGATATCGAAGTGGAAATCAGCCAACTCGCCAACCCAGCGATGACCCACAGCATTCAGTCTGGCAGTACTTAATACATATGTCAATGGGTTGTTGTCTGTGTA
This sequence comes from Lithobates pipiens, assembly GCF_037356315.1. Taxonomy (NCBI): domain Eukaryota; kingdom Metazoa; phylum Chordata; class Amphibia; order Anura; family Ranidae; genus Lithobates; species Lithobates pipiens. The sequence continues at coordinate 29,257,661 of NW_027507686.1, forward strand.
AACGGTGAATGTTGGAGCGTAGTACAAGTAATCTCTGAATTTGTCACAGACTGCCCACTTGAGAGCTAAAAACTCAAGTTTACCAGAGTGAAGATGGTAATTGCGCTCTGCTGGAGTCAATGTTCTGGAGCCAAACCCAATAACACAAAGTTTTTCTCCTTGTCGTTGGTATAGTACAGCACCTAGGCCTTCATTGGAAGCATCAGTGTGTAAGACGAAGGGTAAGTCAAAATCAGGGTATGCTAGAATTGGTGGATTGGTTAGCATGTCCACCAGTCTGGATACTACAGCTTGATGTTTGGGTGTCCATTGAATCAGTGTTTTAGATGGCACTTGTGCTTTGTTCCTGTTTTTCTTCATAGATTCCATCCGATTGTTTTTGGGGATGGATGTAGCAGATTCTTTCTCAGTGTTCTGCAAAAGTTCATACAGTGGTTTAGCAAGTCGAGAGAAATCTTGAATGAAGGACCTGTAGTAGCTCAGGAATCCTAACAAAGATCTGACTCCTCCCACTGTTTTGGGTTCTTTCCTTTTCAAATGTAATACCGCTTCAAGATCTTTTGGGTCAATTTTTATGCCTTCTTCTGACACCATTCGTCCAAGGTATCGAATCTGTCGTTTAAAGAGTTCACACTTCTTCGGTCTAAGTTTGATACCATGCTCACGCATTCGACTAAGCACTTGCCTAATATCATTGACATGCTCCTGAAAAGTTTTGGAGTAGCAAAGTACGTCATCCAAGTATGGAGAACAACATTTGTCTCTGATGCCCTCTAATACATTCTCCATGCATCTCTGAAAAGCTGCTGGGGCATTCGTTAATCCAAATGGAATACGGTTCCACTCCAGGAGTCCCCAGGGGGTGCTGAAAGCCGTCAGATGTCTGGAGTCTTCATGCACAAAGCCTTGATGATACGCACTACCCTGGTCCAGGATTGAGAACCATGTAAATCCTCCTAAGCTATCCAGCAGATCTTGTATTCTGGGTAGTGGATGTCTATCTGGGATAGTCTTTCGGTTTAACTCCCTAAATCACATATTATGAGTATCGCCTCTGGTCTAAATCTTTATAAATATTGTATAATGTACCATCATCCAGAATTTGTAGTTTTTAAAGGAAAGAGGGCTTAAATGGAAATACCGGGTAGTCGCTCACACCAACCCCATATGTAGTTCCATTCAGCCATATAATAGATTGGACTATACCGGTACTTGGTAATGGAAAAACACTAATATCAAATACCAGGTCCACTGTTAGATAGCTTAATGGCCATCAATACTGTCAGCGGGGACAATATCCTAATACAGCCCTGATGGAGTCCGTGCGAATTTCGGGCATTACGGGACCTTATGCTCCTCTATGATGAAGGAGCTATTGAAGACCCTATTTCACAAATTACACCTTCCAACACATCCTCATCCACTCACATAGAACATTTAGAGTCGGTTTCTAAGAAATTTAAATTACGCTCCTGTAGATTCCCTGACCTCATGATATGTCCTACCATCTGGACTTTTCTTCAAACTACAATAAGAGATCTGAAACGACAGCATTGGCATGATGTTACCCCTAACCTTGATGTTCGACAGATTCAAGCATTGAAAACTTTACAAAGACATCCTGATTTGATCATTAAGCAGTCGGACAAAGGTGGGAATATTGTCGTTATGACACACCACCAGTACCAGACCATGTGTATGACTATCCTCAATAACTCTACCTGGTATCGTCCGATTGACCAATCAGTACCTATTTCATTTCATCAGGAACTCTGTTTTCTCTGCACTGAGGCATTTATGGCAGGCCTTATTGACAGAGATACATTAGAATTCCTGATCCCTAAATTTCCGATGGTTCCTACCTTTTACGCCCTTCCGAAGACGCACAAAAATTTACCATTACCCCCTGGTAGGCCAATTGTCTCGGGGCCAGCTTTTGCCACAGGCAGAGTCTATGGCAAAGTTCAGTTAACCCACAACACTACCCTGCACCCGCGGTCTGGGTAATCATCAGTGTGAAAGCAGTTTAGGCCGTTTTCACACGATCGGCCCTACCCAATCGGACCCTCAATTCACCTCTACAGAGCGGCAGATGTAAACAGACTTTTGTCCGTTTACTCCCGCCTGCCTCCAATCCGGTCCTAAAAATCTGATTAAAAAAAAATAGAAGGGAGTTTGCCCCCTTCCATCTGGGTGGATCGGATCGGAGGGCCTATAGAGTAGCCGTGACCTGTCATCCACCTGCTCCGCTCATTGTAGCCCGTGACTGGTTAACAAGTTGCTTAAAGCGGAGGTCCACCCTAAAATGGACCTCCGCTCATCGGAATCCCCCCCCTCCGGTGCCACGATCGGCACCTTTCAGGGGGGAGGGGGGTGCAGTTACCTGGATAATCCAGGTAACTGCACCCACTTCCGGGCTAGCTCTCTGCGGAAAGGGGCGTACGTTACGCCCCTTTCCGCAAGCGCCCGCCCCCTTCAGCAAGTGCCCCGCTGCCTGCTGGGAAACACACAGCTCCCAGAGGCAGCGGGGACCGTCCGGATTGCGCCGCGCGGCTCGCGCATGCGCAGTAGGGAACCGGGAAATGAAGCCGAAAGGCTCCATTTCCTGATTCCCATACCCAAGATGGCGGCAAGACCTGTCAGACGAGTGAGCGATCGGCTTCGGGTGCCGACATCGCGGGCGCGCTGGACAGGTAAGTGTCACTATTTAAAAGTCAGCAGCTGCAGTATTTGTAGCTGCTGGCTTTTAAAAAAAAAAAAAAAAACGCGGAGTCCCTGTGGACTCCCGCTTTAAGTGGCCCTCGCTCTTAAAAAGGTTGGGCACCCCTGCAGTAAAGCATGCTTGTTGTACTCACTGTGGAACCTAAGAGGTTAATCCTCTGCATTGTGTAAAAAGGCTGTTTGATCCTATCATCTCTGATCATCCCCTTCTTCCACAGTCTCCAAACTATCTCTTGATTGTACAGAGCCTTGAGGCTGCACATGCTCAGTTTGGTGTGTATTGCTGCAGAGTTTTTTTTTTCCTTGGGAGAGTGCATGTGATCTGCACAGGGCCAATCAGCACTGTCCAGATAGAGGGTCAGGGGTCCTACAGCCTCATAAGACAGTCAGAGTAGAATGAAAACTCCTACAAGCTTTAACCAGACACTGATAGAAGTCACAAGACTGTTATATACTGCTGATGATAAAAGGTATTTAGCAGTTTATATTTAATAAAATAATTGTATTTCCATGTTCTGTGGGAGACCAGATATACTGAATGCAGGGTCCTGGGTTTAGTAACACTTTAATGTTTAGAAAAATTACCTTTCCTTTTCAGTCAACAACTATTGCAACTTTCTGTAAAACAACTCTGCAATAAGGCTCCATTCACACTTGTACGACACCAAAGTTGTGAGGCTTTGGAACGCAACTCTGATGCAACTTAGGATGGGTGTGACTTGGAAGTGACTTGCTGTCGGACCCACTGTTGCATGGAAAACATTCAGGTACGACTTTCATGCAACTTTTGATGGTTAACTTTGAAGTCGGACCAAAGTAGTGCATGAATTACGTTGAAGCGGCTGCAACTTCAAGTCGCACATACGTTATCTCACAAAAGTGAGTACATCCCTCACATTTTTGTAAATATTTTATTATATCTTTTCATGTGACAACACTGAAGAAAAATACACTTTGCTACAATGTAAAGTAGTGAGTGTACAGCTTGTATAACAGTGTAAATTTGCTGTTCCCTCAAAATAACTCAACACACAGCCATTAACCACTACAATACAGGGCACTTTCACCCCCTTCCTTCCCAGCCCAATTTTCAGCTTTCAGCGCTCTAGCGCTTTCAGTGACAATTGCGCGGTCATGCTACACTGTACCCAAATGAAATTGTTATCATTTTGTTCGCACAAATAGAGCTTTATTTTGGTGTTATTTATTCACGACTCCGTTTTTTTTTTTTTGCGATATACCGTATTTTTCGGACGATAAGGCGCACCGGATTATAAGGCGCACTAGCAACGACCGGCTGATATAATGGATATTTCCATATATAAGGCGCATCGGACTATAAGGCGCACTGGATTATAAGGCGCATTTAATGAAACACAACTCGGATGCAGTACTGTAAGTCAAATTTTATTCAACTCTTTAGCAATAACCATAAAATGGTCTATAACAATAACTCTTAACACTGTTCAATTAAATACAAAACCAGACACTCACTTTTTCACTTTATTCTTCAATAACTCTTAACACTGTTCAGTTACCGGTGAATACCGTACAAAACCAGACACTCACTTTTTCACTTTATTCTTCTCCCGCAAATCCATCAAATTCTTCATCTTCAGTGTCTGAGTTTAACAATTGGGCAATTTCGGCATCAAGCACGCCCGTATCCCTCTCATCATTCTCATCAGTATCCGAGTCAGTCTCGTTGCTGTCATCGGTACCGGTACTTAGCTGTTCAGTGATAATTCCGGACTTCTTGAAAGCTCGGATTACACTGGTGACTGATACCTTCGCCCAGGCATCCACGATCCACTGGCAGATAGTGGCGTAACTCGCCCGGCGTTGCCTCCCTGTGTTGGTGAATGTGTGTTCGCCTTCTGTCATCCAATGCTCCCACGCAGCTCGCAATTTAACTTTAAATGACCTGTTGACACCTATATCTAGTGGCTGCAGTTCTTTGGTTAATCCACCCGGAATGATGGCAAGCACCGAATTAGTTTTCTTCACTTGGGCTTTGACAGTATCTGTCAGATGGGCGCGCATGGAGTCACAGACCAATAGGGATGGAGATTCGTGGAAAAAGCCACCCGGTCTCTTGACGTAAACCTCTCTCAGCCACTCACTCATCTTCTCCTCGTCCATCCAGCCCTTCGGGTTAGCCTTGATGATGATGCCAACCGGAAACTTTTCTTTTGGCAGAGTCTTCCTCTTGAAAATTACCATGGGTGGTAGTTTCTGGCCATTAGCCTGGCAACCGAGAACTACAGTGAAGGATGACTTCTCGTTTCCTGTAGTGCGTATAGATACCGTACTGGTCCCTGTTCTCTCGACAGTACGGTTTACACGGATATCAAAGGTAAGGGGGACCTCGTCCATGTTGGTGATGTGCTCTGGTCGGATTTTCTGTTCATTGATCTTGTTCTTGCAGTAGGTATGGAAAATGGCCAGCTTTTCTTCGTAATCCTTTGGCAGTTGCTGTGACATAGTGGTTCTTGTGCGGATAGAGAGATTCCGCCTTTTCATGAAACGGAAGCACCAAGAGGGACCTCCTCGAAAGTCGTTGATCTCCATGTCGCGTGCGATCGCTGTTGCTTTGAGTCGAATAGAGACAGTAGAGACACTTCTACCTGCGGTTCTCTGTTCAATAACCCACTGTTCAATTTTGTCCTCCAACTGTGGCCATCTTGCTTTGTTTCCTCGGAAACTCAGTTTGGTCTTCTTTACCTGGCGCAGGGCATCTTCTTGCTTCCTCCACTTCCGTACCATTGATTCATTAATGTTGAATTCTCTCGCAGCTACTCTATTTCCATGCTCTACTGCATGACTGATAGCCTTCAGTTTGAAATCCGCTTCGTAAGCATGTCTCTTAACAGGAGCCATTTTTGGGGCAGCGGGTATACCGTAGAAAATGAACGAATGAATGCGCACACCTCCTGACTAAGATGGCCGTAATGCTCACGAAGCTGCACTGCTTGGATTGGGCATTACGGCCATCTTAGTCAGGAGGTGTGCGCATTCATTCGTTCATTTTCTACGGTATACCCGCTGCCCCAAAAATGGCTCCTGTTAAGAGACATGCTTACGAAGCGGATTTCAAACTCATCGCTATCAGTCACGCAGTAGAACAACCTGAGAGAGGTTTACGGTACGTCAGTTTACGGTAAGAGACCGGGTGGCTTTTTCCACGAATTTCCATCCCTATTGATCTGTGACTCCATGCGCGCCCATCTGACAGATACTGTTAAAGCCCAAGTGAAGAAAACGAATTCGGTGCTTGCCATCATTCCGGGTGCATTAACCAAAGAACTCCAGCGATGTCAACAGGTCATATATAAGGCGCACCGGATTATAAGGCGCACGGTCGATTTTGTGAGAAAATTTAGGCTTTTACGTGCGCCTTATAGTCCGAAAAATACGGTAAGCGCAAAAATAGCGGAAATTTGGAAAAAAAACTATATTTTCTTTTTTCTATTTGAAAAGAAATCCAATAAAATCAAATTTTGTCATAAATTTAAGCCAAAATGTATTCTGCTACATGTTTTTGGTAAAAAAAATTCCGTTAAGGGTATAATAATTGGTTTGTGTGATCACGGACATATGTACGCAAATGATCATGTACATATGTGTGCAGGTGATCACGTACATATGTGTGCAGATAGTCATTGGGACATGTGATTTTAGTGGGACATATGTGGGGGACATGTTTTTATTATTAGGGACATGTGTTTTTATTATTTGGGGACATGTATGTTTTGGGGACATGTGTGTTTTGGGGACATATGTGGGGACTGTGTTTGTACTGTGTGGTGTGTTGTGTGTTTACACTACACTGATGATCGCACGGACTCCATCAGGGCTGTATTAGGATATTGTCCCCGCTGACAGTATTGATGGCCATTAAGCTATCTAACAGTGGACCTGGTATTTGATACTCAGCGAATGGTACAATATCCTTACAAGCTTGTTTAACCATCTCAACCTTGATGTCCTGTCTTTACACGATTTCTTGATTGGCTTTTTGAGCCGGCGTTTACCAATCCCCCATGTTCACCGTGGGGGGGACTTTGTGGATCTCCTTACCTGCAGCCTGTTCCTTGAAGTAGGATATCCTCCTGAAGAAGCGGGCCTTTTCCCGCGAAACTAGTCGAGGAAATTTATTGTGCACTCTCTACGGTTGAATGTTCCCTATGGAGAACCCGTCAGGAATACCTCAACTGTGATGTGCATATTACTGTACTTCTTCAAGTGATATTTCATTATTGTTTTGTTTTATATCTTTATTAAACATTATATTGATTTTAAATTTTATTAGTGTTTTTCCATTACCAAGTACCGGTATAGTCCAATCTATTATATGGCTGAATGGAACTACATATGGGGTTGGTGTGAGCGACTACCCGGTATTTCCATTTAACTCCCTAAAGTCAACACATAGTCGTAGGCTACTGTCCTTCTTTCGAACACAAACAACTGGTGATGAGTATGCGGAAGAAGATTTTGTTACCCAACCTCGGTCAAGAAGGTTTTGGATATATTCTTTCACTTCTTTGTATAGGGGTTTCGGTATCGAATTGTAGCGTTTCTGGACAGGAATTTCATCTTTCAGGTTTATCCTCAGTTTCAGGTTAGGGATGCATCCTATGTCTCCCTCATCTCGAGCAAAGACATCTGATTCATCATATAACATTTGTCTCGCTATCTCCTGTTCTTCTTCTGAGAGATCTTCCAAATTGACAGGTGGGTGCCACTTAACAGATTTGTTAGTGGGTAGCTGATTTCCAGTGTCCCCTTGATTCAACTGGTTTACATGAAACACCCTTTTCTTCTGGTCAATTCCCTTTCCATCGTCTTTGTTTGGAGACAATGGTAGAATCTCAGCTGCTGGAGAAATGGTACCCAATACTGTTCTGGGTGGAAGGTAGATGTCATGTTGAGCACGGTTCAGTATAGGTATCTTCACCAGTTTAGAGAACCCATTTGGCACATCTACCACTGAAGGAAATAGTTCAAGTCCTTCCTCGACTGGATATTCGGGAAGTGGTTCAAATGGCATGATTCCTCCTTTCGGCCACGCTCTAATTCTGCATTTGACTTCACAGAGCTCACCTCCTTTAATCTGGAGTCCCTTCTTCCCCACTTTGACCATACGACTATCGAATATTTCTCCTGGGTCAGTTGCTTGACTGACAGCATTGACAATGTTATTCGCTACACTCTGTCTTACTTTCATAGCTTCACTCAGCAAGATAGTCAGGTTTTGGGTGCTGTTTGGTCGGTCACGGTTTTCTCTGATCAATTCTTCGATAACATTAAACCCAAGAATTGGATTGTCATTACAGCAGTCACTCACCAGCATTGGCACATAAATGGCTAAGTTTCCATGTCCACTACTTTCGAATTCCAGGCAGACTTCAATCCACCCGATGAATGGAATGATAGAACCATTTGCAGCTGTAATGGATAAGTTGTCATCACAAAGTAAATCTTTTATGTGCCTAATGGAGACGCTGGGTAGAAACTTTTCTAACCATGCCTTCCCGACAATGCTGACCTGAGCTCCTGTATCCATCAACATGTCAACCGGAACACCATTCATCCGACATGACAGTAGGCATTTTCCTCCAATTAATTGTGCTACATGTTGTTTGGAGAATCCATTCTCTTTTGGGAGTGTTCTAGTTGACCGGTGGGTGAATACCCTGTTTACCTTAGCATGGGACAGATCATTTGAGGTGGTCACTGGTTGTCCCTTTCCCAGTGACCGTCTGTCGTTTCCCGACTGCCTTCTTTTCTTCAAGCAATCAACCGCTCTGTGTCCTGTCCAACCACAGTAGAAACAATGGTAGCAGTTCTGACTCTCTCGTTTAATGCAATCATCACACCTGGGCTTGCAGTGAGCTGTATCTGGAACTTGAACATTGGTTAGTGGCTTAGTCATTTGGTTTCCAACAATAGGAGTTTGGTTCATCATCTTTTCCAGGTTCTTTGTGAGAGCAGAGACCTGTGTTGTTAGTTCCATTAATGCAGTGTGATTTGCTTTAACATCTCCCTCAACTCTCTTTTGCAAGGTGTCTTTTTCACTATTACCTGGTGTCTGTGATGAATGAACAGTAATAGGTTTATGTTTAGGTGCACTGTTTAAGCGTCTCTGCCTTTCTGTTTCCTCATCAACTGATCTGGTGACTTGCTCTATGATAAAGTCATCCGTTACTGTCAAATCAGACACATAAGGCTTGATATCTCGTCTAACATTAGAATTTTTCTCATTTAGTCCCTGATACAGTGTATGAAGGAATATGCCTTGCACCAGTTTTTTGTCATAGTTAAACTCTCGCCTATAATGTTGTGATGTAGACAGAACTTTTTGTTTTAACCCCACTAGCCTGTAAACAAATTGTTGTGCTGTTTCTCTTTCTTGCTGGGTAGCATTGCTAAGGTCCTGAAATAACTCATTACCACTTCGTTCTCTCATATGTGACTTCAAAAACCTTTTCAATTCAGCAACAGTAAGATCATCTTTGTCAGTCAACATATCTTTAAAATTACCAGGTTTGATTATTCTCAACACTGTGCGTATAATTTCAGATTCAGGGAATTTTTCTGTTAGACCCTCGTCAATTTGTCTGCACACGCTACTGTATCTCATGTCCGAACCATGATCTGAAATTACACCACCATGCATTTTAAATTCTCTACGTGGCAATAAAGCAACAACATCAGTTAATCTCACCACCTCCGATACCTGTTCAGTCCTTGCAGTCCCACTACTAATTTTTGCAGCGGTTGCAATGTCCACAGTTGGTGTACTTTCCTTGTTAAGTTTTAGTTCATTGATCTTGTCTTGGATAATGAGTAGGTAAGACATACCTTGATCTTCCAACTTTTCCAGCTGATCACTTCTCAAGTAGTCTTCAATAAATTCAACAAGTTCCATTTCGTTGGTACCAGTCACTGATGGAACGTCCACGTCTCTTTCATCTTCCAGCGTAATAGCGAGGCTATGCAGCTGTTCTTCATTAAGCAGATGAATTTGTTTCCGGATATCCCACATCAGCACACGACGAGGAGACGCCATCTCTGTTGCAATCTGAAGACTTGCACTCACGAGGCAGACGACTCTCACGACTCTCCTTGTAGTTCTGTAGCAGGCTCACGCTTGTCTCGTGCTTCCCTTTCACTGGTAACACAACGAATCCCGGACGAGCCCCCAAAATGTTACCGGCCTCAAAATGTGAATTAAGAGAGCCGATGGTTGTAGACGTGATGAGATAAGGTGATCAGCTTGGCGTGGACTGCAAAGAATCACACAAACAGCATGAGATATGACCACTGACTTTATGGCTGGAAGTAGTTTAATTTTTACATAACAATACATCTTTTACATTTTTATAGTCACATGTTTATAACCATTAACAATATATATAATACAGATTTTAACTAAAGTATTTTAAAACGTAGTTATAACAATGAACATTACTAAATTTAATAACATATATATCCCTGTTATTCAGTGTTATAGATAATTATCTTTATCTCTCTGGTACACTTTAAGTGTGCAATAATCATACTAGCAATGCATTGCTTTAATACAAATATTTTCATGGTAGTACTCCTTTTTAACGACTAGATGGTGCACATTGCATGTCTGTATGATGCAATACATAAGCTTTACATACAATAGGTTTTTTTCTATATTAAATAACAGAAAACATGTGCTTCTATAAATCTATGCAATTTCCAATAAATCAGGTTTAAATATACCTATTTAGAACGGTTTAGTGTTTTATAATAGACATTTGTTCTGACTAATGCAGTATTTTCATGTTCTTATGCACTTTTCACTTGTTTCTGACACATGCTGTTCTAAACTTCTAATTACAGCAAAACTATAGCATAAAATCTGCTGAGACTTTTTCTGCATCTGCTCAAGATGTTTAGGAATCTTTCTATCACAGGTTAATACAGATTAGGAACAATTTAGAGTACATACCTGCAAAGAATCACACAAACAGCATGAGATATGACCACTGACTTTATGGCTGGAAGTAGTTTAATTTCCAGTCACATGGTGTGTGGCCTTATATAGACTCTGTTTGTGTACCTTCTCTGCCATCTACTGGTTATTAATAGAATAGAAGGGAGATGTTTAGAAATATAAAAAAAAATGAATATGTACTTTGCTTTGGGGTGTCTGTTTTGTGACCATATAAACCCCAGTCCGTCACATAGAGCCCATTCTCCTGGGCATAACTGTTGGCGGCTTAGAAAGTCTGCTTGCCAATTTTCCACTCCTGGAAAGAAGACTGCAGAAAGGCATGGAACATGCCCTTCAGCCCAGGCAAGAATGCGATTCACCTCTTTTTGTGCAACCAGACTCCTGGTGCCACCCTGGTGATTGAGATAGGCCACAGCTGTGGCATTGTCAGACTGAACTCGAACAGGGAGATCCCGTAGTCTGTAAGACCAGTTTATGAGAGCCATATAAACTGGCCGGATTTCTAAAACATTATGGGCAATAGCTTCTCGATCTGAGACCATTTCACCTGTGAGCACGTCTCCTCCAACACTGCTCCCCAGCCTGTCAGGCTGGCATCTGTAGTTATAATCTTCCATGGAAGAGGAAGAAAAGTTTTGCCTTTCAGCAGATTCTTGGTCTGTAACCACTCTCTTGCGTGTCCCTGGGGATAGACACATCGGAAGGTCCAAGGCCTGGGGCTTCCTGTTCCAAGCCGCAAGGATGCATCTTTGCAAAGGCCTTGAGTGAAACCGGGCGAATGGAATGGCCTCGAAGGAGGCGACCATTTTCCCTAGCAGTCTCATACACAACCGAATGGGGGAAGATCTTCTGCCCAGAATTAGGCGCACCAGATCCAATATAGCCATTGGTTTTGGCCTTGGTAGAAACACCCCTCCCTGAGCGGTGTCGATGACCATGCCCAGATACCCCAACCTGGTATCAGGCTGTAGGGACGACTTTTCTAGGTTTATAATCCAACCTAGGCGTCCCAGGTGTTCTAACGTTCTGGTAACACTGTGGTTCAAGAGCGCTACTGTTTTCTCTATGAGAAGTAAATCGTCTAGATAAGCCATCACAGTTATACCCTGAGCTCTTAGGTTTGCCAAGAGAGGGTCTAGAATCTTTGTGAAGACTCGGGGAGCCTTAGCGAGACCGAACGGCAAGGCCACAAACTGAAAATGGCGCTGATCTACCGCGAACCTTAGATATTTTTGGTGTGCGGAAAGAATTGGCACATGAAGATATGCATCCCTGATATCTATTGATGCCATAAACTCTCCTACTTGCAGGGAGGAGACCACAGAACGTATTGACTGCATTCGGAAAGACCGGATGCGCAAAAACTGGTTCAGATCCTTCAGATCCAGGCAGGGTCATCTTTAATATTGATTGGACCCGGAGCAAAAAAATTTTTGGGGGCCCCCTTCCATGCAATTTCACTCTCCACCTGCTCTGAGACATACAATAAATATAAGCTGGACTTAAAATCAGTTTATTGTATCAGGTCAGGCAGCAATTGTGATTGGTTGCCAGAGGTTACAGCATATCATTACTGCTTACTGACTGGTTGCTAGAAGTTACAGCACACATTACGGCTCACTGATTAGTTGCTAGAGGTTACAGCAAATGATTTCTGTTTGTTAATTAGTTGCTAGAGATTACTGTACAGTAATACTGCTCACTGATTGCTAGAGGTTACATCACATCATCTTCTCACTGCAGGGGAGCATGATATACGTATGAATGCCACCTTTATTTACATATCAATGCAGGTGGCCACAGCTATTTGCTTAGTAATGTCGCTGCTATTTACATATGAATGCCAGTTATTTACCTGTAAACACTGGGTCTGCAGGTGAGTCATCTGTACACAACAGGGCTAAAACTTCAAGGGACAAGGAAATTTAAACCAGGATATTTGGCAAGTAGGGATGAGCCGAACACCCCCCGGTTCAGTTCGCACCAGAACTTTCGAACGGACCCCACGTTCGTTACGAACGTTAGAACCCCATTGAAGTCTATGGGACTCGAACGTTCGAAATGAAAAGTGCTAATTTTAACGGCTAATATGCAAGATACTGTCCTGGCGGGAGCACTGATTTTAATGACGATTAAAGTGAAAAAAAAAAGTGAAATATTCCTTTAAATATGGTGCCTGCGGGGTGTCTGTAGTATGCCTGTGAAGTGCCACGTGTTTCCCGTGTTTAGAACAGTCCCTGCACAAAATGACATTAAACAGAAATAACACCATTTAAAACTGCTTGCGGTTTTAATGTTATATCTGGTTCCTGCAATATGAAAAAGGATAGAAGAATGCAATAGGAAAATAATTAGAATGCATAATTTGCTGGATCCATTGGGCTCCCAAAATGTTTTCTCTACCTCTTCATTATTTGACTTAAATACCCACTATCCACTACCCACTATCCCACTAGTGGGATAAAAAATACCCACTATCTTTTTCTATTAGGCCTTTTCCCCCTTACTGTGTGAAGCCAGATATACCCACGTAAATCCCCAAACTAGATCCCATATCCCCACTGTTAGGAGTACCACCGACCCAGGGGACCACCAGTCTCCTCCAATCCTCTCTGCTGACGTCCACCTTTTTTTACCATAGCCCATCCAATAGGAAGTGGCTACAACAGGCAGGGGTGTGGATTTTATCTCTGAGAGGGGCTTTAAATGAAAAGTATAACATACAGTGGCAGTGCGTCCGTAAAGGGCGCAGGAGCGCTGCCCCCTCTCTTCTGTCACCGCTCTATCACCATAGATAGATTCATGCCTTGCATGAATCTATTTATAGTCCCCGCTGACACCCCCTATTCAGGTGTCTTGCCCCTTTTCTGGTGCCGGGCACCTGAATTATAGTGATGGTTTTTTTTTTTTGGAAGCACCTGATTAGAGCCGTAGACTCTAATAGGCACCCAAAAAGGTGAACAGCTGCTCACTCAATTGTTTGTTAGCAAAGCGAAGGAATTCACTTTGCTAACACTGAACCACCTCTCAGCCAATCAGGTGCTCGGGTCTGTTATCTGTCACCTGATTGGCTGAAACATCAGACGCTGTGATTGGACGCCTGATAGAGAGGACAGAAGAAGACATCAAGGAGCACGCAGGACACCGCCACTGACCCGCTGCGAGACAGGCAAGTGCCGGGGTGATACACACTGCCAGCATTTGATGGGGCACAGTTGCAGCGGCAAATGATGGGCACACTGACAGGGCACACTGACACACTGCTTGATGGGGCACAGGAGCGGAAATTGATGGGCATACTGGCAGCAATTGATAGGTATGGTAGTTGGCATAATGGCTGCTCTTGATGGGCACAGTAGCTGCCTTTGATGGGCACAGTGGCTTCGTTTCATGGGCATAATGGCAGCATTTGATGGGCACAATGGCCGCAATTGATTTTCTTTTTTCAGTTTGTTTGCGCCTCCCCAAAAATTTTGAGCACCAGCCGCTAGTGGCACCAGTAGCTGCGTTTAATGAGCACAGTACTTGCGTTTGATGGGCACAGTGGCTGCGCTTGATAGGCACAGTGGCTGCGCTTGATGGGCGCAGTGGCTGCGCATAAAGATCAAGTAGGCTTTGTCCATTTAAGGGGTACATGAGACAGCATTTGCAGAGCGATCCAATTGATTGATATTGCAAAATCCTACTCTAACTCAGCACGCACTATCTCCTAACACTACTGACTGCAAGCTCTATTATAAAAGATAGATCACTAGCTATATAGGTGAGGTGAATATAGCGGTGTATACTGCGGTCAGGGCACACAGACAATAACCACTACACAACAGCAAGATAGAAAATCGGCCGAAAACGATCGGTGTGTACTGTGTTGAATACACAGAACACCCACTGCTTCAGACGCCAACACACTACACGAGGCTGCCTCGATGGCGGCCTTATATAGTGTGGGGCGTGCACTACACAGCCTGAGCTATGATTGGCCACAGGCATCCTGCCTGTGGCCAATCATGGCTCTCCTCGCTGCTGGCGCTGCGATTGGCCAAGCATGCGGGGTCACAGTGCATGCTTGGCCAATCATGAGCCAGCAATGCACTGCGCCATCGCACACGAATTTGACGCGAACGGATCAAAATGTTCGGATTTCGCCGAACGGACGAACAGCCAATGTTCGAGTCGAACTTACGTTCGACTCGAACACGAAGCTCATCCCTATTGGCAAGTATGAGGCAGCTGCTTTGGGCCCCACAACAATGACAGGGCCCAGGGCAGCTGCCCCTTTTGCCCTGCCTTAAAGACGGCCCTGGATCCAGGATAGGTCTGACACCTCCATTTGGCTTTGGAACGGTGAAGAGATTGGAGTAAAAGCCTGAACCCTTTTCCTTTGGGTCCACTTCCACTATCACCCCCTGTTTTTGCTTTACTGGATCCTTGGGAATCCTTGACCTTAGGAACCGAGAAGGCGGAATCTCCTGAAACTCTAGCTTGTAGCCCAGAGATATCGATGAGATTACCGACTCGTTCCGGATATTATCCCGCAAGGCTTCTGCAAACTGCAGGAGCCTTCCCCCCACTCGGCCGTGTGGGGGTGCCCCTTCACAAGGAAGCTTTTGGGCTCTGCTTGGCAGGCTTTCGCCCCCAAGTCTTTTTCTGCCCCTGGGCATGACCTTGGGCCTTTCCTGTAGAGGAAGGTTGGGAAGGCCGTCGCCACTGCTTAGAGCTTGATGCTCCGGGGGAAAGAGAACGCCTAAACGATGGACGTTTGCTCTTTTTGATTGGAAGGAGAGTAGATTTACCCCCTGTAATCTTTTGGACGAATTTATCTAATTCTTCCCCAAAAAAGCGTTCCCCCTTAAATGGGAAACCAATCAAATACTTCTTACATGACAGCTCAGCTGCCCAATTCTTTAGCCATAGGGCCCTTCGCATGTGTACCAACAGGAGAGACAAACGAGATGCTTGTTGGACCGAATCCGAAATTGCATCAATCATAAAACACAGAATTTGAGGAATTTCTGCATAATTCTCCACTTCCTCACTGGGAAGGAGGCCAAGCATCTGCTTAACCTGTTCCTTGAGGAACTGACATAACCCCACAGTTGCGACTGTAGGCTGCACTACAGCGCCAGCCATGGAAAAGGAGGTTTTCAATAACGTTTCCAGCTTCTTATCGGTTGGATCCTTAAATACCTGAGCATTATCCAAAGGACAGGTCAGGTTTCTATTCACACAAGAAACAGCCGAATCGATAGATGGGACCCCCCACTTCTTGGTGAAACTTTCCTCCAGAGGATAAAGCATAGAAAACCTTTTAGGAGGAGCAAACAGTTTATCGGGATGCCCCCAATCTTCATACAACAATTTATCCATTAAGGGATGAATTGGAAAGGAAAAGGCAGTCTGTGGGATTTTCCTGACCCCCAGGGAAGAAACAGAGGATGTAGCGGCCTCAGCAGCGGGCATTCTGAATGTGATACGCACCAACTCAGTATAATATTGAACCTGTTTTCTGAGTGCCTGGGAGGAGGGGACTCTCTCCTCTTCCTCTGACTCATCCGACTGCTCTTGATCCCTATCCCATGATAGGGATCTCTCCTCATTTTCAGAGGTGTCATCTGAAAGAGGAATCTCAGCAGAGGGAGGGGATCTACCCCTTTTCCTGCTATCTTTTAGGGAAGCTGAAATAAAATTCATGATTCTCCCTTCAAAACCCTCCAATGTAGCCTTAAGGGAGTCTTCAGTGACATACACTGGGGCTGAAACATTAGGAGAGGCTGCAAAACCCGACAGGGGCACTGACACATCCTTTGAGGCTGGCTCCAGTCTTGCAGGGGGGGATTGTAAACTACAGGAATTTTTAGGACCCCTAGACCTAGGCAGTGATTTACCAGTGCCCTTGTTACCTCCCCCTGAGACCCTCTTACGAGGAGACATAGTCCTAAGCTACAAAGCAGAGGTACTAGTACAAAGTGCAATTACTGTTGTGCTCCAAGTCTCATAATAAATATATATGCTTAAACTGCACAACCTGATGCTGAGTAGGTGTCTTAGGTTTGCCTGGATCCAATCCCTTAGGATGCTTACTGCCCACAGCTCCTGTGTCTTCCACTTACAGCCCCCTGGCGCTCTGGGCTTTTTAAAATTGGTGCTTTGGCGCCTGCGCAGTAAAGCGCTGTGCACGCCGCGTGCACGCCGCGTGCACGGCCTGCAACCACACCCCCTCCTTCCATTAGTATGGGAGCGCACTCAGCGCGCGTGCACGAGGACTGCCGGTCATCCAAGGGGGGAGAGGATCACCTACGGAGCCACGCGGCACCCCTAGACTACGTGGGACCCCTCTCTTACCTCTATTGTGGCAGAGACTGTAGCGGAGATGTGAGCCATCTGAAAACAACAGGGCTTCACTGAGCGTGTGTATCTGAAAGGCATGTAAGTATGCATCAGGCTACTCTTACTCCCTCTAGTGGTGGAAACCAGGTAAGACATACAACTATTCACATGAAGAAATCCATAATATATGATTTATATAGGATTAACTTCTCTTAGCTGTCCTCGCCGCAGGAATTGCTGAAAACAGACAGATTCCAGCCTTCACCCATCATGGCGGGCAGAGTTGTGCCAACCTTCAGGATTTTTTGGGTTCCTTCTCAGAGGAACCTCTTACCTGGACCTTGTAAAAGACTCTGCCAGAAACTTTCGTGCCACTATGTAAATAGTACACCAAGTCTGGTTTTCCCAGAGCCCAGTCTTCCAACAGGAGAGGACTTACAGGCAAAACCTAGTTTCTTTGGATGATGAGGCCCGGGTACCATATCATCTTGGGAGTCAAATATCGGCCCGAGATATGGATCCAGTTATCATAGCCCTTAGACCCCCGCAGGGACCTGCACAGAGCTTTCTTCATAGCACATGTTTTACGTGACCAACCACCTTAGACACTGGCGAAAAAACTGAGGTGCCTCCCATATGGGAGGGGTTATATAGGGGAGGAATTCTCCTTAATTGGAGGTTAACCAGTGTCCAATCATCAGAGGTGCCTATATAACCCACTATGTAATGAAGCTCCTGTGTCCCGTGATGTATGATTAAGAAAAATGCATTCGTGTGAACGGAACCTAAGGCCTGGTCCAATTTGCTCTAGTGAAGGAAAAATGAATTCCTTCTTGATCCCCCAAAAGGCGATCGGATATTCCCTGAATCAACAATCTCTTGTGTTATTACCTATCAATAATTATATAATTGTTTTATGAGATTGAATTGGATTGACTGTAAGTAATTCTGTTTACAGCATTCCAGCGTGCGCTCTGATGGTGTGCGCTCTGATGGCGTGCGCTCTGATGGAGTGCGCTCTGATGGTGTGCGATCTGATGGCGTGCGCTCTGATGGAGTGCGCTCTGATGGTGTGCGCTCTGGTGGCATGCTCTTTCAGCCTCTTGGCTGTTATTTTAGGCTCTGAAGAGGCTGAGAGGCGCAGAGGGGAACATTAAAAGCTCATTCAGATAGGCGCTGAGACTCGTCCTCCATGTGGAGTCACATTTTGGGACGTCTGCATCCACCTTGCAGCTGCCCATAGGAAGCTCATAGAATTAGATTCAGATGCAAGGCAGGAGCAAGTTCACTCAGGGAGGGTACAGCCGTTACAGCTGTAAGGTGCCAGGGGGCCAAGGGGCCCGCCTGGGACAGAAGAAGGCAGGATGGGTGAAGGGGATCCGTGCTGTGCAGTATAGAAATGATCTCACAGTTTCTGCAGTTCTGGTGTCATTGATTTTGGACATCGAGCTCTTTACTGCCACCTCTGGCTACTATGTGCATGTGCACCCCTCATGTGAAAGTGATCTGCCTGTACTACGCTTCTCAGCAACAAGTCAGCTTTGTAAAAACAAGCTGGGACCAGGTAGGAAGTTAGAGGCTAGGGTTGCCACTTTTTCTTCAAGCCAAACCCGAACACTTTAGTGGTGCACAGCAAAACTTTTTTTTTTTTTTAGCATACTATACTATAGGATTGTAAAAGACCTGGGACACCTTTGGGAGCGCCAAAGAGAATAGAAATGTGGCGTGCATAGTGCCCCCTCACCCTCCCATCAGGCCCTGTTCTGTTCCTCCCATCATTTCTGTCTGAATATTGTGTCAGGGTTTCAGGTGGACTGAAACCCGGACACATGATTCAAAACCCTAGTAGGGGCTGAGAAGGAAAGGGAGGGGGGCTGTTTGTGAACAGGGAGGGGCCAGAGGCTTGTGTGGGTACAGATTTGTGTATGTGGGCCTTCCATATATACAAATGTGTGTGTGTGTGGGGGGGGGGCAGACAAAAATACAGGTGTGTGTGGGGGGGCTGACATATATACAGGTGTGTGTATATGTGTGTGGGGGGGGGGGGGGGCGCTGACATATATACAGGATTATTTACACAACAACAATGGGGTCAGTGGTGCTACCTGTGTCCAAGAGAGAGAACTACACTCTCACTACAAGGCTAAAGGAACCACACAGATTAAAGGGATAGGAAATCACAGTGGTGGTAATACCGTATATACTCGAGTATAAGCCGAGATTTTCAGCCTCTTTTTTGAGGCTGAAAGTGCCCCCCTCGGCTTATACTCGAGTCATCGCCGTCTGACTGCCCGATCAGCGTGTCGAGCAGACAGACGGCGGACATTCTACAATTCAAAAGCCGCGCCTCCGCCTCCGCCTGTGATAGGCGGAACACTCAATTTCCCAGCAGTCAGTGTTCCGCCTATCACGGACATCCGCTCATCCTCGTACTACGGACGAGGATGAGAGGATGTCCGTGATAGGCGGAACACAGGCTGCTGGGAAATTGAGTGTTCCGCCTATCACAGGCGGAGGCGGAGGCGCGGCTTTTGAATTGTAGAATGGCCACCGAGAAGAGCGGCGATCCTGGAAGGACGGAGGCTCGGCTCGGCACGGGACGACGGAGGCTCGGGACGACGGAGGCTCGGGACGGAGGCTCGGGACGGAGGCTCGGGACACAGGTAGGCTGGACACACACAAGGCTGCATGGACACACACACAGGGATGGATGGATGGACACACACACAGGGATGGATGGATGGATGGACACACACACAGGGATGGATGGACACACACACAGGGATGGATGGACACACACACAGGGATGGATGGACGGACACACACACAGGGATGGATGGATGGACACACACACACAGGGATGGATGGACGGACACACACACAGGGATGGACGGACACACACACAGGGATGGACGGACACACAGGGATGGACAGCCATGTCTCACCCTCGGCTTATACACGAGTCAATAAGTTTTCCAGTTTTTTGGGGGTAAATTGGGGGCCTCGGCTTATATTCGGGTCCGCCTATACTTGAGTATATACGGTAATCACTAAAGCCTCATACACACAGTCGGACTTTGTACAAACTTTTCCGTGGACTTTTGTACAAAGGGCGTGGTCCACAAGTTTGTATTGCATACACACGGTCCGACTTTTTGACAACAAACACAACGTACTGACGCCACTTCAAAAGAGGACGTTCAATGACTCCACCTTTGGTCAACTTCTGTATTGTAGTCTGATCTTTTGCATTGGTTCTGAGCATGCGTGTTTGTACCTTGTACAAAAGTCCGATGCTTTTGCGTACACACGGTCGGACTTTGCTCCATCGGACTTTTGTTGCCAGAAAGTTTGTCCGTTTGCACAGCCAACAAAAGTCCGATGAAAACAGAAAAAGTTTGTCCGATGGAGCATACACACGGTCGGATGTTGCTCCAAAACAGCTAATTTGCATGTTTGTTGTCAAAAAGTCCGACCGTGTGTACGGGCCTTTACACCCTTCATCTAGAGGTGGTAAGTACTAATTGGGATCTCATCCACCTATACGAGGACAGACCCTCCTGTATAAAACACTAGGGGGTAAGTCCACAGTAATGACCCAATAAACAGACTGCACCGCCAGCAGTCCAGTGATTCAGTGATAATTCCCCAAATAAGTGGAAAATGATATATAAGTGCAAAGTTATATAAGATATTTATGTATACACACTAAAGGCCCATTACACAAGATCAGACTTTTTGACAACAAACATGCAAATTAGCTGTTTTGGAGCAACATCCGACCGTGTGTACGCTCCATCAGACAAACTTTTTTGGTTTTCATCGGACTTTTGTTGGCTGTGCAAACGGACAAACTTTCTGGCAACAAAAGTCCGATGGAGCAAAGTCTGATCGTGTGTACAGAAAACCATAGGACTTTTGTACAAAGTACAAACAGGCATGCTCAGAACCAATGCAAAAGATCAGACAACAATACAGAAGTTGACCAAAGGTGGCGGTAAACAGCAGAAAAACAACATGATTTGGTGAAAGTTGGCTGAAAAAGTGCTGCTGTGTGTATGCAACACAAGTTCAGGGCCGACGCCCTTTGTACAAAAATCCAAGGGAAAGTTTGTACAAAGTCCTATCGTGTGTATGAGGCTTTAGACTATAAACTGTGTAACCAAATATTTCAAATGAAATATGTAAAAATATAAATATATATGTAATAGACAAGACCACTCTTAAGCCTCATACACACGATAGGACTTTGTACAAACTTTCCCTTGGATTTTTGTACAAAGGGCGTCGGCCCTGAACTTGTATTGCATACACACAGCAGGACTTTTTCAGCCAACTTTCACCAAACCACGTGGTTTTTCTGCTCTTTACCGCCACCTTTGGTCAACTTCTGTATTGTTGTCTGATCTTTTGCATTGGTTCTGAGCATGCCTGTTTGCACTTTGTACAAAAGTCCTATGGTTTTCTGTACACACGATCAGACTTTGCTCCATCGGACTTTTGTTGCCAGAAAGTTTGTCCGTTCGCACAGCCAACAAAAAGGCCCATACACACGATCAGACTTTTTGACAACAAACATGCAAATTAGCTGTTTTGGAGCAACATCCGACTGTGTGTATGCTCCATCGGACAAACTTTTTTGGTTTTCATCAGACTTTTGTTGGCTGTGCGAACGGACAAACTTTCTGGCAACAAAAGTCCGATGGAGCAAAGTCTGATCGTGTGTACAGAAAACCATAGGACTTTTGTACAAAGTACAAACAGGCATGCTCAGAACCAATGCAAAAGATCAGACAACAATAAAGAAGTTGACCAAAGGTGGCGGTAAAGAGCAGAAAAACCACGTGATTTGGTGAAAGTTGGCTGAAAAAGTCCTGCTGTGTGTATGCAATACAAGTTTAGGGCCGACGCCCTTTGTACAAAAATCCAAGGGAAAGTTTGTACAAAGTCCTATCGTGTGTATGAGGCTAAAGTCAGATGAAAACCAAAAAAGTTTGTCCGATGGAGCGTACACACAGTCGGATGTTGCTCCAAAACAGCTAATTTGCATGTTTGTTGTCAAAAAGTCCGACCGTGTGTACGGGCCTTAACACCGTAAACCTAGAAATAGATCCTGAGTGAAAAAAAATCATAAGTGTATAGTGACCATAAATTTGTGAAAAAAAGTGTCCAAACACCATCAAATGGCATATAAAAGTACATATAAGTGAACCAAACCAGTTCTATTACACAAAAAAAGTTGTGTAGCAAAAAAATTGCATAAATCTGTGTGGAAAAAAATTGTGCAGCAAAAAAAAAAAGCATATAAAAGCCAAAAGTTGCAAGAAAAACGTATATAGCTGTTCCAGTATGAATAGTTGTTTATGCTTATGCAGATGATTCAGGTGACTTTTGTGCTTGCAGTTTTTTGCAGGTGACCTGTGTGCGCCTCCTGATATGTCCCTACTCACCAGCCCCTGCAGGGGTAATTCACATGTAACGCCACACTCTTAACCGAGATTTCCGTGTGTTGGCATCTGCAGGCTCTTAGGCGTCCCTTGGTCTCCAGGTAGTCGCAAGTGTACACAAGTGTGTGCCTCATGGAAAAAAGATATTGGCTCCCATAGTGTAGCGTCAAGAAATCTTCTGTTTATTAAAAATATTTTAAAAAACAAATTAAACATATGCTGTATGGATTTTTTACTTTTATTTTAATTTGTTTTTAAAAATAAAAATATTTTTAATAAACGGAAGATTTCTTGACACTACACTGTGAGAGCCAATATCTTTTTTCCTTGAGGAGTTTTTGGGGAGTTTACACACCTGAGCTCTTTTTTTTTTTAGCCAATGGAAAGTTAGTAACTAGGAGGAGAGGTAAGGCATTGTGCAAAAAAATGTGCATTATACAATATGTGTTTTTAGGTGCTTTCCTGTGTATAGAGGCCAAAACCATGTGACTCGTGTCCTTACCTGAGCTTCAAGCCACCAGCTTTGAGCAAAGCTTAGGTCTGAAAGTCCCCATTGTCATATGTTTGAAGTGGTTGGTTGTAAACCATTACATATACTCAGTGAAGTGCCTGGCCTCAGGTGATTCATGGACATTAAACAAATCCTCCTACATAAGTTGTACCAGTTTATCTTCAGCCATCTCTTCTCTATATCTGTTCAAACTGCTGAATTTATAAGCTTGTCTCGAAATTCAGAAAAGGGGTGCAGAGAGCCGAAGTTACACTCTGCAGAGCTTAGTTAGGAGAGCTCTAAGCCCTTGTACACACGGTCGGAGAATCTGTCGGAATGTGTCCTATCGGACCGTGTCGTCAGATAATCCGACTGTGTGTGGTATGCATCGGACTGATTCTGTCCGAATCTCCGTCCGACCCAATTTTCCAACATGTTGGAAATATTTCCCGACCAACTGGGCCGAACGGACCTAATCCGATCATGTGTAGAGCATTTTCATCGGACCAAGTGCCACGCATGCTCAGATCGAATTTCTACATCAAAGCTATTGTCTACTAGCCTGAATGTAGTCCCATCGTAACGAAATTACGTCATCACGTTCTGAAAGATCGGATTTTTCGCCAACTTGGCCCGACCGTGTGTATGCAACAGTTTCGGACACAATCCGTAGGACTAAATCCGACAGGCAAAATCCGACGGATTTGGTTGGCAAAATCTCCGACCATGTGTACGCGGCCAGGGAGATGATTGGCGGGAAAAAGACTTCCCTTCACACAGCATAAAGGATAGAGCTGAGGGCGTAAATCACAGGCTGTGTGCTGGAGGTCCCTCTATTGTCACCATTTTTCTTTTAGTGTCGTGAAAACTTGTCAGTAGCGACTCATGCTGATAGAGGTACAAAGCAGCAGACAGAAATTACACTTTGGGCTTTTAATTAAATTAAGTACACACTACAGAGGGCTGGTCTTTGACCTATCTTTTAAAGTGGCTGTAAACCGCAGACATGAAATATGAACAGAGTCATTTGATTTAATGAACATCAAAGTGCTTTATTTCATTAATAATTATGCAATGTTCATTAAATCAGATGACTCCAGACCCATCCTAGGTAGGGATGAGCTCAGGCGTGTTCGCATGGACCACGTGCAGAGCCCGCCAGAAAGTCGGCACAGCGCTGCGCTAATCACAGGCAGTGAGACGTTGCCCGATCTCTGCAGCCGCACAGAGGGCAATGTCTCACTGCCTGTGATTAGCGCAGCGCCATGCCGACTTCCTGGCGGGCTCTGCACGTGGTCCATGCGAACACGCCTGCGCTCATCCTTAATCCTTGGATAACGTTTCTGCCTATAGGAGCACCACCCACCTAAGAACACTGCAGGGAATCTGGGACCCTGCAACACTTAGTGGGCCTGTAGGGGTATGAGGTTTTTGGAGGGGGCTGGGGACAACTATAGGGAGTGGGGTCCTTGGAGAGGTCAGGGGGTCTCTCCAGGAGGCTGGGGGCTTTGTGGGGAGCACTACAGGACACTTTTGGAGGTTGTGAGAGCCAAGGTGGGCTGGAGGGTCTGCCGATGGATGGAGGCATTGCACTGAGCTGGGGGGCACTGTGGGGGGATGGAGGGCACTATAGGGGCTGAGAGCTTCAGAGGAATTAGGGCACTCTTGGAAGTTGAGAGGTATTATTGGAGAATGGGGGGGGGGGGGGACTTTAGGAGTTGTTAAGCGCTGTGGGACATTAAGGGCTCACCCAGCACATTTGTAAATGCTACTTTTAGGGCATCTGCAAGGTTCTTTTTTTCCCCTTTTTCTGCCTCTCCGCACCCCTCCATGTTAGCCTATTTGTCCATACACACATAGGCGTTTAGAGGCAGAAGAAAAAAAAACACTTCCAGTACGTCTAGGTTGCTTTGTGCAGAATAAAAACTTGACACAGAAAACTAGAGTTTTTTTTATCCATGAGTGAAAATGCTCAAATACTCCAAACCTTGTGGTGCGATTTGAGCCCATACAAAATAAATGGGCTGAAATTGCACTGCAAAGAAAATGCATATGATTTGAACAGGAATGCAGTGGGATGCCTATCTGAATCGCATGTGGCGTCCCGCACCGAGCCGGTGAGAATCCAGGCTTGTGATAGCGACTTCGGCCCGGGTTCACACAGGAGCAGTAGGGGAACCGCATGCAATTTGGACAGGAAAGGTACTGCATTCCTGTTCAAATCACATGCAATTCTTTGCAATGCAATTTGAGCCCATTCAGTTTGTATGGGCTCAAATCGCACCACAAAAAGGTATGGATACTTGGTATCAGCGAGTACTTGACTAAAAGTGTCCACACTGGTACTCGCCGTTAAAAATCAGGTATCAGTGCAACCCTAGCGTAAATGCGTCTAGAAGCGCATTGACGCCAGGCATGTCAAGCACTTGAGCTTTAATTCATTTCAAAGACCAAAATTCTGGCCAAATGAGATGATCTAATGCCCATGAGCTTGAAGCGCCTAAACGCATTTATATGCGCCAGGCATTTTTTCCACACAAAAGTAAAGGCATTTAGACGAGGTTAGCTAATGCCCTGTGTGCAAGCGGCCTAATGCCCCATACACACGGTCGGAAATTCCGACGGAAAAAGTCCGATCCGTTTATGTTGTCAGAAAATCCGATCGTGTCTGAGCTCTATCTGACTTTTTTTTCATCGGAATTTCCGACGGAAAAAGATTGAGAGCTGGATCTAAAATTTTCCGACAACAAAATCCGATTGGACTTTTTCTGATCGTGTGTAGTGAATTCCGACGCACAAAGTGCCACGCATGCTCAGAAAAAAATTTGGAGACGAAAGCTATTGGCTACTGGTCTCTACGTAGTCCTGTCGTACGTGTATAACGTCACCTTTCCGACAACTTTGTGCGACCGTGTGTAAACAACACAAATTTCGGCCAAAATCCCTCGGATTTTGTGATCGAAATGTCCGACCTTGTGTATGGGGCATAAGGGATGTGGAGGCCCAGAGGGAGGCTGTGAGCTGGCAGAGGGGCACGGTCCAGTGGTTTATAACGGGTTTTTAGCTTTATAGAGGATTAATATTGTTTTTTGTTTGATTGATTGTTTATTGTTGTAGTTGCGGTAGCAGGTATATACTGTATATAAGAACTATATAATGGTGTGGTCACAGTCTGCACTTCCAGATCCCGTCTTCATCTGAGCACCATATTTACAGAGTATCAATTAATTTTGAGTTTTCATGATAAATATTTAATTTTGATTTCCAGAAAAAAAAAAAAAAGAACTTAAGCAAAAACGCAGAATCATGACCATTAGACTTTATTTTAGGGGGAAAAGAAAAACATAAACGTACAATATCAGCTAACACTACATCCAATTCTAGAATACTGCAAGGCCTCCAATACCATTCAAAGGTCTAAAAAGTATAAAAACACATCAATACCGTTTCCTCTAAGGAGTACAAAAAACACAAATTTAATAAAAGTAAAAAAAAAACACAAAAAGAAAGTTTCATTGCGGTGACCTCTCCAGGAAACAAGACTAGCGAGGAGCACAATGGTCCCCAAATTTCTGGAAACTGTTGATGGGGCAACACTTAAAAAAAAGTTTCTCCTTTAATCTGTGTCCTTACAAAAACTTTTCTTTTTAATTCTGCAAATCTACAATTGGCACAACTTGTAGGCGGGGATGAAAATTGAGGATTGATTCTTCTTATGTTCATTTTGCATTTGACCATTTTAAAATGTTTTTAAAGGGAAAGTCCACCAAAAACTGACATTATACCCCCCTCCACTTTGTTAACCCTTCTCATTCTGACTGCTGCCCATCTTGAAATCGCTCACATCCCTTACAACCCAGGAAGTGTGAATGGCGGCACCGAAACAGGCCACACCCACATCACTTTAACAAATTCTTAAAATTGTTCTACCGTCTTCACCCCAAGCAGAATCATTTTCCTACGTATCCAGCTGCCGTTAGATTCGATCTAATACTGAGGATCCATTTACATCTGTGTGGTGAGCTAAGGCAAGTGTGTTAATCATAGACATGCACAGGAGGTGTGCCCGGGCACACCCTAATCACTATATGCATTGCCGATTTCCTCTACTGCCCAGGCTCCAGCACCCCCACCCACCCCCCCACAGTGCTACTGGCTTCCCTCCTCTCCCCACCAGCTGCTGCAGGGGAACTTTCAGGATGGAGAGTGGTGGAGGGGCTATTAATATGTAATTTACCAGTGCCTTCCTTTTCTAAATGAACACACTCACTATGCTCATTCATAACTGAAGCATAGTAAACTGTTTACTATACTTCAGTTTGTGAATGAACATGAAGCCGCTCAGTACAGAGCACTTCCCATTCATTCACTGCCCCGTGCAGCTGAGGCTGCAGAGAAAAGGCATGTGTATTAGAGCTTTGGGGTGCACACACTAATGCAATAGGCTGCACACACCTATACAGTTAATACATGTCATTTCACATGTTAACATGCACTGCATTAAGGCAGCCCATCAAAATCAATGGGCTTTCAATGCCCCAAAATCAGGCGTGGTGCAAAATCTTTGCCACAATGCACGGCGGTGAGTTGCAGCCTTACAACGCATGTGTTGGCTTAGTGCTTTCGGGTACTATTCAAACAGAATGGCACCTAATGCATTTAATGTGTGTTTCCACGCTTTGACATGTGCATTCCTACAACGCACAAATGTAAATCAGCCCTGATATGCTTTTGAGTGTTTTTGCTTGATTGAAATTGATGGAAACACATCTGAATGTGTCTCAGCGCATGCATCAAGACACAAACCAATGTGCATCATAATGCCGCATATTACCAGGTCATAAGGCAAGCAAAAGCACCACGATGTGCATCAATGTGCATTATGATGCACATTGACAGCCAATGCAAAGCGCTTTGCAACACATGACAAAGTACATTAACATGCGTTGATATGCATTTGGATGTGCTTGCATTAATTTAAATAGACACCACATGGTGGGTAAAAACACATAGCCTAAAAAAGGTTCCCAGACACTTTGTCCTTAATAAATCTGATCGGCATATCAGAAATTTGGCAAAACAATTAGCTTAAACCTTATGTAGGCAACTTAACTCCCACCACTGAATTCTCAAATTCAAATGCAGCGGCAAGAGTGAGACTCCATTAACGCCAATAGGAAGGGGGTTCCCTGGGTAGCTCTGGCTGTGGATTTTCTAAACTATATATATGGAAGTGCGTGCCACAACCTACCAGTACCCAACTGTAACCGAAATATCAGTCTTTGGTGGCCTAGCCCATGGATACCATAGATGAAGGGGTTATTTTGCCATTAAGGTGCCATATCTGAGGGTTTGCGGTAAATGGATTATGGCTGTAACAGTTTTACATTTTTTGTGATCCCGTTCCAGAAATGTTTCCATTTCCCGTGAATGTCAGGTTTACAGCAGCAGGTAGATCCTACATCTGGCCATATACGTTACAATCTGATTGTGCAATCTTCTTTATGATTGATTAAAGACTGTTATGTAGGCTCTCAAGCTACAGCTCTGCGCAATCACCTTAAAACGGAAGTTCAGGCAAAACCTGACCGCTCAACCTGTTCTCTGCCACATTCTAAACCTAATCTATCTGACCCAGTAAAGCAAAAAAAAAAAAAAAAGAAAAAAAAAAATCGATATACTTACCCATTCTGCAGCCGATCCGGTCCCAGCATCAGCTGCCAGCGGCAGCTTCAGTGTGGAGGCGGAAGCAGGAGAGGCAGCCGACAACGGAAGCCCCATAGTAAGTTTATGGGTGATGTCACTTCCTATCCTCTTCACAGCTGTTGTCGGTCCTCTCCTGCACACAGCTTCTGCCGCCAGAAACCGGACTGGCTGCAGAATAGGCAAGTACAGCAATTTTTGCTTTACAGGGTTAGAGAGATTAGGCTTAAAATGTGGCAGAGAGCAGGTTTATGCTGCTTTCACACTGGGGCGGGTGTTGACAGTAAAACGCCACTAGTTTTAGGGGCGCGCTGTTAACCCCCCGCTAGCGGGCAAATAAAAGGGTTAGTAGCACCCGTGTAGCGCTGAATCACTTTGCAGGCGCTTGGGCAGCAGTGCCCATTAACTTCAATGGGCAGGAGCGGTGTATACATACACCGCCCCAAAGATTCTGGTTGCAGAACTTTTTCTAACATCCTGCCAGCACAGCGCCCTGGTGCAATAGCACTCAGGCTTTCACACTGGGACTGCAGGGGTGGCGTTTTTCAGGCGCAAAAGCATCTGAAAAACGCCTCAGTGTGAAAGGGGACTTATAGTTTTTGCCTGGACTTACACTTTAAAGTTCACCTCTGAATTACAAAGCCCCCCCCACGCGCTGGGGAGGTGCTCTGTAGTCCTAACACACCCTCCCAGGCTGACAATGCTCCATATTACAGTACAGTAATGCTCCGTACACACGATCGGAAATTCCGCCAGCAAAAGTCAGATGTGAGCCTTTGGTCGGAAAATGCGATCGTGTGTATGCTCCATCGGAATTTTGCTGGCAGCAAAAGATTGAGAGCAGGTTCTCAA
This sequence comes from Lithobates pipiens, assembly GCF_037356315.1. Classification (NCBI taxonomy): domain Eukaryota; kingdom Metazoa; phylum Chordata; class Amphibia; order Anura; family Ranidae; genus Lithobates; species Lithobates pipiens. Next base: position 29,287,197 of record NW_027507686.1, read on the forward strand.
TTTTTCAGTCGGAAAAAGTTCCGATCGGAAATTCCAATCGTCTGTACAAATTCCGACGCTCAAAATTCCTATGCATGCTCCGAAACAATTCGATGCATGCTCGGAAGCTTGAACTTCATTTTCTCGTCTCGACGTAGTGTTGTACATCACCACGTTCTTGACGATCAGAGAACTTTTGTGTGACCGTGTGTATGCAAGCCAAGCTTGAGCGGAATTCCATTGGAAAAACCATCCAAGTTTTTTTCCGATGGAAAATCCGCTTGTGTGTATGTAGCATAAGTGTAAAGTGACCAGTTTTGGAGTCCTTACATTATAAAATAAGCTGCTTGAATGATTCATCATTTCGGACAGTAACACATTTTAAATGGAGTGTGTCAGAGGAACAGGCATTGGATATAATCAGAGATGAACACAGTTAAAGCCGAATTCCAGGCAGACATTAGCAAAAAAAAAAAAAAAACAACTCCAAATAATGCAGAAACGTAACCACTATGTGGATGCAGCTAGTGTAAGTACCTGATTCTTTCTTAGTATCAGCTTCCGGCAATGCCCTGTACAGCAGCACTCAGACTCAGGCCCCATACACACTATTCGATTTTCTGCAGATTTACCAAAACCATATAATATGAGGTCAAACCTTCATAGTTTCAATTTGCATGCAATCAGGCAGGCCCTTGCACTACATGGTTTTGGCAAAGCTGAAGACAAAAATCTGCAGGAAAATCTAATAGTGTGTATGGGGGTCTAAGAGAGGAAAGGGCAGAGCTAGGGGGCCAATTAGGCTCTAAAGCAGTGCAAGGAGAGGGCGGAGTCATAACCATGCTGCTGCTACATTGTCCAATCAACAAGCCCAGGAAAGGGGGGGGGGGGGTGGGCCTGTCTGACCAAGCTGTTCTTTACAACCACAATGGAAGGCTGATCCCCCCTCCAACTACCGGGATCACAACGCTGGCAAAAACTGAATTACATGGCATGCCAGAGTTCCCATCTGTAGGTTTTAAAAATGTGTATTAGTAGCTTTGCCTGGAGTTCAGCTTTAATGAAAAAAAACACTACAAGAACAGTTAAACAGTTATGAAACACAAAGTAACAAAAAAAAAAAAGTAACAATTCTAAAAAAGTAAACATTAAAAAGTAACAATTTTAGTTGGGTTGCCCCGTTTAGTAAACGATGAAACAGATTTAAAAACTGCAATGCCGTGGGATCTGCATAAAAAAAGTGAAATGCTCCCCTCCCCCGCTGTCAAAATGCTACATTACAGAAAAAAAAAAAAAAAAAAAAAGCACTGCAGCGCACTGGGCTCCGCTGTACAATGCATTGGGAAGCTTTTCAAAATAAGCAGTGTGCATTGCCATGCCTTGTTGCATGTTAAACACACACATTTTAGCATATATTGCCAAAAAAATAAGTGTGAATAAGCCCTTTAATTCTGCAATGTAGCATTTTGTCAGCAGGCGCATAAGCGGACTTTACATTTTAGCACAAGGTCAGCTTTGTCAACACAGGCAAGAAAAAAAAATAAAAAATTATAGATAAAACAATCAGCTGTAAATGGAAACTAATAAATTCAAGTTAAAAAAAAAATCCTGATGCTAACTCCATTAGTGGTTGTACTGCTATTAAACTACGTTTCGCATAATACCCAGCCAGGTCCAGGGGGCCGTTGTGTGACGCTTCGAGGGTAATTACATCTCTCAATTGTCAGTGGGGTGTATCTAGACCTGCACAGACTCTTGAAGTATCCGCAGTACTGCATATCCAGTTTTGCTCACTTCCATAGGGGTCTATGGAACGCTTGTATGGACATAGCAATGTATGCACAACTGTAAATACAGTTTACATGTATTTCTGCTGAATACTTCCAAGAGCACATATATGTTTATAGTGTTACTGAACCCCAGACCCTGCATTCACTATATCTGGTCTCCCACACAACATGGAAATACAATTATTTTAGTAAATATAAACTGCTAAAATACATTTTCTCATCGGCAATATATAGCAGTCTTATGCCTTCTATCAGTGTCTGGTTAAAGCTTGTAGGAGGAGTTTTCATTCTCCTCTGACTGTCCTATGAGGCTAGAGGACCCCTGAACCTCTGTCTGGACAGTGCTGATTGGCCCTGCGCTGATCACATGCACCCTCCCAAGAAAAAAAAAAAAAAAACTTCTCTAAAGCCTCGTACACACTATTTTTCTGCATAGTTTTTCCTTAAGATTTACCAAAACCATATAATATGGAGGTCAAACCTTAGGCGTTTCAATTTGTAATCAGGCAGGCCCTTGCACTACATGGCTTTGGTAAACCTGAAGGGAAAAAAAAAAATCAGCAGAAAATCTGATAGTGTGTATGGGGCATTACAGTACACACCAAACTGAGCATGTGCAGAGTGCCCCCAAGGCTGTACCATCAGGAGATGGATTAGGGACAGTGGAAGAAGGAGAGGATCAGAGAAGGCAGGATCAAACAGCCCCTTAGGTTCCACAGTGAGTATAACAAAACATGCTTTACTGCATATACAGACTGATTGAAGGTTGTGGGTTTAGTAACACTATAAAGTGTATGTCAGGACAAAATTACATAAAACAAACATTCAGTACATCTCTGCAATACATATATTGCCCTGTGTTAGGTCTCTTTAAAAATGCCGCAAGTACAGAAAAATCCTGGCTGACCTGCCAGAAATCCAAAGAGTCAACAACGCTGCCTCTTCTGCACTGAAATTCCAAACAGTGCTGCCAGCACTCCTCCTCTCCTCAAGGGGCAGTGTTCTGTAGTATATAAAAAAAAAACTAGGCAGGGCTGACAACACTGCTTAGGATTTCTGTGCAGCAGAGCCAGTGCTCACTACAGGAAGTTTGGAGCTCCTTGGATTTCTGGCAGGTCAGCCAGGATTTTTAGCAATTTCATTTTTGGCCCGGACATGCACCTTAAGCCCTTTACTTGACGTAGAACAAAAGGCTTTTCATTTTGAATGGAGTAAGTGAGAGTTATAACCCCTGTCAGGTGTTTTTTGTTTGTTTTTTTGCCATCTGTGTCTCATTGTAAGTTTTCCCTTCACTTCCTGTCTTAAAGCCAAAACAAGAAGTAAGAGGAAATCCCTCCAGCGTGTCACCAGAACTAGGTGCTCCCACTGGAAGAATTCCCCTCTTCCTGTTTCGGTGACAACCCAAAATTTGAAATGTATGTTAAATTTTCACCTTTTGTGATCACAGTCACCAGGAAAAAAAAGGTGAATCTTCCCAACGTGGGCACAGACAGAAAAAAAAAAAAGAATCTGACAGGGATTCAGATCCAAAACGATAAAATACATTGGCCTTTAGTTATACGTTAGTGTCAGCAAGTGGGATGGACTTTCTGATCATGTGTGGTGGTCACATGATCGGAGCCCGTTGTCAGCTCCCAATCCTAAACCAAAATCAGGAGCCGTCTGTGATTGGGCGCTTGGAGCACAGAAAGCTGCTGACCCATGTGTGCCAACCTCCCTATGTGTTACATGGTCAGCAACAGGTTCATTTTTACTTTAAATGAGCAAATCTAGGAAAAAAAAAAAAAAAAGTATAATATATATACTAGAATAAATAAAATAACTATAGGAACTAAGTAAATATTAAATTAGTAACTAAAACAGCATAAAAAAAAAAAGTTCTAAACATTCTAATCCTGCACATGCTGCATACAGAGCGGCCTGCAGTCCCGGAATCTCTATAGAGGATATCGGTGATCGCCGATCGATCGGTAGTAAATACAAAAATAACAACGTAAAATTTCTCGGAGTTCTGCGGGAATGAACTGTCAGTAGTTTTATTTTAAGTGCTATAGAGATAAATTGAGATTGTTTGTTTTTCTTCATCGAACAAAAATAGAAAAAAAAATTACCCAAAAAAAAGCGCAAAATGTTTCCTTGATATCAGTAGAGAGGACAAGGGGGAGCGCCAGAAGTATCCAGTCTCGGGATATTCGGTCGCAGCGTCCAGTATTTTTTTATTTTTTTTTTAATAGACCGTTCCTGCAGTAGCCATGACGGGATTGGTCGGTCTGTGTCTCAGGCGCTGTCCGGGGAAGAGGCCGTGTTTTTTTTTCTCTGTGGCTTTTTTTTTTCCCCGAATGAGGTAACTGGATTCTGAGTAACAAGAGAAAAAAACGGCAGAGATACAAAAAAAAAAAAACGCACCTCGCCTCCTGGCCATGGTGCGGTCAGGAGCGGAGTGCTGGAGTCACTTGTTGGTCAAATGAAGAGATTGCCTGCACAGGCCACGTGGTGGAACGGGCCGTGTTTGGACCACTGAATGTGAAAAATTGCCCTCTCGGGTGGGAGGTAAAAAAACTGAAGAATTTCTGAAAAATTCTCGATTCCGTTACAAAATACCGTTCTTCTTGTGCGTGTTGGTGGAGACAGGGCTCGGCCGCAGCTTAGGACTCTTGAGGTACGACCGCCAATACCTTCTGAAATGCAACAGTGCTGGAATCTACGGAGGAAAGGATGACACAAGATTAATCAAGGCCTGTGGAGGAGGTAAAGCAATATGAGACCCATGTATCTGGGACTCTCAGCTGCTGAACTACAAAACAGCTCCATCGGGCCACTAGTAACTGGAGGGGACACAAAATATGAAAGGCAAATCTAATTCTCCATTATTACTGAGATATAATTCAGCAGGGAGCATATTGGACCTCTGCAGAGAGCCCCCTGCTTGCACACAGAGCAATAGATTGTAAGCTCTTCTGAGCAGGCCCCTCTTAACCATCTTATTTTAGTGAAACTGTACTATCTCCCTTTTAGAATGTAAAGCACTGCATAAACTGTTGGCGCTATATAAAGCCCAAATAATAATAATAATATTATAAGAATTTTCCTTCTCTGCAGCATGCTGGCATAGGGTGGGCTTTTCTATGCAGGCTGGGGCTGCTTTCTAAAGACATTGTAAAGGAGTCATTTACGGTTCCAGTAGGGGGTAAAAACACATGGCTGAGCCACATTCTTACTGCCCTCCAACTGCTCCTCCTTAAGGCTGGGGTTCACACTGACAGATACGGCTCGCAGCAGGGGTCTGGTGCGTCCCTGTTCTGTTTCAAGGACAAATCAGGGCCAACATTTTGCCTGAATTTGGCCCTGAAACTGAGCCAAAGACGCAAGCCGCTCCGCAGCCACAACAGAGATGCGTGAACCCGCTCCATACAGAGCTGCTCACAATCTCCTGTCATGCAAATTGATGCGAGGAAATCCACGTCCAATTTGCATAGGTGTGAACCCAGCCTAAAGTGCAAAAAAAAAAAGTTACAAATATGTTGGACTTGCACAGAGCCGCCTGGATCCTCCTCTTCTGTGGTCCTGGCCCCTCCCTCCTGTTGAGTGCCCCCACAGCAAGCTGCTTGCTATGGGGGCACCCAAAATTAAGTCACAGCTCCCTGTGTCCATTCAGACACAGAGATGGGACCCGGCCTCACCCCCTCTCTCCTGATTGGATGAATGTGTTTGATTAACAGCAGCAGGAGCCAATCGTGCCATGCTTGCTGCTGTCTCAGCCAATTTGGGGAGGAGGGGGTGTCTTGGGCAGCTTAGGACACTCCTGCAACATCGCTGGATAAAGATGGGCTCAGGTTAGTATTAGGGTGGGGGATGCTGCACACAGGTTTTTTTTTTTTTTTTTTTATCTTAATACATAGAATGCATTGAGAAAATAAAAAAGAATAATAATAAAAAAAAAAAGACACTTTCTGTCTTTACAATCCTTGCAAATGAAACCCATTCAAGTGAACAAGGCTGCGCTAATTGCGGTGTCGTAGTGCAACATTTAGGGGGTCAAAACAGGGGGGGGGGGGCTTTCAATACACGGCCTTGTTTGTTTGGATATTGTAAACGTTATATTATTTGTACTTGGAAGTTATCATCTCTGTTCAAATGTAAATTTCTTTTTGTTCTTTTTATACATTGGAAAACCTTAATAAAAACATTAAACAACAAAGGGTTATGAGGCAACAACTTCACCTCCAACGCCGGTCACACTTCATGCTGTAAAGCATTCTAGTTATTATGGCAGTAGGTGTACAGCAATGGCCCCAAACGCCCGCGATAACCGCGGAGACAGACACTCCGGCGGTGAACTCCCTTGGGGCTGGCATGGGCATGACCCATTTTATGAAAGTTTTTTTTATTGCTTTATATGTTCTATGTTGCTGTATGTACTTGTCAAGTAATCTCAGAAAGAATTTTATATGAAATGCAGCAGTAAAAATACATCCAGTAAATCTGAAATGCTGGCATTGAAAAATACATTTAGGCTGAAGATTAAATTGCTTATGTTTTGTCTTCCTTGGTTCCTCTTCCCCCCCATCATACTAATGAGAGACGTTTTGGTTGGGGCTCGTTTACATCAGCCTGCATGCTAAACGAATGGCCCCTTTTCACATGTTGGTGGTGTCCACTATGTAACAGCGGTGAGGAGCGGTGCTTGTGTTACAACACAATGCACTGTTCACCTTACATAGTCTACATAGTTAGTAAGCTGGAATAAATACACCAGTCCATCCAGTTCAACCTGAGTGAGTGTCTACAATTGTCCCTATCCCTGTACATAGTACATCACACACTCACATTGATCCCTACCCTCAAGGAGCCCACAATCCAAGGTCCCCATTCATATACTAGGTCCAATTTTGGACAGAAGCCAATTAACCTACCTGCATGTCTTTGGAGTGTGGGAGGAAACTGGAGTGCCTGGAGGAAACCCACGCAGGCACAGGGAGAACATGCAAACTCCAGGCAGGTAGTGTCGTGGTTGGGATTTGAATCAGTGACCCTTTATACTGCTAGGTGAGAGTGCTAACCACTACACCACTGCCCTGCCCCTCAACCTTGTTTTTATGCACCACATAAACCGAGAGGTAATGCAGTACAAAACATGCTGCATGACTATATAAATGGTACCACAGAGCTGAAAAAGAGCACCTGTTACACTTTATGTCTAAATATGTAATCATAGGCTTGCGCAGGGGGTGTGCCAGGTATGCCTGGGCACACCCTAATCACTACGCATGGTGCAGATTTCCCCTAATTCCTGGACTACCCTCCTTCCCCATCTTACCCCCACCTGCGCCACAGTGCTGCTGGCTTCCCTCCTCCCAGATGCTGCAGGGAATATTTTAGAATTGAGATTGGGGGAAGGGGGTAGTAAATATGTAATTTACCGGCCTTTTTCCCCTTCTAAATGAACATAGTCGCTCACTGTGGCCATTCAGAATTGAAGCATAGTAAACTGTTTACTATGCTTCCGTTTGTGAAGGAACAGGAAGTTGCTCGGCGCAGAGCACTTTCCATTCGTTCACTGTCCAGTGCAGCTGAGGCTGCAGAGAAAGGCATGTGTGTTTGAGGTTTGGGGTGCACAGCCTAATGCAATGGGCTGGGCACACATATGTATGTAATATTATCATCATCAGGACTAGTGATCCCATCCCCCCCCAAGAGATACGTACATATGCCCTGCTGGATCCACAATGGCTTATTCTGCCACCAGACTCCAAAATAGTACACAGGGACTCCCGATAAGATGATGATGAAGCCGATCCCACATTCCACCGGCGTCATATAGAACGACACAACGATCAGGAATACACAGGCCAAGATGAAGAAGATCGGGAGAGCCACATTAACCTGAAAGAGAGCAGAGACGGTACAATATAACTATACCTGGAGAGCAGTGAAGTCACTCTGTATAATACATCTCATGTCTGGAGAGCGGTGATGTCACTCCTGTATAAAATACCTTATATCTGGAGAGTGGTGATGTCACTCCTGTATAAAATACCTTATATCTGGAGAGTGGTGATGTCACTCCTGTATAATATAGATCTTATATCTGGAGGGTAGTGATGTCACTCTGTATAATACATCTCATGTCTGGAAAGAGGTGATGTCACTCCTGTATAATATATCTTATATCTGGAGAGCGGTGATGTAATTCCTGTATAATATATCTTAAATCTGGAGAGTGGTGATGTCACTCCTCTATAATATATATTTTATCTTTGGAGAGCGGTGATGTCACTCCTGTATAATAGAACATATATGGAGAGGCGTGATGTCACTCCTGTATAATATATATCTAATATCTGGAGAGCGGTGATGTCACTACTGTATAATATATATCTTATATCTGGAGAGGGGTGATGTCACTCCTGTATAATATATATCTTATAACTGTATAATATATATCTTATATCTGGAGAGCGGTGATGTCACTCCTGTATAATATATATCTTATATCTGGAGAGCGGTGAGGTCACTCCTGTATAATATAACATATCTGGAGAGCTGTGATGTCACTCCTGTATAATATATATCTTATATCTGGAGAGCGGTGATGACACTCCTGTATAATATATATCTTATATCTGGAGAGCGGTGATGTCACTCCTGTAAAATAGAACATATATGGAGAGGCGTGATGTCACTCCTGTATAATATATATCTTATATCTGGAGAGCAGTGATGTCACTACTGTATAATATATATCTTATATCTGGAGAGGGGTGATGTCACTCCTGTATAATATAGCGGTGATGTCACTACTGTATAATATATATCTTATATCTGGAGAGCGGGGAGGTCACTCCTGTATAATATATATCTTATATCTGGAGAGCGGGGAGGTCACTCCTGTATAATATATATCTTATATCTGGAGAGCGGGGAGGTCACTCCTGTATAATATAGCGGTGATGTCACTCCTGTATAATATACATCTTATATCTGGAGAGCAGGGAGGTCACTCCTGTATAATATAGCGGTGATGTCACTCCTGTATAATATATATCTTATATCTGGAGAGCGGGGAGGTCACTCCTGTATAATATAACATATCTGGAGAGCTGTGATGTCACTCCTGTATAATATATATCTTATATCTGGAGAGGGGTGATGTCACTCCTGTATAATATAACATATCTGGAGAGCTGTGATGTCACTCCTGTATAATATAACATATCTGGAGAGCGGTGATGTCACTCCTGTATAATATATATCTTATATCTGGAGAGCAGTGAGGTCACTCCTGTATAATATAACATATCTGGAGAGCGGTGATGTCACTCCTGTATAATATACATCTTATATCTGGAGAGCGGTGATGTCACTCCTGTATAATATATATCTTATATCTGGAGAGCGGTGATGTCACTCCTGTATAATATATATCTTATATCTGGAGAGGGGTGATGTCACTCTTATATCTGATGATCACGCTGTCGCAGAGTGTGCCGAGTATGGGGTACACTCATTCATCTCTCTCCTATACACATTCTATTCCCATGCGTCAGCCTGCAGATCCCCACCTATATCCTCAAGCCATGTACATAGATTAAGCTTCTCCTCCAGATCTCCGGGCCCCATGCATGTGTGAACCACACCTCACCGCAGCAGGTGAACGTCCTCAGGAAGCCTGACAATAAAGGCTCTGGGATCAAGGGACTCCACCACCTATAAAAAAAGGGCCACGGTGTCTGAAGGAAGCCAAAACAAAAACACGGACTCTGCAGGAACAGGGGCCCCTGGCCCCGGCCGAGATCACACAGCATGGAGGATGATCTGAATGGGGAGGCAGCTGTTTGTATTTCCAGCAATTCTCTCTCACCTCAAACACCAAGGGTCAGATCTCCCCGACGGCCCGCTTCGAGTGAACCTGCTGCACTCGGCAGGCCGAGGAAAGAGACACTTTAAATAGTCATCGGAGATAAACAAATTCCAAATCATTTTCCTGCAGCCTGGGAATCTCTGTGATCTGCCATTATTAAAAAACTTCAAATGAACTTATTGTGTTTTTCTTCCTGCTAACCTATTTCTGCTCCTGTATCTTCAAATGAAGAAATGGGATGTGTGATCTGTGAAGCTGCTACACAAAAAGATCAAAACTACACAAAAAAAAAAAAAAAAAACACACCCCACACACTATTAAAGCGGCCATTTATTTTCTTTTTTGGACAAAGAGGGGAAAGGGTCTTTATAGCTGCCTGTATTCCTGGTGGGAAAATGTCCCTTTGTGTTCAATCCTGGCAACATAGGCAGGTCATACAGAATTCATTTTATTTTCTTTCGTTCAAAAAACAGATTCATCAAATGTGTGGAGAAAAAAATTAAAAATAAAAAAAAACACACACACACACACACACCTCACACTAAACTATTGTATTCTTCTGACGGGAAGCCTTCCCTGCCGCCAGAATACAATGATCAGTGTTGCCAGCGGCTCTGATCATTTGGGAAAAAACCCAACAGGCTGGTTATATACAAATAAATGGATAGATCCACTTCTGTACAACCAGCGAGCCCATACATGGATAATGATGGATCGAAATTTGTCCCTGCTGAACCTGGCTCAACTTTGATCCTTGTTTGGCTGGGTTTACACACTATAGCTCTGACCTATACTGCAGCACTGCACGGAGCACGGACATACCACAGTGCTGTATAGAGAACACTGGGCTTACCACATCAATCTCTGCATGAGAGGAGCTTACACTCTAATGTCCTACCACAGTCACACACTTATTTTTATACATTTATATAGCTCTGACATATACCACAGTGCTGCGCAGAGAACAGTGACCCCGTCACATCAGTTTCTGCACCAGAAGAGCTTACACTCTAATGTCCCTTCCACAGTGACATTATTCTACATTTATATAGCTTTGACATACCACAGTGTTGTATAGAGAACACTGGGCCCGTCACAACAGTTTCTGCATGAGAGGAGGTTACATGCCAATGACCCACCACAGTCACACTAGTATACATTTATATAGCTCTGACATATACCACAGTGCTGTACAGAGAATAGTAAGCCAGTCAAATGAGTCTCTGCACCAGAGGAGCTTACACTCTAATGTCCCCTCCACAACAATACACTACTATACATTTATATAGCTCTGACATACCACAGTAGTGAGCCAGTCACATCAGTTTTTTTGTACCAGAGGTGCTTGCACTTTGATGTCCCCAAAAAAGTTTAAAGCAGGATGTTGGTTCTGTAAGGCAAGAGTGGCAAGCACCAAGCGATAGCTCGGTCTCTATCAATCTTTCAGTTTGTGTGTCTCTACAAATAGCCATTAACCAAAACACCAACATTCAGCATACTGTGGAAACTGTACCAAAGAAAAAAGGCAATAGTACAAAGGATTGAATCACCAGTATTGCCCTGTGGTCTACCTGCAGTTGATTTTCTCACTATTACTGTCTTACCATGCCTTGTCCTGCACTGCCTATGTGGAGGAAGTCATCATGGCAGGGGAGCAGAGCTTTACTTCCACATGCCAGAGATGCTCCCTGATGACACCACCTGCCCATGGAAAAGAAAGAAAGAAAAGGAAGAAAGAAGAGAAAAAGAAAAAAAAAGGGAGGAAGAAAAAAAGGAGGAAGAAAGAAAAAAAAAAGGAGGAGGATGAAAAAAAAAAAAAGAGAAACTAAATAAATAAAAAGACCCCACCCAGTTGTGTGACCATAGCAAATGATCATTCGCTACGGTCACATTGATTATTCTCCCAGCCAATCAGGAAGGAGGTATGAGCATTTGCCATGCCCCCCCCCCCCCACCGAAAAAAGAATTTATCACCAGCCGCCATTGTTGGAGAGGTAATGCCTAAAAGTAGAAGGGGTGAAGAAAGCAAAGATCAGCAGAATGCATGAAGCAGAAGGAAAATCCTTGCACTGCAGGTGCAGCTTCCTTTCCAGCAAGGAGAACCATGAGCAGCACAGTAGTGACATCACCAAATCTCACTCTGAGACTAGCAGTCAGAGACAGCAGTGCCTATGAGATATATATATATATATATATATATATATCCATGTGTGTGTGTTCTTACACTGCAGGTGTATGGCTATGAGGCTACAGAACAGGAGTGCGCTGCTATTTTAGGAGCACTAGACAAAAGTTATATAGGTACTGCTTAGATGTCAAATCTCTGGGTCCTGGACAAATTCCTTAAATGGGCCATTCCCTTCCAGCCTTCCTGTATCTGCTCTTAAATCTGTTTTATTGCCATGCAGGCATAAACTGGCTTCATCGCGTCTCCACGGCGCAGATAAAAGCCACCCTAGGGCTGATATTATCGTCTGTGCGAAAAGCGCAAATTCCAAACACTTATTGAGATTTAATGGCCTGGCTTAATCTTTTATAGGTATAATTGCACATAAGCCCTCAAGCCTTGACAAGCCAGACGGGAAGCCTAATAATGATGATGCCTCGACTCCTGTGGCTGATCTCCCATTATAAAGGCACGTGTTCAGTGTGATGGTTGGTGGATCAAACGACCCGGTTCCTACATCTCTACATCTTTCAGACCACTGATCAAGTGGTAAACGCAAGCATCTGAGAGCTCCAGATGGTTATCTGTCTTGTTACAACTCCCTCTTGCCATGGAGAACTGCCAGTTCCAGCATCTCCTGTCAGGCTCTATAGAAGAACTTGTGGCCACATAATAGAATTTGTGTACCCAACATAAAATCAAAGTCCTTTTCATAGAGATACAGATACACACAGGATATAATAAAAAAATAAAAAAAGGGAGGAGGAGAATTATATATATATATATATATATATATATATATATATATATATATATACACATATACATACACACATATATACACACACACACAAATAATTTCAGAACTTTTTCCACCTTTAATGTGACCTATAAACTGTACAATTCGATTGAAAAACAAACAGATCTTTGGGGGAGGGGAGGGGGGTGTAAAAAAACTAAAACAATGTGGTTGCATAAGTGTGCACACTTTCTTATAACTGGGGATGTAACTGTGTTCAGAATTAGGCTAGGTTCACACCATAGCGATGCGGGAACGCCGCAAATCCGCTGCGTTTTCCCGCATCGCATGCCTCCCGCCGGCAGTTCACACTGCCCTATGCGGACTGCTGGGAGTGTCAATGAAATCTTAATGACACCCCCAGACCAGTCCGCATATCACAGTGTGATCTGCAAACTCGGACAGGAATTGGATCGCATGGTGTGAACACCCATGCGATCCGATTCTGCTGCGGACCAAAAAAAGGGTCCTGTGCGAGTTTGCGGCGGGTGCGATGCGAATTCAGCCATACTATCTGTATGGCTGAACTCGCATCGCACAGACAGATCGGATGTGATTTGCACTGCAGTGCGGTGCGAATCACATCCGGGTCTCCCACCCGCAGCGGTGTGAACCCAGCCTTAGGCACATTCAAACTAATGTTAAATAGGACTCAGTACACACCTGCCATCATTTAAAGTGCCTCTGATTAACCCCAAATAAAAATTCAGCTGTTCTAGTAGGTCTTTCCTGACATTTTTGTAGACGCATCCTACAGCAATGCCATGGTCCGCAGAGAGCATCCAACGTATCAGAGGGATCTCATTTTTAAATGGTATCAGTCAGGAGAAGGGTACAAAAGAATTTCCAAAGGCATTAGATATACCATGGAACACAGTGAGGACAGTCATCATCAAGTGGAGAAAATATGACACAACAGTGACATTACCAAGAACTGGACATCCCTCCAAAATTTATGAAAAGACAAGAATACTGGTCAGAGAGGCTGCCAAGAGGCCTACAGCAACATTGAAGGAGCTGCAGGAATATCTGTCAAGTACTGGCTGTGTGGTATACGTGGCAACAATCTCTCATATGTCTGGGCTATGGAGTAGAGTGGCAAGACGGAAGTCTTTTCTTACAAAGAAAAAACATCCAAGTCCAGCTAAATTTTGCAAAAACACATCTGAAGTCTCCCAAAAACATGTGGCAAAATGTGTTCTGGTCTAATGAAACCAAGGTTGAACTTTTGGCCATAATGCCAAAAGATATATTTGGTACAAAAAAACACTGCACATCACCAAATTAAAACTATACCCACCGTGAAGCATGGTGGTGGCCACATCATGCTTCTTTGGGGCCATTTTTCTTCAGCTGAAACAGGGGCCTTAGTCAAGCTAGAGGGAATTATGAACAGTTCCAAATACCAGTCAATATTGACACAAATCCTTCATATTCAGCTTTCTAGCAGAAGCCTGAAGAGGAACTTCATCTTTCAGCATGACAACGACCCAAAGCATACATCCAAATCAAAGAGTAAAGTTTTGGAATGGCCCAGCCCGAGCCCAGACCTGAATCCGATTGAAAATCTGTGGGGTGACCTGAAAAGGGCTGTGCACAGGAGATGCTCTTGCAATCCGACAGATTTGGAGTGTTTTTGCAAAGAAGAGTGGGCAAATATTGCCAAGTCAAGATGTGCCATGCTGATAGACTCATACCCCCCAAAAAAATGAGGGCTGTAATAAAATTAAAAAGGTGCTTCAACAAAGCATTAGTTTAAGTGTGTGCACACTTATGTAACCATATTTGTATTTATTTTTACTTCCCTCCACCTAAAAGATTTCAGTTTGTGGTTCAACTGAGTTGTACAGTTTATAGGTCACATTAAAAAGGTGGAAAAAAAGTTCTGCAATTATTTGTCTGTCTTATTTTTTTTACATCACAGAAACCTGACATTTTATATTCACTATGTATGTACCCTGTTTCCCCCGAAAATAAGATCTAGCTCGATAGTTGGTGATGGCTGCAATATAAGCCCTACCCCCCAAATAAGCCCTAGTTAAAGTCATTGTAGGGCTTATTTTTTGGGAAACAGGGTAGGGCTTATATTGCAGCCATCACCGACAATCACGCTAGGTCTTGTTTTGGGGGAAACAGGGTATGTATATATATATATATATATATATATATATATATATATATACACACACACACACACACACACACATTATTTCACATATGTCCAATGTGAAATTATACCGATTTATTCATACCTTTGTTGCACTTTTTATAGCCCTGATGACTGGGGTGCTCTCCCTTAAAAAAAAACATTGTTGGGTCTTTTATAAAGTCTATGTGATCTTACATTGGAATGATTTTGTATCTATTAACTTTGTGACTTGGCTCTTCAATCTCAGATTCCTACAGTCTTCTTACTTTCATGACAGGTCCTCTTTTATTACAATCATGTTCTATGGGTGGTCAGTCATCCCTTTCTTACCTTGATTGGTCTCTCCAGTTCTGGTTTCTTGTACCGGAGCCACATCATGCCGATGATCGCCAGAGCCACACAAAGCCAATTGAAAAAGCTGAAGAAATTGATGACGGAGAAAATGTCGTTTGAGAAGGCGTAGAGGAGCGTCATAGCGCACTGCGGGGGAGAATCATCCAGGACACGCAATGTTAGCAAGTCATAAAAAACTATTTCATTTTATTTAGCTTTAAAAATTGTGACTTTAAACTGTTTTACATGCCAAAGGATTTGTATTTCTGTGCACCCGGTCCATAGATTTACCCAGCTTTGTCAAACAGAGCAGGGCAGAAGACCTGATCTTCCTCTGCTGCAATTAGGTAAACTGTCCCTCCTCCAGCTTGTGATTGGACTGTGAAAAGATAAGCAGCAGACTCTCTGCTTTCTCCTCCTATCAGCATTCCCATTGTTAGCGCATGATGGGCTCCTTATGTTGGCTCCACCAGGACTAAGCCCCTGTACACACGGTCGGAGATCCTGCCAACCAAATCCGTCGGATTTTGTCCGTCAGATTTAGTCTGACGGATTGTGTCCGAAACTGTTGCATACACACGGTCGGACTAAAGCCCCATACACACGATCGGACTTTGTACAAACTTTCCCGTGGACTTTTGTACAAAGGGCGTGGTCCACAAGTTTGTATTGCATACACACGATCGGACTTTTTGACAACAAACACGAACGTAGTGACGTCACAACGTACTGACGCCACTTCAAAAGAGGACGTTCAATGACTCCAGCGCCACCTTTGGTCAACTTCTGTATTGTAGTCTGATCTTTTGCATTGGTTCTGAGCATGCGTGTTTGTACCTTGTACAAAAGTCCGATGCTTTTGCATACACACGGTCGGACTTTGCTCCATCGGACTTTTGTTGCCAGAAAGTTTGTCCGTTCGCACAGCCAACAAAAGTCCGATGAAAACAGAAAAAGTTTGTCCGATGGAGCGTACACACAGTCGGATGTTGCTCCAAAACAGTTAATTTGCATGTTTGTTGTCAAAAAGTCCGACCGTGTGTACGGGCCTTAAGTTATCGAAAAATCCGATCTCTCAGAACGTGATGACGTAATTTCGTTACGATGGGACTAGATTCAGGCTAGTAGCCAATAGCTTTGATGTAGGAATTTGATCATCTGAGCATGCCTGGCACTTGGTCCGATCAAAATTCTCTACACATAATCGGATTACGTCCGACCGGCCCAGTTGGTCGGGAAATATTTCCAACATGTTGGAAAATTGGGTCCGACGGAGATTCGTACAGAATCAGTCCGATGCATACCACACACAGTCGGATTATCTGATGACACGGTCCGATAAGACTCATTCCGACGGATTCTCCGACCGTGTGTACGCGGCATAAGAGGGTGAATCTTTCAAGGGAAAGAAACCACAATAAAAACTTGACAGGGAATCTAACCTCATTCCTTCCAAAACTAAAAAAAAGTTATATATACACACAGTAGATATTTTTAGTGGTCTGTTTATTTACTTGTTCTTTCTTACACCAAGCAACACAGGGATTTCCAGTATTCGTGTAATATCACATGGTGACGGTCTGGTGCTCAGACACATGATGTCCTCACTCTGACCACGGCCTTTTTTTTTTTTTAAATCTTAAAGTGAACTTGTTTTCTCTTTCTCAAGGAATGCAACATGTTCACCCAATCAGGTTCACTTAAAGCTGAACTCCAGGCGCAGAGCATAAATCCACATTGCCTGCATTAGATACCTTTGTAAACCGAGATATTACAGTCACACCCCATTGTCAGCAATGGAATTGTTCAAATCAGTGCAACTCTGACTTTTCAGTGCTGCACCAATTCGGAAAAAAATAAAAAAAATAAAAGGTTCCTGCGCCTTTTTTTGTGCTTTCAGGTGCGTCCTGCATAGACATCTGTGCATGAAGTCGCACAAATGTCAGGCAAGTCGCACCTAAAAAATTTTTTTTTTAAATCACACTGACCTGCAGCTTTAAATTTGTGCGACTTCAAAGTCGCATTCAGTGTGAAGGGGGTGTAAACTGACAATTAATCTGCTTCTATTTTGACTGCCCTGGTTCCTCCCTGAGCGCTACTACAATAAAAATAGCTCTTCCGTCAACCCAGACTATAAATCCATGGAAACTGAACTCACTGTGAAGATGAGAGATGGCATAGGAGTCAGCAGTTGTGGATGAATCATCGCCAGGAGAGATGGTAGGTGACCTTCTCTGGCTCCCACGAAGAACAATCTGTGGAGAAGAGTCGGGATTTTACCAAGAAAAAAAAAAACATCTGGCACCCTGATCAAGAAGAATTGTCTCAATTTCTTTATTGCTAATCTGTGAAATCTCATTCATAATTAGTTTCGATCATAGGTGTGCGCAGCCTAAAGCGCAAGCACATGTGTATATATAATGGAGATAGAGATGATATATTAGGGATGCACCAATACCTTTTTTTTATAACAAGTACTGAAAGTTCTTCCCCCAATCTATTAGCCCTTGTACACACAGTCGGACATTCCGACAACCAAATCCGTTGGATTTTGTCCGACGGATTTTGTCGGATGGATTTTGTCCGAAACTGTTGCATACATACGGTCGGACAAAGTTGTCGGAAAATCTGATCGTTCAGAACGTGATGACGTAATTTCGTTACGATGGGTCTACGTTCAGGCTAGTAGCCAATAGCTTTGGTCTAGGAATTTGATCTGAGCATGCGTGGCACTTTGTCCGATCGGAATTCTCTACACACAATCGGATCAAAGTCCGATCGGATCATGTTGTCGGAAAATTTTATAGCCCAGCTGGAAAACTTGGTCCGTCGGATACTCCGACGGAAACAGTCCGATGGAGCCCACACACGGTCGGATTATCCGACAACACGGTCCTATCGGACATTGTCAATCGGAATATCCGACCATGTGTACAAGGGCTTAAAGAGGTATAGAAAAAACTTTTTTGGCTAGACTTCTATGGATCACAGGAGTGCACTTCATTCTGCACTCCGGTGACCCATTTTCAGTCTGCACTCCCGTGACGTCACAGAGCCGGTGTTCTGGCAGATAGTGTCCTGCCATCATATAGTGTCCGCCCCGTACTGCGCATGCGCAGTACGGGGCAGAAGAAGCTTCGGAAAATCTCCAAAGATGAACGGTGTCTGCGCCATGAGTGGAGGTGGTATATTCCAACTCTATGTCCACTTGGATGGTGGGGATAGAACCTGGACGCACGGCACAGGCGCCGTTCATCTTCGGGTATTTTCGGAATCTGTGTGTGCTGTGTACTGCGCATGCGCAGTACACAGCGGACACGATCCGATGGGTGACCGTATATGATAGGACACCGGTCCAGGCTCTGAAAAGATCCCGATCATATGGTCAGGATCCACATAGAACCCTGGGCCAGCACCTGTACTCCGTCTCTCAGCAAACCGCCGAGAGCCTGAGCCAGCCCCTCCACAGTCCAGCGTTCCAGTGAGCACTGGAGGGGAGAGCAGAATGCCGGTGACTGACCGTCACATCTCTTCGCCCAGAGTGGAGGGGAGAACTGAGCGATCAGCAGTGTTTGATTGCTCAGTTCTCAATACAGAGCCAGCGGGGGACAAATGCCATATTTCTCTTTTAAAGCAGAACTCCAGGATTTTTACCCCACCACCAGCATATATGATGACACACCCCCTATAGGGGGAGGGGGGAGGGAGGAGAACGTAAATGACAGTTTGGGCTTACAGGAAATGGGCAGAATGACAGACGTCATTCTTCCTTGAAGCGATAGACTAAGGAAGTCAGGGACAGCTCTGGAACATGGGGGGGGGGGGGGGGGGGAAGTGGAAATTTGAAAGGGGCAAAAATATAAAAAGTCCACTTAACCAATATAGTAAATTAGTAGAAAATTTATTTTACCAACCAATTAGGTTTCATTTTATATAAAACTGGGCTCACACATCTCCGGCCACGGTTCCTAGCATGGGGTCCGGTGCATCCTGGTTTAGGTCCGAATATTGGCCTGAATTCGCACCTGAACTGGACTCAAATATGCATAGTACCCTTCTACAATCCGGACCGCAGCCCGCCACAGGCCTGTGTGAACCAGCTCCATTGAGAGCCGGTCACACTTGAGATATATATGAGGTGTACATGTATAGTATATTAGGCACCAAAAAGATGCCAGTACAAAAGGTTTCATGGATAGGCATATCATATTACCTGGAAGAGGTAAAGAGAGACCCATTGACGGATCCAAAACAGGAGAGCCCCACAAAGACGGGGATGATCCAGGCCATAACACCTAAGTGATAATTTCCAAAATCCTGTAAGAAAAAAAAAAGTGAAGGCATCAGACACGATGTATTACAAAACAATATGTGCAGCAAGTTCAGGGAGTCTAGGTTCACATCGGTGTGAGTTGGCATGTGATTTGACATGTTAAATCGCATGCCAAATTGGTGGCTATTGGCACCGTCCAAAAGCACTGTGTGTAAAGAAGTCAATCTAATGATCAACTTCTACAAGAAAAAACTGAAATGGAAGGCGTGCACACCTAGTGCATTACCAGAGATAATTTAACAAGACATTATTGTATAAAAAGTGGGTACTCACAAAATTCAACTGACAAAAGGCCATAAAAACTAGTTTTGAGTAAGGGGGGTGCGCCCCCGAAACAAGTTAGCTGTACCCCATGTTCTGTGCATGTCCATGCACTGTGTTTATGGCCTTTTGTTAGTTGTATTTTGTGAGTACCCACTTCTTATTACAAAAATGTATTATTAACCACTTCAGCCCCAGAGCATTTGGCTGGCCAAAGACCAGAACACTTTTTGCAATTCGGCACTGCATCGCTTTAACTAACAATTGCGTGATCATGCGACGTGGCTCCAAAACAAAATTGATGCCTTTTTTTCCCCCCCACAAATAGAACTTTTTTGTGGTATTTGATCACCTCTGTGTTTATTTTTGTGCTAAAAATAAATAAATAAATAAATAAAATAAAAAAAAGACAATTTTGAAAAACTTTATTTTTTTATGGAATTTCAGGCACAATAAGACTTCATGAAGATGGGCGCCTGGGGTTATACAACATAAAATTCAGGCATAGATGTGTGTGAACATTGTTCTAAATCAGTCTCCCAGGTGCTGGCCTCGTCCATCATGGATTCCAATGAGCAAAAATAATTCTGGTTGGCCGCACGACCACCGTCACCAGCTGGTGATGCTCTTCCCTCTGTTTGTGGATAGGTTTTCATGGACTTGCGGCCAACCAGATTTTTTTGCTCATAAAATTCAGGTGTATTACCCCATCACAAGGTGCTGCATATAGACACCCATAGAAACCATTGGCTGTATAGGTTGGTACTTGCATAAAACATGCAAATGGACATGCGTTCCTGGGCGTAGACAGTCTACATCCAGAGTTGTATGTCCATACACATGCGTTTAGGCAACTACCCACTTGCAGCCATTGATTTCTATGGGCACCTGTTGATTGAGTTAAATGCACCTCATTGGCCTAAACAGTTCCTATCCCTGGCTTTTCATTAATACATCATCACAGCAAGAAGTAGGAATACAATAGGTGCTTAGCTTGTACAGAGAAAATATATAATAATAATAATAATAATAATAATAATAAATATAAATATATATATATATATATATATATATATATATATATATATATATATATATATATATATATATATATATATATATATATATATATATACTTCTGGTAAGGAACACAAGACGTACTACAGGTGAGGGATTTATTAAGCATCTTCATCACTAGTCAAATCAGGGACAGTTTGGGTTAAATGAAGACAAGGGCCCTGTAATTTCTAAAAGTACTGCCATGTAATTCAGAGTTCCATATAAGTTATATATTTTTTCCCCCATTCTGGTAAAAGGTTTTTCGTTTTCCAGTTTATGAGTATCCACTTACTACCATAACAATACAATATACATAGGAAGGATTTGACACAAGCTGGGGGTTTGCAAGCCCCCCCAGTGCGTAATTGTGGGGTAAATTACAACTCTGACTAACAAAGTAAAAATGGAAAGCCCATCAAAAGACAAAGTAACAAAATAATTTGGAGATTACATTTTTAGCCTCAGTTCCACAGTGCTTTTTTTCTGCCATGAGAGGTCCTTATTCTGATGCCCAGCATCATTTAACCCATGGCCTCTGAGCCCAGGTCATACTGGACCCACCCCCAACCTGTGATTGGAGAGGAGTACCACCACAATGAGCTCATCTTTAACTGCTCTCTCCTCATATCAGCATGCTCCATGTCTGCACATAAACTGACTAGTTTCTTATACTGCCTCGGTCTCCCAGTCTGAGCTTTGATGTGCAAGGATTGCAAAAGGTACTAGGTTCGATTTCACGATTTTATTTTGTTTGCATTTAAAAAATAAGTTACATGATGTATTACGCTCTTGTCACCCAAGTAACACATATGCATTCATTGACATCCAATGTTTCTATGCTGGGAGCACACTTATGCCGCGTACATACGATCAAATTGTCCAGCAGGCTTGGCCCGGCAAACAATCTGCCGGACTTTATAACGAACAGACTTGGCCACAGATGGACACTCCGAAAGTTCGGCGATTTCTAGCGCGATGACGTACAACATGTACGACGGGACTTGAAAAAGGAAGTTCAAAAGCCAGTAGCCAATAGCTTCCTTCTCGTACTTGCTTCAGAGCATGCGTCATTCTTAGTCCGCCGGACTAGCACACTGACGAACGGATTGTCCGCTGAAAGCCAAGTCCGGTGGACAAATTTTGAGTCAAAACTACTTTCTAAGTCCACCGGACTTTTACGATAAAAAAGTCCGCTGGAGCCCACACACAAACAAATTGTCCGGCGTACTGTGGTCCGGCGGACTAAAGCCCCATACACACTATCAGATTTTCTGCTGATTTTTTCCTTCAGGTTTACCAAAACCATGTAGTAGAAAGACCTGCCTGATTGCATACACATTGAAACTCCTAGGGTTTGATCTCATATTATATGGTTTTGGTAAATCTGAAGGAAAAACTCAGCAGAAAAACTGATAGTGTGTATGGGGCTTAAGCCCGCCAGACAATTGGATCGTGTGTACGCGGCATAACAGTATATTGACTGAGCCATTATGGACATCTCTCGGTCTTCAGTCATGATCGGGAGCTGGTGGGCCAGGCTCTCTACCGTGTGACCTGACCACTGCGACAGCCAATCACAGCAGTAATGTGATCAGGAAATCCTTCTGTAAAGACCCATTTAAAGGGACGCCAAGGCTGGGTAGGAAGGGGTTCATAATTACAGAAGTGACTTAATAGGTTTCGTCTGGGTCTACCTAGAGTTCAGATTTAAGGATGGCAACTTGATAAAAGGTATAGACCTCGGGCCTAAATTGTTGTACATATCTACAGTTCTAGAGTATGTATATAGTCAGCCTCGTCTTCGCAGCCCCTGAAGCTCTTAGTAGAGAGGTTTGGAGGTGTAATTTAAGTGGCATATAATAGACTTGGCAAACACAGAGGTGCCAGGTTGGTGTGGATTGTTACACCTGGCATCTAACTTCTCACTCTTTACTGCTGTCAGTGGTCTAGCTGGCTCCTTCAGTTGAACATCCCTTACAAGACTGATCCAAGTCATTCCTAATCTCTTCATATGCCGGTCTACCCCATACAATCCTGTACACTGACAGGATTCATTTACCATCTGGACTGGACCTATTCTTCTGTAGTTCCTTTTGATTGTAAGCTCTTGAGGGCAAGGCTATCCTACCTTTTGTTCTTCTGTTTGTTATGCAGTACATTGTCAATCTTAAAATATTTGTTCTGTAATTTCCCCGGATTGTACATATGTTCTCTTTATTAACAAAGGATAAAAAAAAATAAAAAACCCAATGACTTACCACGGCCACGGCCTCAGAGGTCAGCATCTGCTCCGGTGTAAGCGTGGTGAAGTAGGCCAGGTTGGTGAGGACGTACACCAAGGTCACGATGGGCAGAGAGATAATGATGGCACGAGGTAGGTTTCTGCAGACAAGGGAAGTGATACAATTCATTTACATAAATATTGGATCTCCTGGATCATGCAACATTAGTAGAGCCCTCAATCAATGGGTTAATCTACATGGGGTGCCACGTCAGGGTAGTGAAAGCTGGCAGTTTACTTACTTGTAAGGTTCTATCATTTCTTCAGTGACGAAGTTCAAGTAATTCCTGCAGCCACAAACATAGTGGAGGAAAAATGTTAGAGAAGATTCTATTCAATAGAATAAAACCCAAACCAACGCAGCCAATCAGAACTCACATCTATTCAACAAAACAGAACCCAGAGCAGCCAATCAGTAAACTCAGCTTCAAAAATCAAATATATCTATTCATTGTTGCACTTTGTTCCAGGTAAAAAAAAAAGTTACACATCCATCTAATGCAAAGTGCTGTAAATTTAATGTACAGTCCAGAATAGTCCAATCTTTGGGTTAATATACTTTTGCTTTTAACACCTAAAGGGGAAATTCAGTCTCCTCTACGACACCGCTATGTTTATCAATGCACCAAGGGCTCCGTCCGGCCATTTATATTCCAGTTCTGAAGGAGGGAGGAGCCAGATGCAAATAAGTTGCTTTACTGGGTCCATTATGACACCTGTACAATATTTTTTTTTAAATGTTCCATAGAAAGTGCACACAAAAAAAAAAGGCCGGATCTGAATGCAATACTCCTCATCTTCTGCGCTGTCCCCCACAGTAATCTCTTAACTAGGGTTGCACGGATACCGCTGCTGATACTAAGCATTTGCAAGAGTACTCAAGCAAATTCTCCGATACCTAAAACCAATATCTTTGCGGTGTGATTTGAGCCCATACAAAATGAATCGCTCAAATCGCAGTGCAAATAATTGCAAGTGGTTTGAACAGGAATGCAGTGCGATTCCTGTCTGAATCACATGCGGTTTCCCCACCGATTCTGTGTGATCCCAGGCTTGTCATAGCAACTTCACAGAGGAGTGGTGTGGGAAACCGCGTGCGATTTGGACAGGAATCACACCGCATTCCTATTCAAATCACATGCGATTCTCTGCATTGCAAATTGAGCCCATTCGTTTTGTATGGGCTCAAATCGCACTGTCAAGGTATCGGTAATTGGTATTGACGAGTATTGGACCACAAGCATCGGTACTCACTAGTACAAAGACACGGATCCGTGCATCCCTACTACTCGCATCCCTACTTTTAACCACAAGATGTCCTCAGTCTTCTGGGTTTAATGCACAACATTAAAATCTAAAGACTGAGGACATATTATGAGAACATGAAGTCATGGACCCAACCCCATTTAGTGTATAACAGTGCCGAGAGCGGCTCTTATATCATCAATTCACTACCACATGACGGGGGAAAACAGCAATATAGTGTCAGTAAGTGGGCACTCACCATCCGCCGTATGCGAACAGCCCGCTGTATAACGCCAAGACCCATTTGCCGACATCCTTACTGGTGTTATCGAAGGAGTGTTCAAGACTCAGACTGGTGATGTCTCCTGCGGAGCGAACAGGAATCTGATTACAATTGATGGTCTTGCAGACTAGCAGCTTACATACAGGTGACTCAATCTCACAATCTTCCTCATCGTGGGAGGGGCAGAGACACAAACTACGGCAGGAAATCTCACCATTGTGGGAGGGGCAGAGACACAAACTACGGCAGGAAATCTCACCATTGTGGGAGGGGCAGAGACACAAACTACGGCAGGAAATCTCACCATTGTGGGAGGGGCAGAGACACAAACTACGGCAGGAAATCTCACCATTGTGGGAGGGGCAGAGACACAAACTACGGCAGGAAATCCCACCATTGTGGGAGGGGCAGAGACACAAACTACGGCAGGAAATCCCACCATTGTGGGAGGGGCAGAGACACAAATGTTAAACACTAGCCACTTTAACAATGGTTGATTACAGAGGATCATAGAATTGAAAAAAAATGGCAAAGTCCAAGGCTTCCTGTCCTAAACTATAAAAATCATAGGCAAAAAACTGTTTCCAGCTTGGATAGAGTAAGGGAGAGTTAAAACCCCTAGAGTTTTTTTTTCACCATTTGTAGCCAAATTTCTGAGATTTCCCTTTACTTTCGGCACCACAGACAAACCGGAAGTGAGAGGAAATCCATGCAAATTAAGGGAATTCCTTGGGGACCCCCCAGGTCACCAGAACTAGTGCCCCACCCCCGTCCCTTAATTGGTAGATTTCCCCTTTAATACTTTTCTGGGGGACAACCCAAAATGTAGGGTTTCCTTTTATATTCACTTTCAATGATAATAATAAACAGGACAAAGGACGGTGAATCTCCTTTAAGTGGTTCTACAGGCAGAAAGTTTATTATCTTAATGAATTATGTGAATTAAAAGATAAAAAAAAAACCCACACACACCTTCTGTAAGTAGCAGCCCCCCTCATACTTATACACCATTGCTGGATGGAGATGGGGCTCAGATGAGAGCCTCGGCTGTCCAGGACTCTCCCTCCTGATTGGCTGAGACACAGCAGCTGACGCCATTGGCTCCTGCTGCTGTCAAAGACAGTGAGCCAATGGAGGAGAGAGGGGGCAGGGCTAAACTCCATGGACACAGAGGCGGTTTAGCTCAGGTGCCCCCAGAGCAAGCTGCTTGCTCCGGGGGCAGGAGGGAGGGGCCAAGAGCACTAGCAAGGGAAAGAAGAAGAAGAGGATCAGGGCTGCTCTGTGCAAAAACCACTGAGCAGGTAAGAACATCATGTTTGTTATTTTTATACAAAAAAATTAAATAAAAGAAAAATTTAATATCACTTTAACAATGGCACAGACAGCAATAAAAACTGACAAGCATTCTAATCACTCTTAAAACAAAAACAAAAAAAAATAAAAATTGCCTTTAGTTATACTTCTAAAGTGAGGTCTACTATAAACTTCCTTACTCTGATTTTTTTTCTGCAGGATATTCCAAATGTTATATTGTTTTACCCAATAATGTTTAGCATTCTTCTGAGAATGCTACAAAGAATACAAGACCTATCTTCAAGGTTTTTTTTTATAAAACAGCATATATCCTTCCCATAACACAGAGTGTCCTTGGATGACTGGGGCAGTGACTGGGTAAAAAAAAACCTCCATCACCTTCCAGACGAACGGCTTTCCCTAGTAATGAATAATGTCACATGATCAGTTCCACCCTCCAACAGCTGCCAAGGATATAATAGGACTTGTAAATTCAAAATGCAAATCCCATTATGTAAAAAGGAGCAAAAAAAAAAAAAAAAAACACACATTCAAATATCAGGTAAGCTTTAAAAAAAAAAGGCAAGTTTACTTTTGTGCAGCCTATTGCTATTTTACATTTAGGTTTTGAGAAGTTGAAGTTTCATTTTTAAAAAGGATCTTTAGTCAGGAAATCCTGCTCGATCACTTTAGGCTGGCCCCTTTTGCAGGTATAGCTATGTAAAAATTGTAAATAAGTGCCTAAAATACAGTTTAAAATCCAGGAATACAGTCTCACCCTGCTCTGCACATGCTCAGTTTCCCATCTATTTTTAGGCACCATCAAGTTTGTAGAGGCCGATCTGCTGAGCAGAATTAAACCTTCCTATACTTTACAGCCAAGGAAGCTGCTTCTGTTTGATCTGCAACTGCCATGGTGCTGGACATGTCATCAGTTATGACACCAGACATTTGATGGTTTGAGGCTGGGTTAACACCAATTGCCGCATGCGGCTCCCAGCAGGGGTTCACCGGTTTCAGGTCCAATTTCAGCCCGAATTTGGACCTGAAACGGACCAAAAGACGCAAGGGGCTCCTGTGCAAATTCGCACCGGAGCCATGGCGGAGATGTGTGAACCGGATCCATAGAGAGCCAGTCAAAATCTCCTGCTATTGCAAATTGGATGCAGGAGAACCCGCATCCAATTCGCAATGGTGTGAACCCAGCCTGACAGTTTGGTTGAGGATACAAGCAAATGTGAAAGTTAGAAATCTCACGATGTAACAGATTTTTGAAACCGTTAAATTGATGGGTTTTATGATTTACTGCTATTCAGGGGCTCTGGCAGCCTCCAGCAAGAAAACACAGTAGCAATGCTAGAGGTAATTTACTGCACACATTCATTGGTCGTGCAATTTATGGTCCTTGCTAAAGAACAATTACTTTTTATCAAGTTGTTATGGGTAAAGTTTTGCTTTGAGAAGTCTGATTATTTATGGTCCAATCAAACCGCTTTTTTTTTTTTTATTGGAAAGTTTCACTGTGGAGGTGCAAAACAGGGCCATTGGGTCATACCCAGGCCAAGGATAGATGGATCAGTTGTCCATCACTGCACTAAAGATAAAATACAACTTGCTTTTACATTTATTTCACTCTAGTCATTCTTCCACAAGTTAACATAGGAGTGCATTAATAAAGGCTCATGCCCACAGGACATTCCGCAGCCACTTTAGGGAAGTCTGGCGTTTTTTTTTTTTTTTTTACTGCCTCTGAACCTATCCTCCATGTTAGCCTAGGCGTCAATGCACACAAACCTTCAGAGGAGTTTGGAGGCATAAGCATTTAGGGGCAGGAAAAAAAAAATAAACTGCCTGTGTGTCCTGGAGCAAAGGCTGTTTGGCTGTAAAAAACAGCCTCGTTTAATCACATTTGGCATTTTTACATTTTATGGAGTCTTTTTATTGATAAAAAAAAAAAAAAAAACACCACACACACGCTACCTCTCAAAAACGTGGAAAAACACTCATAGACGCTATTCAAAAACATGTCTAAAAATGGGGATGACGATCATAGCAAATAAAAAATATTTCCTATGATCATCAGCTCCATCTAGGTGGTGCAGTATTTTTCGGATTCACTATATTCTGTATAAAAGAAAAACATTTGTCCCAATCAAAAGGAATGAATGAACATGCAGTTTCACAGGACAAATAGCACTCCATTTAAAAAAAAGAAAAAAATTATAATAATTAAAAAAAAAAATATATATATATATATATTATATATATATATATATATATACACACACATACACACACCTCTTATGCCATGTACAAAAAATCCGATCGTGTGTGGGCTCAGATTTTCCGACACACAAATTTTGAGAGCAGGATCTAAAATTTTCTGGACAACAAAATCCGATTCTGATTGTGTGTAGACAATTCCGACGGACAAAGTGCCACGCATGCTCAGAATAAACTTCAGTCTTGCACAGTTGTACCGGCTCCTCTCCTGGACTGAAATTACTTACTCGCATTTCACTGCACACTGTGAGCTTTTCTCAATGTGCTTAAAGTGGTTGTAAACTCTTATGCCCTGTACACACGGTCGGATTTTCCGACGGTAAAGGTCCGATCAGATTATGTTGTCGGAAAATCCGATCGTGTGTGGGCTCTATCGGATTTTTTCTGTCGGCAATCCTGACGGAAAAAGTTTGAGAGCAAGATCTAAAATTTTCCGTCAACAAAATCGGATTTGACTTTTTCCGATCGTGTGTAGACAATTCCGACAGACAAAGTGCCATGCATGCTCAGAATAAACTAAGAGACGAAAGCTATTGGCTACTGGCCCGTTTATAGTCCCGACGTACGTGTTTGACGTCACCTCGTTCTGAACGATCGGATTTTGCGACAACTTTGTGTGACTGTGTGTATGCAACACAAGTTTCGGAAAAAATCTGATGGATTTTGTGGTCGGAGTGTCTGACCGTGTGTACAGGGCTTTAGAGGTTTAAAAGACACTTTTTTTGTATGTAGTGACTGACATTTCCAACTGTTGCCATCCGCAAGGTAGAAATGCTACATAAACTGGTGTGTTTCAAAGAAATTCAATGCCATCATGTTGGTAAAAGTTAGGAAATGAAGAGTAACATTTGAAAAGCTGGTAAAGGAAGCATTGCTACATTTCCTTTATCCAAGTGTGGAAAATAAAGAGAAGAGCAATAGAAAGACAACTAGGAGGTCATCAGGAAATGCATTTCTAAATTTCCAAAGCACTCCAGAAAGACATCCATGTAGTAAAGAGGAACAGTCAGATTTGCCTCTAAGAGATGGTGACCGGAGGTAATAGTTGCATTCCTCGCCTGCGTGGAATAACTCCAGTGCGCCCGAAGCCAGTAAGGAGCTGAAGCATCTGACGGACGCCTCTAAGGCCATGTGAGGCTTCTCAGTCTAATCTATGGCATGGCTTGTCACATGATGAGCAACCCAGTCAGTCTCACTCCTAGACAATGCCACCTTCCAGTAGTTAACCCTTATATTCCCAGCAATTTAAAAATGTGAACATTTTATAAAAGTCACAGTATAAAACATGCTAAGATTCAGCATGAGGGTCTCCATTGCTGCTCAACCTCAGAAGGACCTTCTGATGCACTAACCTTAACGCAACACTTACCCCAGCCTTCACCTGAACCCAGAGGCGTACTAAGTGGGGGGGGCGTGCCACCCCGGGTGCCACACACTGGGGGGGTGTCAGGCCAGCGCCCCCCCCCCCCCCCCTCCGCAACTGAAGTGTCAGACAGCACCGTGCCTCGGGTTCGCAGCCCACACAGAGAGAGCCCGAGGCACTGGCCGTGGGCGGCATTGCGGGGGGGGGGGGGGGGGTTGGGGTGCGAGCAGCACCCGAGTGGAGTGACATCTGCCGGCTCAGTGATCCGGGACCCGGCTCCCCTTCTCTCTGTGGTCGCGTCGCGCTGCCGTTCTGATCAGTCTCGGGCAGCGGCTGTCACTCACAGCCGAGCAGAGTGAAGCCACCTCCCCCTCCTCCATGCACAGCACTGTGTAGACAAGGAGGGGGAGGCGGCTTCACTCTGCTCGGCTGTGAGTGACAGCCGCTGCCCGAGACTGATCAGAACGGCGCGACGTGAGTCACGTGACCACAGAGAGAAGGGGATTATTGCGCCGGGTCCCGGATCACTGAGCCGACAGGTGACACTCCACTTGGGTGCTGCTCGCACCTCCCCCCTGCAATCCCGCTGCCTTGGGCTCCAGGTACACTATGGGTCCTTAGGGGAGGCTGTGCACTGTAGGGGGGTTCTTTACTGTGGTGGGTCCTGCACTGTAGGGGGGTCCTGCACTGTAGGGGGTCCTGCACTGTAGGGGGTCTGCACTGTAGGGGGGGTCCTGTACTGTAGGGGGGGTCCTGCACTGTAGGGGGGTCCTGTACTGTAGGGGGGGTCTGCAGGGGGGTCCTGCACTGTAGGGGGGGGGTCCTGCACTGTAGAAGGGGTCCTTTACTGTGGTGGGTCCTGCACTGTAGGGGGGGTCCTGCACTGTAGGGGGGTCCTGCACTGTAGGGGGTCTGCACTGTAGGGGGGGTCCTGCACTGTAGAAGGGGTCCTGCACTGTAGAAGGGGTCCTGCACTGTAGAAGGGGTCCTGCACTGTAGGGGGGTCCTGCACTATAGGGGTCCTGCACTGTAGGGGTCCTGCACTGTAGGGGGGGTCCTGCACTGTAGGGGGGTCCTGCACTGTAGGGGGTCCTGCACTGTAGAAGGGGTCCTGCACTGTAGGGGGGGTCCTGCACTGTAGAAGGGGTCCTGCACTGTAGGGGGTCTGCACTGTAGGGGGTCCTGCACTGTAGAAGGGGTCCTGCACTGTAGGGGGTCTGCACTGTAGAAGGGGTCCTGCACTGTAGGGGGGGTCCTGCACTGTAGGGGGGGTCCTGCACTGTAGGGGGGTCCTGCACTGTAGAAGGGGTCCTGCACTGTAGGGGGGTCCTGCACTGTAGGGGGTCTGCACTGTAGGGGGGTCCTGCACTGTAGAAGGGGTCCTGCACTGTAGGGGGTCCTGCACTGTAGAAGGGTTCCTGCACTGTAGGGGAGTCCTGCACTGTAGGGGGGTCCTGCACTGTAGAAGGGGTCCTGCACTGTAGGGGGGTCTGTACTGTAGGTGAGGATTCTGTACTGTAGGGGAGTCTGTACTGTAGGAGGGTCTGCACTGTAGGGGGGGTCTGCGCTATAGGGTGGAGGGGTCTGTACTGTAGGAGGGTCTGCACTGTAGGGGAGGATTCTGTACTGTAGGGGGGTCTACACTGTAGATGGGGGTCTGTATGGTAGGGAGGGGGGTCTGCACTGTAGGGGATCTGTGTAACATGCAGAGGGTCCAGAGCTGTGAGGGGCTGTGTAATGTAAAGGGGTGCAGAGGTGCAGGGTGCTGTGTAATGTAAAGGGGTCCAGAGGTTCAGGGTGCTGTGTAATGTAAAGGGATCAATAGGTACAAGGGCTGTGTAATGTAAAGGGGTCAGGAGGTTCAGGGTGCTATGTTATGTAAAGGGGTCCAGAGGTACAAGAGCTGTGTAATGTAAAGGGGTCCAGAGGTGCAGGCTGCTGTGTAATGTAAAGAGGTCCTTAGGCGCAAGGTCCTGTGTAATGTAAAGGGGTCCAGAGGTGCAGGGCGCTGTGTAATGTAAAGGGGTCAGGAGGTTCAGGGTGCTATGTTATGTAAAGGGGTCCAGAGGTACAAGAGCTGTGTAAAGTAAAGGGGTCCAGAGGTGCAGGCTGCTGTGTAATGTAAAGAGGTCCTTAGGCGCAAGGTCCTGTGTAATGTAAAGGGGTCCAGAGGTGCAGGGCACTGTGTAATGTAAAGGGGTCAGGAGGTTCAGGGTGCTATGTTATGTAAAGGGATCCAGAGGTACAAGAGCTGTGTAATGTAAAGGGGTCCAGAGGTGCAGGCTGCTGTGTAATGTAAAGGGGTCCAGAGGTGCAGGGGGCTGTGTAATGTAAAGAGGTCCTTAGGTGCAAGGTCCTGTGTAATGTAAAGGGGTCCAGAGGTGCAGGGTGATGTGTAATTTAAAGGGGTCCAGAGGTGCAGTTGTGGAGAGGGGGGGTACACAGTAGTGACAAAAAGATATTGAAGGATGCAGAGGTATGCAGGGGACATGGTGGGTGTTTTTACATTTTATGGTGGGGGGGGGGGGGGTGCCAGATATAGGATCCGCCCCGGGTGCCAAATGCTCTAGGTATGCCCCTGCCTGAACCCCATCATAACTTAACTCCTAAAAATAAACCTTCACTGTCAAACCCAATTATTCAAAAGGACCTTTAGTCTGGCATCACATTATGCAATCATCATCCGATTAATTTTGGTTTATTCGATTAATTTCAAAATCGGGAAACCAGTGGAAAAGGGAGCAGATTGCTGAATTTTTTGCAGTCATGTTTGCAGTGAGAGCTAAATGCAGGCTTCCCAAAAAAAAATACACTGCCAAGTGAACGAGCAGCACAAGGCTTCTATCCCCACCCTATTAGATTGTAAGCTCTTCTGAGCAGGGCCCTCTTAATCCTCTTGTATTTTATTGTATTGTCTCCTTTTTATATTGTACAGTGCTGCGTAACATGCTGGAGCTATATAAATCCTGAATAATAATAATAATCCCTATAATTCAGAGGTCTTCAAACTACAGTCTGCTAGAGGATTTTATCAGGCCCACTGCTGGGTCAGTGGCCTCTATCATGGGTCTTCAGGTCAGTTTGTTCCCCCCAACTTTCCCCAACCACACCTTTCTCCAGCACAGCTGTCAATGAACCATCATTGGCTGCTAGGACTGATGACGTTCCAACCACCAATCATGTTCTTTACCCAACATTCACAGGAGGAAAGCACCGGGACTTGATGGGGACCCCAACGTAAGGAGGCTCTGATGGAGACCCTGATGTACAAGGGACTATAATAATAGGAACCCTGATGTAAGCGGGGATTCTGATGGGGACCCTGAAATTTCTTAGTTTTGGTTCACTAACATTCTCTCTGTTCTTGGGTTTGGAATTCTCCAATACCTGTAGGAGCAAACGCTGAACAAAAGCATACAGAAACAAGAAAAAAAAAAGAAAAAAAAAAAAGTTTTCCTACTTTGCTCAACACGCCACTTGTGTGAATGAAGCCTGAATGTTCCACATAACGTTCTTTTATCAGAGGCGGTGAACAGACTCCTCATAGACATCACTGCGCCGTGTGAATGTGCTTTTGTTTCACACCGTTCTGCTGACTCAGCACTCTGCTTATCAGACAACACAGAGGATGGAATGTAGGAAGAAGGCTAATCTGAGCGATCTCCCTGGCCGAAATCTGGAGGATGTCAACTGTACAGGGCCAACACACAAATGTTATTGAAATAAAAAATGTGTCTAGTACTGCAACTAAAATATGATGTACACAGGAGAAAGGTCAACGTCTGGGCCTCAGATCTGTTATACCAGCGATGGTCAACGTTTCTGTAGCAGAGACTGCAGACACACTGCAGGAGAGGGCCAGAGACTGCAGACACGCTGCAGGAGAGGGCCAGAGAGGCTGCAGACATGCTGCAGGAGAGAGCCAGAGAGGCTGCAGACATGCTGCAGGAGAGAGCCAGAGAGGCTGCAGACATGCTGCAGGAGAGGGCCAGAGAGAAGCTGCAGGAGAAGACCAGAGAGCGGCTGTAGACATGCTGCAGGAGAGGGCCAGAGAGAGGCTGCAGGCACGCTGCAGGAGAGGGCCAGAGAGGCTGCAGACATGCTGCAGGAGAGGGCCAGAGAGGCTGCAGGCACGCTGCAGGAGAGGGCCAGAGAGGCTGCAGACATGCTGCAGGAGAGGGCCAGAGAGGCTGCAGACATGCTGCAGGAGAGGGCCAGAGAGGCTGCAGACACGCTGCAGGAGAGGGCCAGAGAGGCTGCAGACACGCTGCAGGAGAGGGCCAGAGAGGCTGCAGACACACTGCAGGAGAGGGCCAGAGAGGCTGCAGACATGCTGCAGGAGAGGGCCAGAGAGGCTGCAGACACACTGCAGGAGAGGGCCAGAGAGGCTGCAGACACGCTGCAGGAGAGGGCCAGAGAGGCTGCAGACACGCTGCAGGAGAGGGCCAGAGAGGCTGCAGACATGCTGCAGGAGAGGGCCAGAGAGGCTGCAGACATGCTGCAGGAGAGGGCCAGAGAGAGGCTGCAGGAGAAGGCCAGAGACAGCGGCTGTAGACACGCTGCAGGAGAGGGCCAGAGAGAGGCTGCAGGCACGCTGCAGGAGAGGGCCAGAGAGGCTGCAGGCACGCTGCAGGAGAGGGCCAGAGAGGCTGCAGACACGCTGCAGGAGAGGGCCAGAGAGGCTGCAGACACGCTGCAGGAGAGGGCCAGAGAGAGGCTGCAGGAGAAGGCCAGAGAGCGGCTGTAGACACGCTGCAGGAGAGGGCCAGAGAGAGGCTGCAGACACGCTGCAGGAGAGGGCCAGAGAGGCTGCAGACACGCTGCAGGAGAGGGCCAGAGAGGCTGCAGACACGCTACAGGAGAGGGCCAGAGAGGGTGCAGACACACTGCAGGAGAGGGCCAGAGACTGCAGACTGTAGATTAAGGTCATCTGTGATCATCAGAAATTGCTCCCACATCTGACTCTTCCAGACAGTAGCAAACGTCTTATCTGCTGAAAAAATGCACAGATGGTTCCTTCCCAAATGTAACTGGCCGAGGTCAGCCACCCAGCTGTGCGATTACCATTATCGAATGATGTTCAAGTGACAATATTGATCATCATTCAACCAGATATAGGGGAAAAGTGAAAGTTTGTGAAAGTTTTCTGCTAAAGTAAAGTGCCAATTTTTTGCCAATTTTTAAAGTAAGAATATAATTTGCTTATAGATTACTTATCCTAGCTTCCCTCCCCCAGTTAAACTCTGTCTAATTAAAAAAAAATAAAAAATAAAAATAAAAAAAACCTGCAGGACAAAGGCATAATGAGCTAGTATGCATAGCATATTAGCCCAATATGAATTACTTACCTGAGAGCGAAGCCCCCGAAGTGACCCTCGTCCTCCGTCACCGGCATGATACCCAGAGTGACTTCTGGGTATTGCTGCTCCGGCACTGTGCTTGGCCGGAGCAGCGGTGACGTCACTCCGGTGCATGCGTGCGGGGGCCGTCAGTGACAGCATGATCGCCTTCACTAATGACACGCTCAGTGCGCCTGCGCCGTTGTCTACGGCAAGTCATAGACAACGGTGCCCATTTTTAGGGAAATATCTCCTTAACCGTGTAGCCTTAATCTAGGCCTACCTATAGGTTAAAGTGATCTGTAATGCCCTGTACACACGGTCAGACATTCCGACAACAAAATCCATCTGTTTTTTTGCCAAACTTGTGTTGCGAAGTGACGTTCATTGCGTACAATGGGACTACGTTGAGGCTAGTAGCCAATAGCTTTGGTCTCGTAATTTAATCTGAGCATGCGTGGCACTTTGTCCGTCGGAATTCTCTACAAACGATCGGAAAAAGTCCAATCGGATTTTGTTGACGGAAAATTTTAGATCCTGCTCTCAAACTTTTTCCGATAGAGCCCACACACGATCGGATTTTCCGACAACATAATCCGATCGGACCTTTACCTTCGGAAAATCCAACAGTGTGTACAGGGCATTAGAGTTTACAACCACTTTAAGCACATTGTGAGAAGCTCACAGTGTGCAGTGAAATCAGAGTAAGCCATTTCAGCTAAGGAGAGGAGCCGGTACAACTGTGCAAGACTGAAGGGAAGGCCGGAGGTCAGATTTAAGTCACAGCCTTTTTTGGCAGCTCTCAATGAAAATATGATTTTATTTTACTATCCAACAACAAAGTCTGTCCAGTTCTAATTAGGTTTTGTACAAATCTCTATAGCCGGTCTGCCTGTAATTGATGTCACAGCTCCCTCTATGCTGCATAATGTAAAGGTCTCTCCTATCACATTTCTGACAGTTTTGCAATGCAAATAAATCTCGGCAGTAACTTGTGCGCTCTTCCTTCTCGGTGACCTACATCTGTATGGAGATCCGGGTTCTGCAGATTGTTCTGAGCGCACCTGAAGCCCTCAAACCTGACCTCATCGCCGCAAAAGCCAGTCCTTCCTACTAGACAAGGCAGAGCAACAATGGGTGTAGTCTCACCGCTACAAACTAAATCAGTTGATGCCTGAGTTTTCCCTTGTGCATTACAGACATCACATCACATGCAATGTCTGTGCGGTGTGATTTGAGCCATACATTTGGTATAGCTAAAATCGCATCAGCGCAAATATGGTGCAGGACCTTCCCCAAACCCTACCCCCCCCAGGGACCTGAATTGCATCGCATTGGTGTTCACAGCCATAGGAAGCGATTCTGGCAATCGCACTGCGGTTAATCTAACACCTGCAGCAGATCGAATGGACGCAGTGCGGTAAACACACAGGGTTCGCTGCGGTATGAACCAGGGCTAAAGGTGGAACAGCCGGGCGC
The DNA here is from genome assembly GCF_037356315.1 of Lithobates pipiens. Taxonomy (NCBI): domain Eukaryota; kingdom Metazoa; phylum Chordata; class Amphibia; order Anura; family Ranidae; genus Lithobates; species Lithobates pipiens. Next base: position 29,323,494 of record NW_027507686.1, read on the forward strand.
TGAAGATGGGTGAAGAGGAGATTGGTGGGGGTGATCACCTGTATGCAGCTCTGACAGTGTCATATTACATGCGCTGAGGTAGGCTTGCATAGAGGCCCGGCCTGAAGCCGCTCTAACTGTAGTTTTCTCTCTTCTGACTGCGGTTGCTTTTGGAATGCTAATCAGCAATTTGTTATAATTTGTACTTTGGTTGGAGAGAACGGCGAGGCTCCAGGATTTAGATAAACATTCGCTGGGACTCGGAGCAGACGCGCGAGTAAAGCACCGGCGCAGACAGAAAACAGGTTGCTTTAGGTACAAAGCCAGCCCGAGAGCTCAGGATTTGTCCGTAATCCTCTTAGGGTGAGCTTTTCTGATGAGGCAAGCAGTGAATTTATCATGTTAATTCCAGTCGAGGTGTTCAACTCTTGTGACGGCTCCTGGCAGAGCAAGCGGCAGCAGCGAGAGGTCATGGGGGGAGGGAGGGCGGAACGCAGGGGTCGGAGCGTGCACACTCGTGCTCTGCAGCACCCTGGGAATAATTGCATAATTCTTCCAAAACTAATAAGTGCTGGAAAAGCACTTAATACCCCTCGCCTTTAAAGGGAGCGTTCACTTTGGAGTGTTGGAGACGTTCCTCGGGACGGTGTCTGGCTCTTTCCTTTTAAGAACTAGTCACAAGTGGGATGATGCAACAATATTCCGCCTTAAAGCGGTGTTCCTGCCGAAATTTTACTTTGATAAAAATACCCCTTTAACCACTTACAGACCAGAAGATTTTCCACCTTAATGTCCAGGCCTTTTTTGTGATATGGCACTGCGTCGCTTTAACTGACAGTTGCGCGGTCGTGCGACATTGTACGGAAACAAAATGGGCATCTTTCTCCCCCCCACAAAGCTTTTTGGTGGATTTTAATCACCTCTGGTTTTTTTTTTTTAGTTGCACTATAAAAAAAAAAAATGTCTTCATCAGTTTAGGCAAATATGTATTCTACTTTTGATTTTAACCAAAAATATCGCAATAAGCGTACATTGATTGGTTTGCACATAAGTTATAGCGTCTACAAAATAGGGGGATATAGTTATGGCATTTTTCTAAATTTTTTTACTAGTAATGGTGGTGATCTGCGATTTTTAACAGGACTGCAACATTGCGGCGGACACGAGAGAGGAGAGAGAGAGAGAGGAGAGAGAGAGAGAGGAGAGAGAGAGAGAGAAGAGAGAGAAAAGAGAGAGAGAGAGAGAAGAGAGAGAGAGGAGAGGGACGGAACAGCAGATCTCTCGCTAACTCCTGTCAGAATGGGGATCTGTCTGTTTACATTGACAGATCCTCGTTCTGGCTCTCGTTCCCACAATCGCGGGTGGTCATTGCGGCCGCCAGCCACGTGCACTGTGTCCCTCGCCCTACAAGAAGCCAATGTACACCTACGGTGCTTCGAGTGAACGGGTTGACCCGCCGTCACGACGGCGGCTGGTCGGCAGGTGGTCAATACTCATCCCTAGCGTATTCTAGTAACGGTATCTTGTATGCCAAGGTCCGTTTAGTAATTTTGCAGCATTGTTTCCTTACTTTTGTAAGTTCCAGCAGACCATGGCATCTCATGTGTGGGTATCTGAAGCTGAAGTGCCTCTCTTCCTCTATTCCGTGAATGCTGAATACCCAGCATGCACCAGCCGATCTTGTGCATGATCAGTGCGGCGTGAGCCATATAATAGTTTGCTATGACCCAGCGACGGCCATTGCCTCCCAGAATTAATGATACATATCACAGGAGACAATACAAAAAGCAGTGCCAACAGTGCCCACCTGTCCAGGGAGCCCATGATGTCGGCACCCCAGCCGATTTTCAGATCGAGGGCTGTCGTCGTCATTCATTGTAAGGGAAACCAAACTTTGACTTCACAGCTGGTTCCCTACTGCGCATGCATGAAGCACGCTTTGCGTTTTAACTGGCCCAGCGGCGGAGGAAGGAGGGGCCAAACTTTCAAGGGACTGCACTGTGGCCCAATCTCTCAGAAGTGGGGAACGGGTGCCTGTCAGAAAACAGGTTCCCCCATGAAAAATGCCAAATGTGGCACCGAAGGGGGGAGGAGTTAGCAGATAAACGGAAATTCCACTGTTGGGTGGAACTCCACTTTAAGACTTGTCAACTTACATTAGTTAGAAGAGTGTAGCGCCAAAAAAAATAAAAAAATAAAAAGGGCGGGGGGTAGCTGAATAATGAGAGTCGTGTGGCTTTGCAGCGCTACAACATTATTATACAGGATTTATATAACGCCAACAGATTGCGCAGCGCTTTACAACTTTACAACTCGGGGGCAGACAGTGCAGTTACAATACAAGACAGGAGGGATCAGAGGGCCCCGCGCGTTAGAGCTTAAAAAATCCTCCATGCAGTAGACAGCTCACCTCTGCCCAGCTGTACGAAGCCCAGGATGATGATCAGACACAAGGCCAACAGCTTCGCCGCAGCAAATGCGTCCTGGACACGCGTCGCCGCTTTAACACTGTAGCAGTTGATTGCAGTCAGCAACACTAAAAGAGAAAAAAAACAAAAGTGTAATTAGTAATGTGGCTCACTAACAACCTGATTTATATAAACATTACATAAGAGCCGCAGTCCAACCGATTTCATGCCTGGACTGACGGGAATGTTACTATGACAGATATTATGTAACAGATGAATTACATTTTTGCACTTGTGACTCTGATCAGTCTGGAAACGGCTACAATTCACCGCAATGACGGCAGAGTGAGATCACCGGCAGGTCCAATCAGCTAACAGGCGGGGTTTATTTTTATTTTTTAAATATATATATATATATATATATATGATACATTGTACAGCAACCTTTCCATCTCACACTGAAATTCCATCAAATATAAAAGAACTAAAAAAACTTTTTTTTTAGATTTGCCATTTGCGGTTCACTCCTTCTGTGCACTGAAACTGAAACAGAGCTACAGCTGGATTTTTACCACTATGACTTGATGGACAGGTGTTGTATGATGTCACCTTCGTACTAGGCTGAACTCCACGCACAAAAACTTTATATACAGCATCTCACAAAAGTCAGTACACCCCTCACAATTTTGTAAATATTTTATTCTATCTTTTCATGTGACAACACTGAAGAAATTACACTTTGCTACAATGTAAAGTAGTGAGTGTACAGCTTGTATAACAGTGTACATTTGCTGTCCCCTCAAAATAACTCCACACACAGCCAATAATGTCTAAACCGCTGGCAACAAAAGTGAGTACACCCCTAAGTGAAAATGTCCAAATTGGGCCCAAAGTGTCAATATTGTGTGGCCACCATTATTTTCCAGCACTGCCTTAACCCTCTTGGGCATGGAGTTCACCAGAGCTTCACAGGTTTCCACTGGAGTCCTCTTCCACTCCTCCATTATGACATCACAGAGCTGGTGGATGTTAGAGACCTTGCGCTCCTCCATCTTCCATTTGAGGATACCCCACAGATGCTCCTTAGTAGTGGTGGCCTGTGCATTGTGGCACCGCCCCCTATCCCTGCCGCCACCTCCCTATCCATGCCCCCGGCTCCTTTCAGGACACATGGACTCCTATGGCGGGGGGAGGAGGGGTGTATTTTTTTTAAGCACCTGATTAAAGCCAGGGGCTTTAATGGGCTTCAAAAAAGGGTGGGTTTGGGCGCAGGGATTGTCCTGTGATCCATCCGCGCGGGGGGGATATGTTGTGAGTGCGGTGTCCCGCGATCCATCCTCAAGCGGGGGACTATGTGAGTGGGGTGAACTGTCCGCGGTGGGTGTGAGCGGGGGGGGAACTGGCAGCATATGATGGGCACACTGGCAGCATTTAATGGGCACAGTGCCTGCAATTGATTTTTCTTCAAAAAAATTGTGCCCCCCCCCCCCCAAAAAAATTTGGAGCACCAGCCGCCACTGCAATACGGTTTAGGTCTGGAGACATGCTTGGCCAGTCCATCACCTTTACCCTCAGCTTCTTTAGCAAGGCAGTGGTCGTCTTGGAGGTATGTTTGGGGTCGTTATGCAGGAATACTGCCCTAATGGAAAAAGAACCAAAAAAGTCCACGTGTAGAAAGTTGTACATCAATGTGTTCCTCCGCAGTGGCACGCAACAAAACACCACAGGAAAAGTTAGCTTGTGGCTAATTACCCCTGCCGCGGGTCTCTTTGTTATGCACCAGTACTCCCAGCGTCCTCGCCAATGTAGCCTCATACACAAATACATTCAATGGGTCCCCATGGAAAGACAATAAAGGCTTGCATAGTATAAATCCTGACAAGCCCCATACACACTATCAGATTTTATGCTGATTTTTTCCTTCAGATTTACCAAAACCATGTAGTGCAAGGGCCTGCCTGATTACATACAAATTCAAACTCCTAAGGTTTGACCTCCTATTATATGGTTTTGGTAAATCTGAAGGAAAAAAATAAAAAATAATTAGCAGAAAATTGGATAGTGTATGGAGCTTTTATTCATTATAACCTCTGGATATGATGCTGCGCACATGCACTCAACTTCTTCGATCGACCATGGCGAGGCCTGTTCTGCGTGGAACCGCTGTATGGTCTTGGCCACCATGCTGCAGCTCAGTTTTAGGGTCTTGGCAATCTTCTTATACCCTAGGCCATCTTTATGTAGAGCAACAATTCTTTTTTTCAGATCCTCAGAATTCTTTGCCTTGAGGCGCCATGTTGAACTTCCAGTGACCAGTATGAGAGAGTGAGAGCGATAACACCAAATTTAACACACCTGCTCCCCCATTCACACCTGGGACCTTGTAACACTAACGAGTCACATGACACCTGGGAGGGAAAATGGCTAGTTGGGCCCAATTTGGACATTTTCTCTTGTGTGTACTCTTGGGTGTACTCACTTTTGTTGCCAGCAGTTTAGACATTAATGGCTGTGTGTTGAGTTATTTTGATGGAATGGCAAATTTAGACTGTTATACAAGCTGCACACTCACTACTATACATTGTAGCAAAGTGTCATTTCTTCAGTGTTGTCACATGAAAAGATAGAATAAAATATTTACAAAAATGTGAGGGGTGTACTCACTTTTGTGAGATACTGTATGTCTTACTATTCATTGTTTATTTTGGTCTTTAGATGAACCATTTTGGTGCCCTTTCCTCTTTGCATTTCAATTTCTGTGTCTGTTAGGAGAATGCCCTTCCTATAAAATTGACACAATTCATATTTTACATTAAAATACAAAACATCTTCTAATCTGATAATTTCCTAAAAATGTCCCAAGTAAATCCATGATTACTGAATTCTAACATACCTAAACCAATTTTAAATACACTATGCAATTTCCATGCAGTGGCTCTTTAAATCCCCTCTGCGGCCCCTGTAGCCCCGGGAATGGTGCCACCGCGCAGCACCCCCCCCCCCTTACGGGGCCCCAGGCTTCCATTCTTTGATCAGTTCAGTCACAGCCCAACAAAGGTTAGATTGTGTCCCTTGCTAGGTATGCCAGTCTTTTACTACTGCGCCAATTAGCACTGAACACAATGTGGAAGAAGAAATGAAATCCCTAGGATGGCAGGCTCCGAATTCACTGAAGCTGTGCATAGCCGAGGCACAAGGAAAAGCCCACCTCACACCTCAAGGATGCCAACTGTTCGCAATCAACCAACGGGCTTTTGGAAAAGTGATAACGTTGTGCCACGGATAAAGATGGAGGTAAAAATTTGGAAGGCTTAAAAAAAGAGTGTAAACTTAAAAAAATAAAAAATAAATAAAAAAATAAAAAGGGGGTTGTTAATGGCTTGAATAACCAATACACAATTTTATTATATTCCTTTCCTCAACAAAAATCTTTATAGATCAAACCATACCCAGAATGAGGATCTACCTTCTGATGGTTTTTAAACATACCCCGTTTCCCAGAAAATAAGGCCTAGTGTGATTGTCAGCGATGGCTGCAATATAAGCCCTAGTTAAAATCCTTGTAGGTCTTATTTTCAGGGTAGGGCTTATTTGGGGGTAGGGCTTATATTGCAGCCATCACCGACAATCACGCTAGGTCTTATTTTCGGGGGAAACAGGGTACATCTTTCTATACAGTCACCCTCCTGAGCTACACCCTTGAGCTGCTTAAACAGAGTAATATTCTGAGGGAGATAGAGGTGTCTGGGAGCAGAAAAAAAAAATGAATTTTACACAATGATAATCTTTCAAAGCCATTTTCAGGTATGGATATTTTTGCATAGTTACATTGGTACAGCTTAGATCAATGTAACTATGTGCCATACCTGGCCACTCCCAGTGGAAGCAGGCTATGACTGTAGTGGACATTGCTATTACAGTGATTGCCGCTGTCCTATGCTGAGCGTCTGTTTTGCTCCCTCGGCATGGGTGCCATTCAGAGAATGCTTTGCATTTTCGCAAGCATACCCTAATTGGATGAGGTGAAGATCATTATGGCACCAGCCCACCTCTACAGCTCACTTAGAGAATACTTTTTTTTAAATAAATGCAAAGTGGTCCCTGAATGGTGCGATTTCCTATGTTTGTGCATCAGGGGATCCAGAGGACTGCGGCAAGGTAGTGATGCTTATTACAGGGATTGCTGGCTTTCACAGAAATTGTAAAGGGAAGAGGAGAGAGGGTGTATCTCCCCAGTTGAAACACACAGCAATTGGGCTTTTTACCTTCCCCACTCCATCCAAACAACCCCCCCCAACACACAAACACACAACCTTATATACACTTCCAATTTCATCAAACACGCATGGAGTGTGGAGGGGAGAGATGCTGGCACATTTTGTCCAGAAGCAACTTTTTTTTTTTATTATTTCCTCTACAGCATTACATATCCTGGATGAGTCAGAGCTGGTAGTAAAGTTTCGGCGTGTTCTCAACCTCCGTATAGAGAGAGTGGCCTCCAAAACACGAGGGAGGAAGGACTTCATACGTGTGACGTGTGACACCGACACATAACTGCAGAGAGTTCACTGGAAGAGCTGACTCATGATATTTACTATAAGAAGTCTTTTATCAACCACCAGACCCCCTCCCCTCCCCCGAACCCCACCCCGATAATGCTACTAGTAATAGTCTGCTAGAGTAAATGCAGAGTTATTACACAGACAGGGAGGACAGACACTTACTGCCGGGAACTGAGAGTCTATTAAGGCAGTATGACTGAATGTGACAGTATGAAGAATCTTTTCAATGACAACAAATTGTCAATGGTCTAGGACCACCAAGTGCCAGTGTGTCAATGGTCTAGGACCACCAAGTGCCAGTGTGTGTCAATGGTCTGGGACTGGGACAGTGATTCTCAACCAGGGTTCCTTCAGAGGTTGCTAGGGGTTCCTTCAGCACTGGGCTATTTCTGCCTCTCGGATAAGTTTCCACTGACACCATTGATCTTTTTAGCTATCTATAAGGGGTTAATTCTTCCCAATGACCACAAGTGTAAGCACCATTCTTCCCACTGACCATCACACTAATGTATCATGAGTTGTAGATTTCTACATTTTAGCAGGGGTTCCCTGAGACTGGAGAATTATTTCAAGGGTTCCTCTGTGTTGAAAAGGTTGGTCTAGGACCACCAAGTGCCAGTGGGTCAATAGTCTAGCACCACCAAGTGCCAGTGGGTCAATGGTCTAGGACCACCAAGTGCCAGTGGGTCAATGGTCTAGTACAACCAAGTGCCAGTGTGTCAATGGTCTAGGACCACCAAGTGCCAGTGTGTCAATGGTCTAGGACAGTGATGGCGAACCTTGGCACCCCAGATGTTTTGGAACTACATTTCCCACAATGCTCAACTACACTGCAGACTGTATGAGCATCATGGGAAATATAGTTCCAAAACATCTGGGGTGCCAAGGTTCACCATCACTGGTCTAGGACCACCAAGTGCCCCCCCCCCCCCAGTGTGCCATTCCTCTGGGACCACCAAGTGCCAGTGTGCCATTGCTCTGGGAGCCCCACGTGTCAATGTTCTGGAACCCCCAACTGTCATTGTGCTGAACTTCCAAATGTCAAAGTGTCATTGTTTTGGCTAACACAAGTACCCAAATTACTCACTTCCCAATCTGATGCACCTCATCTTCCAGATCGTGGAAACCTCAAGTAGACACCCAGTGCCCCTTCACATGATCCTGTTTGGCACATTTTCCCAGCAGCACATTGTGGGAATTCCAGTCCATGGGAATATTACATTTTCATAAATGTAGCTACAGGTGAATCATAAGCCATATTGCAGGACAGTGCGGTATACCACCATATTATAAGCAGTGCTGCTCACACAGACTCTACAGGTGCTGCAAGCAGTGGGAATAAGCCCCCCCCGCCCCGTCTGTCTCTGCTCGATGTCCTGCTGGGCTATTCCTGTCCATGTTTTTCATGGTCACAAGACCAGTTGTATTATTACATTATCAGGGCCCCAGGCAGGATCAGTTCCTCAAGAACAGCTTGTTTTTCTATCCAGTGGGGTTACCACAATACAAAACATTTGAATATACTGTTGTGATCTGCAGCCCAGCCAGACGGGAGCTGTGTGGAATAACCAACACTGGGGATAAGAATTGCAGACATTTCAGTTACCGAGTCCTTCCTCTGACCCGGCATAGCAGGCCATACACAGGTCACTGGGCTTCCCAACCTCTGATGGAGATCAAAGCCGTGTTATTACTACGAGTCCCCAACTACAACCTGCACAGCCAGCTCCCGACTCCCTGACATCGTGTACCAGCCGGAGTGTCAGACTCTGAATTGTAGCATTAACTCCAGACAACTGGAAAAAGTTCATTTAAAACTAAAGTTTAACCAGCTAATATTTTGCTACTCCTGCCAACCACATACCAATGACAAAAAATAAATAAATAAATAAAACACACACACACACATCCTTTGCCATTTCCATTACATACTGTATTTTATTTACACTAAAATAACACACCACCTAGGATATTAATGGGAATAAAAAAGAAAAATTTGTAAAACCGCTGCCACTCAGGATTTTGGTGATTTGAGTGGCAGAGTTTTTACAAATTGTTCTTTTATTCCCATTAATATCCTAGGTGCTGTGTGTTTATTTTAGTGTAAAAAATTTTTTTTTTAAATTATGCCAAGAAAAAATTGTGGCGCTGGTCTAGAATCCCTTGTGTAATCAATCTGGCTAATACCAGTAGTGAAAATAAGTAAACATTTGAATGTGCAACTAGCATGAAAAAAAAAAGTCAAAGAAATCCATCTTTATATATATATATATATATATATATATATATATATATATATATATATATATATATAGATGGATTTCTTTGACTTTTTTTTTTCATGCTAGTTGCACATTCAGCATTTTTTTTTGCTTGCACATGATTGGATGATAAAATCAGCAGAGCTTCCCCTCAGATCTACAGCGACTGCACTTTCAAGTGCACTTGTAGTGCAGAGTGGATTTCCCTTTAGTAAAATCAACCCCTAAGTGCCTCCCTGACACTAGGGTGAAACCGCTTGTTAATGTTTGCCTATCGCCTCTGGCCCTGATCCAAAAGCCGCGAATGCAATACAGGCGTGTGTGATGACGTCAGCCCCTATGCGTTTCGTCATTCAACGCCCTCAGGAAGTAGGTGAGGTATTAGCCAGATTGATTACAGAAGGGATTATAGACCAGCGCTGCAAAAAAAAAAAAAAAAAAAAGAAAAGTTTTTTGGTATACTTTATTTTAGACCTGGTGATGTAATCACAGGGTCTTTCTGCTTCTCTATGCAATGCAGGCAGATCATGGCTGTTGGAAAGGAACAGCAGGGTAATGTACATAGCTTCCTGAAAACATCACAGCAAACTGCCTCAGTACTCCTCAAGAGCCTGCAGTCCTGGCACAAGCAGTATGCTGGCTCTTGAGGAGTTAGGTAAATGCCTTGATGGGTGGATGCCAGTCTGGAGCAGTGGGCGTTCCTAGGCAGGCTTCATTTGCATGCAATCCTCACATTGTGGAGAGGAAAGGACTAGAATGGTGCTCAGCCTGTGTCTCTCCAGCTGTTGCAGAACTACGATTCCCATCGTGCCTCTGCCTTTGGGAGTCATGCTCGTAACTGTCAGCTTTGCAATGCCTCAAGGGATCTAGTAGTTTTGCAACAGCTGGAGGGCCACAGGTTGAGTAACACTCCACAAGATGCTGGATGTCCTCCAGCCAGGAAATAAGGCGGGCTCTATCTGACCTGCTGCAGCTTCTAATGCACAGAAGCTCACAGTGTGCGGCGAAATCAGAGTAAGCAATTTCAGTACAGGAGAGCGAGTACAACTGTGCAAGACTGAAGGTCAGATTTAAGTAATATCAGGACAAGACAAAGGCCCTGGGTGTGGATTTCAGGTTCTTTGTATGTATTTCCTGTGTACCTTTCTCCGATTAACCGGACGGTACTTTTAATAGCCGTGGTGGCATAACAGCCACTAAAACACAGGATCAGTAATCTCCAAGCAGCGAGGTAAACAGGATTTTCATGAGATGTAGGCGGGAGAGGCGTCTTACTTTACTAAATCGTTTCTTAAACCTGTTTAACCGATTATTGAACACTTCATCCCTATAGATTTAATAGATGACCTGGAGTCAGGGCTGAGCCTGGCGGGTCCAAATCACAGGGGTTACATAGTAGGTGAGGTAGAACAAAGACACAAGTCCAACCTATGTGTGTGATTATATGTCAGTATTACATTGTATATCCCTGTATGTTGCGGTCGTTCAGGTGCTTATCTAATAGTTTCTTGAAACAATCGAAGCCCCCTGATGAGACCACCGCGTGTGGAAGGGAATTCCACATCCTTGCCGCTCTTACAGTAAAGAACCCTCTATGTAGTTTAAGGTTAAACCCCTTTTCTTCTAATTTTAATAAGTGGCCACGAGTCTTATTAAACTCCCTTCTGCGAAAAAGTTTTATCCCTATTGTGGGGTCACCAGTACGGTATTTGTATATTGAAATCATATCCCCTCTCAAGCGTCTCTTCTCCAGAGAGAATAAGTTCAGTGCTCGCAACCTTTCCTCATAACTAATATCCTCCAGACCCTTTATTAGCTTTCCTGCCCTCTGTACTCGCGCCATTTCCAGTACATCCTTCCTGAGGACTGGTGCCCAGAACTGGACAGCATACGCCAGGGTCTTGTAGGGTTCTTGGACACTATGAACAAAAAAATCCCCCCCACTGAGAGGCCGAATATATGTGTACGATTGACGTGAAGAGGTTAACAGACCACGCTGTCTGGCAAAAGTGTCAGTTAGAGAATGGGGACAAACCATTTATCACTGACAGGGGTGCTTAAAGGATCAGCTTTTAAACTGTTACTGTCACGGCTTATAAAGTGTGAGCTGGAGTTTGGCTTCAATTTGTTAGTCGAGTCCACCTGAATCTGCGAGTCTAAGCCCTTGTACACACGGTCAGAGATTCCGATAACCAAATCCGTCATAGTAATTCCGACTGATTAATTCCAGAAGAGGTCCGGAAGTGATGTTGCATACACATGGTCGGACTAAATTGTCGGAAAATCCGATTTTACATAACGTGATGACGTTGTTTCATTACGAAGGGACTACGTTCAGGCTAGTAGCCAATAGCTTTGGTCTAGGAATTTGATCTGAGCATGCGTGGCACTTTGTCCGTTGGAGTAAACATGATCGGAGTATGTCCGATAGGAGCATTTTGTCTGAAAATTTTACCGGCAAGTTGCAAAACTTGGTCCGTCGGATATTCCGACGGAAACAGTCCGATGCAGACCACACACAGTCGGAATATCTCACAAAACGGTCCGATAGGGTACATTCCGACCGTGTGTACAAGGGCTAGCACTAACCTCCCTCCTGAGGGTCAGGGCTGCTGTCAAAGGGTGGCGCCATTGCACCCCAAGACAGGAAATGTGTTACGTGTTTAGCACTGCACTTTATATATTGTGTTTTCCATATTTATGCTAAAAATATCCATGTTTTAGCGTGTTAGCTGCTAATTTGGGACAGCGCAGTGTCACATTGGCTCTATAGGAAATGTGTTACTGGCAGGTGAATGAAACGAAAAACCTGTCTCGGGACCGTCAAGCTGCAATAGATTACATTTCTATTTTTAGGTTTAATATTGATTTGGGTTAGTTTCACACTAGAACGTGGGGCTCGTTTACCGCCAGTGCTCAAAATGCACTACAGATGTGATCTGCAGCAGGTGTCAATTTTACTGACACCCCAAAGCAGATCGCAAACGTAATGCATTTATCTGCACCCGATTGCATAATACAAACGTTCCATGCCATCTATTCGCAGTGCATTTCCAAAAAGTAGTGCATGCACTACTTTTGGTGCGATGGTATGTGATTTGAGCCCAAATCGCACCGCACAGGAATGTGCAGCACGTTCCTGTGTGAGTCATAGTGTGAACCAGGGCTTAGGTTGGCCACACAGCTTGAATCTCAGCAGGAACCAGCCCTGATTCAAACCGTGAATGGGCAGGCTGAATGTACCAAGTTGAGCGATCACGTTTGGTACAACCAGCCTGCCGGATTCTCACGATTATCGCTAGCGGCTGTTATAGCCTCTATCTTATTCTGGCAGGGATGGCTTTGCCCGCCTCTGCTCCCACCAGGAAAAGACAATTGCTGATTCCCCTGTCTGTATTGATGGGGGAATAGTGTGAATTTATTTCCTCCGTGTCTGGCCAGCCTTTGACCCCCTTCACACGGAGCATTTTGATCAGCAGGGGGGAATCGATCCGCTGATCAGAGCAGAGCGGGCTCTGCATAAACTGAGTGGACACAGACAGAGCCCGCTATGCTCTATGGATAACCAGTGTAAATGGATCACAGAGACTACCTCCAATCACACGGAGGGATTGGTTTTTAGTGGACCACATCAGAGGTAGGTGGGTGTAAACCGACACATCTCCATTTACTCCTGCCGGACCATAGAGATGAATGGACCGTCCAATCAGGTCCGCCTGAACAAACTGACAGGCGGACTTGATAGGAACAGTCTTGTGAAAGAGCCTTAGGTTATCCAATCAGCCTAGAGAATGTCTTTAAGCATCTGTTAAATAAAAATATTTAATGAAAACAATTACAATTAAAAGCAATTACCTTCAGCAAATCCAAAACACAGACAGAGACGTGTACACCAAAGGGTTATCTTACACATTGTTTCTTTGTATCTCTTGACACCAGAAGGGTAAACATTAGTCAAACAACAAGCAGCTTGGTTGGGGAGGTGAATGGAGTCAGGTAATCAATGAGAAGACAGTAAACAATCACCTATAATTCCCTGTTTGGTGAAGATAGAGCCAAGTAGATTGAATGTGGATGATGTGGGTCACACCGAGGAGGGACGGGTCTCCATGACCTCCCACAGCCATACAGTCCATGTGTGAATGTTTATACAGGGAAGACAACTGCAATCAGCCATAGACATCCAATCATCTGTTACACTCAACACTGATCCAAAGATACCTTATTATGACCATGGATTCAGATGGGATTATCTCTTGTATAAAGTCAATGGCCAGGAAAACTGCCCATAGACTTTCGAGCAGTCGGTGATAATCCAACCACTGTACAGTTTTGGTATCTTCAGAGCTCTCCATACACTTGTATGCTGGGCTCAGCTATGCAGTGAAGAGGGGAAGAGGGACTACAATATGTGGGAGGTTTCCTGCCCAGTCTGATCACTTGATACCTCACACCGGTGGTCAACTGGTGGCATCAAACCACCGAAGTGAGATTGTCAACTGAGTTAAAGTGGTGTTGCCACCAAAAAAATAAATATATATATATAGCTTAAAATTAATTTAAAAAAATGTAAAAAAAAATTGGATTTTTTTTTTACTCACCTCTAAATGCCTGTTGCCAGGGGGTTCCTCGTAGTCTGCCTCCTTCAGTGCCCGGGCTGGTGACATCACTTCCCCTCGGCGCCGCACAGTCATCTGGGACCTGTCACGTGTCCCAGTTGACTGTGCGGCATATCACGGCGTGCGGAGCCGCATACGCAGTGGGTGCCCGGCTGTGAAGCCACAGCCGGGTGCCCACAGTAAGAATGCCAGCGCCGCGAGTGGAGTAGGGAACAAGGGGGGCTTTGTCATCGCTGGACCCTGGGACAGGTAAGTGTCCGATTATTAAAAGTCAGCAGCTGCAGTATTTGTAGCTGCTGACTTTTAAAAAAAATTTTTTAGGGGGCACCCCACAAAAAAAAAAAAAAAGAACAAACTGTAAAGCTAATTATACATTATGCCAGTGTTTCTCAGCCTTTTTGTCAGTCAAGGCTCCCTTTAAAGTGGTTGTAAACCCTTACACACACACACCACTTTTCACTACAGGTAAGCCTATAATATTGACTTACCTGTAGGAACCGTGGATATCTCCTAAACCTGCACGGTTTAGGAGATATCAAATGCATCAGCATGTGCAGACGTCATTGGCACATGCGCACTGAAGAAACAGCTCGTTCGTGGCAATTATTCAGCTGATGTGCCATGACCGGTGACTCCCCTGTGCATGCGCAGGAGTGACGTCATAGTGGCTCCAGCCAATCAGAGCGCCAGAGTCTCGAAGTAACATTCTGGAGACATGTCACAGCTAGAGTTGCCACCTCATCCCTTTAAACCCGAACACATATGAATTACAAAGGTTCTGAGGCTAATTTCATGCAGATAAGGCACCAAGTGAGTTTAATCATCACCTTAATCAGCCACAGAAACTGTGTAATTAATATGTGTTCGGTTTTAAAGGGATGATGGGGATCGCTGAACCAGCTTCAACCTAAGGTATTTCATAATGAGATAGTATGAGATGCATACTAGCTCATTATGCCTTTTGTCTTGCAGGTTTATTTTTATGGGTTTACAACCACTTTAAAATTATAGACAATCTCGGGGCACCCCATTCTCACATATAAAACTATTTATAGTTTTGCAAAATGCAGCACTATTCACACGTGGGACACCCAGTGTTAGAGAGGATTTATTCTTCCAAAGAAAATACATTTTTGCACACTGGTACTGACTAGTATTCCAAGGTTTCTCTTCTCCCTCAATTTCTCTCTATCAGGCTGCTAATGTGACCCCAGTGCTGAGAGAGAGGGAAAGAGGAGGGTCAAACAAGGATTCTGCGGAAGCAACAGATATCCTTATCAACTGATGATGACATGACTGGTTGTTTCGTATGCCAGTGTCTAGAAAGTCATGGTGCATAATAAAAACCTGTGGCTTTGTGTTACTAAAAGGCGAGCTTCATCCACCTGCTGGTGTGTATACTTTTTTTTAAGGCATTTTGCCAAGGCACCACTGAAGAAACCTCAAGGCACCCTGGTTGAAAAAGGCTGCACTATACAACCTGATGCAATGTGCAGTCTCCAAACAGCCTTCTTTAGATTTACCAAAACTCTAATATAAGGACAAACCTAAACAATCCATATGATTTGTATTAAATCAGGCAGGCCCTTGCACTATACAGCTGATGGTAGATCTAAAAAAAATTGTACAATCAGATTTTATAGTGAATGACCAGCCTTAAAGCTAGCTATACACGCACAATACAATTTCCTTTACCAAAACCATATAATACAAAGGTCAAACCTAACCACTTTCAATTGGTATTCAATCAAGCAGGCCCTTGCACTACATAGTTGAATGGAAATCTAAAAAGGAAATTGAACAAAAATGATATAATGTGTATCCAGCTTTAGATCAAGCAGTGGTCATCTCAGGTCTGCGCTGGATCTATGCCAGGTAATACAACGGGCACACTTCACCCATTGCTTGGTCTGGTCAGAATTAACACAGGTCCAAAGACTCCCTTCCCACTCCAGCGGTCTTGGTGGTTGGAAATTTTGCTGCAGCATCGTTCAGTGCAGCACATTTTTTTTGGAAAGGGGTCAGGGACTTCTTTTCCACGTTTCTTGTGTGTAGGGCAAATTAACGGGCTGCTTTATACATGGCAGACATTCCGCATTTCATGCGTCACGCATAAGAATGCACAAACATGTACGTGCGCACGCCCAGTGGCACTTGCAGGTGTGACCCTAGCCTTAGGGAGGCGTCACATTCTCTGATCTAGAAGTAACGTCACTTGACATTACTCCAGCAGGTAGAAGGAAGGTGAGTAAACAGCAGGAATGAGGAGGTTGGGGGCAAATAATTGCACCTTATGCTTTCCCTGCTTGGGAAAAGCATGAGTTCACTTTAAAGCCTCATTCACACCAGCCTGCACACTAAAACGCATGCACTAGTGTTTGCTGGGGAGGGGTGGGGGTGTTAGTACAACACATAGAACTGTTTCCTTGTATTTCCTCCCCCCTACTTGTCACAAAAAATAACTTTTTTAAACAGAAGGAAAAACATTTAACTTTATGAAGCAACACGTTGAAACTCTTTGTGGTGTGGCGACATGCGGTGCATAGATGCAGGCATGCTGCCTTTTTATGCAGAGCAACCCTAATGCATATAAACGCAGTGTTATGGTAAAAACAGAGAACATAGCAAGAAATTGTTTTCCCCTGTGCCTTGTGTTCAATCTACGCAGATCTATACAGCTACATGGTCCGAATGGGGCCCTAAGTGTGTAACATCACACTTGTGAGCAGATTCCACTAAATTGGTCAGAATCCGGCACCAAATCAGTTCAATGTGACTAGGAACCAGGGGCGGACTGACCATTCGGCCACTCGGGCACTGTCCGAGGGCCCTGGGCCACTAGGGGGCCCCATCAGGGTTGCCGGCCTCAGTAAAACCAGGGACAGCATGTAAAAATCTGTGTTTTTTGTTACATCTTTCTCTGAAATGTCCCTTACCGACATCCTTTTGGTCTAAAAATCCTGAGATTATAGCTGCCCCACCTCTCCAGTACATTCTCAGCCAATAGAATAGTACTGTTTGTACATATATGTGTATACTATGTGATTGTATACTGAGTGTGTGTATGTATACTGTGTTGCCCCATAATCTCTGATTGCCTGGGGGCCCCATAATCTCCTATAGCCCGGGGGCCCCATGAGTTGTCAGTCCGCCCCTGCTAGGAGCCCCTTGAAGATGCCAATAAGCCCCTATGATCAACGCAATCATTCGACATTGTGATTATATCTAGCAAAAGTCTTGTGCTTGTTACTTTGGGGTTTATTTACGAAAGCTGTAGCTGGAGAGCGCAAAAAATCACGCTCGCGTCTGAATAAAGGCCAATCAGATTCTAACCCCAGCTCGTGCAATCAAGCTTCGGCAAATAAACCTGGAAGTCTATTGGTTTCTATGCAGAAGCGAGACGGATTTCTGCGCTCTCCAGCTTTAGTAAACAAACCTCTTTGTGTCATTCTTTAAGTATCTTTTTTTATTTCCAATTCAACTTGAAATGTAGCGACTGGAAAAAAAAATGTATCAATATCAAATTTTGAACCCATCATTCCTCATGTGTAACAGTCTCACAAATGATCACTGAATGGAGGAGCGACATCGGATCCCCCCCCCCCCCCCTTTGATTTTTGCAAAAAAAAAATATCCATATTAAAAAGGTTCTAAAAATGTGCATAATTAAACATGACAATGACCGAGAGCTCTGCGGCAAGCAATGGGTACACACACCCACCAAAAATATTTAGAATCTGGTGACAGATGCCACAGGAGGGGGGGGGGGGGGGGGCTCATCACATTACTGCTATTGAGGCCGATCTCCAGAATGAACCGGTTTCCCTGAGAAGCATGCAGGCTGATGTAACATGACAGCATGCGGAAGGGGGAGGGGCTATGACAGGGAAATGAATGGGAGGCGGGGCCCCACAACATGTGCTGCTGAGAACACTTATTTCACGGAAGATGATGAAAGCCAAGCAGAGCAGGATGTGTGTGATGGAGAATATGCTACACATTACTCCACGTGTCTGCATGATAGAAGACAATGCCACACACACACACATATATATATATATATATATATATATATATATATATATATATATATATACATATATATATATATATATACATACATACATACACATACATAATTATACACACACATATACATATACACACACAGGGCTGTAGAATGAATGCACAATATGATACACACAATGATCTTGTATATAGAACATACAGAGGATGTCATTGCACAGACAGTGTGGATGATGTATCATTTATCTATTGCATGTACAGGGTACTCACTGACAGTACAGGTGGTCCTCAGACACAAAGGAATACATACATGAGTATACAGGAGATGGAGAATAGCAGTGGTGGTCAACTTACATGATATGAGGAGCCTCAAATGTAGCCCCCGACATCACAAAAGGGCCACACACACGACATTCAGTGATTGTAATGGTACAGAAAAAAGGCTATGTATATTCAAAGTGGAGTATTTAGGTGGATGAAGGTACTCGCAGGCAGTACAGGTGTATTGTGGGAGGAGGATAGGTGGATGAAGGTACTCACAGGCAGTACAGGTGTATTGTGGGAGCCTGGGAGAGGGTAGGTGGATGAAGGTACT
Source organism: Lithobates pipiens (assembly GCF_037356315.1). NCBI lineage: Eukaryota > Metazoa > Chordata > Amphibia > Anura > Ranidae > Lithobates > Lithobates pipiens. The sequence continues at coordinate 29,341,944 of NW_027507686.1, forward strand.
CACAGGCAGTACAGGTGTATTGTGGGTAGAGGATAGGTGGATGAAGGTACTCACAGGCAGTACAGGTGTATTGTGGGAGCCTGGGAGAGGGTAGGTGGATGAAGGTACTCACAGGCAGTACAGGTGTATTGTGGGTAGAGGATAGGTGGATGAAGGTACTCACAGGCAGTACAGGTGTATTGTGGGAGCCTGGGAGAGGGTAGGTGGATGAAGGTACTCACAGGCAGTACAGGTGTATTGTGGGTAGAGGATAGGTGGATGAAGGTACTCGCAGGCAGTACAGGTGTATTGTGGGAGGAGGATAGGTGGATGAAGGTACTCGCAGGCAGTACAGGTGTATTGTGGGAGGAGGATAGGTGGATGAAGGTACTCACAGGCAGTACAGGTGTATTGTGGGAGCCTGGGAGAGGGTAGGTGGATGAAGGTACTCACAGGCAGTACAGGTGTATTGTGGGTAGAGGATAGGTGGATGAAGGTACTCACAGGCAGTACAGGTGTATTGTGGGAGCCTGGGAGAGGGTAGGTGGATGAAGGTACTCACAGGCAGTACAGGTGTATTGTGGGTAGAGGATAGGTGGATGAAGGTACTCACAGGCAGTACAGGTGTATTGTGGGAGGAGGATAGGTGGATGAAGGTACTCACAGGCAGTACAGGTGTATTGTGGGTAGAGGATAGGTGGATGAAGGTGCTCGCAGGCAATACAGGTGTATTGAGTAAAGTATAAGTAGGTACTCACAGACACCAAGGTCTATTGGATATCTAGTCTAGGGTAGATGCAGGTACTAACAGACATTGGAGTATAGGGAGAAGGTAGGTACTCAGATTTTGTGGGTGGAATATTGTGGGGATTTGAACACTCACAGACATTATAGTGTGTGGAGTATTGGGTAGGGGCAGGTAATCACAGACTGCACAGGTGATTGAAGGTTGGTACTCACAGGCATATTGTTGGTAGAGTATAAAGTAGGTACTCACTGACACACTAGCAGCACAGGTGTATTGTGGTTGTACAAGGTGAATGGAGGGAGGTACTATTCAGATGTATTTTTGGTGGAGTATAGGGTGAATGAATGTTGGTACTCAAACACACAGGCAGTGCAGCTGTATTATGGGTGGTGTATAGGGTAAATGAAGGTAGGTACCCACAGACACTCTAGTACAGGTGTATTATGGGTGGTGTATAGGGTAAATGAAGGTAGGTACTCACAGACACACAAGTAGTACAGGTGTATTGTGGGTGGAGTATAAGGTGAATGAAGGTAGGTACTCACAGACAAACAGGCAGTACAGGTGTATTAGGAGTGAATGAAGGTAGGTACTCAAACAGGCAGTACCGGTGTATTGTGGGTGGAGTGCAGTATAGGGTGAATAAAGGTAGGTACTTACAGATACACAGGCAAGCCACTAGCTTGGCGGCGTCGTCGGGCACAGGGCAGCTGGGGAAGACGGGTTTGAGCAGGTAGGTGGCGAAGACCAGGGCCACGATGTACTGGGACGAGGGTCGGATAATCAGCAGCTCCACCCAGAGTTTGAGGAAGGCCGGCAGGGGCCCGTACACCTCCAGCACATAGGCGTAGTCCCCCCCGGATTTGGAGATGGTGGTCCCCAGCTCCGCATAGCACAGGGCCCCCACTATGGAGAACAGACCGCACACCGCCCACACGATGAGGGAGAGCCCGGGGGATCCCGCCTCCCGGAGGACCCCGGTGGGGGTGACGAAGATCCCGGAGCCGATGATGGTCCCCACGATAATGGCCACCCCGTTCACCAGGGTGATGTTCCGCTGCAGCTCCACCGCCTCCGGAGCCCCGCCCCCGCCGTTCTCTTGGAGCATCTTCTCCCCGGCCTCCTCCTCCGCCCCCGGGGAGCCCGACTGCCTCCGCTTCACCGCCGACATCCCGCTCAGGCGGTGCTACCTGTCACCCGCTGACCGGCTGCGACCACGTGACACCTCGGCGCTGTCCTGGTGCTGAACGCTGAAGGGGGGGGGGGGGCACACAGCTCTGGGCAGATACCCTTCAGAGGGCGCTAATAGGGGCCACGGGCACCTCTCCTCCCCTCTACTGCCTCCACGTGTTCCCCTCCGCAGCCTGGCACTGGCACCGAACCTGCCCTCCCTACTACCCACCCCTCCCTACCACCCCTACCTTATTGCCCCTCTAATACCCTCCTCTCTCCCCCTGTGTTACCCTCTGGTCCTCCTCTGCTGCCCTCTTCTCTCCTCCCCCTGTGATGCCCCTCTCCTCTCAGATTCTCTCTCTGTGATGCCCCTCTCCTCTCCGATTCTCTCTCTGTGATGCCCCTCTCCTCTCCTCCCTCTGCGATGTGATGCTCCTCTCTTCTTCTCCGCTTATCCCTCTGTGATGCTCCTCTCCTCTCTGTCCCCCTGTATGGCAGCTCGATGCCGGTCTCAGCTCTGTGCCATCCTCCTCTCCCGGCTCAGCTTATATCTGCGGCCTTACCGACGTCACACTTACATATTAATTGTGATGATGCATCCAGGGGGTGTGAGGTTGCCGCCTGCTGGCCGCTTGTAATAACTACACCCCGACTTCTGGAGGCGGCAGGTGCAACACACTGCTGGACTGTCACTTTCAACTACAGCGCTGGACTGAGAATTCACTGCTGAACTGTCACTGAACATCCATATGCTGGGAGTTCAGTGCCCCCTGTACCTTTAAGAAGGGGTGGCTCCCCTTCAGTCCACCAAAATGCATGTGCTACCACAGTGGGCACACTTAGTGCCGGTGTTCTGATGAGAAGTGTCCCCCTATCGGAGGCGCAGTACGGAGGACAAGGAGACGCTGAAAGTCTCTGAAGATGAACGGCACCTGCGCACTTAATAGTACCTTCTGCCCTCAGTCCAGGTTCAAGCCCCACCATCCAAGTGGGCATAGATGATGTAAAACAGCACTTTGTAACAGGGGCCCTCATGGGCTCGCTTCGCTCGCCATGCTATGGGCACGCCCTCGCTGCGCTCTGCAAATTTTTATTCTACCTCTATGTCCACTTGGATGGTGGGGCTTGAACCTGGACTGAGGGCAGGAGGTACTATTAAGTGCACAGGCACCGTTCATCTTTGGAGACGCTCGGCATCTCCTTGTCCTCTGTACTGCACAAGCGCAGTACAGGGCGGACACTATCCAATAGAGGACAGAATTCGACAAGACACCGTTTCTACCACTAGGCAGCCGCCTAGGGCGCCCAGCCACTGGTGTTCCTACTCTCTTCTCTATGCAACAAGCAATTAAAGAGGGATTCCACCTAAAATATAAATATTAAAAGCCAGCAGCTATAAATACTGCAGCTGCTGACTTTTAATAAATGGACACTCACCTGTCCCGGATTCCAGCAATGCCGGCAGCCGAGGCCGATCGACCGCTCGGGCCTCGGCTGCTGCCGCCGCCATTCGATGTGAGGGAATCAGGAAGTAAAGCGAATCGGCTTCACTTCCCGGTTCCCTACTGCGCGTGCGCGAGCCGCGCCGCGCAATAGGAGATCTTCGCGCTGTCACTGGGACCCGTGTGTGTCCCAGCAGACAGCGCGGCAGGGCAGGAAATGGCGTAGACTCCCGTGGGAGTCTATGCCCGGAAGTGGGTGAAAATACCTGTCTTTGACAGGTATCTCCACCCCCCTCCCCCCTGAAAGGTGTCAATTGTGACACCGGAATGGGGGGGGGGGGTTCCGATCAGCGGAGGTTCCACTTTAGGGTGGAATCCCGCTTTAAGTCTCAACATCAGCAAGCAGCCGCCGCTCCGATCGCACCTAGTGTCAGAGGTGGAGGACTGTGTCTGTGTCCCAACTCACGAATGAATGGAAGCAAGCAAACACTGGGCACTGGTGAGGCTGCATTGATGGGCACTGGTGAGGCTGAATTTGATGGGCGCTTCATTAAAAAGGTGGGGTTTACATAGGCAGGGAAAAGGGGGTGGGGCCAGGGGGGTGGCAAAATGAGGTTTCGCCTAGTGTGTCAAAAATCCTTGCACCAGCCCTGGGGACACTTATAAGTTAGTGTTAGGTACTCCAGATACCAGGGTGCTTTGACGAGGCTCTGTGGCTTACACATGCATTTGCAAATGTGTGCAGACTAAACCCCTGCTTTTATCACATACTGTTAGGTTTAATTGGTTGTCTGGAGGCTGATCGGTAAGTTAAAGTGAAACTAAAGGTACATTTTTTTTTTTTTTTAAATAGCAAAACTGCTAAATTGTCACTGGACATTCACTGCTAAACTATCACTAAGCACACTTTGTTGAAATGTGACTGAACGCTCACAGCCAGTGGCATCGTTGGGGGTGGCTTCTGGGGTTATAGCCCGAGTCTCCTACCGGGTGCAGTGGTCAGGGCCAGACTGGCCTACCGGGATACTGCCAAGGCCGCCTGCCCTGGGGCCGTGGCGCACGTAAAAGATATGGCTGTGGGCCCGGGCCAACATGTCAACCTGCACCATGTCCGCAGCCTCTGACCATCTCCTCCCACACCATGTCCGCAGCCTCTGACCATCTCCTCCTGCACCGTGTCCGAAGCCTCCGCCCATCTCCTCCTGCACCATGTCCGCAGCCTCTGACCATCTCCTCCTGCACCGTGTCCGCAGCCTCTGACCATCTCCTCCTGCACCATATCCGCAGCCTCTGACCATCTCCTCCTGCACCATGTCCGCAGCCTCCGACCATCTTCTCCTGCACCATGTCCGCAGCCTCTGACCATCTCCTCCTACACCATGTCCACAGCCTCCGACCATCTCCTCCTGCACCATGTCCGCAGCCTCTGACCATCTCCTCCTGCACCGTGTCCGCAGCCTCCGACCATCTCCTCCTGCACCATGTCTGCAGCCTCTGACCATCTCCTCCTGCACCATGTCCGCAGCCTCCGACCATCTCCTCCTGCACCGTGTCCGCAGCCTCTGACCATCTCCTCCTGCACCATGTCCGCAGCCTCCGACCATCTCCTCCTGCACCATGTCCGCAGCCTCTGACCATCTCCTCCTGCACCATGTCCGCAGCCTCCAACCATCTCCTCCTGCACCATGTCCGCAGCCTCCGACCATCTCCTCTTGCACCATGTCCGCAGCCTCCGACCATCTCCTCCTGCACCATGTCCGCAGCCTCCGACCATCTCCTCCTGCACCATGTCCGCAGCCTCCGACCATCTCCTCCTGCACCATGTCCGCAGCCTCCGACCATCTCCTCCTGCACCATGTCCGCAGCCTCTGACCATGGGATCCGCACATGTAGCCACACACACACATATGCCCGCCCAAGCATATGACTTTCTTTACTTCACTGCTATGGTCTCTAGCCCCAGATCTTTTGTAGACCAAGCAACACCCCTGCTCACAGCTATACTGTCACTGAGCACACACTTACTGCCACCTTCATCAATGACATGGTTACATCATGCAGCATGTGTTAGTGTCATGGCCGTAATCATTCAGCTGTTTGTAAAGGCTAGGGATGGGAAGATGTCAGCCTGCAGGTGCTCAATGATGGAAAGTTTTAAAAGGCTGAACATTGTACCTATCAGAACAGCCTGAGATTGCTGCGGAGGAGCAGATCCTGAGTACAGGCGCCACCTGGTGGTAACTTTACAAGTCTACATGAGTGAATCTCTAAAAAGTAATTTACGGTTGAAAATGTTTTTGTTGTTATTATCAAAAAGAACAACATTGTTCAAAATATACAAGTATGACATCGAGCATTAAAATGGGGTAGTGAATCAGCACAATGGCTATCGCCCAGAGCTTGACTCGTATCAAAAAACAAGACAATTTTGTATTGAACTGTAATTGTGTTGTCCCCCCCTATACATTGTAAAGCATTGCGTAAACTGTTGGCGCTATATAAATCATGTATAATAATAATAATATCAACTGTTGCACGTTTCAAGAAACATTCAGAAACAAGGGTCATTGTTGTTCTTAATAAAAATATAAAGGAAAGAAAGAAAAAAAAGGGGGGGGGGGAGTGACCAAATAAAACAAGAAGAAAAGGGAAAGGAAAAAAGAAACCCAAGAAAGAAAGCATAGACAAGAAAAGGCTGAAGCAGAAAGGAAGAAGAAGAGTCATAAAAGGAAGGAAGAGCTGCTGTGAAATCTTGTGTGTAAAGAGCTAACCAGAGACCAAGATGCCCGGAAATTACCATCTCTACCAGCCCTAAGTTCGATAAGTTCGAGGGTGACCCCGTCAGGGTTGAAGGCATATTTGTGAGGGTATCTGATGAGGAGAAGCGGAGCCAAATAGACCACAATACCTTGTATTTATCAAAAGTGTCGTTGTCTAACGCCATCATTTCCTCCATTCTAGTATCGTTTACAGTTGAAACCCATTGTGACAGCGGAGGTGTGGTAGTAGTCTTCCAGTTTAATGGAATGTTTCCTTTCCTATCCTGTGATCAGCTCCTCCGGATGTGATCCTGTGACCCATGACGTCACTTCCGTGTGTTCCATGCTGGTTCCGGCTCCTCTCCTGTGGCCACAGGACGTGCTGTGGACCTGCCATCAACACACCACGCACCACGAACCCCTTCCGCACTCAAGAAGCCCTTGGGACTACCTATAAAGATAAGCCTGTACCTTCCTTACTTCTTGTGAGTGTTTATGTATACCTTGCTATTAAAAATCAGCTTCTAATACTGCATTTTGGTGGTGATTCTTTTGTTCTCTCTCTCTCTATTTCAGTATAACGGAATGAGTTGCCGTGCTGCAGACAACAAAAAAAAGGAGAAGACTCCTTTTCTGTGATGCCAGAGGTCCGGGGAGCATAGAGAGGAGGGCAATCTCTGGGGTAGGCGATAGGGATTCTTCATAAGTTGTATTATAGATGTTAAATACCTGAGTCCAGAAAGGGCGTATCCTCTCACATTCCCACCAGACATGTAAATATGTGCCTATAGCCGTGCCACAACACCAGCATGATGCAGAGGTAGATGGGAAAATCTTGTTTAATGTAAAGAGATCTCTATACCATCGGGATAGGATCTTGTAATTCTTTTCTTGTGAATAACAGGAGATAGTAGATTTGCCCCGGAGAGATCCCTTTCCAAGTCTGCTGACCATATCCTGGTATAGGGTGGTAAGTCGTCATGAGTAAGGGATTGTATGAGACCATACAGAGCCGATAATAGCTGTCTAGGTGTATCAGAGAAGGAGCACAGTCTTTCCTATTCAGTGTAGGGGTGGTGTATTTGGGAGGAAACGAACATTTGTTTTGTGAACGAAGATAAGTGGAGCATGGTAAGCCAATGCGCCGGTGGCCACTCAGAGCATACGAATGAGCCCGGCGTAGTGAGCCCGATGCCCTGGGAAATGCGGGATTGTAACACAAAGGGGTCAAAGTAGAGGGATAATATTGAGCCCCCTGTTATACCATAACCTAAGGGCAGCGAGTGTCAGTGGTGAGGAGGAAGACAAGTGGGACAGGTAATTTTTTAAAACCCAATAGAAGGGTCCGGAGATCGACAGGAGCCAAGTCCTGTTCGACCATAACTGAAGCCTTTAGGAAAGGGCCGGTGAAGCAATCGAGAATGCGTGCCATAAGCGCATCTTTATAATAAAGTGCGTAATTTTGTAGTCCTGCCTCCTCCCTTGGAGTTTTCGAGAGGGTGAGCAGGTTATACTTGACCTTAGAGAAGACAATGGTTCCAAAGGAATCGGATGGCAAGGGCGTAAAGAGACAAAGAAGGTCTTAGGCACCAGAACGGGTACAGTTTGAAATAAGTATAGTAATTAAGGTAGGGTATCCATCTTAAGAGTGTTAATATGTCCAACCAAGGCAAATAGGAATCTCCCCAAGCCTCCAAGCGTTTCCGAACGCATGAAAGGAGGGGAACATAGTTCAGGCAGAATAGATTAGACAGATTGGCAGGAATGGTGACCCCCCCCCCCCCCCCCCAGGAAGAAGATGCCTCTAGCTGGCCATTGAAAGGAATAATTTGATCGTAATGATGAAATTGTAGAAGCAGATTGAAGATAGATATATTGAGACCTTCTGTCTTGGAAATGTTTCGTTTAAAGTTGCTGAGTGAACCAAAAAAAATTTAAACTCTGCAAAAAGCAAGGGGAAAGGAAATATGGGGTTGTTGAACGTAGACCAGGAGATCGTACCTCATATAGGGATAACTTATGATTAGAGGAGGGGGTGTGGATACCCTGGATAAAAGCGTTTTGATAGATGGCACATGCCAGTGTTCAATAACAAATAGAAGAGGGGAGAGGGGACAGCCATGTCACTTGTCATTTGAGATATCAAACGGTTCCGAAGAAGGACCATCCAGGCAGAAGATTGGGACTAGAGGGACATCACCATAGAAATGAAAGACACTCCTAAACCTATTTGTTCCGGTGAGAGTTGAAGGAATCTCCAGCTGACCCTATCAAACGCCTTTTCGGCATCAAAAGATAAGAGACAAGCGTCCAGGTTTTGGTGTTGAATGTAGGATATAAGGTGGATCATTTTGGTTGTGTTGTCACTGGCCTCATGACCCGGGACAAAACCGACCTGGTCCTTATGAATTACCCCCGGTAGGAGAGGAGACAGGCAATTGGTCAGTACCTTTGAAAAAAGTTTGAGATCTATATTCAGCAAAGATTTCGGACGATAGCTGCTGCATTGGGAAGGATCTTTGCCAGGTTTTAGTAGGATAGAAACATTAGCGGGCGGGAGCCCATTGGAGGCATCTATAGCGTTAAACGGTGAGCAAAGGTTTTGTAGACCCGAGGAGTCAACCCATCCGGGCCAGGACATTTGCCCGTTTTCAAACCCTTGATGGCTCCCAGAAATTCGGGCTCAACCAAGGGCTTGTCCAAATCCAGGAAATCTTGGGTGTCAATCGTGGGTAGGGCTGTTTCCGAGATATAATCTTGCATGTCATCCCTAGAGGAAGGGCTAGAGTTTTTGGAGGCGTCAGTTGAAAGATTATAAAGTTGAGAGTAATACCGTTTAAAAGAAGAGGAAATGCCCCTTGTATTAAAAGTCTTGTTCTGATTGGATTGGGTTATAAACGGAATAGAATGACAGGGAGGTCTAGGGTGAAGAATCCGCACCAAGTGTTGGCCGCATTTGTTGGCTAGAGAATAGTGGTAATTACGGGCGCTGTCATGTGCAATTAAGGAGTGAGAGTCTAGGAGTTGGAGCAGGTTGTGACGGGTGTTGGAGAGCTTAACAAAGTCTAAATCACGTTTATGGAGTGATTCAAGCTCCGCAATGGTGGATAACAGGCAAAGGATGTCATTTGCCCTGATCTTCTTCAAACGGGAACCGTGCTGAATAAGTACGCCCCTAACCATACATTTTAGTGCTTCCCACTGTATGAGGGGATGAAAAGTCATTTTATACAGTATAAAGCGGAACTACACAGTATCTGAGCACCACAACCCAAAAGTGCTGTTTAATTTTTAATATTCAAAGTAAACTCCCCTATCTATCCATCCATGTCTCCATGTTTAATTTTGATGAGTAATTACTTTGAGAAACACCCCAAGCATTTCTGTCCGTGGCTTCTGAAGTCACCTAATTAGTAAATAGAGTCCACCTGTGTCTAATTTAATATCAGTATAAATACAGCTGTTCTGCAAAGCCCTCAGAGGTTTGTTAGAGAACCTTAGTGAACAAACAGCATCATGAAGGCCAAGGAACACACCAGACAGATCATTGATAAAGTTGTAGTAGAAATTTAAAACAGGGTTAGGTTATAAAAAAATATCCCAAGCTTTGAACATTTCACGGAGCTCTGTTCAATCCATCATCTGAAAATGGAAAGAGTATGGCACAACTGCAAACCTACCAAGACATTTCCGTCCACCTAAACTGACAGGCTGGGCAATGAGAGCATTCATTAGAGATGCAGCCAAGAGGCCCATGGTAACTCTGGAGGAGCTGCAGAGATCCACAGCTCAGGTGGGAGAATCTGTCCACAGGACAACTATTAGTCGTGCTCTCCACAAATCTGGTCTTTATGGAAGAGTGGCAAGAAGAAAGTCATTGTTGAAAGAAAGTCATAAGAAGTCCCATTTGCGGTTTACGAGAAGCCATGTGGAAGAAGGTTCTCTGGTCAGATGAGACCAAAATTGAACTTTTTGGCATAAAAGAAAAACACTATGGGGGTTATTTACGAAAGGCAAATCCACTTTTCACTGAAAGTGCACTTGGAAATAAAGTCGCTGCAGATCCGAGGGGGACATGCAAGGAAAATAAAAACAGTATTTTAGCTTGCACATGATTGGATGGTAAAATCAGCAGAGCTTCCCCTCATTTCAGATCTACCCCTTAGATTTAGAGGGACTGCACTTCCAAGTGCACTTGCAGTGCAAAGTGGACTTGCCTTTCGTAAATAACACGCTATGTGTGGCAAAAAACTAACACTGCACATCACCCTGAACACACCATCCCCAACGTGGAACATGGTGGTGGCTGCATCTCGTTGTGGGGTTTCTTTTCTTCATTGGGCACAGGGGACAGAGAAGCTGGCCAGAGTTGATGGAAAGATAGATGGAGCCAAATGCAGGACAATCTAATGCCGCGTACACACGATCGAATTGTCCGGCGTACTTAGTCTGGCAAACAATCCGGCGCATAGTCTGGCAGACTTTCTACCGAATGGACTTGGCCACACACGGACACACGGAAAGTCCGGCGTTTGCTAGCGTGATGACGTACAGCACGTATGACAGAACTAGAAAAAGGAAGATCAATAGCCAGTAGCCAATAGCTTCCTTCTCGTACTTGCTTCAGAGCATGCGTCATTCTTAGTCTGCCAGACTAGCATACTCACGAACGTATTGTCCGCTGAAACCCAAGTCCGGCGGAAAGATTGGGCTGCAAAACTACTTTCTAAGTTCGCCGGACTTTACGCTGAAAAAGTCCTCTGAAGCCCACACACGATCGGATTGTCTGGTGAAATGCGGTCCGGCGGACTAAGTACGCCGGACAATTCAATCGTGTGTACGCGGCATTAAAAGAAAACAAAATTCCACTCAAGCTGTCTTGCATACACACGGTCACACCAAAGCCCGACCGTCATGAACCCGGTGACGTACAACACGTACGATGGTACTAGAAAAAGGAAGTTCAGTAGCCAATAGCTTCCGTCTCGTACTTGCTTCAGAGCATGTGTCGTTTTTGGTACGTCGGAACAGCATACAGACAAATGGTTTTCCCAATAGGAATTGGTTCCGTCTGAAAAATTTAGAACATGTTCTCTTTCTAGGTCCATCAGAATTTTCGATGTAAAAATTCTGATGAGGCATACACATGATCGGAATATACGATGAAAAGCTCCCGTCTGACTTTTTCTGTCAGAAATTCCGCTCGTGTGTACGTAGCATAAGAGTCCGCAAAAGACTTGAGGCTGGGAACTAGTGAAATTATTACGGTAATCAGTGTTATATATAAAATATGCACTGTTATTGTACTAATGGCACTGGAAGGGAAGGGGTTTTGTTTGGGTGTGTTTTACTAACTGTAGGGGGGACCGTGTGACTGGGAAAATACACACATCTGTCTTCCTGCATAGCAGAGCGACAGGATCTCCCCTGTCAGAATGGGGATTTGCCTTGTTCACACAGGCAGATCCCTGTTCTGTCACTGCGGGGAACAAACACGGGTCGGCCGGCAGACATCGAGTCCACCCCACCCATTGATTGCCCCCCCCCCACTAGTCAGTGGACACGCGCGCCCACAAATCGCTGTGTACGAGCCGATATACAATGATGCTAATTCGCCACATTGCCGCAGTACAACTGCGGCGGCTGGTCCTTAAGTAGTTATTGTTAATTTTTTCATACCCAGGGAAATCACGTCGACTCATTGAAAGCTTTATATATCTCTCTTAAGCCGCGTACACACGGGCGGACTGTATGGCCAACTTAGTCCGTCGAAACACATTTCAGCGGACAGTCCGCTCGTGTGTGGGCTTCAGCGGACTTTTTCAGCGTGCAGTCTGGCATACTAAGTATTTCGGAATTTCCGTAATACTGTCCGTCATACTTTGATTTCAGCGGACAATCCGCTCGTGAGTAGGCTAGTTCGACGGACTAAGAATGGCGCATGCTCAGAAAGGATTTACACGGCGGAAGGTTGCATTGCTGTGTATTGGACTTCCTATTTCTAGTCCCGTCGTACGTGTTGTACACGTCATCGCGCAAGCTTTCGACGGACTGTTTGTGCATCCGTGTGTGGTCAAGTCCGTTCATTCGAAAGTATGACGGACTGTCCGTCGGATTGTATGACGGACTAAGTAGGCCATATAATCCGCCCGTGTGTACGCGGCTTTATCTTCTCTTCCAAGCAAGCTGTATATACATTTTCAAATAACCTGATACATATCGGTTCAAATGTACTTTATCTGCTATGGTGCTCATGTTGAGCATATTGTCAAAATGTGCTACTGTAATGTACATTCGTAAGGCCCCTTTCACACTGGGGGGCTGCAGCAGACGCTAGATCGCTAGAAATAGCGCCTGCAAAGCGCCCTGAAACAGCCGCTGCTGTCTCTCCAGTGTGAAAGCTCCAAGGACTTTCACACTGGAGTGGTGCGCTTGCAGGACGGTCAAAAAATTCCTGCAAGCCGCATCTTTGGAGCGCTGTAGGAGAGGTGTATTTACTGCTCCTAGAGCGCCTCTTCCCATAGAAAACAATGGGACAGCGCTGCAAACCCAACTGCAAAGCGCATCACTTTGCGGGTGGTTTAACCCTTTTTTGGCCGCTAGCAAGGGTAAAACAAAACGGTAAAGCACTGCTTTACCGCCAGCGCCCACAACGCCCCAGAGTGAAAGTAGCCTTAATAAAAAGTGTTAAAAAAATGTTACTCTCTAGATGTGCAAAGCTGGTAGAGATATCCCCAAAAAGACTTGTAGTTGTAATTGCAGTGAAAGGCGGTTCTATAAAGTATATTGACTCCGGGGGGCTGAATACAAATGCACCCCACACTTTTCACATAATTATTTGTAAAACATTTGGAAAACCATTTATCGTTTTCCTGCCACTTTGTGTTGGTCTATCACATAAAATCCCAATAAAATACATTTATGTTTTTGGTTGTAACATGACAAAATGTGGAATATTTCAAGGGGTACGAATGAGTTCAGAAGCTGAGTTTAGGGCATTTCAAGCGCCAAACTTGCATTTAGCTGCGTTTCATTTACAGGTGCTTCCAAATGCGAAAGCAGCAAAACGCCGCTAGTGGCGGCATGTAAACGTGGCAAAACGGACGTTTTAAACGTGGGTTACTATCTGTCAAGTTAATTGTTCAGGAGAGGTTGTAAAAACGTCCCATGTAGGAATTTAGATAATCTGAACCAGAACTAGTAAGAGGAGCTAGATGGGACTTGTAATATAGCTCCCAACTGTCCCTGATTTGGACCAAGTCCCTCTTTCCTCCTCATTTTGCTCTGATCTATTTAGTTGTATATAAAATGCACTATTTAACTATCAAAAAGTGTTTCCCACTGCTAAACCTTTCATCCAATTTTTAAATGGCTGCATCTGTAAACTCCAAAAGCCAATATAAAGGAATAGTAGTAGTGAAAATAGCACAAAAATTAGCACAGAAGCAGCATATGATACATTGTGCAATACACAAATCTGCCAATTCATGGGAAGAAAATCCAAGGAAACAGAATTATTACATAAATGGATTTCGTATAATTGGGCAAAGAGTTGCGGTTTGACATTTTTGAGAGATGTAATGTGACAGACCACTTCAAAGAGGACCCGTGACACCGCTACAAGCCTTCTCATCCACAAATCCAAATAAGATGTTCCCAGGCAGAATGCAAAGGAAGAAAAAGTAAAATTAGTTCCTAAAGCTGAACTCCGGGCACAAAAACGTTCATCTAATTATATTCCTGAATAGCCACACTGGATATAAATCCACTTTTTGTGCGCCTTTAACCCAGATTTTACCCTGTAAAAGTAGCGGCAACATCATCACTGTGCTGTATATATCCTGTACAGAAAGCAGAGGTGTGGGAGTGGCCAGTAGGCTCCACCCACTACAGATAACTACAGGAGGGGGCGGAGACAAGACCAGTCACCCTGCACAAGGAGAGAGAGCAGCAGTGAGTGGTCTTTATTACAGGAAGTCTCACACTGGATTACTGCACAGATCTGGAAGAAATACACAAAGCATAAAGAGATTCAAGAAGAACATACATGATGAGTAGATAATATGTGTTTATTCTGGAGTTCATCTATAAATAAAGTGGAGTTTATTTCTGTCTGTGTCCCCACTGGCAAGATTGCACATCATTTGCTGTTCTAGTGACACAACAGGAAGCAAGAGAACCTCTCCTGAAAGGAAAAATACCATTTTTTTATTATTTGTCACTGAGACATGTGTCCCCAGATTTTATATTTCCCAAAACGGGAATCGTGTGAATTTCCCCAATGACAAGCAGCAATGTAAGCCTGACAGGAGTTCTAACCCTCCTTGCTCCATCCAAAACCATTTACACCCAAATCAAGGGTGTTATAAAACACAGAATGTATTATGTGACAAAACAGTAGCACGGAACTGCAGTCAAAAATAATAAGGTAAAAAAAAAAATCACCTGTTAAAATATAGAAAATAATAAAACCAGCTTTAGCAGCAATATTCACCTTCCATCTAGAGATTTCCCCGGCAGTTTTTTTTTTTTGCTGCCAATAGATGTCCTCAGTCTGAGGCTAGCATCATTCAAACTGCTTCCTCTGAGCCCAGACTGTTGTGGGCCCGCCCCAAACTGTGATTGGACAGTGAAAGGAGAAGCAGCACACTGATGAGCTCATCTCTATGTCACTCTGCTCTCTCCTCCTATTAGTATGCTTTTTGTCAGTACACAAACTGATTGACTCTTTGTGCTGCTTCCCTCTACCCATCTCTGAGCTGTGCAACCTGTAGATCGCGATCTACCAGTAGATTGCGGACAGGTGACTGGTAGATCGCAGTCTGGGCTTGCTGACCCGTCATCCCAGAGCATGAAATAGAGTGCAATGCAGAGGGACTGCTTGTAAAGATGGAGCTGTAGTAGGGAGCAAGAGCCACATAAGCCAATGCCTCCTCCTCTGTAGTGCTGGCTCCTGTCCCATGCGGAGTGATACCAACTGCACTCCATCTCTTATCCCGACTAGAGGTCTCCAGAGTGGTGCCAGGAGCCAGAAAGAAGAGATCTTCAGGTCAGTGTGGAGCAATACACTGGGCATAATAGTATAGGGCTGCTTTCACACTGATGCTCTGCAGTTTGCAGTGCAGTGTACCTGCAGCTTTCCTATTGGTTTGCTGCGCTTAGTCATTGACTTCTATTATATCCTGCCGGTTTGGCGCCCTTTCTGAATGCAGGAGTTTGGGTGCACTTTCAGAAAATGCACCACACCTGCAGGATATAATAGAAGTCTATGGCAAAGCGCAGCTAACCCAGGAAAATCACAGATGTGCTGCACCCACGGTGCTGGTAAACTGCTCACATCAGTGTGAATGCAGCCTTATAGGGGGCTCAGAACAGAAAGGGTTCATATACATTTGAATTTTGGGGGGGATGGTAAAACCCCATATTTAAGATGTGTTTTTACCACCCTCGCCCGAACCACACCCCCTTTAGCTGCAGTGGCCAGGGGTGTACATATGTTGCACATGCAGTAATCTCGCAGTGCATTGTGTGGCGCTCCGTGGCACTCGAATTTGCCTCAAACGCCCCATATGTTCGTTTGTTCTCCCATATGTTCTGCGAACAAACACCTGATGTTCGAATCAAACTTATCCCTATTGAAGAGGGATCTCTGATGTCAAGGGGGCTCTGTTGTGGCCAGAAGACCTCTGATATGAAGGGGTACTCTGATGTAAAGTGTTACTAAATTCACAACAGTAAAATCAGTCTGTATATGCAGTAAAGCTTGCTTGTTATACTCACTGTGCAACCTAAGAGTTGAATCCTCCACATTGTGTAAAAAGGCTGTTTGATCCTGTCTTCTCTGATCCTCCCCTTCTTCTAAAATCCTCAATTTAACTGCTGATAGAACAGATCCTTGGGGGCAAACTGCACATGCTCAGTTTGGTGTGTATTGGCGGAGAGGTTTTTTTTTGGGGGGGGGGGGGGGGGGTTGTGTGTGATCAGCACAGGACCAATCAGCACGGTCCAGAGTTAGGGGTCCTGGAGCCTCATAGGACAGTCATAGGTGAATAAAAACTCCTCCTACAGGTTTTAACAATACACTGATAGAAGTCATAAGACTGCTCTATACTACTGATGAAAAAAGGTATTTAGCAGTTTATATTGGAGACCAGATATAGTGAATGCAGGGTCCTGGGTTTACCAAAGTGTGTGCATCGTTCCAGCCAAGTTCAATTTTTAGATTTTAGGGGGCAGGCTCTGGATTTTGCATACTTTTAAAGGGTGCTGCAATGGAAGGAAGGTTGAGAAGTGTTGCTGTAGAGTTGAGCTTTAAAGTGGACATAACATTGGATACATTTTTTTCATATTACATGCATTCCATTTAAAGAGGAAGTAAACCCTTTCAGACCACTTTGACCTACAGGTAAGCCTAGATTAAGGCTTACCTGTAGGTCCAAGCAATATCTTCTAAACCTATATGGTTTAGGAGATATTTGCCCGAAAATGGGCACCGCTGTCTACGGCGCATGCGCCGTAGACAGCGGCGCGCAGGCGCACTAAATGCGGCAAGTCCAAGAATGGATTTGCCTAATTTGTCGACTCCCGTGCGCATGCGCGGGAGTGACGTAATCGCGGCTTCGCCGAATGGCAGCGGCGGAGCTGCGAGACGCGACTCCCGTGCGCATGCGCGGGAGTGACGTCATCGCGGCTTCACAGCTGTCATTCGTCGGAGCTGTGAGACGCCACCAGCAAGATGGATGCGGCGGACTACAGGGGACAGCGGCGACTTCGCTGGCTCCTGTGTCAGGTAAGTGACACATAATGAGCTACTATGCGATGCATAGTAGTCCATTATGCTTTACCTTTGCAGGGAAAAAAAGAGGAAGTAAACCCATCAGGGTTTACTTCCTCTTTAATACGAAGATTAATTGGCTTTATTTCATCATCCCAGCAGCTCTGGATCCTGCTGTTTAATTAGTCCTTTCTTATAGCAACCCTTCCGAGCCTCAATCGCCTAGGACCCTGGAGAGGAAGTGGACGGAAAGCAGATTAAAGAAACTTTGTTTGCATTTTTCACTCACAAGATATCAGTTTTGGACGGTGGTCTGTAGAGGGAAGGAAGAAAGGAGGGGGGGCTCCGCTGGTCAGAATTCAGGTTTTGTTCATCCAACTCCTACAGAAAGCTCCCCGGCCAGGTCACCAAGTAGCATTTCAGAGGCCACTTCTGGTCTGACACCCACACAGGTTCTACAACCAACAAAACAGCCTTTCACAAAGTGCATGGGAAACTCCTAAATACTGCAGATTTATTCTGAACAGTTTGGCTCCAGAAATGTCCAGAAAAAGCAAAACCACCAAACAGGAAAATGCAGATGTTTAGGTAAAATTCATGCTGTCAGCTACCTAATAGGTGACTGAAATGCAGAGAAATTTCACCAACCCAAGCAGGAGAAACACAAAAGCCTGGAGATGTGCCATGCCAATCTTAGGATCATCAACCCCATCTAGTGGCCATAATGCAGTATTTTCCTGACCCAGGCTAATGCAGATGAAGGCATTGTCGGGGGGGGGGGGGGGGGGTATTGTGTGAGAAGCAACAAATGTATTAAAGTGTTATACTGGCACCTACTTCAGCATGCTGCCTTTAAGCATTTAACATGAGAAAATATTGCATATCTGATGCTGGATCTGCTTTAAATTTAGCAGGCCTGAAATTTGACTTTTCTGTCACACATCAACTGTAGGTAAAATTAAGCTTACAGTGGAAGTGGCTTCTCTGTGAGAAGATGAGGTAGATCAATATCTTCTTATACAAATGTACTTTTATTTATTATTTTGGCTTTAGTCCAATTCAAATACCCTCTCCGGGAAGAACACCTCCACTTTGTGACATTTCGGAGTTCGCTGGCATCAATAGCAAAGTGCGCTCTTCCTGCTCGGGTCTAATGGCACAGAACACGTCATTCCCTTCATTGTGTAAACAATCTCACAAATCTCTTTCTGTGCAAACTTCCCCATCTGGGTGTATTCTGATGCCAGGGATGAAAATGATATAATATAGCCCAACCTCCAGCATAAAAGACAAACGCTCACTTTCATTTGTACTCACTGTTCTGTCCCCCGGGGGACAATGTAGTAGTTTGTCCCAATGTTGTACTTTGTAAGCCTAGCTATGAGGTCAGACAGGGCGTCCAACAACGTAGCTAGCAAAGAGATTGATAATCAGATCTAAGCAATTGCCCAGGACAAGCTCTGGCAAAAGGAACGCAGGGGAGGGGGAGGTGTCAGCCAATCCCCCAAGCATTCCCCCCCACCCCCTGCATTCCTTTTGCAGCTGCATGTCTCGAACAAGTACTTAGAGCCAAGGTAAGCAGCGGTTATAAAGCAGCCATCTCCTTGATAGCTACGTTATCGGATGTCCAAGGAAGGAAGGGGGGGGTACTCTGTCTGAACTCATAGCTAGGGTTAGGCAGGCCATAGATGGTTGTAATCTCTGCCTGATTCAGCAGGAAATGGCTGAAATTCGAACCATTAATGGGCAGGCTGAATGTACCAAGTTAACCGATAAACTTATTATCAATCAACTGTGTTTACTATTTTTATATCATAATCACAACAGAAACTACCCAAATGACCCTGATCAAAAGTTTACATACCCCAGTTCTTAATACCGTGTATTGCCCCCTTTAACACATTAATGACAGCTTGAAGTCTTTTGTGGTATCTGTGGATGAGGCTCTTTATCTTCTCAGATGGTAAAGCTGCCCATTCCTCTTGGCAAAAATCCTCCAGTTCCTGCAAATTCTTGTGCTGTCTTGCATGAACTGCACATTTGAGATCTCCCCAGATTGGCTCAATGATATTGAGGTCATGAGACTGAGATGGTCACTCCAGAACCTTCACTTTATTCTGCTGTAGCCAATGACAGGTGGACTTGGCCTTGTGTTTTGGATCATTGTAATGTTGGAATGTCCAAGTACGTCCCATGCCCAGCTTCCTGGCTGATGAATGCAAATGTTCCTCCAGTATATTTTGATAACATACTGCATTCATCTTGCCATCAATTCTGACCACATTTCCTGTGCCTTTGTAGCTCACACATTCCCAAAACATCAGCGATCCACCGCCATGTTTCACAGTAGGAATGGTGTACCTTTCATCATAGGCCTTGACTCCTCTCCAAACGTAGTGTGTATGGTTGTGGCCAAAAAGCTCAATTTTGTCTCATCACTCCAAATGACTTTGTGGCAGAAGGTTTGAGGCTTGTCTCTGTGCTGCTTGGCGTATTGTAAGCGGGATACTTTGTGGCATTTGCGTAGTAATGGCTTTCTTCTGGTGACTCGACCATGCAGCCCATCTTTCTTCAAGAGCCTCCTTATTGTGCATCTTGAAACAGCCGTACCACATGATTTTAGAGAGTCCTGTATTTCACCTGAAGTTATTTGTGAGTTTTTCTTTGGATCTCGATCAATTTTCCTGGCAGTTGTGGCTGAAATTTTAGTTGGTCTACCTGAGCGTGGTTTGGTTTAAGCAGAAGCCCTCATTTTCCACTTCTTGATTAGAGTTTGAACACTGCTGATTGGCATTCTCACTTCCTTGGATATCCTTTTTTATATTCCTTTCCTGTTTTATACAGTTCAACTACCTTTTCTCGCAGATCCTTTGACAATTCTTTTGCTTTCCCCAGGACTCAGAATCCAGAAACATCAGTGCAGCACTGGATGAAAGATGTAAGGGTCTGTCAGGAGTCCAGAAACTCATTGATAGGGATGAGCTTCGAGTTCGAGTCGAACTCATGTTCGACTCGAACATTGCCTGTTCGCCTGTTCAGCGAACAGTGAACAATTTGGGCTGTTCGCGGCAAATTCGAAAAGCCGGAACACCCTGTACAAGTCTATGGGAGAAATCTAAAGTGCTCAATTTTAAAGGGTAATATGCAGGTTACTGTCCTAAAAAGTGTTTGGGGACCCGGGTCCTGCCCCAGGGGACATGGATCAATGCAAAAAAAAGTTTTAAAAATGGCCGTTTTTTCAGGAGCAGTGATTTTAATAATGATTAAAGTGAAACAATAAAAGTGTAATATTCCTTTAAATTTCGTAGCTGGGGGGTTTCTATAGTATGCCTGTGAAGGGGCGCATGTTTCTGGTGCTTAGAACTGTCCCTGCATAAAGTGTCATTTCTGCAGGAAAAAAGTCTTTTAAAATCACTTGCGGCTATATTGTCGGCTCCCCGTAATACAGAGAACACTCAATGAGTGTTCTCTGTATTAGCCGACAATTCATTCATTCATTGATAAAAAAAAAAGCGTGGGGGTTCCCCTAAATTCAATTACCAGGCCCTTCAGGTCTAAAATGGATATTAAGGGGAACCCCGTGTCAAATAAAAAAAAAAATTGACGTGGGGGTTCCCCTAAATATCCATACCAGAGCCTTCAGGTCTGGTATGGATATTAAGGGGAACCCTGCATCAAATTTAAAAAAAAAAATTGACGTGGGGGTCCCCCTAAAAATCCATACCAGACCCTTTATCCGAGCACGCAACCTGGCAGGCCGCAGGAAAAGAGGGGGGACGAGAGAGCGGCCCCCCTTGTTAAAGGGGGCTTCCAGATTCGAATAAGCCCCCCGCCCGCAGACCCTCACAAACACCGGCCAGGGTTGTGAGGATGAGGCCCTTGTCCTCATCAATATGGGGACAAGGTGCTTTGAGGGGTCACAGACCCCCAAAGCATCCTCCCAATGTTGAGGGTATGTGGCCTGGTACGGTTCAGGAGGGAGGGGGGCCGCTCTCTCACCCCCCCCCCTCTTTTCCTGCGGCCTGCCAGGTTGCGTGCTCGGATAAAGGGTCTGGTATGGATTTTTAGGGGGACCCCCACGTCAAATTTTTTAAAAAATTTGATGTGGGGCTCCCCTTAATATCCATACCAGACCCGAAGGGTCTGGTATGGATATTTAGGGGGACCCCCACGTCAATTATTTTTTTAAATTCGACACAGGGTTTCCCTTAACCACTTTCAGACCGGACCATTTTGCTGGTCAATGACCAGAGGTCTTTTTACAATTTGGCACTGCGCTGCTTTAACTGGTAATTGCGCGGTCATGCAATGTTGTACCCAAACAAAATTTGCGTCCTTTTCTTCCCACAAATAGAGCTTTCTTTTGATGGTATTTGATTGCCTCTGCGATTTTTATTTTTTGCGATATAAACGTAAAAAGACCGCAAATTTTGAAAAAAAATGATATTTTCTACTTTTTGTTATTAGAAAAATCCAATAAACTCAATTTTAGTCATACATTTAGGCCAAAATGTATTCAGCCACATGTCTTTGGTAAAAAAAAAAGTCAATAATTGTATATTTATTGGTTTGCGCAAAAGTTGTCACATCTACAAACTAAGGTACGTTTTCTGGAATTTACGCAGCTTTTAGTTTACGACTGCCTATCTCATTTCTTGAGGTGCTAAAATGGCAGGGCAGTACAAAACCCCCCCAAATGACCCCATTTTGGAAAGTAGACCCCCTAAGGAAATTGATAAGAGGCATGTTGAGCCCATTGAATATTTTATTTTTTTGCCTCAAGCGATTGAATAATGACAAAAAAAAATTTTTTTTTTTTTTACACAAAGTTGTCACTAAATGATATATTGCTCACACATGCTATGGGTATATGTGAAATGACACCCCAAAATAAATTCTGCTGCTTCTCCTGAGTACGGGGATACCACATATGTGGGACTTTTTGGGAGCCTAGGCGCGTACGGGGCCCCGAAAACCAAGCACCGCCTTCAGGCTTTCTAAGGGCGTAAATTTTTGAGTTCACTTCTCACTACCTATTACAGTTTTGAAGACCATAAAATGCCAAGATGGCACAAAACCCCCACAAATGACCCCATTTTAGAAAGTAGACACCCCAAGCTATTTGCTGAGAGGCATGTTGAGTCCATGGAATATTTTATATTTTGCCACAAGTTGTGGGAAAATTACAAACTTTTTTTTTTTTTTTTTTTCACAAAGTTGTCACTAAATGATATATTGCTCACGCATGCCATGGGCATATGTGCAATGACACCCCAAAATAAATTCTGCTGCTTCTCCTGAGTATGGGGATACCACATATGTGGGACTTTTTGGGAGCCTAGCCGCGTACGGGGCCCCGAAAACCAAGCACCGCCTTCAGGCTTTCTAAGGGCGTAAATTTTTGAGTTCACTTCTCACTACCTATTACAGTTTTGAAGGCCATAAAATGCCAAGATGGCACAAAACCCCCACAAATGACCCCATTTTAGAAAGTAGACACCCCAAGCTATTTGCTGAGAGGCATGTTGAGTCCATGGAATATTTTATATTTTGCCACAAGTTGCGGGAAAATTACAAACTTTTTTTTTTTTTTCACAAAGTTGTCACTAAATGATATATTGCTCACGCATGCCATGGGCATATGTGAAATGACACCCCAAAATAAATTCTGCTGCTTCTCCTGAGTACGGGGATACCACATATGTGGGACTTTTTGGGAGCCTAGCCGCGTACGGGGCCCCGAAAACCAAGCACCGCCTTCAGGCTTTCTAAGGGCGTTACAGTTTTGAAGGCCATAAAATGCCAAGATGGCACAAACCCCCCCCCCCAAATGACCCCATTTTGGAAAGTAGACACCCCTAAAT
This sequence comes from Lithobates pipiens, assembly GCF_037356315.1. Lineage (NCBI taxonomy): Eukaryota > Metazoa > Chordata > Amphibia > Anura > Ranidae > Lithobates > Lithobates pipiens. Next base: position 29,364,683 of record NW_027507686.1, read on the forward strand.
TTAGGGGTACACTAGTGAGACTAGGTAATAAATGGCGGGTGCCCTGAAACTATAAAAAAATAACTAACCAACCAGCGTCACCTGTAACAGTTATATGGTGATCACTGGTGAAAGGGTTAACTAGGGGGCAATCAGGGGGCTTTATGCGGTAGTATATGGGGGTCCCTGGTGCTATAAAAAGCTGCGGCGAACCTAAATACCTACCTGCCTAACTAGCGTCACCTGTGACACTAATACAGCGATCAGAAAAACGATCGCTTATTAGGCTGGGTTCACACTGGAGCGATGCGGGAACGCCACGAATCCGCGGCGGGTTCCCGCATCGCATGCCTCCCGGCGGCAGTTCACACTGCCCTATGCGAACTGCTGGGAGTGTCAGTGAAATGTTAATGACACCCCCAGATCAGTTCGCATATCGCAGTGCGATCTGCAAACTTGGATCGCATGGTGTGAACACCCATGCGATCCGATTCTGCTGCGGACCAAAAAAAGGGTCCCGTGCGAGTTTGCGGCGGGTGCGGCGGGTGCGACGCGAATTCAGCCATACTATCTGTATGGCTGAACTCAAATCGCACAGAGATCGGATGTGATTTGCACTGCAGTGCGGTGCGAATCACATCCGTTCTCATAAACCGCTGCAATGTGAACCCAGCCTTAGTGACACTGGCGACGGGGGGTGATCACGGGGTTAAACCTTTATTGGGGGGGTTAGGGGGGTACCTTAGAACTAAAGGGGGCTAACCCTAACTGCCCTAACAGTTATTACAGTCACAAATGACACCCGCCGGGTGATCAGGGGGTTAAACCTTTATTAGGTAATAAATGGCGGGTGCCCTGAAACTATAAAAAAATAACTAACCAACCAGCGTCACCTGTAACAGTTATATGGTGATCACTGGTGAAAGGGTTAACTAGGGGGCAATCAGGGGGCTTTATGCGGTAGTATATGGGGGTCCCTGGCGCTATAAAAAGCTGCGGCGAACCTAAATACCTACCTGCCTAACTAGCGTCACCTGTGACACTAATACAGCGATCAGAAAAACGATCGCTTATTAGGCTGGGTTCACACTGGAGCGATTCGGGAACGCCACGAATCCGCGGCGGGTTCCCGCATCGCATGCCTCCCGGCGGCAGTTCACACTGCCCTATGCGAACAGCTGGGAGTGTCAGTGAAATGTTAATGACACCCCCAGATCAGTTTGCATATCGCAGTGCGATCTGCAAACTCGGATCGCATGGTGTGAACACCCATGCGATCCGATTCTGCTGCGGGCCAAAAAAAGGGTCCCGTGCGAATTTGCGGCGGGTGCGGCGGGTGCGGCGGGTGCGATGCGAATTCAGCCATACTATCTGTATGGCTGAACTCGAATCGCACAGAGATCGGATGTGATTTGCACTGCAGTGCGGTGCGAATCACATTCGTTCTCATAAACCGCTGCAATGTGAACCCAGCCTTAGTGACACTGGCGACGGGGGGTGATCACGGGGTTAAACCTTTATTGGGGGGGTTAGGGGGGTACATTAGAACTAAAGGGGGCTAACCCTAACTGCCCTAACAGTTATTACAGTCACAAATGACACCAATGCAAAAAAAAAAAAAAAAAATGACATTGGTGTCACTGTGACTGGGGGGCAGGGGTAATTGGGGGGGTGATCGGGGGGGTGTGAGTGTGCCTGGCATGTTCTACTGTGTAGTGACGTGTTGGTGCAACTCACCGATCCTCTCTCCTCGGTGTCGGAACGAAAAATACCGACACGGAGGAGAGAATACATCACTTCCTCTCCTGTGTTTACATTACAGGAGAGGAAGTGATGTCACGAAGGATTTCTATTCGTCGGGAGCGATCGTGAGGGGGTGGCCATGAATGAATGGCCGCCCCCTCGTCCGGGATCGCTCCCGAACGAATACCGACCGCCGCAGGCACCGGGCGGGGGCCCGATCGGGCCCCCGACCCGCGGGAAGGCAGGGACGTACATGTACGCCCTTATGCCTGCCCGTGCCATTCTGTCGACGTACATCGTCGTGCGGCGGTCGGGAAGTGGTTAATATCCATGTCAGACCTGAAGGGCCTGGTAATTGAATTTAGGGGAACCCCCACGCTTTTTTTTTTTTTTTTTAATCAAAAATGGTCGGCTAATACAGAGAACACTCATTGAGTGTTCTCTGTATTATGGGGAGCCGACAATATAGCCGCAAGTGATTTTAACCACTTCAATACAGGGCACTTTCACCCCCTTCCTTCCCAGCCCAATTTTCAGCTTTCAGCGCTCTAGCGCTTTCAGTGACAATTGCGCGGTCATGCTACACTGTACCCAAATGAAATTGTTATCATTTTGTTCGCACAAATAGAGCTTTATTTTGGTGTTATTTATTCACGACTCCGTTTTTTTTTTTTTGCGATATAAGCGCAAAAATAGCGGAAATTTGGGAAAAAAACAATATTTTCTTTTTTCTATTTGAAAAGAAATCCAATAAAATCAAATTTTGTCATAAATTTAAGCCAAAATGTATTCTGCTACATGTTTTTGGTAAAAAAAATTCCGTTAAGTGTATAATAATTGGTTTGTGTGATCACGGACATATGTACGCAAATGATCATGTACATATGTGTGCAGGTGATCACGGATCACGTACATATGTGTGCAGATAATCATTGGGACATGTGATTTTAGTGGGACATATGTGGGGGACATGTTTTTATTATTAGGGACATGTGTTTTTATTATTTGGGGACATGTATGTTTTGGGGACATGTGTGTTTTGGGGACATATGTGGGGACTGTGTTTTCACTGTGTGGTGTGTTGTGTGTTTACACTACACTGATGATCAGTGAGTAAAAAGCTGTGAAAAGCAGCCCATACTCACTGATCATCAGCCGGCTGCAGCGTTCTGCTCTCCTCTTCTCAGCGGTGACTTCCGTGTGAGGAGAGGAGAGCCGATTGCCTAGCAACCGGCTGTTTGTTTACATCACATGACGGCCGTGATTGGACACGGCCGTCATGTGATCAGGAGGGCCAATCACAGAGCCCTCCTGCCGATCTGAGATGTGCCGTGTCCGGGTGACACGAGCACATCGGGATCGCGCCACTGCGCGGGCGCGCGTGCGCGCGATCCCGCTGCTCCTGAAGGACGTTCCTGAACGTCCTATCAGGAGCAGGCGGCTCCCACCCGGCCGTATATATACATTGGCCGGGTGGGAAGTGGTTAAAAGACTTTTTCTCCTGCACAAATGACACTTTGTGCAGGGACAGTTCTAAGCATGGGAAACATGCGCCCCTTCACAGGCATACTATAGATACCCCCCAGCTACGAAATTTAAAGGAATATTACACTTTTATTGTTTCACTTCAATCATTAATAAAATCACTGCTCCTGAAAAAAACGTCAGTTTTTAAAACTTTTTTTTTGCATTGATCCATGTCCCCTGGGGCAGGACCCGGGTCCCCAAACACTTTTTAGGACAGTAACTTGCATATTACCCTTTAACCACTTCAGCCTCGGACCAATAAATACCTTAAGGACCAGAGGTCTTTTTGCAATTTCGCACTGCGCTGCTTTAACTGGTAATTGCGCGGTCATGCAATATTGCACCCAAACGAAATTTGCGTCCTTTTCTTCCCACAAATAGAGCTTTCTTTTGATGGTATTTGATTGCCTCTGCGATTTTTTTTTTTTGCGATATAAATGGAAAAAGAGCGAAAATTTTGAAAAAAAAAGATATTTTCTTCTTTTTGTTATAAGAAAAATCGAATAAACTAAATTTTAGTCATACATTGAGGGCAAAATTTATTCAGCCACATGTCTTTAGTAAAAAAAATGTCAATAAGCGAATATTTTTTGGTTTGCGCAAAAGTTATAGCGTCTACAAACTAGAGTACATTTTCTGGAATTTACACAGCTTTTAATTTATGACTGCCGATCTCATTTCTTGAGGTGCTAAAATGGCAGGGCAGTACAAATCCCCCCCAAATGACCCCATTTTGGAAAGTAGACACCCCAAGGAAATTGCTGATGGGTATGTTGAGCCCATTGAATATTTATTTTTTTTGTCCTAAGGGATTGAATAATGACAAAAAAAAAAAAAAAAAATTTTTTTTACAAAAAGTTGTCACTAAATGATATATTGCTCACACATGCCATGGTTATATGTGGAATTGCACCCCAAAATACATTCTGCTGCTTCTCCTGAGTACGGGGATACCACATGTGTGGGACTTTTTGGGAGTATAGTCGCGCACGGCACCCCGAAAACCAATCACCACCTTCAGGATTTCTAAGGGTGCAAATTTTTGATTTAACTCCTCACTACCTATCACAGTTTCGAAGGCCATAAAATGCCAAAATAGCACAAAACCCCCCCAAATGACCCCATTTTGGAAAGTAGACACCCCAAGCTATTTACTGAGAGGCATGTTGAGTCCATGGAATATTTTATATTTTGCCAAAAGTTGCGGGAATATTACAAACTTTTTTTTTTTTGCACAAAGTTGTCACTAAATGATATATTGCTCACACATGCTATGGGCAGAAGTCAAATTACACCCCAAAATAAATTCTGCTGCTTCTCCCGAGTACGGGGATACCACATGTGGGGGACTTTTTGGGAGCCTAGCCACGTACGGGACCCCGAAAACCAAGCACTGCCTTCCGGATTTGAATATAAAATGCTATAAAAAACAAACTAACCAGAGTCACCCGTAACACTTATACGGTGATCAGTGGTGAAAGGGTTAACTAGGGGCAATCAGGGGGTTCAAATTTTTATTAGGTAGTATATGGGGGTCCCTGGCGCTATATAAAAACCTGACGGGGAACCTAAATAACTAACTGGCTAACCAGCGTCACCAGTGACACTTATACTGTGATCGCTGGTGAAAGGGGGTGAAAGGGTTAACTAGCAGCAATCAGGGGGTTAAAACCATTATTGGGTAGTATATCGGGGTACCTAGCGCTATAAAAACCTGGCGGTGAACCTAAAAAAATAACTAGCTACCTAGCGACACTAGCGACACTGATGCAGCGTTCAGAAAAATTATCGCTTAGTGACACTGGCAAAAGGGGGTGAAAGGGTTAACTAGCGGAAATCAGGGGGTTAAAACCATTATTGGGTAGTATATCGGGGTACCTAGCGCTATAAAAACCTGGCGGTGAACCTAAAAAAATAACTAGCTACCTAGCGACTGTAGCGACACTAATGCAGCGATCAGAAAAACGATCGCTTAGTGACACTGGCAAAAGGGGGTGAAAGGGTTAACTAGCGGCAATCAGGGGGTTAAAAACATTATTGGGTAGTATATCGGGGTACCTAGCGATATAAAAACCTGGCGGTGAACCTAAAAAAATAACTAGCTACCTAGCGACACATGCAGCGATCAGAAAAATGATCGCTTAGTGACACTGGCAAAAGGGGGTGAAAGGGTTAACTAGCGGCAATCAGGGGGTTAAAAACATTATTGGGTAGTATATCGGGGTACCTAGCGCTATAAAAACCTGGCGGTGAACCTAAAAAAATAACTAGCTACCTAGCGACTGTAGCGACACTAATGCAGCGATCAGAAAAACGATCGCTTAGTGACACTGGCAAAAGGGGGTGAAAGGGTTAACTAGCGGCAATCAGGGGGTTAAAAACATCATTGGGTAGTATATCGGGGTACCTAGCGATATAAAAACCTGGCGGTGAACCTAAAAAAATAACTAGCTACCTAGCGACACTAGCGACACATGCAGTGATCAGAAAAATGATCGCTTAGTGACACTGGCAAAAGGGGGTGAAAGGGTTAACTCTAGGGGCAATCAGGGGGTTAAATCTTTATTGGGGGGTGATAGGGGGCTACCCTGGACCTAACACTAACTGTCCTGACAGTTTTTACTGTCACAACTGACACTGAATGCATTGATCAGTAAAGAAATGATCAATGCAATCAGTGACACTGTGACTGGGGGGGGAGGGGGGGGCGGGGGGGGGATCGGGGGGCGATCGGGGGGGGGATCGGGGGGGGTTTGTGTGCCTGTGTGTACCTACATGTCAGTGTAGTGTTGGTGCACACTTACTTTTACTGTTCTCCTCGTAGTCCGGTGTAGTGTCACAGTTTGATGCCTATCACAGGATGGTGCGGAAGTGACGTTGTTGCGTACTGCGCATGCGCGATGCGCTCCAAACGCTCGCGCCGTGCGTTCCAACATAGTTTCGGCAATACAGTTCAGCGAAACCATCACATAATGTTACGGAAGTGATGTTACACACAACACAAACACGGGCCACGTTGTTGCGTACTGCGCATGCGCGATGCGTTCCAAACACTTGCGCCGTGCGTTCCAACATAGTTTCGGCAATACAGTTCAGCGAAACCATCACATAATGTTACGGAAGTGAAGTTACACACAACACAAACACTGGGCCGTTCGTTACAACACTAATACTTCCCTTGTTACCTAGTAGGTTTTGCATTGCTGGGACTTGTAGTGCCTATCCTGAGCTACATGCTTCAATGTTCAGTGTCCTCATCCCTATCCCCATGCTTCAATGTTCAGTGTCCATCCTTATCCCCGTGCTTCAATGTTCAGTGTCCTCATCCTTATCCCCGAGCTTCAATGTTCAGTGTCCATCCTTATCCCCGTGCTTCAATGTTCAGTGTCCTCATCCCTATCCGCGAGCTTCAATGTTCAGTGTCCTCATCCTTATCCCTGTGCTTCAATGTTCAGTGTCCTCATCCCTATCCCCATGCTTCAATGTTCAGTGTCCTCATCCCTATCCGCGAGCTTCAATGTTCAGTGTCCTCATCCTTATCCCTGTGCTTCAATGTTCAGTGTCCTCATCCTTATCCCCGAGCTTCAATGTTCAGTGTCCTCATCCCTATCCCCATGCTTCAATGTTCAGTGTCCTCATCCCTATCCCCGAGCTTCAATGTTCAGTGTCCTCATCCCTATCCCCGAGCTTCAATGTTCAGTGTCCTCATCCTTATCCCCGAGCTTCAATGTTCAGTGTCCTCATCCCTATCCCCCTGCTTCAATGTTCAGTGTCCTCATCCTTATCCCCGAGCTTCAATGTTCAGTGTCCTCATCCCTATCCCCCTGCTTCAATGTTCAGTGTCCTCATCCCTATCCCCGAGCTTCAATGTTCAGTGTCCATCCTTATCCCTGTGCTTCAATGTTCAGTGTCCTCATCCCTATCCGCAAGCTTCAATGTTCAGTGTCCTCATCCTTATCCCCATGCTTCGATGTTCAGTGTCCTCATCGAAGCAGGGGGATAAGGATGAGGACACTGAACATTGAAGCTCGCGGATAGGGATGAGGACACTGAACATTGAAGCAGGGGGATAGGGATGAGGACACTGAACATTGAAGCTCGGGGATAAGGATGAGGACCCTGAACATTGAAGCAGGGGGATAAGGATGAGGACACTGAACATTGAAGCTCGCGGATAGGGATGAGGACACTGAACATTGAAGCTTGCGGATCGGGATGAGGACACTGAACATTGAAGCATGGGGATAGGGATGAGGACACTGAACATTGAAGCACAGGGATAAGGATGAGGACACTGAACATTGAAGCTCGCGGATAGGGATGAGGACACTGAACATTGAAGCATGGGGATAGGGATGAGGACACTGAACATTGAAGCACAGGGATAAGGATGAGGACACTGAACATTGAAGCATGGGGATAGGGATGAGGACACTGAACATTGAAGCTCGGGGATAAGGATGAGGACACTGAACATTGAAGCACAGGGATAAGGATGAGGACACTGAACATTGAAGCTCGCGGATAGGGATGAGGACACTGAACATTGAAGCATGGGGATAGGGATGAGGACACTGAACATTGAAGCACAGGGATAAGGATGAGGACACTGAACATTGAAGCTCGCGGATAGGGATGAGGACACTGAACATTGAAGCATGGGGATAGGGATGAGGACACTGAACATTGAAGCACAGGGATAAGGATGAGGACACTGAACATTGAAGCATGGGGATAGGGATGAGGACACTGAACATTGAAGCTCGGGGATAAGGATGAGGACACTGAACATTGAAGCACAGGGATAAGGATGAGGACACTGAACATTGAAGCTCGCGGATAGGGATGAGGACACTGAACATTGAAGCATGGGGATAGGGATGAGGACACTGAACATTGAAGCACAGGGATAAGGATGAGGACACTGAACATTGAAGCTCGCGGATAGGGATGAGGACACTGAACATTGAAGCACGGGGATAAGGATGGACACTGAACATTGAAGCTCGGGGATAAGGATGAGGACACTGAACATTGAAGCACGGGGATAAGGATGGACACTGAACATTGAAGCATGGGGATAGGGATGAGGACACTGAACATTGAAGCATGTAGCTCAGGATAGGCACTACAAGTCCCAGCAATGCAAAACCTACTAGGTAACAAGGGAAGTATTAGTGTTGTAACGAACGGCCCAGTGTTTGTGTTGTGTGTAACTTCACTTCCGTAACATTATGTGATGGTTTCGCTGAACTGTATTGCCGAAACTATGTTGGAACGCACGGCGCAAGTGTTTGGAACGCATCGCGCATGCGCAGTACGCAACAACGTGGCCCGTGTTTGTGTTGTGTGTAACATCACTTCCGTAACATTATGTGATGGTTTCGCTGAACTGTATTGCCGAAACTATGTTGGAACGCACGGCGCGAGCGTTTGGAGCGCATTGCGCATGCGCAGTACGCAACAACGTCACTTCCGCACCATCCTGTGATAGGCATCAAACTGTGACACTACACCGGTCAAAAAGACCGCCCCGAGGAGAATGACATCACTTCCTCCTTCCTGTGTAAACAATACACAGGGGAGGAAGCTTCTCATTGGCCAGGAGCGATCCAGAGGGGGTGGCCGAAAACCAACGGCCATCCCCTCATCACGGAGCGCTCCTGGACCGAATCGGACCGCCGTAACCAGCGGGAGGGGGTCCGATCGGACCCCCCACCCGCTGGAAGGCAATCACGTAGATGTACGTGATTATGCCTGCCTGTGCCATTGTGCTGACGTACAATGGCAATACGGCGGTCCTCAAGTGGTTAAAATGAGCACTTTAGATTGTGAACGTTCGAGTCCCATAGACTTTAATAGGGTTCTAAAGTTCACACGAAGTTTAGGTCTGTTCGCAGGTTCTGGTGCGAACCAAACAGGGGGGTGTTCGGCTCATCCCTACTCATTGACCTTTTATACACACACACTAATTACAAGCAGACAGATCACAGGTGACAATGGTCACCTTTAATAGCCATTCAAACTCCTTTGTGTCAACTTGTGTGCATCTTATAAGGCCAAAATCACCAGGGTATGTAAACCTTTGATCAGGGTCATTTGGGTAGTTTCTGTTGTCATTTATGATTTAAAAAGAGTAAACACAGTTGATTGATAATAAATGGCTTCAGCCAAACACCAACCATGAGTGAAAGAAATGTTTTTGTGTTATCATTCATAGTCTCTGAAAAATGGCCAAGAAATCATAAATCCTGCCAGGGTGTGTGAACTTATGAGCACAACTGTAGTTATCAATAATGACATATTTGCCAGGCAGTATTGTTCGCGTTGCCTCTTTGGTTGTATGCTTCATATAAAGTCCCAAACATTTCTTATTTTATTATTTCAAGTTATTAGGGATAAAGCCATAGACGGAGTATAGCCTCAAATACAAAATATACGTAATACATATAACAGTACCATCATCCCAATTGATAATTGTCAGGTTATTAGGGATGGAGGCACTTGTCCCTACTTGTTCTTGTGCCTCATACAAAGTGCCAATTTCCCCTTCCTGCTCTAGCAATGTAACACAACCGTTTCAACCTGTAACTATGTACTTTTGTTTATTTCAAGCAGTTTTGCATTCCCATATATACATATATAAATCCACCCATAGGGATTACAGTGTTGCCAATCCCAGATTAAAGTGGTGTTGCCACCAAAAAATAAAAAAGTGTTTAAAATTCTTAAAAAAAATAAAAATAAATAATAATTGGAAAAAAAAATGTTTTACTCACCTCGAAATACCTGTTGCTAGGGGGTCCCTCGTAGTCTGCCTTCTTCCTTGCCCAGGCTGGTGAGATCACTTCCCCAAAAAATCAGCAATCCACCGTCATGTTTCACCGAGCGGAGCGGGGAACGAGGGGGGCTTCGTTCCCCCCGCATCGCTGGACCCTGGGACAGGTAAGTGTCCAATTATTAAAAGTCAGCAGCTGCAGCATTTGTAGCTGCTTTTAATTTTTTTTTTTTTTTTTTTTTTTAGGGGCACCCCACTTTAAGTATCAAAATACAAGTACCCCCCCCCCCTCCCCCAAGGCAAAGTATAAGGGACTTTCTAGGCAACAGGGGAGAGAAACATTAACAGAAAATTCTACAAAATAGCTTTTATTATGAAAAAATATATAAAATTAAGGTGCAAACGTCACCAGTGATTAATAAAAACATTAGATTACAATCATGAATCGTTAGTGCAATTATGTCTACAATTATCATGCACTAACGATTCATGATTGTAATCTACTGTTTTTATTCATATTGGCGACATTTGCACCTTAATTTTATATATTTTTTCATAATAAAAGCTATTTTATAGAATTTTCTGTTAATGTTTCTCTCCCCTGTTGCTTAGAAAGTCCCTTATACTTTCCCTTGGGGGGGGTACTTGTCTTTTGATGCATTCTCATATAAGTCTATGGAAATGCAAAACCCGCTTGAAACAGGTCAAATGTAGGTCAGATGGTCATCAACTGAACCCATCATTTTAATTCTGGATGATCTCAGTAAAATCTTACTGCACATTGCTTGTGTGTACTCATGGGGGGGTTTATCTACTAACGGTAAATCCACTTTGCACTTGGAAGTGCAGTCGTAGATCTGACAGGGATATGCACGGAAAATTAAAAAAAAAAAACAGCATTTTTGCTTGCATGTGATTGGATAATAAAATCAGCAGAGCTTCCCCTCAGATCTAAAGCGACTGCACTTACAAGTGCACTTGTAGTGCAAAGTGGATTTGCTTTAGTAAATCAACCCCACGGTGTCATTGATATCACAGGGCCGGGCTTCCTGCACTGCATAGGATGTGGACAGCTAAAAAACAGCAAGATACAAATAAATAGCCCAGCCTTATTGTTCAAATAAAAACAAGCTTTAGCTGCAATATTCACCTCCAATCCTGAGCAATTTCCATGTAGTAATTTTTTTTCTTCCAATAGATGTCCTCAGTCTGACAGCCAACCCTCTTCCACTGAGCCCAGGTTGTCATGGATCCACCCCCATTTTGTAAATGGACAGTGAAAAAAGAAGCAGCAGAAGGATAAAGTAATCTCAGCTCATCATTCTGCTCTCTTCACCTATCAGCATTCTTTTTATTGGCACCTGAACCGATTGGCTCTTTGTGCTGCTTCCCCCTCCCCCTTTTCTCAGCTCTGCTGTACAGGGCCTGTAAGAGGGTAATACCATGTCAAATTTAGATACTTACACTGCTTGTGTTTAATATGCTATTTACTGAGCTGAATTCAATTTGGATAGGTGAGAGGAAGCAGAAAAGAGAAGTGAGTAACAACCATAGATGTACAGTTGAAAAAAAAAAGTATGTGAACCCTTTTAGAATGATATGGATTTCTGCACAAATTGGTCATAAAATGTGATCTGATCTTCATCTAAGTCACAACAATAGATAATCACAGTCTGCTTAAAGTAATAACACACAAAGAATTAAATGTTACCATGTTTTTATTGAACACACCATGTAAACATTCACCGTGCAGGTGGAAAAAGTATGTGAACCCCACCAACATCAAAACCTCATCCCAACTGTGAAGTATGGTGGTGGGGGCATCATGGTTTGGAGCTGCTTTGCTGCATCGGGGCCTGCATGGATTGCTATCATCGAAGGAAAAACAGAAGATGGGTGTTGCAACAGGACGACGACTCAAAGCATAGAAGTAAATCAACAACAGAATGGCTTAACCACTTAAAGAGGAAGTAAACCCTGATGAGTTTACGTCCTCTTTGATTCCCTGCAAAGGTAAAGCATAATGGACTACTATGCATTGCATAGTAGTCCATTATGTGTCACTTACCTGACACAGGAGCCAGCGAAGTCACCGCTGTCCCCTGTAGTCTGGAGCATCCATCTTCTCGGGTGGGTTTCGCTGCTCCGCCGCTGTCATTCGGCGAAGCCGCGATGGCGTCACTCCGGCGCATGCGCACAGGAGCCGCCACTTGCGGCATATCGCCGTTGACAGCGCCGCGCTCAGTGCCCGTCTTTCGGCAAATATCTCCTAAACCGTGTAGGTTTTGGAGATATTTCTTGGACCTACAGGTAAGCCTTAATCTAGGTTTACCTGTAGGTCAAAGTTGGTTGTAAGGGTTTACAACCACTTTAAACACTGCTGTGTCAGGGGGTGGGGCTGTGGCTATGATAAATGGCTGCAGGCTCAGAAAGAAGTGGTCTTCTCTTCAGGGTTAAGCACCCATAAAGAATAAAGGGAGGATAAGTCCGGCCAAACATTGAGTGGACTTCTTTTTTGCAACCACGGATTGCAGGAAAGAAATTAGCTCTATACACCCGTCAACACAGGCAGTGTTGATGGGGAAATCCCCCCTGCCCAGCCATTGTCTTCTCCCGGCAGGAGGGCATCTCCGGCGGGAGAAGATAGTGATTATTGCTAGCAGATAAATCCTAGCGATAATGACGGGAGCGGAGATATCCTAGCCATAATCACAGGTAAAGCCCCATACACACTATCAGATTTTCTGCTGATTTTTGTCTTCAGATTTACCAGAACCGTGTAAATATGAGGTCAAACCTTAAGAGTTCCAATGTGTGTACAATCAGGCAGGCCCTTGCACTACATGGTTTTGGTAAATCTGAAGGCAAAAATCAGCAGAATCTGATAGCGTGTAATGGGGTTTAAATCCTGGCATGCTGGTTGTACCAAAGTTGGTCAAATCAACTTGGTACCTGCAGTTAGAACCTCGGCCGGTTCCTGCTGTGCCAGCCGAGATTCGAACCGTATATGGCCTGCCTCAGGATAGAGATGAGGAACAGCTGCACATTTTACCATTAGGCAGCAGCCATTGTCATTTTTGACCGGCACTCATAATCCCGTATATATTCCCGACAGTGAACCAAGGCCAATTATGAGCCTAGTAATTGGATTATACAATCAGATTCTGACCATGGTGGAAGTGCTTTGTGTGCCAATCGACCTACATAGAGCAGCCAAGCAGGATGGACATGGGAGCGGCATGAATTTCAATAGAACCTCTTCTCATTATTTTCCCACGTTGGGGAAAAAAAATAAAAAAATCTTTCCCAGCGCAGCATGGGAAATCTCGGTTACTGCGCACAGAAAACAATCAATCAACGGGCAGATTGTTACAAAGCACAAAGTAGATTGGACTGCAATATGTATGGGAACGGCTCCACTCCTGAACTGAAATGACATTCTGCGATTTCCCTGCACACTGTGAACTCCTCACGATGTGCATTAGAAGCTGCAGCAACTCAGATCCAGCCCTGCCTCATTTCCTGGCTATCAAAATATTCAGTTCTTTCAATCACGGAGGCTCAGCGTCACATGTGGGCAATCTGCATGCAAATATAGCCTGCCTAGGAACGCCCACTCATCCAGACTGACACCTGCCCATCAAGGTATTTTGATATTTGCATAACTCCTCCCAAGAACCAGCCCACTTTTTGCATGAGGACTCCTGAGAGCAATACTGGGGCAGCCCCTCCCACCGGCAATGACCTGCCTGCATTGCATAGAGAAGAACAGAGACTCAGCCATGACATCATTGAGTCTCAAATATAAAATAATGAAAAACAGAAAGGTTTTATTTTTAAAAATGTCATTAACATGTTGGTTAGGTGGGAGGGGGGACCAGAGAAGGCAAAAATATAGGAAGATTACATTTCAGCTTTCATTGTACTTGTTCTGTAAAAGGTGAAGATTTGAGAAGCTACTTGGATGAGAGGTGAAACCTTCGCAATATTACAAACAAGTCCAGCTGAGTGTGAACTTCTCATAGATAAACCACGACTGCGATAAACGAGATCCTTCACACACAGCTGCTGTTAGAAATCATGGGGGCCCCATACAGCCTACCTGGCAGAGCCCCCTCCCCCCCGTCCAAAAGTGACCGAGGACAGATTTATCTCTGTAGCCTCAGCTGCATGAATAAAAGAATAGGAAGCACTTCGAAGCTTCCTCATTTCACAAACTGAAGCATAGTAAATACAGTTTAGTGATAAATAGACACAGGAGTGATTGGTGCTGATTAAGCACTGTGTTCATTCAGGAAAGGATGGGCAAGTAAATTACATATTTACCAACTCCTTCCACCACTCCACTTTAAAACATCCCGCTGTGCGCCCCTGCAGCGGCTGCCAGCGTGAGAGGAGGGGAAACTGGCAGCGCTGCAGGGGAGAAAGGGGCGCACAGCGGGGCCCAGACAGCAGATAAAAGGGGCACATGTGCTAGAACTAATCCCCCCTGCAGTGCAGCCGGAGGGGAAAAGAAGGAGAAGCAGGAAGCACTGCAGGGGGAAGCAGAAGAGGATTGGTGTCTGCAATAAGGCTCGATTCACATTGAGCCTTTTTGCAGTGCTTTTTGCGTTTTTACCGCGATTTTGCCACCCTTTGCTTTTTTTGTTTTGTTTTTTTAATGAAAAAAAACGCAAATTGCGGAAAAAGAGCTGTAAAAACACGGTACTTGCATTTTTGATGCAGGTCCACTGACTTCTGTTACATGCAAAATGCTGCATTTTGCATGAAAAAAAGTCAGACCCTTTCCAAAAACGCAGAGGCACAAAAACGCATTGATGTGAACATGTTCAATAGGAATGTCCCTGCATTTCTGCAAAATGCATCAAAAAATGCATTAGTGTGAATCAAGCCTAAGGCAGTTCAGCCGGACCTCCTGCTCAACAGGTGCCCGGGCTCCCCTTTTGAACGGATGGGGCCCGGAACCCAGTACAGGGCAGCTGTACTACCATATCAGCAGCCCTGCCTTCACAGACACTCCAAGATCAGAATAATAAGAGACAAGAGACAATCACATGTAGAACATTTTTATATAGAACTTCTTCAAAAGTGTAATTACAATGTTTCTATGTCAGGAAATAAAGAAGAAGGCCACAAAGAATATAAAATCTTAGTACACCCCACATCTAGAAGTATTTGGGGTAATTATTATGTATATTTATTGTAACCAAAGACAGACGATAAACTCAGACCCCGATCATAGACACTGAATGAGGAGTAAAACGTTGTGTTCATTAAATGATCGCACAGGGAAAGCGCGCAATGTAACCAAACAGCTCACCTTCTTCTATGTACATTTCTGTATTCCTCCTTTATACACCATCAGAGCTTAGTTAACATAAGAAGACGCTTAAAGCACAAGGTTGTACAGTAACTCGTACATTAACATGATATGAATGAAAAGGTTGCAACGTATAAAACACAAACCATAAAAACGGAACATTAAAGGCGTACTGTTGACCTACACAGCGGCAGCCATTTTGCCCCTGAAGCATGCAGCCAATCAAATCATTAGAGACAACTTGGCCTTTTTTTTTTGTAGTTCCTTATGAAATGAGGACCATTTAAATTTTGCCATGGAGTTAAAACCAGCTGCCCTAAAAAAAAAAAAAAAAAAAAAAATAAAACACACAAAACGACTAAATCCACGCGCTCCACTCCCCAGAATAGTTATAAAATGAGAACTACTGTGTATAATATAATATGAGACCATAAGATGCCTTTATTATCTACAAGACCCACCAATGTGCAATACAAGGACAGAAATCCCTCCTCTCCATACAGGAGGATCTACAGCAGCTTTACAGATACAGTTCACATGGAACACAAGACAAGCTTCATCCTCTCGTTTATAAAATCTAAAAAATAAATAAAAAAAAAAAACAAAGGAAGGAGGTAGGACTACAAAACATCCCCAAACCTACAATTTCTCATTACATAGAGTGTGTGTGTGTGTATAAAATAATATACGTGCTGACCAGTGGTCAGAGAGAGCTCACCTGCTCTGCCTAAACACCTATCCCAACTTCAGCCAAGATCATGTGACCAGTGCCTTGGCACTCAATCACATGATCAGCTCCAGAGACAGCAGGGGTTTCTGCAAGTACTTTAAGCTTGTTTGAGTATACAGAGACATGATTAATAGAGAATGATGGTGGTGGTGGTGGTGGTGGTGATGATGGTGGTGGTGGTCAGGGCTGGACTGGGACAAAAATGTGGCCCTGGACGTCATCATGACTGGCCCACTTTAATTTTGAGTGTCTCCATCAGCACTTCCCCTTACATCAGAGTGTCCTTCCTCCCCTCCCCCTCCCACGTGTACTCAGTTTTGAAGGCAGCTTCTCATTCCTCTTTCCAGTCATGTGACAAGTGACAAGTGATAAGGGGAGAGAGAATGGAACGTCTGCCAGCTGTCTATCTCCCCCTGCAGGCTGGAGGGAGCAGAAGGCCTAATGCTCTCTCCAGCAAGTGACGGCAGCTGCTCCACCTAACAGAAGTGAAATCGCAATCACTCACTGTCAGAGAGGAGCGGCTCCAGGACTGCACCTGACTGGCCCACTGAGCCATCAGCCCACCGGGAAACTCCCTGTAGTCCCAATGGCCAGTACATGCCTGGTGGTGGTGGTGGGGAGGGATGCGATTAGGTTATTATTTTGCTTTAAAACAGAACTCCAGTCAAAATGCACAATTCAACAATAAAAAGGTGGAAACTTGTTTCTTTTATTGTTTTCAAATGCATGGTTTGATTGTGCTCTGGGGACACCAATAAAGGAGGAAGCCGTGTTAATACTCCTACATGCTATGCAATTCTACAGCTACCAGGGTTGAGCGATTCAGAAGCTTTAATTGCAAATGCTGGATTAATCAGTAGTGATACTAAAGTCTGAACCTGACTGGTGCAAAAATCTAATGTGCGTAAAAGAAAATCTGTGCCCATGTGCAAAGCAACAGGTTCACTATGATGATGGCCCCATCAGCTGCACATAAATATCTGCTCTTTGCTCCCCAGCTGCTGAAAGAGAGGAGTAATACTCAATACTTCTAAGTAAGGGAGAGCATGTGACTTGCCCCCCCTCCCCCGTTTGACTCACTTCCCTCTACAGCCCCCCCCCCCCACGAAGCACACCAACTACCCCCTCCCCACCCCCTTATCAATGAGTTACTTCCCTCAACCCCCCCCACCAATGAGTTACTACCCCCCACCCACTAATGAGTGACTTCCCCAACCCCCCACCCCACCAATAAGTCACTTCCCCCAACCCCCCCCCTCCCCATCTATGTAGCTTGCTTCCCTCACCCTACCACCCCAATGAGATGCATTTCCCTTAAATATGACTCTATGACTCACCTCCCCCACACAACAATGGGGGGGGGGGGGGGGGTTGAGGAAAGTGACCCACTTCCCTCACGCAACCCTCCCCCCAATGTAGCTCACTTCCCTCATACGCCCCCCCCCCCCCCCCCCGTCAAATTACTACATTTCCCTCGCCGCAGCATAAGAGCATTGATGCTTGCCCCCCCCCCAATGCTTTCTGTGTAAGCTCCAAGTCTGAAGATTTCCTCTCATCGCTGAATGGAGCAGAGTGAAGGGAAGAGGTGTATGTACAGTTGCAATGGCTACCATTAAAGTGGACCTGTCCCTTCATCCTGCATGGGCATATTAAGGGTGGACACTTACAAGATGAATGCACATTTACGATTAAAAGCCAGCAAATACTTCTCTAACCACAAAATAACCAAGCCAGAATAATAGCAATAAAACTAACACATGCTATAAATTAAGGCAATATGTATCAGGTAACTCATAGCACTGAATAAACCCCAATAACACATAACCTATAACCCTAACCAACCTGTTAAAAAAAGCCACACCAACTTATAAAAGATCAGCACCATGGCTATGGTCCCTCGCCCTGATCAATATTGTGCTTTTCCTATTAAATCCACAGAACTGCTAAAACCTCAGTCCACACAGAGCCCCGGTGAGGTGGGCACAGTGCCCACTAACCTTCACTAGCCCCTGACAACTAGGTAGTATCAAGATAGACCACTTTTCACAGGCCTAGGTCATGTGACCAGATACAGCCTCCCACAGCCTGAAATTAAGACAGATATTAGGTCTTAAGGTCACTTAGAACCATTATTTTTTTTTTTTACAGAAAAAGTAAAAAAACAAAAAACACACAAGAACAAAAGGAAGCTATCTTAATCCCGAAGTACCCAGTAAAACAATATATAGTAAAAGTGTTCTATAAAAGGTGATCCCATCTATGGCGTTGTTGATTGATATGGTCATACTCAGTAACACTACATGTATCTGGAAGTATAAATCCAGGTAGCTTTGCGGAGCTGTGCAGTTTTCAGAATGGCAAGTGCTTCAGATTTCGCCAACGTTCTCGGCCTCTGGCAAGCAAGGTGATTACACCTTCTGCTGGTGTTGCGATTCGGCATCATCCTTTTTGAAATCAGACAATTTGAGTGCCGGCTGAAAGGTGGAATGGACGGTGCGGTTCATTAGCGGCTGAAGAGGGCGGAAGTTGTCCACCATGTTTTTTTCATCCTCCCCTACGGCGCTGAAGAGGAGACTGCGAAACACGGCCAACTGTAAGGGAGAGACCAAAAGAGGCATTAGTTCAATTAGTTCAATATATTTATGGTTTTATCTGCCAAGGGATTTGTCATTTTGGCGAGCCAGTTGAGTGGCAACAGCCCAGCTAGTCCAATATACTACTTCCTGGTTTAGGATCACTGCATCTGGGGTCAGCTCTCTGCTCACTGGACAGGGGTGATTTTGCTGATTTAGTGTCCACCGAGGCTGGAGGCGGAGGACACTTTCTTAACGTGTACACCTAGCTAAAAACAGTTATAACCCCTGTCAATTTTTTACAGCTATTCAGGGCCACACCAGTTTTGCCTAGAGTGCCAGGACTGCAGCTAATCAAGAGACAGCTCTTCTGATTAGCATGCTCCTAAAAAGGTACTTTCAACACACTGCTCTGCATTTGAAGAATGCTTTGCTACACCAAAGCCGAGCCCCCTGCTGCAATACTTAGTGCCCATCTCTAGCGATCCCTGTGCCCTCCCATGACCACAGTGACCCCTGATGCCCTCCCATGTCCTTAGTTACCCCCATGCCCTCCTGTGTCCTCAATGACTCCGATGCACTCCCGTGTCTTCAGTTTCCCCCCCCCCCCCATATGCTCCCATGTAATGCTGTGTCCTCAGTGACCCCCGTGTGCTCCACCCTCTCCGGTGACCCCAGTGCACTCCCATGTCCTCAGAGACCCCCCCCCCCCCCATGTGCTCCCACCTCTCCAGTGACCCCATGTGCTCCCGCCTCTCCAGTGACCCCCGTGAACTCCCGCCTCTCCAGTGACCCCCCCGTGAACTCCCGCCTCTCCAGTGACCCCCCCGTGAACTCCCGCCTCTCCAGTGACCCAATCTTTAGTCCCCCCATGCCATTCTGTGTCCTCAGTGACCCCAGTGCACTCCCACCTCTCCAGTGACCCCCGTGCACGCCAGTGACCCCTGCAGATTCCTGTAACACCAGTGACATCCATGTATCCAAGTGCATCCCTGTGCTTCTGCCCAGCCTCAAGTACACCCCACAGTTGTCTAGCCTGCTTCCCTTCACTGTCAGTACCCTCTGCTACCCCTCCACCTTCAGGTATGCTCCTGTCGTCACCTGGACTATCCAACTTTCCATGGGTACCTGCCCCAGTCTGACATTTTTCCTCACTTAATGTCACATTGACAAACATTTCATCAGTCGAGAAGTGAGAGAAAGTCTGCAACAGGGACAATTTCTCTAACGGAGGCCCAAATAATAATAAAACCTCATCAGGGGTTCTAATCCTTCCCAACGCCACCTGACTAAATAAACTGCAAGTTCCATCTGCCATTGTGGCAGAAGGACTCGTAGTTAACCACCGTAACCAGTCTACAACATGGAGCTGGAGGAAAAGTCTACAGCAGGGATATGCAATTAGCAGACCTCCAGCTGTAGCAGAACTACAAGTCCCATGAGGCATAGTAAGACTCTGGCAGCCACAAGCATGACACTCAGAAGCAGAGGCATGATGGGACTTGTAGTTTTGCAACAGCTGGAGGTCCGCTTCAGGATTCAGGAGAAAATTTAAAAAACATTGCACTCAATGATTCCTTCATGATCCACATGACCACAGGACAGGGGGTGGCAGGTGGAACACATAACCTATACTCCCTGTGAACTGTGTTTCTGAAGATGCTTCAAGAGGCAATTTTTCTCAAATACAGGGCCAATTGGCTGCAGGGTCAGCAAGAGAGGAAAATCCTGAATGCTGTCTTTTGCAGAAGGCACATTCGTTATCAGTTTTATTCTAGTGACAAAGTCGCTCTAAATTCTAATACCACCGGCTGTCCCTTTCTCACGATGGAGAGAAATTCTTAGACGTCCATCAAATCTTAACACATCTTCGTCACATTTCTGCGGGCGAGTGGTTGGGGTCACTCTTGGACTTTAAAAGAATTTCAGAACAGGATTCACCTGACTGTGGTCCACTTCAATGGGTTTCTTCATCATAATCCAGGTCACGGATTCGGTCAGCGGCGGTGTGGTCAAGGAGCCAGCATATGTCCAGTAATCGTTACAGGTTGGCAGAAAGCAGGAGGGGTCAAAATAATTGAATTCAGTAAGAGCATCCTAAAAGAAACAAACAAAAAGGAATGTGAACGGGATGACATTTAGTTTGATTTGTGCAATGTGTATGAAATAATTAATGGTCCTGTGTTCCTTTTTTTTTTTCCCATAAAATTTTATTTTTAGCATCCCCCCCCCCCACATCTCAAAGTGCTGCTGATCTCCTCTAACCTTTTTAAGCCACTTCCTGCCTGCATGGACTTGCTCCAGCATTGCTTGCAAATCTTTGCTCTGTACAGTGACTACAGGGGACAGTGCACTGTGTACCCCGTGATAACCCATTGCTTTATGAAAATAGTTAATATTTTTTTTCAATATCAATTAAATTTAATATAAAGCAACAAAAAAGTTATACAAAATATAATGTGACATACATTTTCATATCCACATTCTGGAATTTTTATTTAATTTTGATTACGATTAGTTGTTTTATGTTTAATAGAAATCTTAGACTATCTTAAAATAGCGGCAGGTTCCCCTTCAAAGCTTCACGATGTGTTGCGTTATCCACTTTTTTTTTTTTTTTTTTTTTTTAATAAAGTACTTTTTGCCTTTTTTATAACCTTTGTTACATCCCACAGCTGTAGATCTATCATAGCTTCTTTTTAGCCAACTCACAATTACATGTACCTCAGCGATGGCTGCATGAAATGGATTGCAACTACAGTGGACCATATCTGCGATGTGTGTCAGAACAGACACTTGTAGAATCCATCAGAATGCATGTGACAGGGTGACAATGCAGAAGCCCAATTGAAAGACAGGGGCAGAGTGTTGTCACCGTATAATAGGAAGTGCCTGAACAAATACCTTAATGGCAGGTTTGTCAGGGATATTTTAAAATGAAAGTAGCAGATTAATAAAGGACAGATTATATGAGATTTTAGTGGGAAGGATTCCAAAACCAAAAGAAGGAAATAAATAAATAAATAAATAAATAAAATCATATATATAGCTACATTACACACAGCTGGTGTCTCACCTTCCTCTTGACAATACTCCACAGATTCTCTATGGGGTTTAGGTCAGGTGAGTTTGCTGGCCAATCAAGATCAGCGATACCACCATGATCATTGAACCAGGTCTTGGGCCGTGATGATTTGGGGAACCATATCATCTGCTGGTATTGGTCCAGAGTGTTTTAACCAAGTCCAATGTCAGCGCAGCCCTCTAAAGCAGTTCATGCTTTCCACTGGTTTACCAGCTTTTTTTTTTTTACAAAGAAAGTGTTTATTTAATTGAGAAGGTTCACAGATACAAAATGCAAAATACATACAGTAGGCGGTGAGATCAAGAATGCAGTATGCGGGATAAGAACAGAGAGCAACAGAGACCATGTGTATGGAGAAGGTACAGCACAGAATCACCAGTAGGGTCACATAAGTAGGAGGTAGACTACTGTACATGTACATGACGGCAGAGGAGCTAAAAACAATCAATACTGTAAAACCAGAGAAATAAATAAAAAAAGGGCAAAAGCAAAAAGGATGGACAATCTGAGAGGCAATTACATTTGGGATCAAGGATTATCGGTGATGGCGTTGCAAGTAGCTGCATTGTTTAACCACATGTCCCAAATTTTCCTGTATTTAGCTGGGCAGCCCCTGTGTGCATATATTTTCTTTCTTATATGGAAGGACACCATTAATAGTAGATATCCATTTCTGCATGGTCGGGGGTGTCCTTCTCATCCATTTCTTTGCAATCAGCAACCTAGCAATAAATAGTGCTTCCTGTAGGAAAGTAGTATGGGGCTTGTCAAAGTCCGGGTCCGGGAATATACCCAATAAACATAGTTTGGGGCATAGAGTCAGGGGGGATCCCATCTCGTTGTGTATAAACTTGACTATGTGAGACCAGTAATCGTGTATCACTGGACATGACCACAGAAGGTGAAAGAAAGTGCTGAACGGACTGTCACACCTAGGACAACAGGGGTTCTGAGCCGGTCTGTAATTAGCGAGGCGGCGGGGGGTTATGTAAGCCCTGTGAATGATGTATATTTGTGTCAGGCGGTCCGAGAGTTTGGTAGACACCGTTTTGCAGGTACCCAGTGCGTCCCCCCATTTTTCGTCCTCCAACTGCCCCACGTCCCCGGCCCATCTATCCTTTAGTGTGTATGCAGATGCTGCGGGACGGAGAAGGTCGGTTTACCAGCTTTATGGAGATTTTGATTTCATTTTGCAGCAGGACTTGGCACCTGCCCACACTGCCAAAAGTACCAATACCTGGTTTAATGATCATGGCATCACTGTGCTTGATTGGGCAGCAAACTTGCCTGACCTAAACCCCATAGAGAATCTGTGGGGTATTGTCAAGAGGAAGAGGAGATACCAGACCCAACAATGCAGACGAGCTATAATAATTTAGAATATATATATAATATATATATATATATATATATATATATATATATATAAAAAATTAATACAAATAAAGTCTGTATATTTTATTACACACACCAATGTGATTTTTTTTTTCTGTATACACAGCAGTTTGAATGCCTATAAACGTTTGGGTATTTTGCATTTCTGGCTCTGCCCACCAACTTCTCACATCCTTCATAAAATAACAGGAACAGATCCAGCAAGTAAAGACGGACTCCCTTGCATTAGCCTCAGCATGTGGGAAGACCTGGCTATTCCTGAGGTCTACATCTGAACTGCCTTAAAGCCCAACTCCAGGAAAATGTAAATTTATCCGATGGAGTGGGGCTATGCTTGCACTACAAGGGTTAACCGATTGTTTTTTTTCTAGTGGAGAATAGACAAGCTCCTACTCCTCTGATCATCTTTTCTCTCTTCGAGTCAACATGTCCAAAGCAGGGCTATGATGCGATATTAAGGTTCAAGAACATTGTATAAAATGTAGGTAAACAATTTAGGAATTGGTAAAAATGCAGAAGTTTCTTGAATCTCATGAAATGGTATAAAATAAAAAATCGTTCGGAGTCTTCAAATTATTTGTCTTGGCAAATCAAAGTGCTCAGGAAACTGGGAGACACAAAAGCAGCAGCCGAGACTCTGCCGGAGGAGAAATGTTAAGTCGGACTTAAGGATCTGAAAAAATCCCAAAAGGGAAGGAAAATCTTTTATAGTGAAGCTCGGTGTGAAGGCCTTCGAGTAATCTTATTACAGCAGGAAACACCAAAAACTTCAAAGTGGAAGCCTGATGCCATTAAAATAACACTAAACCCTTAAAGAACAATGATTAGTTATGTAGAGCGCTGGAGGAAAAATAGGGATTTCTTTTTTGTTAAAGCTGAACTGTGGGATTAGTAAATATTGTCTAAATCTATTCATCGTGTATTCTTGAATCTTGGTGTGCTTTATGTATTTCTTCTAAATCTGTGCATGAGTCCAGTGTGAAACTTTTCCTTCCTGTTATAAAGATCGCACATTGCTGCTTTCTGTCCATGTGCATGGTGACCGGTCTTGTCTCCGCCCCCTCCTTTCATTTTCAGTAGTGGGGGGGGGGGGGCCCTCACCAAAGCCTCTGCTCAGTGCACAGGCTACGTACAGCACAGTAATTATATCACTACCACTTTAATAAAGGTAATATCTGGGTTTGCAAAGGCATCTGGTGCCCACAAAGTGGATTAATATTATTTGTCATTATTGGGGAACACTGGGTATTTGCATTCAATTTCAGCAGCAGCTGATAAATACATATATACTGAGGTGGCTACCAGAGAAAGTGCACTGTAAATTGCCATGGCGGCTTGTAGTTCAAATCAGGAGTTTGCAGGAAAAGACGACAACACTGCCACGGAACAGAGTACACATACCCATTCACACATCTGACGTGTTAACAAAAGTTGCACTGAACAGACCATTCAAAAAATTAAAGGCAGAACACGTGAAAATGGACAAGACTGCATTTTATCACAATGCAATGGACACCATACTTCCTGCTGCTCTGCATTGCAGGCCATATGCATTTTGCAGGTTTGTTTGGGTGTCATTCACAGTGAGGATCAATGCACCAAACACATGCAATGTGCGTGTTACTACAGTGCACTGGTGTGAATGGCCCCAAGCATTGTTCCCCTAGTGTCTGTGGGTACCCTTCTGCTACGATTACATTAAAAGCAGGACACAGCCAAAATTAATTAAGCTTTTTGACATTACAGGATCATGTGAAATAATATATACAGTAAAATCTTGGGTTGAGAGTAGGGCTGCAACTAACGATTATTTTCATAATCGATTAGTTGGCCGATTATTGTTTCGATTAATAATCCTAAAAGTGTGGTGTATAATTTGTATTAGAGGTTTTGGTAGTTACTATTAGAGGTAATTACTATTAGAGGTTCAATCTGGTAAATATCATTTAATTCAGATTGTTTTGCAGATTTTAAAACAGAACTATTATATGCTGGCCATACAAAAACAATGTTTTTTTGTTTTGTTTTTTTAAGGAAAAGGGAAGGCAATTTAAGAACGTTCGTTCAATTTTCGAATAGTTAGTGGGGTCAAATCAACGTTAGTTTTCAACCACAGTGATGGGAAAATTTGGAACTAGAAAACTGCTTGGTGTATGTGTTTTTCGTTCAGAAATTACACTAATTTTAAAAACGGAATGTTAAAAGCAAATGAAAATTTCAAACATTCTTTCATTCGGCAAATATACAAAGATTTTTTTATATGAATATTTTCATCTGAAAATTGATCTATGTGGCCAGCATAAGGCTTGGTACACACCTATGCAGTTTGCTTTTGATCCGTTTATACAGTGCTTTTTGCTGTGCGTTAAGTACAGTACAGAGTGCCCCAATAGCAAGGTAAAGAAAACGTCTGCCTTTAGAAACACTCAATTTCTGCCCAGGACTACATGTCCCATGAGATATTGCTCCTCACACATTCACAAGTTCTCAGGCCCTTACTGACATCTATGGCTGATGTACTGAGCTGTATGTGTGCTGCACTGTATTTCCTGATATGTAAACAAATAATGCATTCTGTATGCAGGCCAACTAATCGTCTAGCCGATTGATTATGAAAATAGTAATCGATTCATAGTCAATTAATCGATTAATTGTTTCTGCCCTATTCGAGAGTAACATGTTGTGAGAGCATTTTGTAAGAAATTTTTAATATACAAGCGATGTCTTGATATACAAGTAGTGTCATGTCACAACTGAGTTTAAAATAGAAGAGAGGCACCTCTAAGTGTAGCAATACAGTTACATTTAATGAAGGTACAACATTTAGAAACTCATGTTTGATGATTAAAACAGGCACATTTAAGTATGCAAGCATCTGGGGTAAATCTGTCCAAATAGAGATTGGGGCGGCACAGTGGTGTAGTGGTTAGCACTCTCACCTAGCAGTGAAAAATGTCGCTGGTTTGAATCCCAACCACAACACTACCTGCCTGGAGTTTGCATGTTCTCCCTGTGCCTGCGTGGGTTTCCTCCGGGTACTACTGTTTCCTCCCACACTCCAAAGACATGCTGGTAGGTTAATTGGCTTCTGTCCAAAATTGGCCCTAGTATATGAATGTGGACCTTGGATTGTGGGCTCCTTGAGGATAGGGACCAATGTGAGTGTGCAATGTACAGGGATAGGGACAATTGTAGACACTCACTCAGGTTGAACTTGATGGACTGGTGTCTTTATTCAACCTTACTAGCTATGTAGCTATAGACCAGCCTTTCTCAACCTTTTCAACACAGAGGAATCCTTGAAATAGTTCTCCAGTCTCAGGGAACCCCTGCTGAAAAAATGAAATCTACAACTCATGATACATTAGTGTGATGGTCAGTGGGACGAATGGCCCTTACACTTGTGGTCATTGGGAAGAATTACCTCCTTACAGATAGTTAAAAAGGTCAATGGTATCAGGAAACTTATCTGAGAGCCAGAAATTGGCCAATGCTGAAGGAACCCCTAGCAACCTCTGGAGGAACCCCAGGGTTCCACGGAACCGTGGTTGAGAATCACTGACATAGACCATCTTCCTCACCGCCATTGATGTCATCCCTTCAATACTGCGCTCCACAAGAGGTTCAAGCCTCACTTTCAGATCGCTCTACTGCAGGGTAGTCTTCCCGGTCACGATTGCAGACACCTTTACCCCGATGTGCCTCTTAAATCGTCAACCATGTGAGTTGCTAAATGTTGTACCTTTATTAAATGTAACCATATTGCTACACTTAGAGGCGCCTCTCTTCTCTTTTAGACTCTGTAGCTCCTGCTGGATTTTGCTTCTAATCCGCTTGTGGAGGCTTCCATTTGTGGATGGACATTTTATGGTTACACAACCTATCACATTGCCTTAATCTTTTTATATGGACTATAAACTGAAGGATTTATGAATAAAATGGTTGTGGGACGAATCATTTGAGTTTCCATTATTTCTTATGGGGAAATTCGCTTTGATATACAAGCGTTTTGGATTACAAGCATGCTTCCAGAATGAATTATGTTGGCAAGCCAGTTTTATTGTCTATGGTAGGATTTAGATACACTAAAATATCTCAGTGGTAGTCTGGAGACCTCTAGTGGCTGAATTTGTGTAATGCTGAAAAGAAAAGGTAATGGGTCTGTACACCTGTTGTGCTTATTATGAGGGGTTTCCAGCATCCCAGTGCCGAGTTCCTGGGTCTGTACACCTGCCATGCCCATTATGAAGGGTTCCCACATCCCAGTGCTGAGTTCCCGGGTCTGTACACCTGCCATGCCCATTATGAGGGGTTCCCGCATCCCAGTGCAGAGTGCCCAGGTCTGTACATATGAGGAGTTACCACCATCCCTGTGCCGAGTTCCCAGATCTGTACACCTGCTGTACAAATTTATAAGGGGTTCCCACCATCTTTGGGACCTGACATATGATGCAAGCACTCTACAAGCCACTACCATTTTAACTGTTCCTATGTGATGCCCGATTTTATGCTATGTTTGCAAGTACGTTATTTTTAATAAAGGTATTGCAATTTTTAAACGTACTTCCCTATGAAACCTTTCATGTCTATTATCCCGTTGAACATGATGTAATCTGGGGGCTGATTGCATACATGATTGTGATACCGGTTGCATGAATTGGGAGTATACATGTACAGCCTATAGAGATCTTGATGTGAGCTGCTTTCACCGGATGTCCAGTGCTGAGGATTGGGGTAGATCTGTGTTACATGCATATATAACCACTATATAAAACTTGAGGGTCCAACTACTCTGGTAAGAAGACATGCTGGAAACACGGTGGTGTTGTGTGCATCACTCTTCACACTGGAGCTGGTGCGGGGGCCTTCATCTGTTCTATTCATCATCTACTATATGGAGTTTACATGTTGCATATTATATGAGAGCTGCATATTGATATTTTGATTCCCACCATCTTTGCACAGAGTTCCCGGGTTTGTACACCCGCAGTGCCCATTATGAGGGGCTCCCACCATCCCTGTGCCGAGTTCCTGGGTCTGTACACCTGCTGTGGCTATTATGAGGGGTTCCCACCACCCCTACTGTATTTTTATTTATTTTGGAATATGTAGAACCTGAATTCAAGAATTGTCCAGAACGTTTGCAGGGAGATCTCTATTGGATCAAGTAGCAAGGGGCTGGCTCAGTTTTTCACAGATATCATACATATGGATGGAATGAGAGGTTTCTATTTCAATCTAAAATTCAATAAACTTAAAAAAAAAAAAAAAAAAAAATAAGAAAAGCACATAAAAAGAAAAAGAAATGTGTTTCCTTAACAGCTCATGAATTGGAGTTTGAGAAGTCCTATCCTCCTTTTCATGTAACTGCTCCATTGCTTGTCCTAGAAGTTTATACAATGCTTAAAAGGAGACATATGGCCAAAGTTCTTTTGGCTATACTTCTCCCTATGCTGACTGACATCACAGAGCTGGTCCAAGCACCGCAGGAATCCCTACAATAATGTTGGGATCTGCCCACATGCCTAACTGGCATCTGGCTCAGCCTCTCAGCAAACCGCTGGGAGACTGCTGATCCCGCCACCTCCAGTCTGGCGCACCACTGAGTGCTGGAGGGGCAGAGCACAGAGTGGTGGACTGACAGTCACTGCTCTGTGCGCAGACCTGAGAATGGAGTTATTAGCAGTCTTTGAATGCTTAGTTCTCTGTGTAGAGGCAGCGGGGGCTTGGAAGATGCAGCATCGGATCCCTGCTGCATCCACCTACAGTGGATATAAAAAGTCTACACATCCCTGTTAAAAATGTCAGGTTTCTGTGATGTAAAAAAAAAAAAAAAAAAAAAAAAAAGGAGACAAAAGATAAAAATAACTTCAGAACTTTTTTTCCATCTTTAAAGTGGTTGTAAACCCTCACATATACCCAGTGAAGTGAACAGCCTCAGATAATACACATGGATGAAACACACACACACACACACACACACACACACACACACACACACACACACACACACACGGAAGGCCTCTTTCACACAGGGCGGATCAGTAATGATCCGCCCCGTGATGATCCGCTCGCTCAGCGGGGATCGCTCCGTTGTCCCCGCTGAGCCGGCTGCGGACAGGGCAGTCTCCGCACACTGTGCGGGGACTGCCCTGTCAGCTCTCCGCTCTCCTCTATGGGGATCGGATGAGTATGGACCGTCTGTCCGTGTTCATCCGATCCGCTCTGCAGACGGATAGAAAAATAGGATTTTCCTCCGTCTGCAGAATCGGACTGTTGCGGAGGAAATCGGGTGTCTGCGGATGTTCATCCGCAGACACCCGCTATCCCATAGGGATGAATGTATGCCCGTATTTCATCCGCAAACGGATGGATGAAATACGGACATATCATCCGCATGTGTGAAAGGGGCCTAATACATAATAACAGAGGAAGGGAGCAGGAGACAGCTACCAACATAGTGCTTTGAAGAGAGAGAACAAAACACTGCACATATATAAATTGCCCAGCTCAAATTTAATAAATCGGGTTTACATCCACTTTAATGTGACCTATAAACTGTACAACTAAGTTGAACAACAAACTGAAATCTTTTAGCTGGAGGGAAGTACAAATAAAAAACTAAACTAAACTAATATGGTTGCATAAGTGTGCACACCCTTACACTAATACTTTGAAGCACCTTTTGATTTTATCATAGCACTCAGTCTTTTTTGGGTATGAGTCTATCAGCATTGCACATCTTGACTTGAATATTTGCCCACTCTTTGAAAAAAAAAAAAAAAAAAACTCCAAATCTGTCCGATTGTGAGGGCATCTCCTGTGCAAAGCCTCTTCAGAGCACCCCACAGATTTTCAATCAGATTCAGGTCTAGGCTCTGGCTGGGCCATGCTAAAACTTTAGTCTTTGTTGATTTGGATGTATGCTTTGGGTCGTTATGCTGAAAGATGAAGTTCCTCTTCATGTTTAGCTTTCTAGCAGAAGCCTGAAGGTTTTGTGCCAATAAGGACTGGTATTTGGAACTGTTCATAAATTCCCTCTACCTTGACTAAGGCCCCTGTTCCATCTGAAGAAAAACAGCCCCAAAAGCACAATGCTGCCACCACCATGCTTCACGGTGGTTATGGTGTTCTTTTAGTGATGTGCAGTGTTTTTGCGCTAAACATATATCTTTTGAAAGTATGGCTAAACACATTTTCCCACATGATTTTTGGAGAATTCAGATGCGTTTTTGCTAAATTTACCGGCGCTGGATGTTTTTCTTAAGAAAAGGCTTGCCACCCCACCCCCATAGCCCAGACATGTGAATAATACGGTAGACTGGTGTCATATGTACCACACAGCCAGTACTTGCCAGATATTCCTGCAGCTCCTTTAAGGCCTCATGTACACTGCTGCTGCTAAATGGATCTTTAGGAGCAGTTGAACATTTTTTTCAACTGCCTCTGAACTCTCCTCTATGTTATCTTATCTGTACATGTACACATGTTCATTTACAGTTGTTTCTAAGCAGTTGAGTTTAGAGGCATTTTTTGGAATGCAAAAAAAGGCGTTCAGCAGCTGAGTTTCCAGACATTTTAAGCGCCAAACACATCTAAAACGTGGTAACTCGTGTTTAGTCACATTTCGTTTACAGGAGTTTTTCATTTTTTGGCCATTTTAAAACATTTCTAAAAAAATGCAAACGCTGCAAAACGCACGTTTTAAACATCGGTTACTATATGTCAAGTTAAATCGTTCAGGAGAGGTTGTAAAAATGTCCCATGTACATGAAGCCTAAATGTTGCTGTAGGCCTCTTGGCAGCCTCCCTGATCACTTTTCTTCTTGTCTTTTCATCAATTTAGGCGGGACATCCAGTTCTTGGTAATGTCAATGTTTTGCCATATTTTCTCCCCCTAATGATGACTGTCTTCACTGTGTTCCATGGTCTATCTAATGCCACAGAAATTCTTTTATACCCTTCTCCTGACCGATACCTTTTAACAATGAGATCCCTCTGATGCTTTGGAAGCTCTCTGCAGGCCATGGCTTTTGCTGTAGGGCTAAGAAAATATCAGGAAAGACCTACTAGAACAGCTGGACTTTATTTGGGCTTAATCAGAGGCACTTTAAAAAATGATGACAGGTGTGTACTGACTCCTATTTAACATGTGTTCAAAATTAAGAAATCACATTCAAACTCAGCTACATCCCCAGTTACAAGAGGGTGTGCACACTTATGCAATCACATTATTTTAGTTATATTTTTACTTTTAACAGGGGTGTGTAGGCTTTATATCCACTGTAGGCGAGCATTAATGTTTTTTTTTTTTGTTTTTTTTGTTTGTTTGTTTGTTTTTAATCCTGCACTTCTCTTAAGGCATCCCCAACACTGTCTTTGGGTTTACTGCATTGGGGTTTAATGTTATTAGTGAAATATGCTAGAAGGTTTACCCTATATCTGACAGACGGTAGAATGTCCACCAACTTCTGCAGCTTCGAGTGGTGCCGGCCAATCTGCAGAAAACAACAACATTTATTATAGAAAAGCAACAATGAAAAGTTTGCAAATAACGGTAAGGCAACGTTTAGCTCTACCTTTAAAAACACGCCGATAACTGCCAGACCGTTCTCCTCCATGATGGCTTCCTCAAAGGTGCGATACCGGGAGCAGTTCCAGTGCACAAGGTGAACCTGAAAAGATTGGAAATTTTATTGAGAGTCATTTAAAAATGTCAGAGTTTAATCAAATTATATTTAATCAAATTATATTTTTGCCTTCCCTGCCACCCTCCTCTCCTGTACGGAAAGTGAACTTCCCACAATTTGCATTAGAGCAAGTCAGATAGAACCCGCCGCATTTCCTAGCTGGAGGATATAAAATTTTATAGTCTGCAGATCCAACTTTTTTTTAATATGACAAATTTCGGAATCGGCCGTGGAAAGCACCGTACTAATGATCTGAAAATCGGCAGATCGTTCAGACAAAATGTAACTTCCAATTTTCTTATCGTGTATATGGGCCTTAAAGAATAACGAAACCTTTGTGTGTTTTTTTTTTTTTATTTTTTTTTTTTTAAACATATCACCCTTACCTCCTCTGTGCAGTTGGTTTTGCACAGAGCAGCCCCGATCCTCCTCTTCTGGGGTCCCTAAGCGGCGCTCCTCTTCTCTATTGCCCTGTTGGAAGACTGATCTCCCTCAGGGGGCACTCGTGTGGGCGCGCTCCCGTGTCCTGCTGCTGTGTCTATTAACAGACAGCAGGACTTGGCCCCGCCCCCACATCATTAAATTTGATTGACAGTAGCGGGATCCAATGGCTGAGCTGCTGCAAATCTATCCAATCAGGACCCGAGACACCGGCTGGAGCTAGTGTGCTCGTTCTCGGGCGCTGGAAAGACTGGGTTCAGGTGAGTAAAAAGAGGGTGCTGCACTATAGAAGGTTTTTCACCTTAATGCATAGAATGCATTAAGGTGAAAAACAACAAGGGTTTACAACCCCTTTAAGCTTCTCTTAGCAAAGTCTTTAGCAACAGGAGTCTCCCAGTCAGGTTTCATGTGGTAATGGCCTACACTTACAGCAAGGGCATTTTTCAACTTTAGTCAAAGCCGCACAGTTTGTTTTTATCTACACGTGCGCCTTATCTGCACTTATCTTTTTGGTAAACTAACCCAGAGAACAGACAATCAGTACAGCACATAGGAGATGTAGAGGAGGCGCTGACCTCTGCCGGGAACACCTTGCTGTCCACCGTGTGCTCAGAGCCCCAGTCGTTGTTCACCCCCAGTGGAAGTGGAACTGTTTAAGCCTGTAGGGGTTCTCCAGGGGTCCTCCGCTCACCACTGGAGGAAGAAAAGAACAAAAAGTATTGTATCAGTGACGGGAATACATCACCTGATCCTTCAGAACGACCATGTAATAAAAATAAAAAAAATTAAGAAAAATAGATACAAGTAAAAATAAATAAGGTTACAATTTTTGACTCCTAAAGACAATGGGGTTAATTTACTAAAGGAAAAAACACTGCGCTACAAGTGCACTTTCAGTGCAGTCGCTGTAGGTCTGAGGGCAAGCTCTGCTGATTTTATCATCCAATCATGTGCAAGCTAAAATGCTGTTTTTTATTTTTCTTGGCTGTCCCCCTCAGGATCTACAGCGACTGCATTTCCAAGTGCACTTGCAGTGCAAAGTGGATTTGCCTTTAGTAAATAACCCCGCAGGGATAGGCAACCCCCGTCACTGGTGCCGCAACCGGCACGCAAAGCCTCTTTTGCCAGCACTCGACTCCATCCCCATCGGCAGAGCAGTGCAGGGAAGTGTCGGTGAGACACTAATGCATTCCAATTTCAGAATTCCCAACACTGCACCGTGGGGGAGGCACTGTGCCCTCACACATTGTAAAAGATGGGAAACATGGTTTGGTTCTCTAACTTTGCTGTAGCTTCCATCGTCAGCTTTTTTGATGGAGGAAGAGATTGGGTGCAGTTCTGGTGGTGGGGGGCGCGCTCTCCCTGTTTCCAGGAGGAGGACTGTCATTGGCCACTGATAAAGCCAATCACAGTCCTGCTAGCCCCACCCACCATCTGGGGGAAGATGACTCGCTTGGTTGCCACTTCCAATCTCAGAAAGAAGAGATTTCACTGATTGAGAACCACAATCAGGGGACAGTTTGTGGAATTACTGTTGAGCTTCTGGGAACTTTGTTGAAATTATTCCTGAACCTTTGCATCACTTACTACTGAACTCCGGCACTCTGTGTCCCTTTAAGCCACAGTTGGTATTCAGCGCAATGAAAATCACACCCAACTTTTCCTGTGGCATATAAACTTTTTCTCAGCTGCAAGTGCCCAAGTGATGATCCTGTACACAGGCCCACTGCTTTCAGAAAATGCCCCTGACCTGAGCTCATCATTGCGCATCCCTTCCAGGTGCTAGTATGTTACATTCCATAAAGCCCATGCTCTGGGCTGGATGTGCGAGGTGGATCAGCAGGATGAGTGTGCCGGGACCGGTAGAGGCATCTCATCTCCACTTCCTTTAACCACACATCATAGATGAGAAGAGAGTGTAGTGGTGAGAAGAGAGTGTAGATGAGCAGATGAGAAGGGGGTTACAGTGGTGGAAAAGATGAGCGGGGGGGGGGGGGGGGTTGAGGCAGATGAGAAGGGGGTTACAGTGGTGGGATAGATGTGCATTAGGTGTTGGGAGGGATGAGGAGGGGGGGGTTCAGCAGTGAGACAGAAAAGAAGGAGGGTACAGTGATGGGGCAGATGAGCAGGGGGAGGATTCAGTGTTGGGGCAGATGTGAAAGGAGGTGCATTGGTGGGACAGAGGTGGGGCAGAGGAGACAGGAGCTACATTGGTGGGACAGATGTGCAGAGGAGAAATGGGGTATAATTGGTGGAACACATGAGCAGGGGGTTACAGTGGTGGGGCAGATGTGCAGGGGACTACAGTGGTGGGGTATTTACTTTATAAAAAAAAAACTGTTTCGTGATTGAGAGCGTGAAGTTTAAATTTTTTTTGTTAAAAAAAACGGAACGCTCAATTTCTTTTAAAACATTTTTCGGCACACTGCTTAAAAAGGTTGCTACCCCTGATGTAACGAATGTATAAAATAAATACTGTATAAAAGATATCACTGTGCCCAATCACCGCAAAGTAGCAGATGCTCCTATAAAACCACAGACGTATCGGCAACAATGATGTGCCGCTGGACATCAATTTACTTTTTTGTGTTTTAAACTCCCTAATACATGCCACATGACTCTTCCCCCCCCCCCCCCCCTCTTGTTGGGATATAGATATAGATTATACATATCTATATCCCAACAAGAGGGAAAAAAATAAAATAAAATAGAATGAGTGGCGTGTCTCGTATTAGGGAGTTTAAAAAGAAAAACTGGTGTTTAGCTGCCCGTCATTGTCGCTGATACATCTGGGGGCTGGCAGTGGGTTTATAGGAGCAAAAAATAAAAATAAAAAAAATTATAATACACACACACACACACACACACACACACACACACACACACAAACACACACACACACACACACACACACACAGAAAGTCCAGCAGTGTGGGATCTGCTGCAGCACACCCAGTCCTGCGTCATCTTCTCTGTTATAATGAAAGGGCGACTGTGTCTATTGGGTCCTTGCAGCCAACCCCCTGATGGGTATGGGCCGAAGAGTACCCAGAGGTCTACCAAGATGCATCATGATGTGGTTATCCCAGGAGGCTGTGGCCAACAAATACATAACTTTTTTGCCTTGATGGATACCCCCCCAAAAATAAAAAAAGAAGCGGGGGGGTAGAGAAAGGAAGGGAAAACCTGGCAGACAAATTGGTATTTTTGTTACAAATATCTGGCTCTCACCTCCTGTTTCACTGACAAGCCAGGGAGTACTTTAAAAACCGCCTTACTTTACCTTGAATGAGGGTCTCTTTACAGTCAAGGAGGTTGGTGCAATACTGGGAGGGTCCAGGACCATTTGCACTAAGCTGACCTCAGGGAAAGCTCCGTCTGCCTCCCAACTTGACCTTTCTTTTCTGGTTCACCTCTGTTTGGTCAGGACATGCCAGAGGAGAAGTGGGGGGTGAAAATGTACACACAGAATAGAATAGAATTACATTTCTCCAGCTGTACCTGACAACCAATTGGATTGGAATATACGATACTACTACACACACACACACACCTTACTATAATATAACTTTAATAAAGTATTTTATCATAGAAAAATATGATTTTATAACAGCTTACCTGTAAAATCTTTTTCTTGGAGTACATCATGGGACACAGAGAAGCATAGTAATTACTATGTGGGTTATAGGCCACCTTCAGGCGATAGACACTGGTGCAATCAAAGACAGGAAGTTGCCTCCCTATATAACCCCTCCAATATATAGAGCGTACCTCAGTTTTTGTAGCAAAGTAATATACATATATCCCAAAAGAGGGGAGGGACCGCTGTGTCCCATGATGTACTCCAAGAAAAAAGGGTTTTAAAAGGCAAGCTGTTATAAAAATCCCATTTTCTTTATTGTACATCATGGGACACAGAGCAGCCATAGTAATTACTATGTGGGATGTTCCAAAGCAATGCTTTCTGAGGGGAGGGAGACAAATAAAAGCAGGCTGCCATCAGGAGGACCTATACGGCTGCCTGCAGTACACTGCGCCCAAAGGGCGGTATCCCTTTGTCTTACATCCACTAAAGTCTATGTATCGATGATCAAGTTGCGGACTTGAAATCTGAGTCAGAGGGTTGGCGATGCACTGCCCATGGAGCACTTACTGCCCTGGTAGAGTACACTCTAACTTGAAAAGGCGGAACCCTTCTTTTCAACCATTAGCCTGAATAACAACCTGACGAAACAATTTTGAAAAAAAAAAAAAAAAAAAGATGATATTAACACTGCCTGCCCTTTCCTAGAGCTTTCTGGCAGCGCAACAGAGAATCCATTTTCTGTACCTGAACCCTTCAGATAGACCTTAACTGCTCTTACTATAAGGAGAATGTAATAACTTTCCTTCCGCAGAACAATATTTTGCGGGGGAAAAAAAAAAAAAAAAAAAAAAAACACACTGAGGCACTCCCTGGGTGGGAGGGGTTAGATAACGAGGCAACTTCCTGTCTTTGATTACACCAGCGTCCATCACCTGAAGGTGGCCTATAACCCACATAGTAATTACTATGGCTGCTCGGTGTCCCGTGATGTACGATAGACTTTTTTGGGGGTATATTCAATATCCATGATTTAAATATCAGGCTCGGTATACAGCCAATCGGTCTGTATTAGCAGTGGATGGTGTGGACACTCATGTGAGGGAGTACGGCGGGCTGTTTACACAACACGCAAGGTAAAGATTACATATCAGCAAGCTGAGGAACATTCACTGCACTGACATTATCAGCGGTAAATATTAGCCAATAAGACTCACATGAGGGATGTGTGACACTCATTCATAATACGGGAAGGAAAAAAAAAAAAAAGGGACAGGACTAAGCTAAAGAATATTAATGTTAATGGGTGCAAAAATGTAACCTTCAGGACAGATATATATATATTATAGATATATAATTTTACACACACACACACACACACACACACACACACACTTGAATTAAGGGTAATTAAAAATTTTAAAAGCATTTTTAAATGCATTAAGTACATTTGTACAGGAAAAGAAAATACCGTACAGATAAGGTAAATGCCATCTAACCAATGTCCAGCATAACATCTGCGCAGTGAGACAACACTATTACTGTGGTTCAAAACATAGCAAACACAAGAACAGGACTGTTTACATGTTTCATGCCCAATGGTGCCTGATCATAACATGTTCCCTGTGTTTTTAACTGCAATGGTAAAGCGTTGGACCTTTATGGACATCAATGTGCGAGAACATCTACAACTCTAATAAAAGTTCCTGTCTTGATACAAGGTTCCTGAATCCTGGGAGAAGGTTGGGGGGGGGGGGGCACAAGCATCGTCCAATCAGGATCTGCTTCAGTACACATGTGCTCACAGCTGACTAAAACCATTACAATGCACTTACACTATAGTGTTTTGTGGCCACAAAAAACATGTGTTGTGCTTGTGGTGCCATTCATTGTTAATGGCACTCCAAATACAGCAAGTAGACACATGTAGTATACCGGCAAAGCAGGAAAAAAAAAAAAAAGTACAAAAGCTCAAAAAAGGGGCAAGAGCAACTTTGCCATGTTGGCCGTGCTTCCGTCGAAGTCTTTTGTGCCAAAAATAAATAAATCACACTACTGTACACTGCTGATGGAGGTGGGGGCAATACTGCAAGTCTATGCTCTGGTTTTAGATCACAAGTGAAATTTCGTAGCGGCTACAGAGCAGCTTTCTTCAGCAATATTGTTACTAGGAATAAATGAATTGCAGTCAGTGGAGAGTCCATTTTGCATAGAAATCAAAGCAAATTTGTCACCTAGCCAATAGTTCGATGACTATTTGCATCATCTGGGGCTCCACAATTGCCAACTTCCTCAAACAATCAGATAACCAAGACCATGAAAAACCAGTAATCTGCAGCTGTTTAATGAAGTATTGTAGGCAATAATATTATGAAAATAATTACACAAACTAGTCAGTCAATGACACAATGATAGGGGGAAAAAAAAAAAAGTAACAAAATTTGTATAATTATTAAATAAAAAGGAGAAAAAAAAAAAACAAACACACACATTGCAATTGTGATTGTACTCTCTTATGAGCAGGGCCCTCTTGTATTGAGCTGTATTATCACTGTACTGTCTCCCTTTATTTTTGAAAGCCCTGCACAAACTTTTGGTGCATTAGAATAATAATTTTAAACCCCCCAAAAAATGCCTGTTCATAGACAATTAGTTACAGATCAGAAGAGTGCCTTATCTATTATATGATCATTTTCATCCAACACATTTCCTGGAACAAAGTCCACTTTTTCCAAGGATGCATATGCAGTTCAGATCATAAAAGATAATCTTATAAACAAGCTAATCAGTAAAACACATCTCTCTTATACACAGTACCCCAAGGTCATTGTTTTAAAACCAGAGAATATTTATATGATCCCTTTATGTAATAAAAAATTGTTACATTTTCCTAAAGGCATGTCATTAAAGAGGAGTTAGAGTCTGAAAAAAAATAAAAAAAATAATGTATATATATATATATATATATATATATATATATATATATATATATATATATATAACATTTTTTATAAGTCAGCAGCTACAAATACTGTACCTGCTGACTTAATACAAGAATACACACCTGTCCAGGGAGCCCGCAATGTTGGCACCCCTAGCTGATTCGTCAATCAGCTTCGGGTGCAGGCGCCAGCATCTGTATTAGGGGAAACAGGAAGTGAAGCCTTGCGGCTTCACAGCTCATTTCCCACTGTGAATGCGTGAGTCACGCTGTGCTTTCTGAATGGTCCCGCCATCTTCTGGGACCTCTGCAAGTCCCAGAAGGCAGTGGGGGGATATTTACTAAAGCTGGAGCACTCAGAATCTCATGCAGCTGTGTATGGCAGCCATTCAGTTTATAACCTCAGCTTGTTCATTTAAGCTATGAAAATAGATGCTGGAAGTGGATTGGTTCCTATGCAGAGATTCGCTGTATTTTGCACTCTCCAGTTTTAGTAAATCTCCACCAATGAGCTCAGAGATCTGGTGTTGCTTCCAATCTCTGATACATGGTCGCTGACGCGACTTGGCCCTTAGGCCCCTTTTACATTGGCGGCAGTCTCTAATGTGATTTGCGGTGGATTACTTTTCAGAGGGTGGTAGAGCAGTGGTTTCCAAGTATTCCTGAGGCAATCCTGACACTACTTAAATTAACTTTTTTCCTCTTTTTATACCCTCCAATTTTCTATTAAAAATACCTTGTTACAGCTCACAGTGATGGAGCAGCCCCATTGCCCTCAACTGCAGAGTTTGACAGGTAGCGCCTCCTGTCAAACTGACAAGGCAAGTTATATTTGCTACAGCACATAAATATAGGCTTATCTTGCCTTTGCCATCCATGTAATGGGGCCATCCCGAGCAAAAGTGAACCATCCTTGAAACCCACCTGGTGATTTTCAAAATGCAAAAAGCTGCAACAAGCAGAACAGTTCTGCTGACCTTGCATAGTTAATTTAGATCAGATATGTGAAGAGTTAAGTGGAAGGTAAACAGGTGTTGTAATGCTGCAGCCATGATCCGCGTGGTATTGAGTCACATGGTAGCAGGATGGGAACACAGAGGATCACGCCTCGTACACGAGTTCCCAGGTACTGCCATACAGAGTCTATTCCAAGAAAAGCTGTAGGCTCTGAGCTTTAGCACAAGAGTAATATTCTAACCCTTAGTATTTGGATAGTGAACAGTACTTCATTTACATGAATATTTCATTGTATGCTATACTGTGGCACACCTGGGTGTATTAGATATATAACCCCTCGTCTAAAATAAGTTTTAAAA
The DNA here is from genome assembly GCF_037356315.1 of Lithobates pipiens. Taxonomy (NCBI): domain Eukaryota; kingdom Metazoa; phylum Chordata; class Amphibia; order Anura; family Ranidae; genus Lithobates; species Lithobates pipiens. The sequence continues at coordinate 29,404,784 of NW_027507686.1, forward strand.
ATGGCTCAGTATACAAGGGGTTAAAGTAAGCTCATGGCTTCTGCTAAAAAGTTTTAAAAGCCAGCTTTTAGATAACAATGATTTACCCAATCAGGGGCTCTGAAGGTTTGCCCTACTGCCTCCCCCCCCCCCCCCCCAGTGGTGCCGGCAGTCGTTCCCGAGCTCTCCCGTTCCCCCAGTAAATGGCGTCCACAGTGAAACCATAAAAGTGATTGGGGAACATCCATTCCCATATCCCTTAATGATTAAAGAATCCAGAAGCAGCATGTACAGTGAGGGGGGGGGGGGGGTATTTGATCCCCTGCTGATTTTGTACGTTTGCCCACTGACAAAGAAATGATCAGTCTATAATTTTAATGAAGCAAAAAGAACTTCCTATTTGCTTCATTTGCCACTTGCCAAGCCTGCACCTGGTAGTCCAGTTTTGAGGAGAGTCTTGTATCCACATATCCACCTGGAGTTGCGATTTTTTTTTTTCTTCCCCCTTCCATAATTTTAAATGGTAGTTTTATTGTAACAGAGGCAGAACAAAAAAATAAATAAAATAAAAAAAAAGCCAGAAAAAAGCATTTCAAAAAAGTTATAATCCGATTTGCATTTTAATGAGTGAAATAAGTATTTGACCCCTTCGCAAAACATGACTTAGTACTTGGTGGCAAAACTCTTGTTGGTAATCAGAGGTCAGACGTTTCTTGTAGTTGGCCACCAGGTTTGCACACATCTCAGGAGGGATTATGTCCCACTCCTCTTTGCAGATCCTCTCCAAGTCATTAAGGGCTCAAGGCTGTCGTTTGGCAACTCGAAACTTCAGCTCCCTCCACGTATTTTCTATGGGATTAAGGTCTGGAGACTGGCTAGGCCATGCCAGGAACTTAATGTGCCGTGTGTTTTGGGTCACTGTCATGCTGGAATACTCATCCATGACCCATTGTGAATGCCTTGTCTGAGGAAAGGAGGTTCTCACCCAAGATGTGATGGTACATGGCCCTGCCCATCGTTCCTTTGTGAAGTTGTTCTGTCCCCTTTGCAGAAAAACACCCCCAAAGAATAATGTTTCCACCTCCATGTTTTATGGTGGGGATGGTGTTCTTAGGGTCATAGGCAGCATTCCTCCTCCTACAAACACGGCAAGTGTTGAGTGGATGCCAAAGAGCTCGATTTTGTTCTCATCTGACCAAAACACTTTCACCCAGTTTTCTGAATCATTCAGATGTTCATTAGCAATCTTCAGATGGGCTGTACATGTGCTTTCTTTAGCAGGGGGACCTTGCAGGCGCTGTAGGATGTCAGTCCTTCCCGGCGTAGTGCGTTACCAATTGTTTTCTTGGTGACTATGGTCCCACCTGCCTTGAGATCATTAAAAAGATTCTCCCGTGTAGTTCTGGGCTGATTCCTCACTGTTCTCATAAACACTGAAACGCCAGGAGGTGAGATCTTGCATGGAGCCCCAGACCGAGGGAGATTGACAGTTATTTTGAGTTTCTTCCATTTGCGAATAATCGCACCAACTGTTGTTACCCTCTCACCAAGCTGCTTGGCGATGGTCTTGTTGCCCATTCCAGCCTTGTGTAGCGCTACAATCTTGTCCCTGACATCCTTGGACAGCTCTTTGGTCTTGGCCATGGTGGAGAATTTGGGCTCTGAATGGTTCTGGACAGTTGTCTTTTATACAGGTAACAAGCTGAGATTAGGAGCACTCCTAAAAAGGAGGATCTCCTAATTGCAGCTCTTTACCTGTATAGAAGACACCTGGGAACCAGAAATCTTGCTGATTGATAGGTGATCAAATACTTATTTCAGTCATTAAAATGCAAATCAAAAATTTATAACTTTTTTTAAATGCATTTTTCTGGATATTTTTGTTATTCTGTCTCTGTTAAACACTGATAATTTCTTTGTCAGTGGGTAAACGTACAAAATCAGTAGTGGATCAAATACTTTTTTTTGTCACTTTTGGGTTCACAGATGTCATTACTTAGCTACTGCAGTCAAGGTTGTAGCTAATCACACATGATCTGTGCTTGATTACCTGCAGTGGAGGGCAGGGGGGACATCTGGGGGTTTAATAGTTCCCTGATGTCTCCATAAAGATGACCTGACACAGCAAATAAAGTTAAATATGCAAATTTGGCCACGCCAGGAGAGTCAAATTCCCTAGCCCAGCCCCCTTTCCTCACTGCAAGTCATAGCCCTCGCCTCTTCTGGACATGTCTAACTACTGCCCGTGCTGGCCCAGCTCAACCACCCCTTCTCTATCTTCCGAACAGAACATTTTATGTAGTGGGAAGTGGGAGGGGGAAAAGCAAAGGGAATACTACAGAGAGACTTGTTAGTGCAGTAGTCAATGTCACATCCAGTATGGCAGCATCCAGCAACCTCAAAAAAAAAAAAAAATAAAAAAAAAAAAATAAAAAAAAAACATAAAATGCAAATATAATCTTATGGGAATATTGTTGTTGAAAGTAATGGGTCTCTTACACTTCGCATGGATTACTGTGATCCAATGGTAAAAGAAATGAACTCATTTAGCTCCTGTGGAAAATCTCAGGGAAAAGACATATCTGACTTCCCCCCACAACACCCGTACAGGGCTACAGACCAATAAACTTGCCACTACTCCATCAAGCTCCATCGCACTCCACCGTACCTGACTTGTTAGTGCAGTCGTCATACTCCACCAGGAACGAGTAACCGTTATTCCAGACGTGCAGGCAAGTGTTTGGGTCATACTGGGTCTTGATGGGGGTGAGCTGGGGGTGGAAGATGCTGTCACGTACGCGGATGTCGATGGGAGACTGGCGGGAGCCTCCAGGTATATCTATTGGTCCTTTCCACAGCGGGTGCACTGCAGAACAAAAACAGAGCATTAGAGCGCGGGAGCAGACAAAACACACAGAAAATAAATGAATATTTAATAACTTCAGCTGTTGAAATATTGCAGAAAGGATGAGAGTTCCACAGATCCAATGTAAGCAGAGTAGGTCTTTTACTGCACCTGATAACATGCATTTTAGGGTCCCAGTCCTCTCCCTTTCTCATGGCTAGCAGGAATTGAGAAGAATATTAAAACAACAGATTGCAAAATAAAAAAGGATAAACTTTGTGCTAGGACAGGTCACCATTCAGGCAGTCCCCAAAATGAGTTGGCTCTTTCACCTCTTATAATTTACAATAAAGGCCTACAAGAACCTCAATAGATCAGTGGTGTTCTCATCCCTTCTACATCAAGTCCAATAGGTCTAATTGCACTTGGCAAGAGGTCAGAGAGCCAATTCATTTAGAGGGCGGCCAGACTAAAGACCCACAGGATGAAGACCAACGACCCATAGGATGAAAGAACCTCAGGGCTAATTAGTCCAGCAGGTCTTTCACATGACAAGAGGTCAGAGAGAAAAATCAAATGCATTTCAGGTGCTCAAAGTTCCCTTCTTCTCAGGGCAAGATACTGGCATCAATTAGAATCCTGGACAACAGATTGCAAATTGATTTGGGGGGATTGTGCCAAGATGGAGAATTGGGGAGAATTTGTGTTGGGGGGGGGGGGGGGGAATAGGATTTGTGCTCAGAGGGGAAATTTTGAGGGGTAGAGTATTTAGCCCTGGGCTTTCGATAACCTTGTTCAGGCACTGGTTTTGAGGACTCCCTAAATTACAACCCAGGAGGACAAAAGCATCACAGATTTAAGCCAAACACTAGGCCCTGGCACTGTCACATGGTGGCCGAAAATCAGGGTATGCCCTTTGCAGAAACACTGTCAGGTGACCGTGTATTTAAATCTGCAGCTTCCATTAAGTGTCTGGGGATCCTACCATGAAGGACCTTGCTCAGGCACTGTTATAAAGGTGATGATGCTCTGTCGCAGTTTTTCATTGTGCTCCAGAATTGTCACCCATCACGTGCCTCTGGTGGAGACAAGTGGCCATGCCAACATTGGGTGTGAGACTGAGTGCATCACCCAATATAAAGCAGTACAGAATATGATAATACGTTATTAAAACATCCCAAACAGTTCTGGGTTTACCAACACTGTGGGTGTTTTTTTTTTTTTTTTTTTAAATCAATTTTTATTGAAAATTATTAGGCAACAAATCAGCTTTAGTCAATAATAGGGATAGTTACAGTAATATGAAATGCTGTTGTGTATTTATATAACACTTTATAAAAACGTGTTCAACCAAGATTCACGTGACTTTTACAAACAAGCCTTTACATTTGAATTCAGTTAGAAAACTATGCATAAGCTTCGGTGAAAGTTTTATGAATCTTGAGTAAAAGCCATTTATAAATAAGACCTCTTTAAAAACATTGCAAATCTAATAATTGTAGATTTGTGTAGAGCAGGTGACAATCCTCTGCGGCAATCTCAGCTCCGGTCTCTTGTGTAATCTCCGGCACAAAGAGTTTCTATGTAATCCATGGGGAGGAGGGCAGTTGTTTGGCAACTTTGTTCCACTTCAAAATAATAAATGCAGATAATTATACTGCATGAACGCCACAATTGCGGTGTTTTTACATTGGAGTGTATGGGGGTGAAAGTTCAGAAAATAAACTCAGTGTACAGTTGTGTAGGAATGGCACACGCAGCAGTAGTAGCGATGTAAAAAAATAAAAATAAAAAAAATAAATAAAAACCACACACATTTCTCTGTAGGGCTGGGGAGCTGATAAACAAATCGCAACTCAAAAACTAGACATCACCTGGGGTGGGTGTGCAGAACAAGAACCCCTCCAAGGCTTAGCATGGTTAAGGGAAAGTATTTTATATTTTCATTGGATAGCCAAGATAATTCTAACAACATTATTATGTGTATCAAATTTTTTAATTACATAATTTTACCTCACCAACCCTGTGCACTTCCCTGTGGAGCAGAGCAATGTTTACATTTGTACTATGAGCCAGTAAAAAAAAAAAAAAAAAAAAAAATAAAAAAACACCCCACACACCACATTACTCAGTATAAGAAATAAATAAAAAATTACTACATTACATAATATCGTACATTTTATTCTATTTGTTCTGTTTAAAAATGACTCTATAATTTATTATGAGTCTGATACAAAGCATGAAAAATGAAATAAAGGGGGAGGGGGGAGGAGGAGGGAGGAGGAGGAGGAGGAAAAATAAGTAGTTAATAAAAAAAAATAAGCAAAAAATCCCCAAACGCGTGCACACACACACACACACACACACACACACACACACACACACTTTACTTGCCAGGTTGCTAAAAGTAAAAAAAAAATAAAAAAATTAACATTTCACTATTTAAACTAACAAACATGTCATAAGGATTGATTTACTAAAATGTACTGATTTACTCTGAGCCTATGAGGAGGGAGAGAGCCAAGAGAGATGCTGCTCTTTTGCACAGAGCTGGATAGAGAGCAGGCTCAGGTAGGTATGGGGGGGGGGGGGGGGGGCTACCTGAACTTAGAAGGTTTTTAACCTTAATCCAGAGAATGCTTTAAAATAAACAAAAAGACACACTTTCAGCCTTAAGCCCGCGTTCACATCGGGCCAATTTGGCATGCGATTGGACATGTCCAATCGCATGCCAAATCGGTAGCTATTGCCAGCAATAGCACCATCTGAATTGGTGCAACGCTAACTTAGAATCTGGTGCAGTGGTGTATGGTAGCCAATCAGCTTCTAACCCAAGCTTGTTCAATTAAGCTTTGGCAATAAAACCTTGAAGCCGATTGGTTTATATGCAGAGCTGCACCAGATTTTGCACTCTCCAGTTTTAGTAACTAACCCCCTTTGTATGTCTCTCTTGTTTATAAAAGGTTTATAAACAATGTTGTTACGTTGTAGCTCTCCATCTCTGAACAATGGAACTTTGTATTTCTTCATCGCCTGTATGAACAATGTTTAAAAACAATGTTACTTTGTTCTCTCTCTGTCTAAACAGTATTTCTAAACAACATCACTTGTGTATCTCTCTCTCTCTCTCTCTCTCTCTCTGAATGATGATTATAAACAAATGTTACTTTGTATTACATGTTTTTTTTTTTTTACATGGTGTCAGTTTGTTTCTCACAGAAGCTGCTATATACATGGCAACTTCGACTGTCAGTTTGACAATTGTAATTGCTGTTAAAGAGGAGTTCCCCTTGGGAAAAAAAATAAATAAAATGATATATATAAAATGTAAAAGTCAGCAGCTACAAATACTGCAGCTGCCGACTTTTAATAACCAGACACTTATCTGTCCCAGGGTCCAGCGATGTGGGGGAATGAAGCCCCTCTCATTCCCCCTCCGCTCGGCGGGGCTGGCATTCTAACCTCGGGCACCCAGCTGTGGCTTCACAGCCGGGCACCCACTGCACATGCGCAAGCGGCGCCACGTGCCGTGATTGGCCGCGCACTCATCTGGGACCTGTCACGTGTCCCAGATGACTGACAGGAGGGAGGGGGCAGAGCTGACCCCTTCCTGCGCCGAGGGGAAGGGACGTCAGGGGCCCAGGCACTGAAGGAGGCAGACTACGAGAGACCCCCTAGCAACAGGCATTTAGAGGGGAGTTAAATTTTTTTTATATATATATATAAAAAAATTTAACTCCCCTCTATATATATAAATATAATCAAAATATTTCTTTTTTATTTATTAGGAATTTTGATGCATTTTTAGGTTTTTTATGTGCAACACCACTTTAAGTGTGGGGCAAGATTAGCTGTGGGAGCCGTCAGCCTTCTATTGCTTTTCGATGGGATTGCCTCCCGCAGCTAATTGCCAGGAACCCCCCCCCCCCCCCCCCCCCCGCTAGGGTTCCTGCATATGATAGCATACAGCCCCATTCAGAAGTGTGCATGGGCCATTAAAATGAATAGTTAAAGGGCACATCAACCCAAAACCCATTTTCTAGTTCTGATTGGTGTAAGGGAGGATTGCAACTCTTGTCAAGTTTTTCAAGCAATCCAGGGCTCTATTAGACAGATTTCTCCTCACTTCCTGTCCTGTTGACAATTCATCAGACAGGAAGTGAGGGGGAAATCTGCAACAGACACAGATATAAAATCTTACAGGGATTCAACTTCCTTTACCTCTCATGAAGCCTGGTACACACTACAGGATTTGTTTCATTCAACCCAGTGGGCTGAATGAAGAAAAAAAAAAAAGGGGGGGGGGGGGGGGGGGGGGCAGGGGGCAGATTCGGTCAGAGCCACTGTACTAACTATCCGACGTTAGTACATCGATCTCCCCTGCTGTCTTATTGTGTTCTGATGGGGGGGTGCCCCTTCACTAGAACACTCCGGTCAGCAGACCTTTTGGTCATGCCCCTTCCACAGAAGCGGGGTCAAACGGCCGGCTTCTGTCGGACCGGATGCAGTACACATGGGCCGAATGTGACGCTGATGCCGCCCAACATTTGGCCCACGTGCACTAGGCTAGATTCACATTTGTGTTTTGCAGGAATGGGCACAAACTCATGCACATTCCTGTAACACACACACACACACACACACACACACACACACGTGCTGCCCTTTTGCAGACGCACAGTGGTGCCATTCGTTTGTGACGGCACCCCCACACATCTGTGAATGCATGCATTTTGGTGCAGTGTGATTTCTTACAAGGGTCAGGGACTTTTTTGCAGGTTTCATATTCTTAGGGCAAATTGAAGTGAATGGGCTGCCCTACACACAACCCGTGGGAACGTGTGCATGCTCGTTTGCACCTGTGGGTGTGAGCCAGGCCTCAGGATTACATCTACTTTAAAGAACTGTAAGTACGCATTTCTTTTATTTTATTTTTTTTGTCCTGACCTGACACAAGTTGCACAATCTGTAATGTCACCTCCTATAAAAACCAAGAACAAAACATCCCACAACAACAGAGGAAGTTACAAGCGGGAGGGAAAATGAAGCAGGTGCATCTGGTGACTCCACAATGCCAGGAGACTGACTGTAGGCCAGCTTGTAGCTATTTGTTACATTTTTATATTTATTTTATTTTTCGTGAAGCCATAAAACATGGAGTGCCTTGAAAAATGTATTCATACCAACTTGAAATGTTTCACATTTTGTCATGTTACAACCAAACGCGTAAATGTATTTTATTGGGATTTTATGTGATAGACCAACACAAAGTGGCACATAATTGTGAAGTGGAAGGAAAAATTATAAATGGTTTTCAACATTTATTACAAATAAATATGTGAAAAGTGTGGGGTACATTTGTATGGCGCCCCCCGGAGTCAATACTTTGTAGAACCTTTCACTGCAATTACAGCTGCAAGTCTTTTTGGGGATGTCTCTACCAGCTCTAGAGAGTGACGTTTTTGCCCATTCTTCTTCTTTGCACAATAGCTCAAGCCCTGTCAGATTGGATGGAGAGCGTCTGTGAACAGCAATTTTCAATTGGATTTAAGTCTAGACTGGGCCATTCTAAACACATGAATATGCTTTATTGTAAACCATTCCATTGTAGCTCTGGCTGTATGTTTAGGGTCGTTGCCCTGCTGGAAGGTGAACCTCCACCCCAGTCTTGTTTTTTTGCAGACTAACAGGTTTTCTTTTAAGATTGTCCTGTATTTGGTTCCATCCATCTTCCCCATCAACTCTGACCAGCTTCCCTGTCCCTGCTGAAGAAAAGCCCCCCCCACAACATGATACTTCCATCACCATGTTTCACGGTGGGGATGGTGTGTTCAGGGTGATGTGCAGTGTTAGTTTTCTGTCACACATAGCGTTTTGCTTTTAGGCCAAAAAGTTAAAATTTTGGTCTCATCTGACCAGAGCATCTTCTTCCACATATCTGCTGTGTCCCCCACATGGCTTCTCACAAACGGGATTTCTTATGGCTTTTTCAACAATGACTTTCTTCTTGTCACTCTTCCATAAAGGGCAGATTTGTGGAGAGCACCACTAATAGTTGTCCTGTGGACAGATTCTCCCCCCTGAGCTGTGGATCTCTGCAGCTCCTCCAGAGTTACCATGGGCCTCTTGGCTGCTTCTCTGATGAATGCCCTCCTTGCCCGGCCGGTCAGTTTAGGTGGACGGGCATGTCTTGGTAGGTTTGCGGTTGTGCCATACTCTTTCCATTTTCGGATGATGGATTGAACAGAGCTCCGTGAGATGTTCAAAGCGCAGGTTTTTTTTTTTTTTTTTTTAATATAACCTAACCGTGCTTAAGGCTGGGTTCACATTGCAGCTCCTCACAGACAGAGTCATACAATTTCAGGGCTGAATTCGGACCAAAAGACGAACAGGGCTCCTTTGTAATTCACACAGGAGCCGCTGTGGAGATACGTGAACGGGTTCCATAGAGAGCCGGTCACAATCTTCTGCTGTGCAAACTGGATGCGGAGGAAACCCTCATCCAATTCATACTGGTGTGAACCCAGCCTTAAAAAAACGTATTCACAACTTTATCCTTGACCTGTCTGGTGTGTTCCTTGGCCTTCATGATGCTGTTTGTTCATGAAGGTTCTCTACCAAACCTCAATTTGCGATGCATACTAGCACATTATGACTTAGAAAGAAACGCAACATTGTCTAGCAGTATACAACCGCTTTAAACCTCCGGCCAGAGACTTTGCCTAGGCTGAGATGATGTCATCAGTCTGCTGCAGGCAGGAGGAAGCATTTCAGCATCCTCAGCCTGCAGATTAAAGAATATTGTATTTTGATTGTAACACTCACAGCCCACATTCCTTAGCCTGCAGACATTATTTACAACCTTGTATTTAGATAGAACTGGTAAGAAAAACCTTGTAATACAGCCACTCACAGCCCTCAATCCTCAGCCTGTATGCAGGTTCATAAAACATTGTATTTAAATTGCAACAGCCTTATCACCCTCCATGCAAGCCAGTGAACATTGTACATTAGATTTTAATGGGGCCACTCACAGCCCTCATTCCTCAGCATGCAGGACAGAAGTTAAAAACATTGTATTTAGATTGTAATAAGCAAGAAAAAAAAAATTGTACCTAGAATATAATGGAGCGACTTCCAGCCCTCATTCCTCAGCCTGCAGACCAGGCCAATACACATTGTATACAGATTATATTAAAGCCACTGACAGCCCTAAATCCTCAGCCTGCATGCAGATGAATTTAGAATTTAACAGCCTATTCAGCCTCCATGCATGCAAATAAACATTGTATATATATTTATACATACACACACACACACACACACACACACACACACACACACACATTATAATGGAGCCACTTCCAGCCCTCAGAGAGGATTTAAAACATTGTATATAGATTCTCGTGGAGCCTCTCTTCTCCATGCAGGCCAGTAAACATTGTATACAGATTATATTAGAACCACTGACAGCCCTCAATCCTCAGCCTGCAGAATTCAACAGCCTATTCAGCCCCCATGCATGCAAATAAACATTGTATATACACACATATTATAATGGAGCCACTTCCAGCCCTCAGCCTGCAGACAGGATTTAAAACATTGTATACAGATTGTCATGGAGCCCCTCCCAACCCCCCTCCTCCATTGCAGATTGCAGTACTCACAGTCCACATTCCTCAGCTTGTAGGAGCAGGCAGAAATGTTGCACATCCTGGCAGGCACTGCTCTGGGGGCCCCTGTCCAGGGGCCCATCTTCTCCACCCTCCCATGGCCCAGCACTGGGGTCAGGAGCCTCCAAGAGCCTCTCAACACCATATTGTTGTCACTTCTACCTACACTCACTGAGCAATGGGCAGCTGCTGAGCACAACACTCCCTGGCCCCGCCCAGCACCTCTAACCCAGCCAGCACAGCCACTCACAGCGGGCACCCAGGACGAGGCTTGGAAAGCACACATCCGGCTTCTACTGAATCTCAACCAATAAGGGTCTGCTTTCCAGCCACGCCTCCTTCTTCTTCTCTGCGCTAGGACTGAATTTAAAGAGACAGTGATCATTATTGATATAATGACATAGCCATGGAAATCATAGCAAGGGGTTGGAGGAGCTGCCGAGCGCCGACAGATCACGTGTCAATAGGGACGAGTGTTCCAAAATGAAAACTGAGATGCGCTTCTACTAACTCAAAATAAATACATCATTTTATAAATTTGACATTTGCATCTCACTCGGTACCATTTCCATGTCCTTCTCTCCTCCTCATTGGCCCTCATTTTGCTCTGATCTATATAGTTGTACATAAAATGCACTTTTTATCTATCAAAGTGTTTCCCAGAGCTAAACCTTCCATCCGATTTCGAAATTGCTGCATTTATGAATTCAAAAAAGCCAATATAAAGGAATAGTAGTGATAATTAAAAAAAAAAAAAAACTTGTGGGTTTAACCACTCTTTTTTTTTGTACAAATCTCTTTTAAGGGGGCGTGGCCCCTTAAGGTGTCCTTCATTCCCATCTCAAAAAGTTGGGATTTATGGTGAACTCCAACTGTATAGCAGACACCCCAACCTGCAAAGACTAATTTCAGGGAGGTGACACTTTGCACCCCCCCCCAATTAAATGCAGCCTATCAGTGTCCATCAGTGCCGCCTCATCAGTGCCCACCAGTGCAGCCCATCAGTGTCCAGCAGTGCAGCCTATCAGTGACCATTAGTGTCCATCAGTGCCGCCTCATCAGCGCCCACCAGTGCAGCCTATCAGTGTCCATCAGTGTCCTTCGGTGCCACCTCATCAGTGTCCATCAGTGCAGCCCATCAGTGTCCATCGGGGGCCACCTCATCAGTGCCTACCAGTGCAGCCCATCAATGTCCATCAGTGCAGCCTATCAGTGACCATTAGTGTCCATTCGTGCCACCTCATCAGTGCCCACCAGTGCAATCCATCAATGTCCATCAGTGCAGCATATCAGTGACCATTAATGTCCATCAGTGCCACCTCATCAGTACCCACCAGCGCAGTCCATCAGTGTCCATCCATGTCATCTCATCAGTGCCCACCAGTGAAGCTTATCAGTTATCAATTAGTGTCCTTCAGTGCCACCTCATCAGTGTCCACCAGTGCAGCCTATCAGTGTCCACCAGTGCAGCCTATCAGTGTCCACCAGTGCAGCCTATCAGTGTCCACCAGTGTAGCCTATTAGTGTCAATCAGTGTCCTTTAGTGCCAACTCATCAGTGCCCACAATCATGAAAAACCTGGGGTCTGCGCAGTTCTTGGCTGTCTGCAGAAATGTCTGACACAGATAATCCCTTGCTACATCCTTCCATATTGTGGCTTGCTACATAGTTATAATATTGCAGTCTGATTACTGGAAGAGGGGAGACTGAGGAAATGCTTCATCCTGCCTGCAGCAGACTAATGACATCATCCCAGCCTAGGCAAAATCACTGACTGAGGCTCAAGGATAGCTTTTTAAGGATACCGTTGCTGTATATTGTGACATGTCAGGAATTTATTGATGGAGACTTGTAATATCACTGACAGGTCCTCTTTAAATCCATGACATATGACTCTCCCACGTATTTCAGACCTAAATGTTGATTAATTTGTCCTGCCATAGCTGTACCTCCCCTTTAAATATCTTTTATTTTCTTTCCGCTCGTGGCCTCCCCCCTCCTCCTGCTCCGTCCAGAACGCGATGTTCCCCTCAGGGTTGTGCCACACCCAAAACCAGCATGTATTCCCAGCTCATGCCAAGACAGTGAGCAACCCAAACCGTGCCCAGCAAGAGAAAAACACATCATAGACTATAGCCATAGTGGATTCTATGTGGGATCAAGTAATTAATATGTCCTGAAAGCAATATTTTTCATTGCAGAAATCCGACATTTAAATCTGACCTCCGGCCTTCTCTTCAGTCTTGCACAGTTGTACCGTCGCCTCTCCTGGACTGAAATGGCTTACTCTGATTTCACTGCACACTGTGAGCTTCTCACAATGTGCATTAGAAGCTGCAGCAAGTCAGAGATAGCCTGCCTAATTTCTTAGCTGGAAGACATCCAGCATCATCTAGCACTTTCCTCCCCAGCCTGGCTGTTTCTGCCCCCCCCCCCCCTTTCATTCATTAGGCCGCGTACACACGCGGGGACTGTTCGCTCAACTTTGTCCGTCAAACAGTTTCAGCGGACAGTCCGCTCAAAATTAGCATGGACGGACTTGGCCACACACGACGAACGAACAGTCCGCTGAAACCGTGCGCGATGACGTGAACGGCACGTACGACGGGACTAGAAAACGACGTCCTATACACTGCAATGCAAACTTCGGCGTGTAAATCCTTTCTGAGCATGCGCGGAACTTAGTTTGACGAACAAGCCTACACACGAGGGGACTGTTCGCTGAAACAAAGTTTCAGCGGACAGTTTTTCGGAATTTCCGAAAAACTTTGTTCAGCAGACTGTCCGCTGAAACTGTCCGCTGAAAGCCCACACACGAGCCGACTGTCCGCCGAAACACTGTTCAGCGGACAAAGTTGAGCGAACAGTCCCCGCGTGTGTACGCGGCCTCAGAGTTCTTTTAAAGTGGTTGTAAACCTAGTTGCACCACTTGTACCTACAGGTAAGCCTAAACTAAGGCTTACCTGCAGGTACTGTAAATATTTTCTAAACCATATACGCTTGCGCCAACATCATTGGCGCATGCTCACTGAAGAAATGGCATGCTCGTGGTGTTTCTTCAGGATCAGTGCCATGACCGGAAGGGCTCCCGCGCACATGCGTGGGAGTGAAGTCATTGCGGCTCAGGCCTATCACAGCTCTGGAGCCCGAGAACCCAGAAATAACTCCGGGAGACATGTCGCCGGTCACAGTGGTGTGCGGGGACCGCTGCAACAGCTTCGATCTAAGGTGAGCATTTCATAATGAGCTAGTATGCGATACACTGAGTACCAAAGGCACTAAGTCTTTATCTAAGGATTGCCCTCAAAAAACGTTCTATTAGCGGGTCTAGAGCCCATCTGGTGTCTGTTAGGGCTGATAAGGCTGAGATCTGAACCTTCAGGGAGCTAAGTCCCAGGCCTGAATCTAACCCCTTTTGAAGAAACAAAATTGTTTGAAGCTATTGTTGGAAGCTTTTCTGGCTTTAAGCAATGTCTGTATTACTCTATGGGAGCAACCCAATTTTCCAGCCTCTTCCACTCAATTTCCAGACCCTCAAATCCAGGATTTCTGGATGTAGATGGAAGAGGTTCCCCTGGGACAAAAGGCTGTGTGTGACTCGAAGTGTTAAGGGATTGCAAAGAGACAGCTTGGTCAATAGAGTAAACCAGGGTCTTCTTGGGAACTTCCTTGACAGGCAATCTGCCAGGTGATTTTCGAGAGCTGGGATATAAGATGCTCTGAGGTTGGTGAGATTTCTTTCGGCGCAGAGGATTATCAAGGCTACCTCATTGGACAATGACCTGCTGTGCGTCCCCCCTTGGTTCTGGACTTAGGCTACTGCCGATTTGTTGTCCATCTGTAGCAAGATGGACTTGCCTCTCAGAGAATGCCAGATGAGATATCGCTATCCAGGCTGCTCTTAATTCCAAAATGTTGGACACTATGCCTTCTGTGTCGAACTGCCATTTGCCCTGGATCAACTGATTTTCGAAGTGGGCGCCCCAACCCAGATGACTTGCATCTGATGTAAGAGTGTTGAGACAGGATCAGTATATCATCTAGATAGTGTAGGATACGTATCCTCTTCTCTCGAAGAGGAGCTAGAATTGCCACCAACACCTTGGTAAAGGTTCTGGGGGCTGTCGATGTGCAAAAAGGTAGACATTGAAACTGTAGATGGGGTTCCCCTACTTTGAATCGTAGAAAGGGCTGGAAATCGTGATGAATTGGAATATGTAGGTACGTGTCTTTGAGGTCTATAGATACCATCCAATCCTCCAGTTGTACTGCTAGGATTACCGTATTGAGAGATTCCATGTTTAGTCACTTTAAGTCCAGAACCAGCCTCCAGCCTCCTCTTTTTTTGGGTACTAAAAAGATTGGGGAGTAAAACCCCAAAAACTTTTCTGACTCCGTAACTGATATTACTGTTTCTTGATGTATTAGCGTCTATACATACTGGATAAGAATTTCCAGTTTTTCTCTGGAACTCAGGATCTTGGTGGGTAGAAACAAAGAACGGGGCGGGTGGTGCCTGAACCTCTAGATGTGCCTGTGGAGTATTGTGGAAGTGACCCACTGATCTGTGCAAGATTTCACCCAAACTTGAGTGAAAGCCCTGAGAGGAGCCCCCACTGGACCGGTTTGGGTGGGCAAGTCAAGACTTTTGGTTTTTGGGCATAGTAGATGCAGTCTTCTGCTTTCTCATCTTTAAGAAGGTAGCCTGGGAGCCTCTTCTATATTCTCTCCCAAGCCTATATGACCTGGTGTCCTTGTTCCTCTGTTGAATGGAAGGGGCAAGCTGCAAACTTTTTCCTTCTGTTCCTATCCTGAGGTATTAGGCCACTCTTTCCCCTTTTTACTCGGTTAATGGCCGTATCAAGCTTTTCACCAAAGAGGGCTTTTCCATCATAGGGTATGCGGCACCATGTTTGTTTGGTTAAAACCATGGTTTTGGCCTCCTCCAAGGTGCTCTTCTGGCGGTCACTGAGTATAGTATGGCTCGTACAGAACATCTCAATGTATCGATGGCAGCTTCAGCCATAAAATCTGAAGCCAATTTCAATTTATCAAGGGTTTTAATAATCTCATCTGACTCGATACCCTGCTTCAAAGCTATCTCAATATTATCAGTCCAAGCCTTTGTCGCTCTGGAAACCGAAGTCAAAGCCACTGCTGGTTTACAAGTTCCTCCAGCTGCTTGGTAAGCAGGTCTGCGTCAATTTTGCGATCGCACACGTCTTTAAAGGAAACTGCATCTTCTAAGGGCAGTGTCGTATTTCTTGCTAACCTCATGATTGAGGCGTCTACTGATGGTAAGGAATCCAATAGTTGCGCATCTGAGTCAGCTAGGGGATATAACCTCTGAAAACAGTTATAGGCGACTAGCATTTTTTTCACCTTTCCGTCATTCCTCTGTAACTACCTCCCTTATTTCTTCCATAAGCAGGAAGGTCGGTGCTTTTTTTCTTTAAATGAGGAAAGTATTTCCTGGACTTGGCAGGAGGTTCAGATGCTTCTTCCCATTGGATCGCATCTTTCACAGCGACTACACATGGTTCAATTAACCCAAAATTAAAAGAGGAACAGTGTTCTTCTGTTGTGTTTTTGTCGTCATCTGAACTGAAATCTGCGTTTGTTTGCTGAGCCGGGATCTCCACAGAAAACTCACTTGTTGAGGGAGTTGCTAAATCCTGGGATGAAGCTCACTCCTGAATTGAGTCCTTTATCAATTTTTTCATAGTGTCTATGCTTTTCCTATTCCTTATCCCCAGCTGCCTCCAGAAAAAATGCCTTGCAGACTAATTTCTCTGGAAGTGCTTCCCTTCCGCAGACCCAGCAAGCCTTGTCTCTGAGGCGGGTGGAACAATGTGGAGAGGGAGCTCTTCTAGCCATATGTAGGGGGGACATGCGGCTAGGATATGCATGAGCTGAAGAAGAGTGTTCCCTTCTTGCGGTACTGTGACCTTTGGACCTCCCATCCGGCGAATCTCTGTAGGATGATTGACGTTACGGGCTGTAAAGAAGAAAAAGACAGGAAATCCTGTTTTTCCATATAAATCCCCCGGCTGCTCTTTTATTTGTACTTACCTGGTAGTTGCAGCCACTTACATAGTTGAGGATCTTGTTGTGACACTGAGCTGCGGGAAGCAGCTGTCAAAAATAAACCAAGAGGGTTAACTTTTATTATTTTTTTTCCAACTGATCAGAAAAAAAAAGATTTTTCTTTTTTTTTTCCCCACTCTGCCCCACTTCCCTTACCTTGGGCTGGCTCCATAACGAAAAGTGCTTATAAGAGGAAACCTCTCTTAGCTCTCAGGAGATGTTCCCCTGATGAGAGCTGCTGCCATAATGAAGGCACACAACTCCTTATATATAGATAGCTAGCTTGGGTAAGTCACATCACATTCAGCTACCCATCACATTTTGCTACCCACTGGAGTGCACATGTGCGACACCACCATATGCGTTCCAACACAGGGCCCCTCGCAGGCTCGCTTTGCTCTCCCCGCTTCGGGCACGGCCTCGTTTCGCTCTGCTTAATTATAATCTAACTCTATGTCCACTTGGGTGGTGGGGCTTGAACCTGGACTCAGGGGTGGAACGCATATGGTGGCGTAGCGCATGCGCAGTCCAGCAGGTAGTCAAATTTGATGAGTCGCTATATGTGACGAAACAGGTGCACCAAGATGGCCGTCGACTGGGTCATGAAGCCACCGTGCATGCGCTGATGACTTTACCCGCGACGCAGCTCCAACTCTGAAGGGAATAAACTAGGCCCGGGAGGCACACGAAGTGCTGCAGATGATACACAGCGAGGGGAAGCATGCGGCCACGCTTTGCAGTATAACTACTGCCATTCCAAGAAGCTCTCTTGTGCCAATAAAGAAAAAGGAGCGGTAAGGAGCTGAAGAGAGCCCAAACAGGTGGGGGCATTCTTTACCTAGGAGCAATTTTCTTGGCAGAGACACAGAGGGAATGCCTGAGCTCCTGACCCCAAAAAGATTCACAGAAAAACGGGTTCCCAAACTTTTTGGCGCATTTAGCAGCCTAAGTTATGAGACTCCATATACAGGGGAGCATGAACTTGCAATGGTTGTACCAACATAGTGGTATAGTAAAGGCTGTATCCAGGTGATCCATGATCCTGCAGGTTTGAGGACAGAAAACAAGAATGGCATATGAGTAAGGCTATGATTCCACTAGTGCGACTTTTCATGTGATTTGGGACTGAAAAGTCGTACCCCATGATTTCCAATGAGTACCGTTCATATCTGTGCGACTTCAAGACGCAGCGACTTCAAAGTAGTCCTTGCACTACTTTGGTCCCACTTTAATGCGACTTGAGGTCCATAGACACAGGCATTGCTTCAAGTCGTTGCAAAAAATCGCGGTAAAATCGCGGCGCAAAATCACACGACTTTGGGGACGCAATAGTGGAAACATTAAAGTTAGTCCTGTGGGTTGGTTGGGGGCAGAGTAACCATGTGTATGCAGCCATGAAGGCACCAGAAAAGTAAAATGCAGCATTTATTAGTCCGTAACAATGTTTTTATATTCAATTTTAAAAGCCTGCTGATCTAAGAGGTTTGCTGATGTGACCGAACACCGCTGCTTTTAAAATAAAACATCAAAACAGTGTTACGGACTTCTAAATACTGCATTTTATTATATAAGCCGAGTTTACTGTTAAAAATAACTAAGCATGTTCGCTTGCCGACTTCTAACTCCAGGCTTACTGCAGACGAGTGTGGGTGTACCAAGATGGCAGCGAGGCAACCTCAGTTTGGCTGTGCATCGCGCATGTGCAGTAGGCCGGGTAGTGGCATTCTGATGGGTAGCAGCTATCTGATAGGACACCTGCACCATTTTTAAAAATCTTCCTGCACCAAAACGCATGGTACTGTGGCATCATGCATTTGTGTGCATGCTGACGCATGCATGTTTGCAAGATGCATGAGGGTCATGCATCTTGCATGAGGGTCATGCACAGCCTATTGCATTAGGGTTTGCACCCCAAAACGCAAAAACATATGTGTGTGTGCATGTGTATATACACTCACGGTGTCAGTAGAGCAGTGGACAGTGTCTTTAGGGCAGAGATTGGAGTCAGTAGGGCAGTGGACGATGTCAGTAGTTTTTATTTTTATTATTTTATTTTTTGACAATTTTTTTTTCAGGAGCCACATTGGGGGGGGGGGGGGGGTTTGGTGAATAATCAGGGGTCTAAACAGGGGCATCCGTGCCACACAGGGTGATTAGGGTGTTCCCAGGCACACTTGGCACACCCTGTGCGTACACATGATGAGGGTACCATTAAGAATTAATGACACTGCCACGCACCTGCAAAGGGGCAGCGTGTTTGACAGAACACGCAGAGATAGGGCCCGAGGGCCCCATAAACTAGGTAAACATTCAAGGCTGCAGCATGGTGTACAGATTCTATACATAGATGAACTCTGACCGACTGACTTCAAACTCGCTGACACGATGCCGAAACATGAAACTGAAATCATCTTTCCGACAACAAACTCATTGATTGAAGAGAAGAGAAAAATCACAGCTTTGTTGAAAATAATAAAATTAATTTTTGTATAAAATTGAATGCACAATATAACATATAAAATAGTGATGACACCATGGTGGCAAATCCAGATGATGAACTACAAGATTCTCCAACCAATATGTTTAAACTCACAGAGCCCATTTTGGCCTCATTTACATTTAAATTTGTAGAGTGGTAAAAACACGTGGTTGGGTCACGTGTTTATCCAAACCAAGCCCCTTCCCTTATCGCTCCGAGAGGTGTACACATGCTGTACTCACAATGCTTTTCTTTGTGGGCGCAGCAAGAATGATCACTACTGTCGCACTCGGCGGGCGTTACCAGTCATAGAATGTAACCCATCCGCTTGAATAGGGCTGCACCGCAACCATATTCATGCACACGGTTGCGGCTCAATGATGCAGGTTTGTAGGGGTTAATATAGGTGAAATAGCGCCTCCTCACGGACTGTGAAACACTTTAAGAGCGATCTAGCTTGGATTGCTCTTTAGAGGGCTATCACTAGTGCAAATGAGCCCTTACACTTATGCGTTGCAATAACACATTATTACGTGTGCTAGGGGAAGTAACTCGTAACATTTTGAATTGCACCCTAATGTATTAAGGCAAGTCTACCGCTTCTCCTTTCACTGATCATTCACAGGTTGAGGGCAAGTCCTGGATGACCTGGGCTCAGATGAACTGAGTTGAACATTTGACCATCAGGCTGAGGACATCTAGTGGCAGAAAAAAGTACTGCATGAAAAATCCCTGGACTGAAGGCAACTATTGCAGCAAAAGCTGGTTTTGTTATTTTATCTTTTAATGAGCTATTTATTTTTATCTTGATAACTTTTTTTCCTGGTGTTTTGCTTTATAGTCAAGTTTTTATTTTTGTCTGTGACTCCAATGGAAACAATTCCCTGTCTCTGTAACCCCCGCAGTGTTTGCCACTCAGACAGCAGGGTGCAGACAGGAATAAACTATTGTCAAAATTGTAAAAGTTCCAACCCTTCCTGGCTGTACAGAAAAATTTATTATTGTTTTTGTCTGTTTCCCTGTTGGAAGGATTTCCCATTCCTTGATGTCCGTTAAAGTGGGACTCCAACCAAAACATGTTTTTATTTTAGGCGGAGTGAGGGAAGTATTATATTCTCTGAGAAGATATCCCCTGACTTACTGCTCAGATAATTAGTGCCAACAACATTACATCCCCTTCTATTCTTTACTAATGACTGGTGTCACTGAAACAGGAAATTAAGGTAATTTCTTCAAGGGGGACACAGACCGCAATAAAAACTTGCAAAGTCCTATCCCTCCTTCACTCCACAAAAGAAAAGGATTGGGTGGATTGGATTTTTCTGTAAACATTTTAGTTTTTTTTTTACTGTAAATATCGTCCTGAGCGGATCTATGTCTTCAATGGATTTCTGCACATATAATTTCACATGAATGTCTCTGCTGTTATTGTTATAAAGCTAAATATAAAATATAATATTTCTCAATATTAAGCACTTGCTGACCGCCCTATAGCAGTTTTACTGCTCGGTGTAGGATCATGTGTATATATATATATATATATATATATATATATATATATATATATATATACACACATGATCCTGCACCTCCGACTGCAGGGGGGCGTGTGTGCGCATCCGGCGGGCCACTCCTGATGTGATTATTTACAGCAGAAGCCGATCTGCGGGTGCCGGGTACTCAATGTCCTCTGTCTCCCGCTGATTGTTGGTAAACAACACAGAATGTGGAGCTACCTATGTAAACAAGGCAGATCGCAGTTCTGACAGGGGGAAGGGATGGATTCTGTATTCCTGTACAGCTTCTCTTCCCCTAGTAAAAGCAGCACACATACGTAGTACATATAAACACTGGTTAGGCCCATATTTATCCTTTTGACCGTCCTAGATGTTTAACCCCTTCTAAGCCAGTGTCATTAGTACAGTGAGCGTGCATATTTTTAGCAACGATCACTGCATTAGTGTCGCTGGTTCCCACAAAGTGTCAGCGAGTGTCCGATTGTCCGCAGCAATATCGCAGTCCTTCTATAAGCCACTGATCGCTACCATTACTAGTATAAAAATTATATATATATATATACACACATATACACACACACACAAACACACACACACACACAGGTACTACAGTTTGTAGATGCAATAACGTTTGTGAAAACCAATCAATATACGCTTATTGGGATTTTTTTTTTCCCCAAAACCATTTAGCAGAATAGATATTGGCCTAAATTTTTGAAGAATTTATTTATTTATTTTTTATTATTGGTTATGTTTTATAGTTTAAAATACAAAAACAAAAAACAAAAAAAATCAGTGGTGATCAAATACCACGAAAAGAAAGCTCTATTTGTGGGAAAAAAAATTACATACATTTTATTTGGGTACATCGTTGCATGACCGCACAATTGTCAGTTAAATCCTTTTTCACACTGAGGTGGTTTTCAGGTGCTTTAGCGCTAGAAATAGCCTCTGAAAAGCCCCTCCCATTCATTGTCTTTTCACACTGGGGCGGTGCACTTGTGGGACGTTACGAAAAGCCTGCAAGCAGCATCTTTGGGGCGGGTTGGGAGCGCTGTAAATAGCGCTCCCAAAATGCTCCCGCCCATTGCAATGAATGAGCAGTGCTTCCAAAACACCTTAAAAGCGCCACAAAACAGGACTTAAAATTTTTGGGGGTAAGAACCGCTCCGCTAGCGGCTGAAAAGCGCCACTCGTTTTTGCTAACGGCACAGGTGGTCAGTAAAGTAACGCAGTAAACCTTACAAAGGTCAAGTGGCTAATCAATATTTGCTAAGGATATCGATTCCAGAAATGACCTTGTAAAAGTAGCAGTGACATCATCACTCTGCTGTACATAGCCTATGCAGAGAACAGAGCTGTGGGAGGGGCTTAGCCGACTCCAAACTACAGAAAACTACATGAGGGGGTGGAAACAAGACCAGTCCCCTTGCAAAATGAGAGGGAGCAGCAGTGAGCGGTCTTTATTACAGGAAGTCTCACACTGGATTACTGCACAGATCTGGATGAAATATACAAAGCACATGATAATCAAGAAAAATACACATGACGATTGTATTTAGATGATATATACTAATCCTGGAGTTTTGCTTTAAATTTATTACACTTTGAATGAAAGGCTTCATTTATCGTCCAATCAACCGGATGACTCACAGGAGGACGCGATGAGTCACAGCACCAGAATCCAAACTCCGTTTTAGGAAAAACAACTTTCCTGTCTAACATTACAGAGAACCTGCAAATACTTAATTCCACATAGGGATGGGTGAAACTGAGAGTTTTTTTTATTTCACAAAGTTTCTGTGAAAAATTGGGAGATTCCGGAGACATTTCACCATTTTGGAAGCATTGGGGAGGTCTACAAACCTAAAATCTGTATTAAAGTTTATGAAAACCTAAATTTATTTTACAGTATGTAACATCATTCCTCTCTGTATACAAATTGTAAAGAAAGGTCCCACACTCCGTTTGAGTGCTTTCGTCATATACCGCTTCCTCCCATGCCGCGTACACACGATTAAACAATCCGGTGGAAAAGTCCGGCAAACTCAAGTCCGCCAAACAATCCCCCCGTGTGTAGCCTCCGGCATACTTTTTTGACCCGAAAGTACGGCGGACTTAGAATGCCGTGTTGCACTCCAATCTTCCCGCCGGACTCGCATTTCAGCGGACAATCCGGCCGTGTGTATGCCAGTCCGCCGTACTTTTGAAATGAGCGGACTTTTCCCGCCCGGAGAAAAGTCCGCTCATTTCGAGCGGGTCTCCAGGTAGGCGGGGCCCGCGAAGGAGACGTCGCTGGCCCCGCCGCCTGGTATGAACTTAAAGGGGAACCCCAACGCCGAAAAAAATCGGCGTTGGGCCCCCCCCCCCCAAGTCCACAACAGACCCTTGTCCGAGCACGCTACCCGGCCGGCCAGGAAAGGGGGGGTGTACCAGGCCGCGTGCCCTCAACATGGGGGGTGCCACCCCAAAGCACCTTGTCCCCATGTTGATGAGGACAAGGGCCTCTTCCCGACAACCCTGGCCGTTGGTTGTCGGGGTCTGTGGGCGGGGGGCTTATCGGAATCCGGGAGCCCCCTTTAATAAGGGGGCCCCCGGATACCGGCCCCCCACCCTATGTGAATGAGTATGGGGTACAATGTACCCCTACCCATTCACCTGTAAAATAAAAGTACAAAAAAAACACAACACACGAGATAAAATACTTTATTGCACAGCTCCGGGGGTCTTCCGTCTTCGGGGGTCTTCTCGCCGGACTCCTCCGCTATCTTCTTGTAGCTCTTTTGCTAGCGGTGGAGTCCGGCTTTCTTCCTCGTCGCCGGCCTCTTCTTCCGACTTCGGGGGTCTTGTCCCCCTCTTTGGTTCTTCTGCCGGGCCACCGCGCCTTCTTATAGCTCTTTTACAGGCGGTGGCCCGGTCTTCTGTCGCCGCCGCCGCCGCCTTCCGTTCTTCTTCTTCTTCTTCTCCAGGAGATGTTGACTCGACGATCTCTCCGGCCGCAATGCCAGGAACGCGCTGCGCTGCCACTTATATAGGGACAAGGGGCGGTGTCACATGGGTTTATGTCACATGGGTTGGTGTCACATGGTGACCCCGCCCGCTTACGATGTCACAGTCCCGGAGGATGCTGGGACTGTCGACATGTGACATCAACCCATGTGACCAACCCATGTGACATAAACCCATGTGTACATTGTACCCCATACTCATTCACATAGGGTGGGGGGCCGGTATCCGCGGGCCCCCTTATTAAAGGGGGCTCCCGGATTCCGATAAGCCCCCCGCCCGCAGACCCCGACAACCAACGGCCAGGGTTGTCGGGAAGAGGCCCTTGTCCTCATCAACATGGGGACAAGGTGCTTTGGGGTGGGGGGGCCGCGCGGCCCCCCCTTCCCCAAGGCACCCCCCATGTTGAGGGCACGCGGCCTGGTACGGCTCAGGAGGGGGGGGGGCGCTCGCTCGCCCCCCTTTCCTGGCCGGCCGGGTAGCGTGCTCGGACAAGGGTATGTTGTGGACTTGGGGGGACCCCCACGCCGATTTTTTTTCCGGCGTTGGGGTTTCCCTTTAAGTGCATACCAGGCGGCGGGGCCAGCGACGTCTCCTTAGCGGGCTCCGCCTACCTGGAGACGCGTTCGTAATGAGCGGACTTTCCTCCGCGTGTGTGGGCGAGTCCATTCATTTCAAAAGTAGGGCGGATAGTACGGCGGACTTAGTACGCCGTATTAGTCCGTTGAAAAAGTGCCGTGTGTGGGCAAGTAGCCCGTTCGGAAAGTCCGACGGACAGTCTGGCGGGAAGTCCGCCAGACTAAGTACGTCGGACATACCGCTACGTGTGTACACGGTTCCAGTCTCAATATAGATATCAGATATTGCAAACCATTGACAACCAATAACTAGACAGTACTCGTTTTGGTTGCTAAACAGGAAACTGTTTATTGAAACACAGGTACACAGAGGTAACACTCAGGACAATTACCCCTCCCCCTTTGCATTCAGGGCAGGGTAGACTGTCCAATCAGCAGGGAGAGCTGTTGGAGGAATTCCCCCCTCCCCTCCCACAGCTAATCTACATACACATCCCATAATTCCCAATGCAGACAGATACAATAGAACAATGGGATACAGCCACAACCCAAACGACCCAACACAGAGCATCCCATAGTATGAGACATATATACACATATATATATATATATATATATATATATATATATATATATATATATTTCCTGGACCTCCCCATGTCAGCCTACTATGGGTCAGCTCCGCCCCCTCTGACCCCTTCAGGACCACCTTCCTTTTTTCTAGCCCACACCAGTGTTCTTCTTTTGTCCTCGCTCCGGACGCCTTTTAAAGTTTATTTATTTATTTTTATTTTGTTTTTATTTATTTATCTTTTTTTTTCTCCATCCACCATCCATCCTGTTCGGGTTCAGCCTCTCCCGTATATATATACATATATTGTATATCATATATATATATATATATATATATATACACACTAAACTATACAACATTCCAGTGTTGTTGCCCAGTGAGTCCAAATAGTACAGATCAGACTGCGTTTCTTAGTCACCCTGTGCCCCTATTAGAGACACAGGGTGACTTAGACATAGGAGGTGCATGGGGAGCTGAAAAAAAAGGTTTCTCAACCTTCCCAAGGGATTCTGGGTTCCACGGGCCCCCCGCCCAAAGTGACTCCCGTCACACAACTCTCTTCAATAAAGTTGCTTCTTCGTGAATCTGTTACAAAATTTCATACCTTGAGATCCTGCCAGCAACAGCACTTCCTGTTTCAGGCTTCAGTTGCTGCCTTAGATTAGGAGCAGCATTATCAGCCTGCCGTGTGCAGGCTTCAGTTGATGTTGAGCTCCCAATCAGGTCTATCCCCCCACTTTTGAAACCGCCACCCCTATGCTTTACCACGGGCAGCATATGTAGAGGCTGGAGAGACAGTCAGCCATGCTACCAAGGTGACTGTCTTACCCAATAGGTAAGTGATGGCAACTGTGTATGAGTAAGTGTGTGACGCTGTAAGTGTGTGTGTCATTGTGTTTATCAAGTAGAAATGAACAGCCGCATGCTGATGCCATCACTGATCTAAAACTAGACCGCATATAACTCTGCTTGTCTACCTCCCACTCTACATTGCGTTTCACCCCACAAAGGGCTGAATCATAAAACAAAACATTTCACATACTGTGTCATTGTGCTTGTTTGTGTGTGAGTGTGTGTGGTTTTCAATGTGTATAATAGTGGCTACTGTTGTGCAATGAATAAGAAGGTGAAATTAATCATAGGGAGTGCTGAGTGCTGGACTGTGTATAA
Organism: Lithobates pipiens; assembly: GCF_037356315.1. NCBI lineage: Eukaryota > Metazoa > Chordata > Amphibia > Anura > Ranidae > Lithobates > Lithobates pipiens. Next base: position 29,430,692 of record NW_027507686.1, read on the forward strand.
TCCTGATCTCTGCGCTCTGTATTTTACATACTCCTGACCCCTGTAGTCTGTACCCAGATAGCAAGCAGTTGTGCTGAAATTTTGAAAATGTCTTGCTACGCTATTGCTAGACTTGCCAGGCTTCACAAATTTGTTGCACAATTGCAGTCTGCAGTCTGCACTGCATGATTCCAGATCAACTTTCTTTGCAGACATTCTGCAAGTCTGTGTAAGCTCTGGTTCATTTATGTTGTGCAATAGTCTTCCCACCATAGGGGGCACTGTGACTGAATTTTCATGCTGTAGACTTGCAGAACTCTTGCTGTAGACTCACCTCTGCAACTTTGATCTCGCTAGAGATGCTAGAGACTTGCCACGCAAATTTGCTAGAAATTGGAAAAGCGACAACCAGAACTTGTGCTTCAAGCAGGATGGATAGATTAAAAATCAATTATTTTTTTTAAAAAATCCAAAAAATCAGAATTCTTTTGATTTAAATCAGATTTTTTTTTATTTTTTTATATCAAATTTATTTTAATAAAATGCTTTTGGAGTAAAAATCTATCTAAATATAGTTTTCTATTTAAGATACATTAATAATTTAGTTTATTCAGCCTGAAATGGGCCTTAGTTATGTAGCATGAGGTTGCATATGCTCTAATATTTACATTTTTGGTAAATTCAATGAATCCAAGCTCTGCAAGCTAAGATAACATGCACTGTATTGATGCATTCACACAATTTCACAGTATCCATGAGATAGAACAAAGTTCAGGAATATTCCTTTATCCTATTGTTTTGCAAATCTATGTACACTGCAAACTGTATGATTGAATAGCTTCTGATATCGCTGTTTTACTAACCTGACAGCTTATTATTCTAAATAGGAGACCTTCATTTTGTTTGCAAATATTAAAGATTCTAACTACCAGAAAGAATAAGTCCTTACATTTAAAGAGCACCTGTCATGTCAGATCCATCGTGGCAGCTTTCGTAAGCGGGAATCCACTCACCTGCAGCCGCCACGTCCCTCGCCTTGTTGTGTCACTGCCGCATAACCAGCCATCCTCTAAAGTGAATGGAACTGTCGGTGAGTCAACAGCTGGTCAGAGGAGGAGCTGCTGCGGGACAAAGATGACAGTTGCTCTTTAAAAATTATTATTTACCGTATTTATCGGTGTATAACACACACTTTTTTCCCCTTAAAATCAGGGGAAAATCGCGGGTGCGTGTTATACGCCGATCCCCCATCATTTTGCAGCCTCTGGACGGCTTTTAGCCGCCTTCGGCTGTTCTCGGCCCTTCCTGGCGGCTTTCGCCCGCCTTCGGCCCTTCTCGGTGGCTTTCGGCCGCCTTCGGCTCTTCTCGACGGCTTTCGGCCGCCTTCGGCCCTTCCCGGCAGCCGAAAACTGCCGAGAACGGCCGAGAGTGGCGGAAAGCCACCGAGAAGAGCCGAAGGCGGCCGAAAGCCGTCGGGAAGAGCCGAAGGCAGCCGAAAGCCAACAAGAACAGCCGAAGGGGGCCGAGAACTACCGAGCGCCGCCAAGATACACAGGACATCTCGGCGGCGCCATTTTTAAAAAGAAAAGCTAAAAATAAAACATACATACTCGCGACTTCACCATTCTGTATGTTACATACTCTGACCCCTGCAATTTACATACTCGTTACTTCACCATTCTGCATGTTACATACTGTACACCTGACCCATGCACTTTACATACTCGTGACTTCACCATTCTGTATGTTACATACTCTTGACCCATGCACTTTACATAGTCCTGACTTCACCATTCTGCATGTTACATACTTCTGAACAAGGCTGAAAATGACACAGACAAGGAGACAAGGCTGCATTGATGGACAAGGCTGCAAAAGTGGACAAGGCTGCATGACAAAGCTGCATATGACACTGACAAGGGTGCAATGACGGACAGGCTGCATGACAAGGCTGCAAATTACACTGACAAGGCTTCAGATGGACACTGATAAGGCTGCATTGATGGGCATTTAAATGTAAGTTTTTTTTTTCTTAAAATTCCCTCCTAAACTTGGGGTGTGTGTTATACGCCGGCGCGTGTTATACGCCGATAACTACGGTACATCGAGTTGATTTAAGTCACGCCTTTTTACTAATGATTTAAATCGACTTAATTTAAATCAAATCCACCCTGTCTGCAAGTGTACCACTTTCCAGTGAAAATGTGTAGCAAGATAACAGACTTACAATTCAACACTGCCACAAATTTGTGGCAAGTTATCCTTGCTTTTTGGTCATGTTACATACTCCTGACCCTACATTTTGTATGTTACCTTTACCTGATGCTGGTGCTTTGTACAGTCCTGGCCCCTGCATTCTGTACATTACAAAAGAACCTATGCATTCGGCATGTTACATACTCCTAACCCTTGCACTCTGTATATTACATAGTCTAGGCCCCTGAATTTTGTTACATACTCCTGATTTTACCACTCTGTATGTTACATACTTATGACCTCTGCAATCAGTATGCTACTTACTTACTCTTGACCCCTGTACTTTATTTGTTATATACTTGTGACTTCACCATTCTGTATGTTACATACTCTGACCCATGCACTTTACATACTCTTGACTTCACCATTCTGCATGTAACATACTCCTGACCCATGCACTTTACATACTCGCGACTTCACCATTCTGTATGTTACATACTCTGACCCCTGCAATTTACATACTCGTGACTTCACCATTCTGCATGTTACATACTTTGACCCCTGCAATTTACATACTCGTGACTTCACCATTCTGCATGTTACATACTTTGACCCCTGCACTTTACATACTTGTGACTTCACCATTCTGCATGTTACATACTTTGACCCCTGCACTTTACATACTTGTGACTTCACCATTCTGTACGTTACGTACTTCTGACCCCTGCAATCAGTATGTTACATACACCCAAACCCCACTTTTAGTAGGTTACATAGTCCTGAGTCCCACACTTAGTATATTACATACTCCTCGTCACTATACTTAGTAAAGTGCATACTCCTGACAGCTGCACTCTGTACTTTACATACTCATGACTCCTGCACTCTGCATGTCTGTACATGCCTTTAAATTTACTGTAAAGAGTATTTTATTGGTACAATACTGCAGAATATATGTGCAGTGTATACTTCAAGTAGGCTCTTATTCAGTTTAAGTATTTACCTTTGTTTGCCCATAGATAGATAGATAGATAGATAGATAGATAGATAGATAGATAGATAGATAGATAGATAGATAGATAGATAGATAGATAGATAGATAGATAGATAGATAGATAGATAGATAGAGATATCGCTTTCAGGAAATAAAAAAAAAAAGTTGCTGCAAATAAATTACTCATCCAAAATGGTCCTAGGTGAGCAAAGAAAGGGTCGGCCCTCCAATGCACTAAAATACAGGAAAAACAGACGTCATATTTTTGAAATTACACTTCAGCGCTGAGATTGGAACAAGCACTATTTATATTTTATTTCTAATTTATAGGGAAGTGCATTTTTGCATGTTTCAGTACATTTACGTTAAAAGGCAACAATATAAATTGTCCCTTACTGAACACCACAAAATATGAAAAGTCAAAAACACAATTTGTGGGAGGGACACATTTTTATTCAGTAACTTTCCAGAACTTATCAAATGTAATTATTGTATAATGATAATACTAACATCAACGTTTCTTTCTAAAATAATAAATAATCACAGGGAAAAAAAAGGGACGATCGAAGTGTGACTAAACTCACAGAGATTTGTTACAAAATATAAAATAATATAAACTCTCTCATAGAATAATTATTTTCTATAATTCTCCAGAACCCAATTGGCTCTGTGACCTGAACAAACTTTAATGCCGCGTACACACAATCGGAAATTCTCGTCGGAAAAAGCTCTGATGGTTTTCCCGTCGGAATTCCGACGGAATTTCGCTCAAACTGTCTTGCCTACACACGGTCACACCAAATTCCGATTGGTCAATAACACCGCGTCATACAACATATTCGACAGCACTATAAAAGGGAAATTTAATGCTTCCCAGCCTGCGTCGGAATTTTGCATGTCGGAATTGCATACACATGATCGAAAAATCCGATAGAAAGGTTTTCTGTCAGAAAAATTAAGAACAGGCTCTCAATCTAAAGACCGTCGGAAATGCCAACAGAAAAATACAGATGGGCATACACAGGGTCGGAAAATCCGATGAAAAGCTCCCATCGGTCTGTTTCCATCAGAAATTTCGGCCGCATGTTTGCGGCATAAGAGATGTGATTATTTCTTTAGGACAGGGACTGCAAACTTTTTAGTATGGGTGGCCACAAATATTCATGAGCTGAAAAAATTCCCATCATAGCTCCCCTTATATCAGATTCCCCACCAGGGTCCCCCCTGGCATCAGGTGCCCATCAGAATCCTCCCTCACATCAGAGTCCCCATCAGAGTCACCCCTTGCATCAGGGTTTCTGTCAATGTCCTCCCTTACATCAGAGTCCCCCCTTACCTCAGTGTCCCCAACAGGGTCGCCCCATACATCAGAGTTCTTATCATAGTCCCGCCTTACATCAGAGTCCACATCAAATCCCATATTTAAATGAGTGTCCAAATCAGAACACCCCCTTACAGCAGGGTCTCCATCTGAGGCCCCCTCCCCCTTACATCAGAAGCAGAGACCATAGGCAGCCTCTGCTGATTCTAACCCTCAATCTGTGCACATCAATTCCATAGCAAGGATCTGGATGAAATCTAGCAGTGGGACAAGTGTGGCACGCAGGCTGTAGTTTGGAGACCTCTGCTTTAGTAAATGTTTAAAGTGGAACCGATCAGAAACAGCCAATGAAGCTGCATTGTATGAATTGTACTAAACAACCACAAAATATGTTGGAATCTTTTGTTCTCTTCACGTTTCGATAAAAAAGTTTAGTTGGATTTTTGTTGAATCTTCTGAAAAAAAAAATCTGTCAGTATGTGACTAGCCTGAGCCTCTTGTTCCTGGTGTCCATAGTATACTCCAGCCTGAGGGCCACCTGTCACCTTTCCGTGCTTGGTGTGTGTGGCCTTTGGTCCTCAGCAGACAAGATTGGGAACATTTTTACTTAGGGGTTGTAATTGCAAGTGATCCCTATTAGTAACATGTCCTCATTCTCTGACTGTCCTCTGCAGTATGTCCTCAGTTTCTAATTACTCCTGTAGCATGGGCACAATCTCTGACTATCTCTTGCGGAATATCTGCAGTCTCTGGCCACCTGCTGTAGTATATATTCAATCTCTGCCCATCTCCTGTGGTATATCTGCAGTCTCTGACCATCTCCTGTAGTATATCTGCAGTCTCTGACCATCTCCTGTAGCATGTTTGCAGTCTCTGACCATCTCCTGTAATATATCTTCAGTCTCTAACCATCTCCTGTAGTATATCTTCAGTCTCTGATCATCTCTTGTAGTATATCTGCCATCTCTGATCATCTCCTGTAGTATATCTTCAGTCTCTGATCATCTCCTGTAGTATATCTTCAGTCTTTGATCATCTCCTGTAGTATATCTGCCATCTCTGACCATCTCCTGTAATATATCTTCAGTCTCTGATCATCTCTTGTAGTATATCTGCCGTCTCTGATCATCTTCTGTAATATATCTTCAGTCTCTGATCATCTCCTGTAGTATATCTGCCGTCTCTGATCATCTCTTGTAGTATATCTTCAGTCTCTGATCATCTCCTGTAGTATATCTGCCGTCTCTGATCATCTCCTGTAATATATCTTCAGTCTCTAACCATCTCCTGTAGTATGTCTGCAGTATCTGATCATCTCCTGTAGTATATCTGCAGTCTCTGACCATCTCCTGTAGCATGTTTGCAGTCTCTGACCATCTCCTGTAATATATCTTCAGTCTCTAACCATCTCCTGTAGTATATCTTCAGTCTCTGATCATCTCTTGTAGTATATCTGCCATCTCTGATCATCTCCTGTAGTATATCTTCAGTCTCTGATCATCTCCTGTAGTATATCTTCAGTCTTTGATCATCTCCTGTAGTATATCTGCCATCTCTGACCATCTCCTGTAATATATCTTCAGTCTCTGATCATCTCTTGTAGTATATCTGCCGTCTCTGATCATCTTCTGTAATATATCTTCAGTCTCTGATCATCTCCTGTAGTATATCTGCCGTCTCTGATCATCTCCTGTAGTATATCTTCAGTCTCTGATCATCTCCTGTAGTATATCTGCCGTCTCTGATCATCTCCTGTAGTATATCTTCAGTCTCTGATCATCTCTTGTAGTATATCTGCCGTCTTTGATCATCTTCTGTAGTATATCTGCCGTCTCTGACAATCTCCTGTTGCAAATTTCCAGTTTCTGGTTATCTCTTGTAGGAAGTCTACAGTTTATGACCATCTCCTGTAGTATGTTTGTATTATCTTACCATCTCTTGTATCATGTCTGCAGTCTCTGATTGTCTCCTGTAGTATGTCTGCAGTCTCTGACTGTCTCCTGTAGTATGTGTGCAATCTCTGACTATTTCTTATAGTAAATCTACTGTCTCCAACAGTCATTAATAGCATTACAGAATATTATATGTGGCCCCTTGGTGATGTCTGGGGCCACAATTAGAGTCAATCCCCCCAATAAATGATTGTGATGCATATTCTGATGCAAAGCATGGTCAGGGTGTGTGATGCACATAGAACCTTTTATCAGACCTGCTGTCAGCTAGTGCTGTGCAATGAACTGCAATGGAGAAGGTACTCACAGTTTGCATCTTTGTGCTGCAGGGAGCAGGTTGCCAGGCTGCAGTGTCGGACGTGATGCTTATTGGGATGGAGGGCCCCCCTGGGCAGCTGCCCCCCCCTGGCCAGCTGCCTGCTGAGGATCAGGATAGATCTGCCCCTCATCTTGGATGCTGAGTGTCACCTCCTGTCCTGGAGGATGCCCCAATGCACAGACATCAACTCCTCTGTTCCCTCATATATCACTGGCTGTCTATTTGTTTAGCACAGAAGAGTTAATATTCCACTCAGGTCTCCTTATTGGCTGCAAGTTTTTGTCTGGGCGGGGCTGGGAGTGATCACGCACCAGGCTGTGGCTGAGAGTTACTGAGCATAAATGCAAATAGATTGAAGTGAAATTTTCCATAAAGAGCAAATCCAGGCAACAAGTCAGTAAGTTGTTTGCGCTACCTATGCGGTCTACATGTACAAGTCAGAAATCCCATTCAGTCCACTTCTAATCCAAGTTCAGTATAGTGCCTTGCAGACACACTCAGCAGGGTTTTCACAGTGCTTCTGGCTTACTCCTACTCCTAAATAAAAGAGATTACAATTTAAATTTAAAGTGGACCTGTCGGTAACTTTACAAGTCTCCATGAATATATTCTTGACGTTACACAGCACACTATGATTTTACAGAAAATCTCCACCTTTTATCATTAAAAAAACATCCTTGATCTCCACTCCAGTGACTTTATCCTAGATGGCTTAGATTATGTCATCAGTCTGCTGCAGACAGGAGGAAGTATTTCCTCGGCCCCCCCTCCCCCAGTGATCAGACTGTACATTGTAACTTTGTAGCAAGTTACAAAATGAGAGGCTGCAACAGGGGCTGATCTGTTTAAGACATTTGTGTACCCAGCCAAGAAAAGCACAGGCAGCAGGATTTACATGACTGTGTTATCCTTGAGCTGGCATCCCAGACCTGGAAGTAGATGATGGCTGGGCAAAGACGATGCTGTCTTTCTGGAGAGAAAATCAGATGAAGGCATTGTCAGTAGCGAAATCTAATAAATACTTGGGAGCCAGATTGTCATCAGCCTGCAATAGAGAGTGCTATTGCTTCAGATCGCTGAAGAAAGGGGGTGCGTCCCCCGAAACACGTAAGATTGCTGACACAGTGGTTCACTGGTTAGGTCACTTGATGCCAGACTGGATCATGGTTAGTGTTATACAACACGTACATTTTTTTACTTTTGTGAGTGTGGATTTGGCTTTCTGTCCATTTCATTAAAACATCTTGTGGTAATGGCGAACCTTGGCACTTTAGATGTTTTGTAACTATATTTCCCATGATGATATACTACACTGCAGAGTGCCTGAGCATCGTGGGAAATGTAGTTCAAAAACATCTACATCTGGGGTGGCAAGGTTCACCATCACTACACTAGGCGTTTGTACCTTCCTGTGTGCTGTTTTACAATTCTGTATCGGATTTCCCTATCTGCGGAGGGCAGCACTGTTGGAGCTGTCCATAGAAGATCATACGATTCACACAGTTCATTTTGTGGTAGTCCTCTGAGTGCTGGGGGTATTTGTTTGAAATGTCCTTCTGAATCCGTACCTTACTAAGAAGGCCAAATGGATGATCCAAAGGGGCTGTCATAGGCAAACGGCTTGAAAAGACGGGAAGCAATTCAAAGCTGGCCATAGATGTGTCCATTTGCTTGCATGTACCCGGCCCTTGGGGCACTATTCTTTTCACTGACACCAACAATGGGGCACTATTCCTTCCATTGATACCAATGACGGGGCACTATTCCTCTCATCAATACTACTGACTAGGCACTATTCCTCCCAATGATACCAATGATGGGGCATGGTTTCTCCCATTAATATTACTTATGGGGCACTATTCCTCCCAATGATGCCAATGATAGACCATTATTCTATCTACTAACACTAATGAAGGGGTACTATTCCTCCCACTGATACCAATCATAGGGCACTATTCCTCCCACTTATACCAATGATGCAGCACTATTCTTTACACTGACACCAATGATGGGGCACTATTACTCCCACTGACACCAATGATGGGGCACTATTACTCCCACTGACACCAATGATGGGAAACTATTCCCTCCACTGTCACCAATGATGGAGCATTATTCCTCCCATTAATACTACTGATGGGGCACTATTCCTCCCAATGATACCAATGATGGGACACTATTCCTCCCACTGATACCAATGATAGACCATTATTCTATCCACTGACACTAATGATGGGGCACTATTCCTCGCACTGATACCAATGATGGGGCACTATTCCTTGCACTGATACCAATGATGCGCCACTATTCCTTCCACTGACACCAAAGATGGGGCACTATTCCTCCCATTGATACAAATGATGGGGTACTATTCCTCTAACTGACACCAATGATAGAGCACTATTACTCCCCTTAATGATGGGGCATTCTTTACACCAACTGACACCAGGACATTTTCTAATCCCACTGGCCACAGTCCAGCCCCCCTAAAGTTTGAAGGATAGCAAACTGGTTCTTTGTTTATAAAGCTTGAGGGGCCCTGCCATAGACGATACAATCTGATTGTACACTCTTCTTTAGCTTCACACAAATGATGTAATATGATGACATAATAAAACACATTCAGTATATTCTTACCAAGGAGCTATGGAAGATGTACATGCAGCTCCGGTTATCAGTGCAAAGCATTTACTATTCCCTGAATGATGGCTTGGAGAGAATTTGTTTTTCTTCACATAACTGATTTGTAAAATGTGTTTTTAGTGATTTCCCCGTCTGTCCAGTCCTTCCTGTTTACCTGTGAACCACCCCCAGGCTTCAGCATCGCAGACGTGCACGAACTCTTCTCCAGATCATGGAGAACAGAAAAACAAAAAGATGCTGAAAGAGCAAAAGAGACAAACACGAGGAGGATACAAAGTATTCATTAAAGCGGGAGTCCGCCGGGACTCCGCGTTTTTTTTTTTTTTAAAAGCCAGCAGCTACAAATACTGCAGCTGCTGACTTTTAAAATAGTGACACTTACCCGCCCAGCGCGCCCCTAGATGTCGGCACCCGAAGCCGATCTCTAGATCGTCTCTCGGGTGCTGCCGCCGCCATCTTGGGTATGGGAATCAGGAAGTGGAGCCTTTCGGCTTCATTTCCTGGTTCCCTACTGCGCATGCGCGAGTCGCGCTGCGCAATAAGGACTGTCCCCGCTGCCTCTGGGATCTGTGTGTTTCCCAGCAGGCAGCGGGGGACTTTCGGAAAGGGGCATAATCTACACCCCTTTCCGCAGAGAGCTATCCCGGAAGTGGGTGCAGATACCTGTACTGTACAGGTACCTGCACCCCCCCCCCCCCTGAAAGGTGCCAATTGTGGCGCCGGAGGGGGGGAGGGTTTACGATGAGCGGAAGGTCCACTTTAGGGTGGACCTCCGCTTTAAGAAGATATAGATACAAAAACATAATCAGTGATCAATGAGAGTCCAATTCTAAATTTACAATATAGAGTGCTGGGATTGGCTAGTGGGGCACTTTTTAGCTCAAAGGATTTAGGTGTCGGAATTGCCAGGACAGGCTTCTCTACCAGTGCGGCTGTTGCTCAAAATTTTTGGGGGGCGCAAACTGAAAAAAATCTGAGAAAAAAAACATCAATTGCAGCCTCACTGTGCCCATCAAATGCAGCCACTGTGCCCATCAAATACAGCCACTGTGCCCATCAAACACAGCCACTGTGCCAATCAATTTCAGCCACTGGGCCATCAAACGCAACCACTGTGCCCATCAAACGCAGCCACTGTGCCCATCAATTTCAGCCACTGGTCCATCAAACGCAACCACTGTGCCCATCAAACGCAGCCACTGTGCCTATCAAATGCTGCCACTGTGCCCATCAAACAAAGCCACTGTGCTATCAATAACAGCTACTGTGCCACCCAATGCCGCCACTGTGCCCAACAAATGCTGCCACTGTGCCCATCAAATGCGGCCATTGTGCCACCAAATGCCCCCACTGTGCCCATCAAATGCTACCACTCTGCCCATCAAATGCTGCCAATGTGCCCCATCAAATGCTGCCAATGTGCCCCATCAAATGCCGCCAATGTGCCCCATCAATTGCCACCACTGTGCCCATCAAGTACTGCCACTGTGCCCATCAAAAGTTGCCACTGTGATCCCCCTGCCTGCTCGCCATCTGTCCGGGCACTTACTCTATCTCTGTGGCAGGTCAGGCAGCGGGTGACGGCGGTGAGCTGTGGGACCTTGCAGCTGGGAGCTGTGTCCTCCATGCGTCTCCTCCCCTCCTCCTAATAGGTGTACAATCGCAGCGGCTGTCCTTTCAGCCAGTCAGGTGAAGGGTAACAGACCCGCGCTTCCTGATTGGCACAGAGGCGGTTCAGTGTTAAAAAAGTGAATTTTCGTTTCATAATTATCAATCTGCTATGCAGCTGCAGAGCACTAATGAGGAAAGCTGCTGGGCCTGCATCCCTTTAGATGTGTTCCTATTGGGAGTATCTCACCAAAAATTTCATTTTTGTTTCAGGGGATGCCTGAAATCTGACTTGTATCTTAGGCAGACTTCTGGGAAATTATTTTTCTGGGGGGCGCTCTGTACACATTCTGTGTATAGGACACCTCCAGGTAGCCATATTGCAATGCATTTTCAGAAAATTACAGCAGCTGCAGATTGAAAAGGAAAGGTCATTTTAAATAACATTAGTTTACAGTATGACTTGTGTCCCAATTGTATATGCTACATTATTTTTTCTTTGTTTGCTATTTTTGTTTCCCATGAAAGTGGAGTTACCCTTTAATTTTGAATTGGCTCAACATTACAGCGCTGCACCCGATGATTGCACAACATAGAACCAACAATAGTGGAATTGGCTTTTTCAGTCTTGGCTGCCAATTACAGTCACCTAACGATCTCCTTCTCCCTTCAATGTGCGTGTTTTATTGTATTTGGTGCACACACAGCTAGGTGTAGATAATTATAGGCTCATAAATTCAATTTGTCCTGGTTTCCAGTTTTACAATTTTAGACGCCTTATAATGATTGGACTCTGTTTAATAGGCAGAGGTTTTATTTTGGATACATTGTTGGCCGAAATAAATTTTGCTGCTGTTTTTTGTTGTAGTAATGCACTCTTTAGCATGTCTTGGTGCCATTAATTTTGAACTAAAGCCACGTACACACGATCAGATTTTCTCACGGGAATTGTGTGATGACTGGATGTTGGGGGAAAATCTGACCGTTTGTACGCTCCATCGGACAACTGTTATTGAATTTTCCACAGATAAATGTTGAATGGCAAGTTTTTAAAATTTTCTGCAAACAAATGTCTGTTGTCGGATTTTCCGAGCATGTGTACACAAGTCCGTCGGACAAAAGTCCAAAGTACAAACACGCATGATTGGAAGCAAGGACGAGCCGGAAGCGGTCGGTCTTGTAAACTAGCGTTCATAATGGAGAATTAACATTTGTGACGCGGCAAATTATGAAATCTGGAAATGCAGCGCACAATTCTCTTCTTCTTTAATGGGATAATAATGAAGCTGCTTTGCTGGTGATACTGATTGAGTTTTTGCAAACAAATTTTCAAAGGCTTTTTTTTCTCATGATATCAAGAATAATATTATTATTATTTTTTTATTTTTTTTGGGCAAGTTACCACAACATCTTTATCCTGTAGTTTTTAAGATCAAAGATACAACTATGTTGGTGTCCCTTGTCAATTTTACATTGTATTTCTTTAAATGTAACTGCTACTCCTAAAACTGTCAGTTGAAGTAAAACACGTAGCCAAGTATTATTCTACACAATTTTTTTATTGTGCATTAAAAAAAGAAAACAAATGAAATTAGACATGCTATCGGCCAATAGAACTTAACCAAAAAGTGCATTCTATGCAATCAACAATATAGAAAATATACCAAATCAACCAAAAAATAAAATAAAAGCTTCATGCATGTGTCCTGCTTCTTAATATAGGGGGGTCAACAATGGCAAGAGTTGGTAAAAGCAGGGGTCCGTCGTCCGGAGATAATTCCAAAAAACATCAGGATAATTCTCCTGGAGCTCCCGCAGCAAAAGCATGTGACATAATTGGTCACGATTAATAAAGCAACCAATTTTTGGTCCAAGAAATCTTCTTCATGTCCCTGGACTGGACTTGGGTCAAAGTAATAACTCCAAGGCTAATAATAAATAACACGTTATCTCCTCCGGTTTCACAACATGGCTGGTTGATGAAACGAAAAGTGCAAAATGAAAAGCGCGAAATAAAAAACACGAATCAACACTCACCAAACTTCTACTAACATGAAATTAGCAGAAGGAGCCCAAAGGGTGGCCCTAAAAAACCACATAGTACGTCACTACGTTTCTGTTTGTTGGCTGACAATACCGTGCCGTTTCTATACAAGACAAAATCCAGGCACGCGCCTTTGGACAAAGTCTGAGGTTTTGTCTGCGGAAAATCTGATCGTGTGTACGAGGCTTAAGACAACACAGCTTCAGCGCACACGTGCCGCAATGTACCACATCGTACAGTGCAGCACACAATCAAGCTCAGTACACCATCTATACATGTCAGTAAGTGCCTGAGAACTTGTGAATGTGAATGTGTGAGGAGCAATGCCTCATGGGACATGTAGTCCTGGGCAGGAAGTGAGTGGTTCTAAAGTCAGAATTTTTTTTTACTCGCTATAAGGGTACTCTATATTACACTTTGTAGCTTGCTATAGGGGCACTCTGACTGCAGGAGGAGCCAGATGCGTCGGTGTGGAGACCCCAGAAGAGGAGGATCCGTTAGGATGTATAAAAAAAGAAAAAAAAATTATTTATGGAGTAATGAAGGGTTAGAACCCTTGTTAGATTTAAGGGCTTGTTCACACCAGGTGCGGTGCAGAAATGTGTGAGAAATTGTACATTTTCCTGTACCATACCACGCAGAAAATGCATTGCCTCCTGCAGCCGCATACAGATTCCAATAATCTTTAATGGTACCCCTCTGCATCTAGCAAATGAGGGTGCGTTTGTGGCTGTCAACACCACATGGTACTGCAGTACCATGCGGTTTGGCGCCGCTCTATTTAAAAAATCATGCTGCACTATTTTTGCACATTTGACGTGCATAGGGCAGCCCATTGAAATGTATGGGCTGCCCCAAAACATGATTTGTGGGAACATGCTAAAAAAAATGTGTGCCTTTAACGCTTGTGTCCCTGCTGGACAGATTCACCCTTTATGTACATCCTGGTAATCATTGTCACCAAAACAGAAGGGTGAAAATGTTTATAGTTGTCCATGAAATAGAAATTCATCCACTGGGGGCACCAGTTCCTGTATAAGGAGGGGGGGGGGGGGTTTCCTTCATTTCAGAGGGATTTCCTTTCACTTCCTGGAAGTTAGTAAAACAGGAAGTTAGGAAAAATCTCCCCAAAGGGACACAGGCAGCACAAAAAAGTACTTATTTTATCCAAGACTGAAAGAAAAAAAAAAGGAAAATGTTTTAGATGCGCTTTAACCTGGAAATAGAAGTAGAAGAGATCTCACTAATGAAGTCCCAAAGGAATCCAGCAAATGATCCAGCATGGTAGAAAGCATATGAAACTGAAATTTCAGCGGACTCGTCCTTAATTGACATTGATCGAATTTGTTTTGAATGTGTTTCAGAAATGAAGAAATCGGCGGTTAAGCAATAAATATTCCATCATCAGATGTTTGTTACTGGCAGAAAAAGTGCTGGAAACCAATGTGAAGGCTATGAAGGGTCATCAACTGACTTTAAAACCCATGAATTTCCATGTCCTGGTTTGAGGGACAAGATCAGCAATATTATCCCCATTAAGGGGGGGGGGGATTTATAACACTGCCCCACAAAACTGATCGCTGTTGCAACACTGATCCTCCTCCTGGCCAATCGGGAAGCGGGTGTGATACCCGTCACCTGATTGGCTGAAAGGACAGGGGATCCTTTTGTACGCCTAGGAGGAGGGGAGGAGACGCACGGCAGAAGCGTGGAGGAGAAGACCCCCTGGCCGATGCCTGGTCCCTGCCAATGCCTGGATGCGCGATCCCCGCCGCTGCTCCTCAGATGCCTGATCCGCACCAGTCTAGATGGGGTAAGTGCTGGTGGACCGACCGACAGACAGTGGGGGGGGGGGTGGAGGGGGGTTAAGTTGCCCCAGGGGTGGGAGGGGTTTGGTTGTTTGCCACCCACCCCCAAACAAAAAACACACCAGCCGCCACTGGATCTGACTCCTAACTGATCGTAGGTAAGTATAGGAGGGTCATGGAGTGGGCTTTCAAGAGACTGTAGATTCGCACTGAATTGTCAAAGTGACAGGGTCTCTTTAAAGTTGTAGTAAACGCTCGGGAAAAAAATTAGTTTCCTGACAGACTCCATGGCAGCCTACGTATGGGTTAACCCCGCCTCTCCTACCTCATAGGACCCCACTCCCATAAATCTTTGCTTCTAGTCAGAGACCACGTTCCTTTTTTGTCCTCCTCCTAGGACCAAGGTTTTACCTTATGAAGTTAGATCCAGGCCGGCTGGTTTGTGCACGAATTTCAGGATGGCGGTTCTTTCTGGAGCCCAATTCCCCAGCTATTAGCAGGGTGGGCACGGGCAATTTTATACGATGCCATGAAGAGCTTACTAACGAGCCATTGGCTGGCAAGCGGCAGTTTGGCCAAACGTCCTTGCTATTAGTGGGAGGCCCCCCCATTTATGATGCCCCAGGTGCACTATGAGTACTTCAAGCTCCCAGTACCAGGTCGGATCAGGTGTTGTGCGGGATTGGTAATGTATACACAGTTTATCTATGGCAGCAGTTTTTGTGTGTTTGTACCGTTTCTGTCTATGTCTTCCTGGTTATGGCGCTGGGACGCTCCTGCGTTCCATCTCGCTGCTTCCTGCTTCGATCTGCGCAGCTGCCGAGGCACGGTCGGGGCAAGATGGCGGCGGCCGCGCATGCGCGCGGGCGTTGTACGGCGGCGTCAGTCTCGGCGCAAGCACGCTGTGGGCGCGATGACGTCATCACTCGGCGGCAGATTCAAATAGCTGTCAGAGACAGCTGTTTGATTGGGATGCTTTTGAGCTCAGGCTGTGATCCCGGTGTCTGCTCTCTGTTTTCCCAAGGTATGTCTCCCTTTTCTCTCATGGTCAATTTGTTCTACACTGTTTTATTATACTCTGCAAGCACTGTATTTGTTTTTATTGCCTAGCTGTTTGAATCTGCTGCTATGGACGTATCGCCGCCCCCCAGTGGCCAACCCGTATGCCGCAGGTAGGAATGAATCTTTTTCTTTTCATTCTGCCTGTATTGCTTGGGTTAGGATCAGGATGACTTTGTTTTGCATGTTTTCTTCTTTCCAGCCCTTCCAGGTCTGAACCTCAGTTATCAGCACATAAAGATTCACATCACCATTCCACGTCAAGTTCTAGACATATTAGGTCACCATCCAGACACCGTAAAGAAAGGTCTAAGTCTGAGTCTGGTCGCCATTCTCACCGCCATGCCAGCCGCTCAGAGACAAGAGCCTGCTGGGGATGTAATGCTCAGGTCCCAGAGGGTAAATCCCTCTGTGAGCTATGTTATGGAAGAGCCATGAAGGAAAGAGGAGCTGGGGACCAGCAAGTGGAAGCTCTGGTCAGGAGAGTAGTTCAGGAATCACTGAATAAAGCAGATTCTGTTCAACCGTTTATCCCTCCTTCCGGTACGGCTCTAGCCACTGATGTTTCGGATACAGAGGTTCCTGGTCCCTCTCGTCATAGTCCCTCATTTTCCGGTTCTTCCGACAGTGAAACTGAAGGCTTGGAACCTGGTGCCGGTTTTGACTTTTCCTTAGTTCCGCAGTTGGTCAGGGCGGTCAAGGAGACATTGAGATGGGAAGATCCTGTAGAAGCTCCCTCTAAGCAGAGGAAATACTTTAAACATCTCAAAAAGGAGCGCCCAAACTTCCCCTTCCTGGGTGAACTTGGCGAAATTATCATGGACGAATGGAGTAAAGTTGAGAGGAAAAACTCCTTGATTTCAAAAATTTCAAAAATGTACCCATTTAAGAGCAATGAGGTGAAACATCTAGAGTCGGCCCCTCTCATTGATGCAGCCTTGATGAGGCTAGTGAGACATGTTACACTTCCTCTGGAAGATACTGTGTCCTTCAGGGATGGCCTAGAAAGAAAGATTGATACGGACTTGAAACGTATTTATATAACAGCAGGTATGGCTTGTAAACCAGCCTTAGCCCTGGCAGCGTTATCAAAAGCTATGGAGGCCTGGACGGATGAAATTGGCGCAACCCTGGGCAGTATGTCCGAAGAGTTGGTCAGGAGATCACCAATACATGAGCTGAGACTCGCTTCGGTTTTTCTGGGGGAGGCGTCCCTTGATATTATTCGCCTTGTAGCACGTGTTATGCTTTCCTCTGTTACGGCAAAACATGCCCTATGGCTTCGCCCCTGGGTTGCTGATCCTGCCTCCAAACAGGCATGGTGCAGAATTCCCTTTGAGGGATCTTCCCTTTTGGGAATAAATTGGATTCTGCCATTACACGCGCTACAGGTGGTAAGTCGGGGTTCTTACCCCAGGATCGCCGTCTCCTGGGTCAGAGGAGATCTCAATATAGGTCAGATCCAGAACGCGCTAGAGATGCCCGTCGCTACAGGCCTGGTCGCGAATTTAGAAAAAATTGGAGGAGAAATCAGCCCTCTGGCCAGAAGTCCTCAAAGTCAGCTACATCTGGGGGACGGGAGCCTTCCAAGTCTTTTTGATATAGAGCCTGTCCAGGCGGAGCGGGTTGGGGCCCGGTTACTCCTTTTCCAGCACGTCTGGGCAGCCTCAGTCAAAGACTATTGGACAATCAAAATAGTCTCAGTGGGCCATTCCTGGGTCTTCAACAGCCCGCCCATACACTGGTTCGTTCCGACAGTTCTGCCACACTCAGAGGAAAAGAGACAAATTCTCCTGTCGTATACAGAATCCCTGTTGGCCCAAGGAGCCGCCATTCGGGTTCCAACCGAGGAAAGGTTCAAAGGCATTTACTCCCCCCTTTTCATGGTCCTCAAAAAGAGTGGTTCCTGGAGGCCGGTCATCGACCTGACACACCTGAACACATTTATAAAGAAAGAAAGGTTCAAGATGGAGACATTGCTAACAATACGCCAGACGATCCAACCAGGCGATTGGCTTATTTCCATAGACCTGAAAGACGCTTACTTTCATGTTCCTATCGCAAGGGAGTTTCAGAAGTATCTCCGCTTTGCAGTGGGTCAAACACACCTTCAGTTTACTTGTCTCCCATTCGGGCTTACAACATCGCCTCGAGTGTTTTCCAAGCTCTTACTGGCTCCAGAGGATGTCTTTGATGACGAAACGCGTAGGGCGTGGCCACGAAGCATACACTACTAACCCAGAAAGCGTGCTAGCCGAACGGAATCTTTCCTTCTCAATATAAGCATATGAACGGATGTTTGTGAGTAATATTTTTGCCTATACAATAAATACGAATTTTTATAAGACGTACTGCACCATGGATATGCCTCTTATTCATTACATATAACCTAACACGGCATAAGAACGGAGGAACGAAGGTTTCCCGGAACTGCAACAGAGGCCAGCCAGAGAGCTACACAGTGGCTGATACTGTGAAGGTCGATCCACCCCGGAAGGGGCCTTAACTCTGGTGAGAGCAACTGCATAAAAATAGCCACAGAGCACCGGGAACAACAACTGAAATTTCCTCCACCCTTTACTTCACTTTCACTCGCAGTGGACACCCCACTAATTTATAATCACCTTTTTGAGGGACACTCTTTACTACTTTTTAATTTTTTAATATTTTTAATTATCATTCTTATTTCCATTTTTTCCTTTTTTTTTTTTTTTTTTTTTTTACTGCTAAATTTTACCACATTTTTTCACCTTTTTGTATCTTTCCACTTATGTAATATGTACCTTTCATCACAGTTACACTACGTGAGGACTTGATACGTGTAACAGATAAATAAATTTTTTATATATTTTTATTTTTATTTTTATATTTATATATATATATTTTGTATACATATTTCTTCTATATACTAAGCTTTACTTTTCATTTACCGTATATAGGTTTGTCACAATTACCAGAATTTATTCACTAGCACCTTGCACTTTATATAATTTTATGCTGTTACAATTGTTTAATGATTTATGCATTTAGGATATGTTATGACACTTATGGTCTCTAAAGGACACAATAATTGGTGACACTTATTGACACATATATCTATTTTACTTTTATTTTATTATCCAGCCTGCTGGAAATTTCTTGCTAATTGTATACCTTAGTCTCCAAACTTTAAAGGGTATAGCGCCAATCCTATTTCCCCCCCCCCTCCCTATTTCATTTTATTCCTTCCCTTACTGGGTAGGAATTTAAATAGGGGCTGCTCTTACCCAAACCACTATCCATAGCGCGACCTACAAACCCCCTTACTCTTGTCACAGGGAACAACCTATCACCCTTGCCCATCTCAGCTCCATCTGCTGGCTTGGTTTTTGAAAGGGAAAGGCTGGAGGCATTAGGCTGTCCTGATACAGCCATTTCTACTCTACTAAATGCCAGAAGACCAGGTACCAATAAAGTTTATCAGAGGATTTGGGCAAAATTTGCGGACTATGTGTCTACATCCAACGGCTCGTGTAGAGACCCGAAGATACGGGACGTTATTGGTTTTCTACAAGAGGGTCTAGACTTGTCCCTATCTGTAAGTTCCTTGCGGGTTCAGGTCTCTGCGATCTCTGCATTTTCAGGTATCTCATGGGCCAAGCATCCTCTCACTAGGCAGTTCTTCAAAGGGGCAAGAAGACTCAGACCTCAGAGAAAGCCAAGGTTTCCAAAATGGGATCTTCCTTTTGTTTTGGATTTTTTCTCAGAAATGCATATGGGACAAGCATCTATTAAGGATCTCTCTCTTAAGACTTATTTTCTTGTGGCCATAACATCGGCCAAAAGGGTCTCTGAGATTAGTTCCCTAGGCTGCAAGGAGCCATTTCTCACCTTTTTCCCAGATCGGGCAGTCCTGATTCCTATGTTAGGTTCAAATCCGAAGGTAACAAGCGTTTTTCACGAAAATCAGGAAATTGTCCTTCCAATTTTCCAGGCAGATGAAGACTCTAATATTCATCCTCTAGATGTTGGAGAAGTCTTAAAGCAATACCTAGAAGCCACAGCTCCTTTCCGGAATTCTGACCACTTATTCATCTACTTTTATGGGAAGAATAGAGGTTTACGTGCTTCTTCAAGAACTATAGCATCTTGGATTGTCCAAGCCATCCAAAGGGCGTATAAGGCTAAGGGTCTGGCTCCCCCAGAAGCGGTTACTGCTCATTCTACCAGGAGCGTTTCTACATCGTGGGCAGCTTCCCGTCATGTTTCCCCGGAAGTGATCTGTAAAGCGGCCTCGTGGTCGTCGATTAATACTTTTATGACACACTATTGTGTAGAACCGGCTTCCTTGTCTTCAGTTAATTTTGGTTTGAATGTCTTATCTGTTGACGGTGCCAATTAAACCTTCTTTTCTTTAATCAGCAATTGCCCACCTGGGTGTGTATGGCTAGTCATTTCCCATACGTAGGCTGCCATGGAGTCTGTCAGGAAAACTGAAAATTTATATCATATACTTATCGTAATTTTCCTTTCCTGATGGACTCCATGGCAGCAGGAGTTCCCTCCCATTGCTGGAGTAGGCTAAGTTACGGAACGTGGTCTCTGACTAGAAGCAAAGATTTATGGGAGTGGGGTCCTATGAGGTAGGAGAGGCGGGGTTAACCCATACGTAGGCTGCCATGGAGTCCATCAGGAAAGGAAAATTACGGTAAGTATATGATATAAATTTTCAGTTTTCTTCCTGCAAGGCAATATCATAACATGCTAGTATGCCGCATACTAGCACATTATGAAAGACTTACCTTGAAGCGAAGCCCTCCAGCAGCATGCTGTCACCGTTATTGAGGCTTTTTATCTTCATCGTCCTCCTTCCAGGTTTGCGGCTGCTTGAATGGCCGCGCCACGATGAAGTCACTCTGCCACACTTGGCCACGGCACACAGCCTTGAAGGAACGGCACGGCTAAGCCGATCCTTCAGGGCACATATCTCCTAAACGGTGCATGTGTCATTATCCACTTGCCCTCCAAAAAAATGTACCCTCCTCCATGACCTGGCCATTTTTTGCGATACGGCACTTCGTTACTTTAACTGACAATTGCGCAATTGTGTAACACTGTACCCAAATTAGGGGAATGAGGGACAGAGGGACATTGCTCTAAATCAGGGATAGTCCCTCAAAATCAGGGACAGTTGGGAGCTATAAGATTCACTCTCTCTTTTTGTCGTGCTTATTGTTATCACTGAGTGTGAAAGAAAATCACCAAATTTGATTTGTCACAGGACAGGAATAGATGGGATATCCTCCAATGGGGACACTGGTTCTGCTGGCAACCAAGGATTCCTTCACTTTGGAGGGATTTCCTCTTAATTTCCTGTTTTGGCTATGGGGCTGGAGGCAAAACTCTCCAATGGTGCAGTAGATGGCAAAATAAACCTGACAGGGTTTATAACCCTATTCGCTTTTCAAAAAAAAAGAAGAAGAGTTTTGCCTTTAGTACTACTTTAAATAGTATGAAATTATGAAAGCTTCTCTCCCGGTTGTACTGGCATGGGGCGTCGGGTTAATCTTTATCTGTGATATCTCATCTGACCCGGTGACATGAGAGAACACTGAGTAATACAATGCATGTTGTAAGCTGCCAATGCACATGACAGCACTGCGTAACTGGTGCCCCAGGTCCCCCTGCCAAAAAGAACATCCTATGCAAAGGGCAAAGCATGGACATGTCACCTGTGTAAGAAGCCTCGGACTGAAGTTGCCATTCTCTAATTCACATAGCTCCCAACTGTCCCTGATTTCAAGGGACTGTCCCTGATTTGGAGCAATGTCCCTCTGTCCCTCATTCCTCCTCATTTGTCCCTCATTTTGGTCTGATCTATATAGATGTATATAAAATGCACTTTTTATCTTTCAAAAAGTGTTTCCCAGAGCTAAACCTTTCATCCAAATTCTAAATTGCTGCATTTGTAAATTCCAAAAGCCAATATAAAGGAATAGGAGTGGTAAAAAAAAAAAGCACTTGTGTGTTTAACCAATCTCTTTTTTTTTGTACAATTCTCCTTTAAGGGGGCGTGACAGGAGGTGTGTCCTAGTTCTACATACTTTTGCTGATAGGTGTCCCTCATTCCCATCTCAAAAAGTTGGGAGGTATGAATTCATGTACTGCTATAAGTGTGTGCAGCCTATTGTATTAGGGTGTGCACCCCAAAGCTTAAACACACATTCCTTTCTATGCAGCCTCAGCTGTACTGGACAGTGAATGAATGGGAAGTGCTCTGTGCTGAGTGGCTTCCTGTTCCTTCGAAAACGGAAGCATAGTAAACACAGCTTACTATGCTTCCGTTATGAATGGATGAATGGACACAGTGAGCGAATGTGTTCATTTAAAAAAGTAGGGGGCCTGTAAATTACATATTTTATTAGCCCCTTTCCTCAATCTCCATCCTGAAATATCTTCTCCTGCAGCAGCCAGAGGGAGAGAAGCCAGGAGGAGCACTGGAGGAGCGGGGGGGGGGGGGCGGAGCTCGGGCAGTAGGGGGATTCTGCACCACACATAGTGATTGGGGGGGGGGGGATTGGCACACCCCCTGCTCACACCTATGTGTACTGCACACTGAATGCCAGTGAAGGTGCTCACGGTGAATCTGAATCAGCTCAGCTTCACTTCCATAAACCAGAATGCAGCCTGGGAATCGCACAGCGCAGGACAGTGGTTTTTTTTTTTTTTTTTTTTTTTTTTTACTTTGGAAGAACAAACATGACAATTGGAAAACAAATGTGTGTACAGGTGAGCATAGGTTATTTAATGCAGGAGCACCATCTATTGGAAATGATGTTCATATTTCAATAAAATATAACAGCAGCTTACAATAAATAAATCTGTGATTTTTTTCTATCCCTTCCGTTGTCTGAGACACAGAAGAAAACATACACATTCCAAACTTTATCTGTTGATTTTATACATTTGAGTTTCAATTTTATTCTGTGACACTCAGAGAACCTGATTAAAGCTATATACTTATATTTTGTCCTGCCTGGTTCCTCAACCCCCCCCCCCCCTCATCAACATGATAATGGGATTTTTAAATAAAACCTTTCTATTTCGATAAAATACCTTTTTCTTGGTCTTATCATGTTAGCCTGGGGTTCGTAGTTTGACATGATGAGCTCCCAGGAAAGAAAAATTACGGTAAGTATGGTAACAACTTTCCATAATTTTACACCCACTCATGTCATCAATGGGTCTTTGTTCTTCTCTATGCAACGCAGGCAGATCGTGGCTGGGGGGAGGGGCTGGCTGGGGGCTGTACATAGCTTCCTGAGAACATCCCAGCACCCGGCCTCTGTGCTCCTCAGTGGGAGATCTCAGTACTGATACAAGCAGTGGGCTGGCTCTAGGGAGGAGTTATGCAAATATCAAAATGCCTTGATGGTTGGGTGTCAGTCTAAAGGAGTGGGCTTTCCTGGGCAAGCTGAATTCGTACGCAGACCGCCCATATGTGATGCTGCACCTCTTTGATTGAAAGTACTGAAATCCAATGAATTACCGGGGTGAGCCCAGGGGCAGTCAGGCTGGGGAGGAAAGCACCAGATGATGCTGGACATCCTCCAGCCAGGAAATGAGGGGGGGCTCTATTTGACTTGCTGCAGCTTCTAACGCACATTGCGAGAAGCTCACAGTGTGCAGCGCAATCAGAGTAAGCAGGAGAGGAGCCTCTTACAACTGTGCATGAATGTGAATGAAGAAAAGGCCGGAGGTTACAGGTTTTGCACTTTAAAAAAAAAAATTGCTTTAATAATTTAAAATGGATATAAACTCAAACTATAGGCAAAATGTTTGTCTTACTTTTTTTTGGATAGAGTAAGGGAAGATTATAACCCTTGTCAGATTTTTTTTCGCCATCGATGTCTCATTGTAGAGATTTCCCTTCATTTCCTGTCCCATAGCCAAACAGGAAGTGAGAGGAAATCCATGCAAATTAAGGGAATCCCTTGGGGACCCCCCCAGGTCACCAGAACTAGTGTCCTCATTAGCAGATTTCCCCTCTATTACTTTTCTAGGGACAATCCAAAAATTGGGATTTTCTTTACTTTCAAGGGGTTGTAAAGGTTCATTTTTTATTTTCTACATAGGTTCCTTTAAGCTAGTCCATTGTTGGTTCACTTACCTTTTCCTTCGATTTCCCTTCTAAATTTTTTTTTCTTTGTCTGAATATCTCACTTCCTGTTTCTCCTCAGTAAACTTCACACCATCATCCGAGCGGTGTTTAGTCAGCCAGAACAGCTTACTGAACAGCTTACTGAGGAGGAACAGGAAGTGAGAAATTCAGACAAAGAAAACAAAGAAAAAAAACATTTAAAAGGGAAATCGAAGGAAAAGATAAGTGAACCAACAATGCACTAGCTTAAAGGAACCTATTTAGAAAATAAAAAACGAACCTTTACAACCCCTTTCACTTTCAACGATAATGGTAAACAGGACAAATAGAGAGGGTAAATGCCCTTAACGGGAGCACAGACAGTAATAAAAACTGACAGTTATAATCTCTCTATGCGCTATCCAAAAATAAAAATAAAAAGTTTTGCCTTTAGTTACACTTTAAACACTTCACGCAAATTGCAGTACCTGTACGTCGGTACTTTGATGCTAAATACCGGGGTAATGGCAGCAGCTAGCTGCCATAAGCCCGGTATTTTCAGGAACGCCGTGTGTTTCTCTGTCAGACTGAGCTCATGCAGATATACTTTGGCAGAATGGCTCTCCTTCGCAAAACTGACGTACCTGTATGTCAGTCCACAAAATCAGGATAGTTAGCGCCGCGGGTCCCACAGACTTGGTGTCCACCGACGGCCTGCAATCGCAGGGAGGAGAGGCAGGACAGGAAACTGCCTATGTAAACAAGGCATTTCCCTGTTCTGCCTAGTGACATGACAGAGCTCTACTATTTCCTGTCATCGGCTACAGTTAGAACACGCTGAGAGAGTACAGTAAACCCATTGATCGCCCCCCTAGTGTTAACCCCTTCCCTGCCAGTGTCATTTGTACATTGATCAGTGCATTTTTTTTTTAGCACTGATCAATGTAATAATGTCTCCGGGCCCCAAAAAAGTGTCATTTGGAGTCAGATTTATGTGCCACAATGTCGCAGTCCTGCTAAAAATCGCAGATCCTGAATTGATGTGCATAAAGTGTAATGCAATGTATTATACAAATAAAACAGTTATTTGAAAAAAAAAAAAAATACGCAGATCGCCACCATTACCAGTAAAAAAAAGTCCCTAAATCCCTAAAAGTTTGTAGACGCGATAACTTTTGTGCAAACCAATCAATATATACGCCTATTGCGATTTTTTTTTAACCAAAATTATGTAGAAGAAACTATATTGGCCTAAACTGATGAATAAATTTTTTTTTTTTTATATTGATTTTTTTAGATATGTATTATAGCAAAAAGTGAAAAAGAAATTTGTTTTTAAAATTGTTGCTCTTTTTTTGTTTATAGAGCAAAAAATAAAAACCGCAGAGGTCATCAAATAACACCAAAAGAAAGCTCTGTCTGGTAGGAAAAGGACGTAAATGTTGTTTTGGTACAGCATCGTACGACCGCGCAATTGTCAGTTAAAGCAACACAGTGCTGTATCGCAAAAAAAAAAAAATGCTCTGGTCATTAAAGTGGTGCTCCGCTTAAAAAAAAAAAAAGTCTACAAATACTGTGGCTGCTGACTTTTAATAGTCGGACACTTACCTATCACAGGGTCCAGCGATGCGGGGGATCGAAGCCCCGCTGGTCTCCCCCTCCGCACTGGCATTTTAACTGTGGGCGCCCGTCTGTGGCTTCACAGCCGCGCTGCGTGCCGTGACTGGCCACGCAATTATCTTGGACCTGTTATGTGTCCCAGATGATTGACAAGAGGAAGGGGGGAGAGGCGATCTCTCTTCCTGCACCGAGGGAAGTGACGTCCGGAGCCCAGGCACTGAAGCAGGTAGATTAGGAGGGACCCCCTAGCAACAGGCATTTAGAGGTGAGTAAAAAAAAAATTCTCCCAAATTATTTTTTATTTTTTAAGCACATTAATCTTTTTTTTTTTTTTTTTTTTTTTTGGGGGGTCGTGGAAATCCACTTTAAGGGGCTAAAACCTTCCGGGGCTGAAGTGGTTAATGTTTATTATACTCTATATTTATAGAGTGTATGATGGTAGAGGTGTACTCCTGCAATTCTATTCTGGAGACTGCACTTTCCCAATAAAGCCAGCAGGTGGCACCACTTTGCATTGTAACATGTTGATCTTGCAATAAAATTCTGAGTCCTGCACTTCTCAAGTGTGGCCGGCAGATGGCGCAGTCTAATACTAGAATGCGCCAGCTACTGGGCAGGTTGACCAGCAGAGGGCGGTGTTGTACTTTGCAAATCTCTGATACGGAGGTTTTGTGCTAAGCGTTGCGCTTCCTAATTCCGGCTATCCGATGGCAGCTCTATTACTATTAGTCTCTAAGACACAGGATCCTGCCCTTTCATTTCCAGGTTCTGCACTTCTCCAAATTGCTCAGAAGATGGCGTAGTCGAGCAGCTTCGTTCTGTGCATCTCCTGCGTGCTCTCTCCTATTCTAGCCATCAAGTTGCACTTCCCCAGTGTAACCAGCAGGTGGCGAGGGTTTATGCAGAGCCATGCTGTACAACGCCACTAATCCTAGTAGGGTACATTCTGAACGTTGCACTTCCCAAAATAGCCAGCAGAGGGCCCACCGTGCATTGGAAACGCACTGGATGCAGCGGTTCTACTGCGGAGGGTGGTGCAGTTGCACAGTCTTTCCCAGCAGAGGGCGCGCCCTCGTTTCCCACGGCAAACAACATCGCGCATGCGCTTGTCGGTGTGCCTGTCAGGCTCGGCGGCAGCGAGGAGAGGTGCGGGGAGTGCCTGGATTCTCTCGCGAGGAAGGACGCCATTATCGCCCATCAAAACACCACGAGAACTCGCAGAGCCCACACGGTAACTGCAGCCGGCGGCTGTGCTGACTTACAGCTCCCACTTCCGTCCGGTCCCCGGAGTCCCGCCCGCGCTCCACCCCCTCCTCCCGGCGGCCTGCCGCCTCAGGAGACACCGTGGACTCGGCCGGGAGTGCAGGCCTCAGCCCCACAGACCCCATCCCTATAGATTGATATGTGAGAGAGGGGCCCGGCCTGAGGCCTGCTCTCCTCCCACCACCTCCCTCATACCACCCAACCCACAGGACCTATTATTATTATATTATCATGTCTGTATGGGGGGGATGGGAGTCACCTGAGAGATGTGCCTGTCATTTATCACACCCCGTTCTACTCGTATCTCCCTGTGTGTGTATATATATATATATATATATGTGTGTGTGTGTGTATGTGTATATATATATATATATATGTGTGTGTGTGTGTGTGTGTATATATATATATATATATATATATATGTGTGTGTGTGTGTATATATATATATATATATATATGTGTGTGTGTGTGTGTATATATATATATATATATATATGTGTGTGTGTGTGTGTATATATATATATATATATATATATATATATGTGTGTGTATATATATATATATGTGTGTGTGTGTAAAGTGCACATAATAAGGAGAGTGGATCAAGAAACAAATACCCCAACAACACAGATTCAGACCTTCATACTTGCACTCATTCAAACCTGCAACGCATGCGACCCCCATAAGGACGGTAGAGGTCTAGGATTCCCCCCTCCCCCATGCTTTGGATGTTTCATATAAGGCAATCTGTGATTATCAATTTTTGCAATCTTGCTGAAAAATATTAGAGTACATAAGTATGGGGCCTACTGGGAAAGCTGTGATGAAAGGACATCCCCCCAGAAATCCTCCGAGACATCAAGCCATGGTTGCCAGATTTTGGTGAATTTCTTAGGGCATGTCCTACTCTTGTATATCAATTTGAATTTGGGAAGGACCCCATGAACAATGCGGAAGAAGGCGTGGGCTGAAAGGGGGACCGCATCCTTCCAGTGCAATAGGATGGGTTTTACGTGCATAAAATAATAGTATACGTAGCAAAGTCCTGGCGTGGGTACGGTGGACATGGTCGTTGAGTATTCCCAAAAGTCCCACCTGCGGAATGTGAGGTATCGGTAGATTAAGTTTGTGGTCAAAGAAAGCAAACGATTCCTTCCAGAAGGTTGAACGTTCGGGACAGGTCCAGAACATGTGGAAAAAGTCAGCAGAAAATCACATCACATCTAACACATGCAATATCCTTCCCCGGACCAGCCTAGCTGGGGTATAGTGCAGGTGGTGTATAAACTTAAATTGTAGTGCTAATTATGTCCTGAAAACATATCTCAGATGCTTCTTCCCAGTCCTCTTCAGAAAGCTCAGGCATAGACAATAGCCATTTGCGATGAGCGTTCTGGAAAGGATCAGCTCCCACCAGCTGGAGGCGACCATAGAAGGTCATCACCAGTATGGCGATTTCCAGGAACGACAGGAGATCTTCAATAGACAATTCTGTGAGCTCAATGGTCAAAGATCCAAACTGTGCCTTAATGGCATGTCTGAGTAAGAGATATTTGAAAAAGAATTTATTATCCATATTTAAGTCTGAGTACATCAAAGGATAGTAAGGTATTCTCTTCAACTATGTGGGTTAGGGGTGTAATACCAAATCGACTCCACCATGTCGAGTCCAGGTGACCGAAGAGCTCAGGGAGGTTGGGGTCCCGCCACAGAGGAGTCTGTGGCAATATACCCATAGAAGACTGTGTCAGGTTTCCACCCCTCCCTCCTGGCTGTAAAGCTAACCTCAACGGGAGAATCTGGAACCACCCAATCTCTTTGATCTGTGGAGTTCATCCCGTAGAGAGGTAGGAGGTTCAAAGAGGGTCTATAAAAGTGCCGTAGCAGGAGTCAGTGGGTCAGAATGTAACATAGGACATAGGTAAGTTGGGAAGCAAGGAAATAATTCTTAAGTTTGGGCAAGCCAGGCCGCCCATGGTCTTTGCCGCCTGTGAGGAGGACCTGGCTATACGAGGTTGGCGGCCATTCCAGACAAAGGAGGAGACAGTGGAGTCTTATTTTCTCCAAAAACTTTTTAGTGAAAAGACTGGGGCAGCTGGAAAACAGTTGACAAATTTTGGTAGAGAAATAGTTTTGAATATGTTTATGCGACCAATTAGGTTAAGGGGCAGTGGTGATCTATCTATGATGATCTATCTATCATTTGCTTTACTATAGGAGTAAGTTCTTCGTATTTAGAGATGTCAGCATGTATTTGAATACCTATATATTTAAAGGAGGATGTCAATTGAATATGCAACCTTTGTAGATAATCATAAGGAGAGGGGGGCCTATAAGACAGACCTGAGATTTTTCCCAACCTACCTGTAGACCTGAAGCTGCACCGATCTGCACCGATCTCCTCCACAACACACAGCAATTTATGAAATGAGCTCTCTCTACTGTCCAAATATATAAGGCATTGTCCGCGTAGAGGAAGATCTTCTCCTCCAGTGGACGAGAGCGGATGGCCCCTATCACTGACGTCTGTCGCACCGCCAGGGCCAGCGGCTCTATGGTCAGTGTGAACAAGAGTGGAGAGAGGGCACCCTTGCCTGGTACCCTTCTTCAAGGAAAATGGTTCAGAGATGTCCCTGTTGGTGCGGACCCTGGCCTTTGGGTCTGTGTATAATAAACGGGCCCCCTGAATAAAGCGTGGACCAATACCCACTCGTGCCACAGCTTCTCAAAGGAAGGGCCAGCTCACAGTGTCAAAGGCTTTTAACACATCTAAGGATAGGACCAATCCACCCTGTTTTGCGCGTGTTGTACCATGGATATGCAGATACAGTCTACGAATATTGTCAAAAGTGCTCCTGCCAGGCATAAAACCGGATTGATCAGGAGGTATGAGGGACAGCATGACCATCTGAAGTCTATGGGTGAGAATCTTTGGGATATGGGATGGTAGGACCCACACTGCAGCTTGTCTTTGCCAGGTTTAGGTATAACCACTATAAGTACTTCGTTTAAAGAGTCCAGAAGTATCCCCAGCGTTAGAGAGTCCTGGAATGTCTTAAGGAGCTTAGGAGCCAGTCCTTCCATGTGTGTCTGGTACCACTCTGATGGGAGTCCATCAAGACCTGGAGTTTTATTGGTCGGTAATAAACGTATGGCCGTGGCTACCTCCTCCATTGTAATAGGTTTATCTATGGAAAGCTGCTGAAGGGTACTAAGTGTTGGGAAGTCAAGTGATTCAAAGAAACCTAGGAAGGCATGTTCTGAGGGGATAGATGTGATGTCGTATAATTTACTGTAGAAATCTGAAAAGGTCTGGTTAATAGTCAGAGCATCAGCAGTAGTTGACCCGTTTGGAAGTTGAATTTCACCAATCAAAACTATCCTGGAGGTCCGTATGGGCAAGATACGCAAGGAGCCTACCGTTTTTTTTTTTTTATACATCCCCGTATATAGAGATTATTACCCCACACCCCATTCTTTTTTTATTTTTTTATTTTTTTCTTGCTTAAGGGGAATTTTTAATGGGATTAATGCACTACAATTTAGTGCTGAGAGACAAATTAGTGCAAAAACGTATTATATACTAATATGTAAATGATTTGGGTAACAAAAAATGTAGATAAAAGAAAAACACAGATCTGTAATAGGAATATGTGAATTGCACAATACTAATACTAGTCATTGAAAAAATAAAAGGGTTTCCCTATTACCAATACAGAACATAGACCTGGAAGAACCTGTTTTTAAGTATCTCTGCAGCAGGATTAAATTATTTTTTCCACTTGAGCTCTGGCTGTTTGCCCTCAATTACCTGATATCTGTGTGTTATTTACCTCACTGTATAGTATTTTATGTACATTTGAGCTCAAACGTTTGCATACCCTGGCAGGAAGTTTGTCATTTAATATTGAAAATATGCCTGATCATGCCAAAAAGCTATCTTTTATTTAAAGCGGAAGTAAACCCATCCATAAAATGGTTTCATTTCCAGGACTCCCATTGGTTGTGCTCTCAACCAAACTCTCAAAGCATCCAATGGCTGGCGTCATAACTGATCACATGTGCAGCATCATGGCAGTTGTAGATTAAACCGAGGCAAAGAGGGCAGTTTCCTTGGCTGAAAACGATAGGGGGGGATTACTTACACTTTAAGGATAGTGATCACATGAAGCCATTTATTATCACATCGTTTTTAGGATCCTTTTTAAATCATAATAATAACAGCAATCACCCAAATGGCCCTTATAAAAAGTTTACATACCCTGGAATGTTTGGCATTGGTACAGACACAGAAGGTGGCATACACAGGTTAAAATGGCAATTAATGGTTAATTTCTCACATTTGTGGCTTTTTACATCACAATTAATGTCTGTGTAGAAATACCGTATATACTCGAGTATAAGCCGAGATTTTCAGCCTCTTTTTTGAGGCTGAAAGTGCCCCCCTCGGCTTATACTCGAGTCATCGCTGTCTGCCTGCTCGATCAGCGTGTCGAGCAGACAGACAGCGGACATTCTACCATTCAAACGCCGCGCCTCCGCCTCCGCCTTCGCCTGTGATAGGCGGAACACTGAATTTCCCAGCAGCCTGTGTTCCGCCTATCACGGACATCGTCTCATCCTCGTACTACGGACGAGGATGAGACGATGTCCGTGATAGGCGGAACACAGGCTGCTGGGAAATTCAGTGTTCCGCCTATCACAGGCGGAGGCGCGGCGTTTGAATGGTAGAATGTCCGCCGAGGCGCCGACGAAGAGCGGCGATCCTGGCAAGGCACGGGACGGAGGCAAGGCAAGGGACGGGACGGAGGCAAGGCACGACACGGGACGGAGGCAAGGCACGGCACGGGACAGAGGCAAGGAGGCAAGGCACGGGACACAGGCTCGGGACACAGGTAGGCTGGACACACACACACACACACACACACACACACACACACACACACACACGGACACACACACACAGGGATGGATGGATACACACACACAGGGATGGATGGATGGAGACACACACACACAGGGATGGATGGATGGATGGAGACACACACACACAGGGATGGATGGATGGACACACACACACACAGGGATGGATGGATGGACGGACACACAGGGATGGACGGACACACACACAGGGATGGACGGACACACACACAGGGATGGACGGACACACACACAGGGATGGACAGACACACAGGGATGGACGGACACACAGGGATGGACGGACACACAGGGATGGACGGACACACACACAGGGATGGACAGGCATGTCTCACCCTCGGCTTATACACGAGTCAATAAGTTTGCCAGTTTTTTTGGGGGTAAATTGGGGGCCTCGGCTTATATTCGGGTCGGCCTATACTCGAGTATACACGGTAGTCAATGAGTTTGTTGGCTCTCACTTGGGTGCCCTAAGCAGGCTAGATACTAAGCCATGAGGAGGTAGAAAAGAACAGTCAAAAGACCTGTGTAATAAAGTAATGGAAAAGGACATAAAAAGATACCCAAAGCCTTGAATATGCCACTCAGTACTGTTTAACCACAAGAGATCCGCGCTATAGCCAAATGACGGCTACAGCGCGGACCTCCTTTGCCGGGACCACATCTATTGACGTCATTCCATGAACGAGCGGCCTGCGTGCCCCCTGAGTCTATGAGACTTGCCTGATCACGGATCCGAGCAAGGGGTTGATCCCGACCCCTTACCACGTGATCAGCTGTCAGCCAATGACAGCTGATCATGTGATACAATGGAGCCGGTAATCGGCTATTATTCCTCCTTGCGCTGACAGCGCGAGGAGAAAAAAAAAGAGCTGATCACCGGCGGCCGTGATCGGGACATCAGTCCCGATCACGGCCAGCTTACCAGTGCCCACCTGCCACCCTCAGGAATAAATAAGTGCCCCCCGTAAGTGCCACCCAGCAGTGCCCACAGTGCCACCCAGCAGTGCCCACAGTGCCACCTATCAGTGCCCACAGTGCCACCCACAATATGCCTCAACAACGGTGCTGCACCCCAGTGCCACATATCCGTGCCCATCAGTGTCATCTACCAATGCCTATCAGTGCCGCCCAGCAGTGCCACCTATCAGAGCCACCTATCAGTGCCCATCAGTGGTACCTATCAGTGCCCCTTAGTGCCACCCATCCGTGCCATCTTATCTTTGCCCATCAGTGCCGCCTTATCTGTGCCCATCAGTACTGCCTTATATGTGCCTATCTGTGCCTATTAGTACCGCCTTAACTATGCCTATCAGTGCAGCCTATCAGTGCGCCTCATCAGCGCACTTCAATGAAGGAGAAAAATGACCTGTTTGCAAAATTTTATAACAAACTATTAACCACTTGGGATCCGCGCTATTGCCGAATGACGGCATTAGCGCGGACCTAGATTGCCGGGACTACGTCTATTGACGTAGTCCCGGTTACGAGCGGCCTGCGCGCCCCCTGAGGGGCGCGCGCGGCGCGCTCTGTGATCGGCGAGTCCGTGAGACTCGCCTGATCACCGATCCGTGTAAGGGGTCGATCCCGACCCCTTATCACGTGATCAGCTGTCAGCCAATGACAGCTGATCATGTGATAAAACGGAGCCGGTAATCGGCTAGTATTCCTCCTCGCGCTGACAGCGCGAGGAGAAAAAAAAAAGCCGATCGCCGGCGGCCGTGTTCGGGACATCAGTCCCGATCATGGCCAGCAATTCAAGCGGACACCTGCCCCCTGCCAGTGCCCACCTGCCACCCGCAGTGCCATCCTGAAATAAAGTAAGTGCCCCCCTGTCAGTGCCACCCATAGTGCCCACAGTGCCACCCAGCAGTGCCCACAGTGCCACCCACAGTGCCACCCAAAATCTGCCTCAAAGGTGCTGCACCCCAGTGCCGCCCATCAGTGCCCAGCAGTGCCGCCCATCAGTGCCCAGCAGTGCCACCTATCAGAGCCACCTATCAGTGCCACCTATCAGTGCCCATCAGTCCCATCTATCTGTGGTACCTATCAGTGCCCATCTGTGCCACCCATCCGTGCCACTTATCCGTGCCACCCATCCGTGCCATCTTATCTGTGCCCATCTTTGCCCATCAGTGCCGCCTTATCTGTGCCCATCGGTGCCGCCTTATCTGTGCCTATTAGTGCCGCCTTAACTATGCCTATCAGTGCCCATCAGTGCCCACCAATGCAGCCCATCAGTGCCCACCAATGCAGCCCATCAGTGCCCACCAATGCAGCCTATCAGTGCCGCCTAATCAGCGCACTTCAATGAAGGAGAAAAATGACCCGTTTGCAAAATTTTATAACAAACTATTAAAACATGATTTTTTTTTTTTTTGCATCTTTTTTTGTTTGTTTAGCAAAAAATAAAACTCCGAGCTGTAACTAAATACCACCAAAAGAAAGCTCTATTTGTGGGAAAAAAATGATAAAAATTTCATTTGGGTACAGTGTTGTATGACCGCGTAATTGTCACTCAAAGTGCATCAGCGCTGAAAGCTGAAAATTGGTCTGGGACTGAGGGGGGTTTAAGTGCCCAGTAAGCAAGTGGTTAAACATGATTTTTTATTTATTTATTTATTTATTTTGCATCTTTTTTTGTTTGTTTAGCAAAAAATAAAACTCCCAGCTGTAATTAAATACCACCAAAAGAAAGCTCTATTTGTGGGAAAAAAAATGATAAAAATTTCATTTGGGTACAGTGTTGTATGCCTGCGCAATTGTCATTCAAAGTGCATCAGCGCTGAAAGTAGAAAATTGGTCTGGGCAGGAGGGGGGTTTAAGTGCCCAGTAAGCAAGTGGTTAATTAAGAAGTGAAACATTAGTGCCTCTTTTGATACCAAGCCAAGGTCAGGTAGACCAAGAAAGATTTCAACCACAACTGGCAGAAGAATTTTCCAGGATGCAAAGAAAACCCCACAGGTAACCTCAGGATAAATACAGGCGCTCTCCAAAAAGAGGGTGTGGTTGTTTTTAAGGAGGACAATTCAACGATACTTGAACAAAAAGGAGTTGCATGTTCGAGTGCCAGAAGGAAGCCTTTACTGTGCCAATGCCACAAAAAAGCCCAATGAGGCACGTCATGGTGGTGTTGGGTATATTGTAACCAGGCTTTTCTGTGCAACTTGTACAGTAAAGGCTTCTTTCTGGCAACTTGACCATGCAGCTCTTTTTTGTTCAAGTATCATCGTATTGTGCTCCTTAAAAACAACCACACCGTCTTTTTCCAGAGCAGCCTGTATTTCTCCTGAGGTTACCTGTGGAGTTTTTCTTTGTATCCCGAACAGTTCCTGTGGCAGTTGTGACTGACATCTTCCTTGATCTACCTGACCGTGGCTTGGTATCGAGATCCCCAAATTTTCCACTTCTTATTAAATGATTGAACAGTACTGACTGGCATATTCAAGGCTTTGGCTATCTTTTTATACCCCTTTCCATCTTTGTAAAGTTTCATTACACTAATTGTGATTTAAAAAGCCACAAATGTGGTACATTAACCTTTACCAGACATTTTAACCTGTGTGTGCCACCTTCTGTGTCTGTACCCAGGCCAAACATTCCAGGGTATGTAAACTTTTGATCAGGGCCATTTGGGTGATTTCTGTTATCATTATTATTTAAAAGGAGCCAAAAAAACTATGTGCTAATAAATGGATTCATGTGATCACTATCCTTGAATAAAATATTTTTTTTGCCAAGATTAGTCATATTTTTAATATAAATGCCAAAATTTCTCAATTTCTGCCAGCTGTATATATGTGATAGTGTAAATGATGATTTATGTTCCAAAAAATAACGTGCTGAACTCTGATATCATCCACTCAGTTGTTAATTTTAAAGAAGTCACATCTCCTACCTGTGTGTTGACGCGTTTCACCTTTTTGTGTACTTTTGTTGATGCTTTTATCCACTATATATTCAACATGTTTATGCATAAGATATCTCTCCTCGTGTGTGTGTGTGTGTGTGTTGATAAAAAAATAGCTTTAATTATGACCTGTCACAGGTGTTGGTGTTAGCAATATGTTGAGAGGTGTCTATTACAGGGGTTGACAAATTTGCTTGGAATCTAGGAGCCAGCTAAAAAAGTTAGGAGCCAAGTCCGTGACGGCGATCTGGACCTGTCCCTGGCCTGACATGGAGACGAGTGAGGGGAAGATAGCCCCCAGCCCCCCACCTGTCTCCAAGTCATTGCCCATAGCTATTAGAGGGACATTTTATTTATTTTATTTTTTTCAAATGACGATTTTATTTTAAATTGCATTTTAGTGTAAATATGAGATGTGAGGTCTCTCTGACCCCAGATCTCATATATAAGAGGACCTGTCATGCTTTTTTCTATTACAAAGGATTTTTACATTCCTTGTAATAGGAATACAAGTGACACACATTTTTTTTTTAAAAGAACAGTGAAAAAAAAAATAAAATAAAAGTTAAAATAAGAAAAAAAAAAAAAAAATTTAAATGCGCCCTGTCCCGCCAAGCTTGCGTGCAGAAGCGAACACATATATGAAAGCAATGTTCAAACCACACATGTGAGGTATCGCTGCGATCGGTAGAGTAAGAGCAATAATTCTAGCCCTAGACCTTCTCTGTAACTCAAAACGTGCAACCTGTAGAATTTTTTAAACGTCGCCTATGGAGATTTTAAAGGGTAAAAGTTTGTCGCCATTCCATGAGCGGGCGCAATTTTGAAGCATGACCTGTTGGGTATCAATTTACTCGGCGTAACATTATCTTTCACAATATAAAAAAAAATTGGGCTAACTTTACTGTTGTCTTATTTTTTTTTATTAAATACATTTTTTTTTCCCCCAAAAAAGTGCGCTTGTAAGTACGCTGTGCAAATATGGTGTGACAGACATTATTGCAATGACCACCATTTTACTCTCTAGGGTGTTAGAATAAAAAAGAAAAAAAAAGTGTGTGTGTATATATATATATATATATATATATATATATATATATATATATATATATATATATACACATACATACATACTAGAGGTCGACCGATATATCGGCCGATATTTGCCGTTTTTTAAATAATCGGCATCGGCCGATTTGTGCTGATAAAAAGCCGATTTAGAACTACAGCGGGACTTTGAAATGACTTCTGTATAGAAGTCAGTCTAAGTTGACTGAGTCGTCATAGCAACCCTTTACTCCTCTCTGGGCAGACTGCCAAGAAAAGAACAAAAAGATACAATGTTTACACTTGAATGAAGTCATCTCTGTGTGTAGAAGTTCTCAGTTTAACCATTTAAAGACTAAATCTTTTCTGACACTTGTTGCTTACAAGTAAAAATCCTGTATTTTCTGCCAGAAAATCACTTAGACCCCCCCCAAAAATTATATATATTTTTTTAGCAGAGATCCTAGGGATTAAAATAGCGGTTGTTGCAACATTTTTATGTCACACGGCATTTGCACAGAGGTCTTTCAAATGCATTTTTTTGGGAAAAAAATACAGCATTTAAAAAATAAAAATAAAATAAAAACAGTAAAGTTAGCCCATTTTTTTTTTTTTTGTCCAAAAGTTTTGACTACCTGTTTTTATTTAATATATATATATATATATATATATATATATATATATTTTTTTTTTATCTAAATCATACATACAAGTAAACTGATTGGAGGTTTGTTTTGTTTAATAAATGTTTAAGTGTAAGAAATTTTCTGTATCACTTATGAAGGCTGCTTTCACACTGGAGCGGGCATGCGTTGATGGTAAAACGCAAGTTTTAGCGGCTCTTTACCATCATTTTAGCGGTGCTATTTGGCTGCTAGTGGGGCACATATAACCCAGCTAGCGGCCAAGGAAGAGGTTAAATGCGCCCATGAAGCACTGCTGCCAAATCGCATTGCATGCGCTTCGGCAGTGGTGCCCATTCATATCAATGGGCAGGAGTGGTGGAGGAGCGGTATACACCACTCCACTCCAAACGTGCTGCTTGCAGGACTTTTTTTTAAGATCCTGCCAGCGCATCGCCTCAGTGTGAAAGCACTCTGTCTTTCACACAGACTGCAGGGGAGCCATTTTACAGGCACTTTACAGGCGCTATTTTTAGCCCAAAAGCGCCTTAAAACGCCACAGTGGGAAAGGTGTGTTAGATCAAGGGGGATTAAAAATAAATAAATAAATAAAATAAAATCGGCCTAACATATCGGCCCAAAAAAATCGGCATCATATATCGGCTATCGGCCGCCATGATTTCTAAATATCGGCATCGGCATCGGCCAGAGAAATACCCATATCGGTCGACCTCTAATACATACATACATACATACATACATACATACATACAAGGGAATAGCTAGCATCACAGAAGGCCTCAAAGCCGGGGGCTCAATTACCGGCCGGCGGCGGCGCGGCCCGACGCAATCACGCTGGGGGGGTCGACGGAGACAGGATACCCCCAGCTGTGCTGCCCCAGGCGCCAGTCGCTAATTCTAGTCGCCAATGCGACCTGGCGCCCGGGTTTTGTCGAGCCCTGCTTTATTATCAGCTGGAAAACTACTGAGGACTAACTATAAGTGCCGGTTCACACAGGGGCGACACTTGCAGCACGACTCACAGACGCTACCTGCACACGACTTCAGCAGCGACTTGCAAAACGACTTCTGTATAGAAGTCAATGCAAGTCACCTGAAGCCGCCCCAAAAATAGTACAGGAACCTTTTTCTACTTGAGTCGCTCCTATTAGAACGGTTCCATAGTACAAAATGGAGCGCGACTTGTCAGGCTGCTAAGTCGCCTGACAAGTCGCCCCTGTGTGAACCGGCACTTATTTGAATAACAATACCAGGTGGCCAGTGATAGTGGAAAAACATGCTTAAGCCTACAAGAGGTCTGAGACTTGTTGGAAATGTTACCTTCTAGCAGAAAAATTACCCTATAAACTAGGGATGCACCGAATGGGTTTTTTGGTGCCGAAACCGATACCGAAAATAAATCTTCCTTGATCCCGAAAACCAAAACAGATACCGATACCGAAATTGACTATTTAAAAAAAATATTTTTATACAGGAGATGGTCAGAGACTGGGGACATGCTACAGGAGATGGTCAGAGACTGGGGACATGCTACAGGAGATGGTCAGAGACTGGGGACATGCTACAGGAGATGGCCAGAGACTGCGGGCATGCTACAGGAGATGGCCAGAGACTGCGGGCATGCTACAGGAGATGGCCAGAGACTGCGGGCATGCTACAGGAGCTGGTCAGAGACTGTGGGCATGCTACAGGAGATGGCCAGAGACTGCAGGCATGCTGCAGGAGCTGGTCAGAGACTGCAGGCATGGTACAGGATTGCGGACATGCTACAGGAGATCAATGCAGCCTCACTGTGCCCAGCAGCCTACCAGTGCCCGCCATGTAGCCTGCCTGCGCCTCACCAGTGCATATAAACATACACATATAAAAACGCGCACACACACATAGAATGCATACATGCGTGCACACACACATAGAACGCATACATGCGTGCACACACACATAGAACGCATACATGCGTGCACACACACATAGAACGCATACATGCGTGCACACACACATAGAACGCATACATGCGTGCACACACACATAGAAACATATACACTTAACACACATACATATAAACATGCCCACATATCACACACACACACACACACACACACATAAACACACACACACATAAACACACACACACACATAAACACACACACACACATATAAACATGCACACATATCACACACACGCACACATATATATATAAACACACACACACATTTAAAATTGGCAGCTGCAGCTCTGTACATTAATCTCCATGCTGGGTACTGTACTCTAGGGGGAGGCAGAGAGCACAGCACACACTGCTAGATGCCTCTCCTTTAGTTTCACTTTCACAGTAAACAGCGTGCCCAGCTCCTGCACAGCCGATTTACACATCGGCTGAGGAGACATATGCAGCCACCGCTGTGGAGAGGGGGACTTTAGAGCGAGACCCCACAGGCTGACTGCAGCATGGGTGAGGAGGAGAGCTAAAGACAGAATGACACCCCTGTGATGGGCGGCACCGGGGGCGGGGCCAAGCCCCGCCCCATTTTCGGCACCAGTATCGGCGGAAATTCTCTTTCGGCTTTTTGCCGAAAGGGCCATTTTCGGCCGATATGTTTCAGCGGCCGAAATTTCGGTGCATCCCTACTATAAACACCAAACCACATTGTAATGGTTAAATCTAAGAACCAAAAGGAACGGTGAAGGAAAAGCCAAGATCTCAGTTGATCCGAGCATCTCTAGAACTATTTTTGAGCCTTTTAAAAA
Source organism: Lithobates pipiens (assembly GCF_037356315.1). Classification (NCBI taxonomy): domain Eukaryota; kingdom Metazoa; phylum Chordata; class Amphibia; order Anura; family Ranidae; genus Lithobates; species Lithobates pipiens. Next base: position 29,470,905 of record NW_027507686.1, read on the forward strand.
AATAAATCGATGAACCTATTTTTAAAAAAGAAAGCATGCACATTTATTTATTTTTTTGCACTGGAGCCTACAAAGTATTGCATTGGGGATCAATTTATTGCAGATACTTGGCTCTTGGCTCTTGCAGACCTTTCCTCCATAACCAGAGGTGTGTACCTCTGGTTATGGAGCTGGAGGAAGTAATCAGTGAACTTCAACTGCGGTGACATCACCACACAGGTGCTCGAATGAGAACTATGGGTCTATCTGCCGCTGTGCATGCTTAACCACGCACAGCCCTGCCAAACTAAAAAAAAAAAAAATGCTGTGGGGAGAGTAACACTGCAATCCAGTTAAAGGGGTGGGGGGCTGTGGAATGGTACTATGTTTCATGGTACACCTTATATATGGTTGTAACGTTCAGAAAGGAAGAATTACACTATAACAAGCTTACATCCAAACTGACAGGACTAAAGAAAATTTAACTACTAACATTTTTAAGCTGCAGATGTGCAGAAATTTGCACCAAAAGACTCGCACCCATAACTTCAGCTAAATACATTCTACATGGCTACCCATTATTATTAGACATGTGCACTGACAAAAAATGTGTTCGTTTTCGTTTCATTCTTCTTTTTTTTTTTTTTTTCCCTTTTTCGGAAAACTGAAAATTTGGATTTTCACATTTTCACATTTCTGAATTCCGAATTTTCGAAATTCGAAAATCTGAAAAAAAGAGAGAAAATCAGTAAAATTTCAAAATAGTAACTTTTAAATTATAGGTATTGGAATTTCCTTTGAAATTTTGGCTGTTTACTTTCACAAATACAAATTTATCTGAAGTTACGAATTATCTTAATTAACGAATGCCGCATCTAAACAAATGGAATGGAACAAATTAATAATAAATAATAATAAAAAGGTATTATTATTTATTATTAGATTGTTACGTTCCATTCGTTTAGATACGGCATTCGTTAATTAAGATAATTTGTAACTTTGGATAAATTCGTATTCGTTACATTCACTAGCAGCCAAATTTGAAAGGAAATTCCAATACCTATAATGTAATATTTATTATCAGTTATTTCAGATTTTGGGGTTTTCAGATTTTCAGTCTTTTGAATTCTCAGATTTTCATTCTTATTCTCGGATTTTCACATTTTAGAATTTTTAAATTTCAGAAATTTTGAATATTTGAGTTTTAGAATTTCCGAAATTTCGAATTTCCGATTTCTAATTTTCAAATTTCAGAAATTTAGAATTTTAGAAATTTGGAATTAACGAATTTGTCAAAATTCGTTGAAGAAACAAATTCAGAGCGAATTGCACGTGTCTAATTATTATCATACAGGATTTATATAGCACCAAAACATCACGCAGAGCTTTAACCCTTTCATGACTAAGCCTATTTTTGGCATTTGGTGTTTACAAGTTAAAATCCATATTTTTTGCTAGAAAATTACTTGGAACCCCCAAACATTATATATATTTTTTTAGCAGAGACTCTAGAGAATAAAACGGCGATTGTTGCAATATTTTATTTTACACGGTATTTGCGCAGCGCTGTTTTAAACGCAACTTTTTGGGGAAGGGGACACTTTCATGTATTAAAAAAACTAAACCATAAAATTAGCCCAATTTTTTTGCATAATGTGAAATATAATGTTACGCCGAGTAAATAGATACCAAACATGTTACACTTTATAATTGCACGCACTCGTGGATTGACGACAAAGTATGGTACCTAAAAATCTCAATAGGCGACGCTTTACATTTTTTTTACAGTTACCAGGTTAGCGTTACAGAGGAGGTCTAGTGCTAGAATTATTGCTCTCGCTCTGACGATCGCGGCGATACCTCACATGTGTGATTTGAACACCGTTTACATATGCGGGTGCGACTTCCGTATGCGTTTTCTTTGCTTCGCAAGCTCGCGGGGACGGCGGGCGCTTTAAATTTTTTTTATTTTTTAAATGAATAAATTGTTTTTAAAAAAAATAAATAAAAATAATTTGATCACTTTTATTGCTGTCACAAGGAATGTAAACATCCCTTTTGACAGTAATAGGTGGTGACAGGGACTCTTTATGGAGGGATGGTGGGTCTAAAAGACCCCCCATCCCTCCTTTACACTTCAATGTATTCAGATCACCGAAAACGGCGATTCTGAATACTGTATATTTTTTTTTAAACCGGAGCCATTGGCAGCCGAGTAAACGGGAAGTGACGTCATGACGTCGCTTCCGTGTTTACTATGAGGATACTGGAACAAAGCTGATTACGGCTTCGTTACAGTTCCTCCCCAGCAGCCGGAGGCATCGGATGTTGAATCGGTGCTCCAGATCGAGCGGGAGCACCGGTAACAGCGGCGGGAGGGGGGGACGTCCCCTCCCGCTCCTCCGGCATAACAGCCGAGCAGTTTTTAGCCGCTTCGGTTTTTATGGCTGGATAGCCAATCGCCCGCTGGAAAAAACGGTACCGGGATGATGCCTGCAGGTGCGGGCATAATCCCGGTATAACCCCCGGAAGATCTGCGTACGCTCGGCGGGAAGGGGTTAAAATATAAAGGGAGATTGTGCAGTCATAATACAGTTCAAGACAATAGTGTTAAGCCTAGTACACACCACTAGATTTTTTATTCTATTTAACCCAGCGAGTTATTTTTTTCTGATAAGGGATTGGCCCTACCACCAGAACACTCTGGTCAGTGCTCTCGACCATTGGGTGAGAGAGCTGATCGGAAGGCGGTTGGCAGACATTTACGAGCCTTCGACAAAAGCTGGCCAGGCACGTGGGGCGGTTTCTGCTGAACAGGCCGATGCCGGCTGACATTTGGCACATGTGTACTAGACTTTAGGGGGCCCTGCTCATGAGAGTTTACTATCTAAAAGAGAGGGACAAGTAGTACAAAAAGAAATACCGTATTTTTCAGACCATAAGACACACTTTTTTCCCCCAGAAATATGGGGGGAAATGTGCCTGCGTCTTATGGTGCGAATATACCCTTGGCACTGCTCTCCGGAGCGCTCCGCAGCGGCCATCTTGGTGCACCCATCGGCCATTTACAATGTGATCGCTCCGTCAAATTATGGAGCGAACACTTGTAAACAATCCGGTGTCATGATTACGCCGGTTTCTCTCTCCCCTCTGTGTACAGATCTGTACAGCGGAGGGGAGAGATCAGGTGGCAGCAGCGCTTTGGGCTGCATCTGTAGTAACAACCAAAAGGTCCCTGCCCCCACCTATAACTGCCCTTCCATGTGCTCCTTGCTGTGAAGGCCAGTTATAGGTGGGGGCAGGGACCTTTTGGTTGTTACTGGTGTATAATATGGTCTGGGAATGCACTGTACACCTTTGCTGCCACTGTGCTCTTGCTGGGTGTGCAGTGTGCTCCTGGTCCTTTAAGGGGGATTGGGCTTCCTCCATGGTCCACCTGCCCCTCATCTATCCATTAATGCATGTGCTTCCATTGTGGAGACGCTTGTAAACATAAATTCATTAGCGTGAGGACTGCAAGCATACACAGGGTGCCGTGAAGAGGCCTTGCAGCTTATGCATGCGTTTGCAAATGTGTGCTAACTAAACCCCTGTTTTTAACACAGATTGTTGGACAGGTTAATTTGGTCAGTTACAGTTAGGGGGAAAACACTGCGCTACAGTTTAGTATATGTGGAAGGAGGCCACAACAGCCAGAAACAGCAGCCAACACCAAAAACAAACAAAGTTCAACAAACAAAATGATAAAAACAGTGTAGCGCTTCAATGATAAATGTGGTCAGCATAAATTATAAAAATCAAGACAAAGATCATATAAATATGAATGCCTAAAGGAAAGTCCAACATTGGCCGCACATTCCACTATGTAGCAGGCATGAGGGTAACCGAACCGTCACAGAGGAGGGAAGTTGGGCTAGGCGAGTGTGTTCATGTAAATCTGCTTGACTGAAAACATCAGGAAAAAGTGGATAAAATACTTCTTACCGACTCAGTTGGACTCATACAGTCGTATGACAGTTGAGTCTAGAAGGCTTTAGGTCACAATCTGGGACCAAGGAGTACAAAGAGGGAAGTCTGTTGAGCTGATGGATGAGCTCCAAACGATTGTAGGCTCTATGATGGATCCTTTCAAATGGAACTTCAAAGTTGTTGGTAGTCAAGCTCAGACGTGGTCCGTTGTACTGATGCTCCAATCTCACCGGAATGGGGAGGGAGATGTTGTAGAGGTTTAAGCCGGAGCATGCCCCTGTAGAAGACACATATGTCGAAACGCGTTGGGCGAGCTGTTGGCACCCTACATTGCTTTTACTTCATCATAGAGCCTACAATCGTTTGGAGCTCATCCATCAGCTCAACAGACTTCCCTCTTTGTACTCCTTGGTCCCAGATTGTGACCTAAAGCCTTCTAGACTCAACTGTCATACGACTGTATGAGTCCAACTGAGTCGGTAAGAAGTATTTTATCCACTTTTTCCTGATGTTTTCAGTCAAGCAGATTTACATGAACACACTCGCCTAGCCCAACTTCCCTCCTCTGTGACGGTTCGGTTACCCTCATGCCTGCTACATAGTGGAATGTGCGGCCAATGTTGGACTTTCCTTTAGGCATTCATATTTATATGATCTTTGTCTTGATTTTTATAATTTATGCTGACCACATTTATCATTGAAGCGCTACACTGTTTTTATCATTTAATTTGGTCAGTTAGCAGACTGGTTGGTAAGTTGAGCTATGGTATGTTCTGTCTTTGTTTTTCCTGCATCTGTAGTGCCCACAGCGATGCACTGTGACAAGTGCAGTCACAGTCATCCCTCCATACTCTGCCATACCCTGCCAATACTCTGCGATACCCTGCCAATACTTTCTATGTTAATGGTCACTCTGCATTTTCTATATTAATGGTCACTCTGCATTTCATGGGCACTGGAAAATATTTTAGTACACCATTTGGTTCAGAATATTTTTTTTTCATGTTTTTAACCTCTAAAACCTAGGTGCGTCTTATGGTCAGGTGCGTCTTATAGAGCGAAAAATACGGTAACTGTGAGGGGGAGGGGGTGTAGTGGGCTTCCCTGAAGAGGTAAGTTTTCAGGGATCACCTAACTGCAGACAGATTGGGGGAGGGTGTTCCAGAGGATGGAAGTAGAAAGCAGGAAATGTCTGGAGGAACGGAGAGGGCAGTTTGGGTCAGTTTTAAATTGAGCTTGGTGATGTAGCCCGGTGCATAGTTGTAAATGGCTTTTTTGATGTTGTTTTGGATTTTAGTCATTAGGCGATCAGAAGCTAGTGGAGGGATGGGCGGGACTGCAAGCCGAGCCGAGTAAACAGTACAGTCGGCTCGGTCTTTTTCTGCAGCGCTCGCTAGAGAAACAGCAGGGAGGCGGGACTACGAGCGGAGCCGAGCAATCGGCTCTGTATTTTTCAGCGGCGCTCAGTATTTTTCGGCGGCGCTCTGTATTTTTGACTCGCAGACAGTGGGGATCGGCGTATAACACGCACCCACGACTTTTCCCCGATTTTAAGGGGGAAAAAGTGCATGTTATACGCCGATAAATACAGTATATTTCAAGCATTTTTCTTTTAGTTTTAAAGATTATAGCTTAACGCTAGTGAAAACCTAAAATTCAGTATCTCGTAAAATTTTAATATTACATAAGACCAATTTAAAAAAAGGATTTTTAATACAGAAATGTTGGCTTACTGAAAAATATGTCCATGTAAAGTATAGTATGCACTAAATACTTGGTCGGGGCTCCTTTTGCATGAATTATTGCATCAATGTGGCGTGACATGGAGGGCATCAGCCTGTGGCACTTCTGAGGTGTTATGGAAGCCCAGTTTGCTTTGATAACGGCTTTCAGCTCGTCTGCATTGTTGGGTCTGGTGTCTCTCATCTTCCTCTTGACAATACCCCACAGATTCTCTATGGGGTTTAGGTCAGGCGAGTTTGCTGGCCAATAAAGCACAGTGATACCATGATCATTAAACCAGGTATTGGTACTTTTGTCAGTGTGGGTATGTGTTAAGTCCTGCTGGAAAATGAAATCAGCGTCTCCATAAATCTGGCCAGCAGAGGGAAGCATGAAGTGCTGTAGAATTTCCTGGTAGAGGGTTTGCTCTGTCTTTGAACTTCATAAACCACAGTGGACAAACACCAGCAGATGGCATGGCTCCCCAAATCATCACTGACTGTAGAAACTTCACCCGGACCTCATACATCTTGATTCTGTGCCTCTATACTTTTCCTCCAGACTTTGGGACCTTGATTTCCAAATGAGATGCAAAATTTACTTTCATCCGAAAAGAAGACCACTGGGCAATAGTCCAGTCCTTTTTCTCCTTAGCCCATGTAAGATGCTTCTGATGTCTCTGGTTCAGGAGGGACTTGACACAAGGAATGGGACAGTTGTAGTCCATGTCCTGGATACGTCTGTGTGTGTGGTGACTTTTGAAGCACTGACACCAGCTGTAGTCCACTCCTTGTCAACCTTCCCCAAATTCTTGAATGATCTTTGCTTCACAATCCTCAAGGCTGCGGTTATTCCTGTTGCTTGTGCAATTTTTTTCTACCTCTCTTTTTCTTTTCCCTCAACTCCATTAATATGCTTGGATACAGCACTCTGTGAACAGTCAGCTTCTTTTGCTGTGTCTTCTTCTGGACAGTTGTCAAGTCAGAAGTCCTCCCCATTATTGTGTAACCTACTGAACCAGACTGAGAGACCATTTAAAGGCTCAGGAAACCTTTACATGTGTTTTGCGTGAATTAGATGATTAGAGCGTGACACCATGAGTCTACAATATTGAACTTTTTTACAATAATGTAATTTTCTGAGATACTGAATTTTGGGGTTTTACTAGCTGTAAGCCATAATCAAAATGAACCACTTTGTGCCAGCAGTACGTCATATGACGTCATGGACTTTCAGTGGTGATATCTGCAGCTACAGGCATCATCCAGATATCCTTTTTTTCCGTCGGCATTTCTTTGAACCGTAAAAACAATCATACCGACAGTTCAGCCATTTGATCATTCTTAGATGTAGCGGGAGGGGGTGGCCCCCCACCAGTGCTTCTTCAGGCTCTTGCCCGTGCGATTGGTGAGCTGGAGAATAAATCGGTCTCCGCCGGAAGTTAGCCGTAGAGATTTCTGGTGACCAGATGGTCCCCAGTCATCTATATGACCCTTGGAGTCCTGAGCGCGACATTATGATGTCACGTCCGGGCTGGCGGATGTAAACAATTTCAGGGACTTCTGGAAAGGCAGAGACGGTTTATTTTTAGTTTTTTGATCGCGTCCCCGCGTGCTCACACACAGAAGTGAACTTATACGTAAGTCGCTTCCACATATGTAAACGCCATTCAAATCAGAGAGCAACAATTCTAGCCCAAGACCTCCTCTGTAACTCTAAACATGTAACCTGTAAAGAATTTTAAAGCGTCGCCGATGGAGATTTTTAATTACTAAATTTTGCCACTATTCCACGAGTGTGTGCAATTTTAAAGTGTGACATGTTGGGTATCTATTTACTCGGCGTAACATCATCTTTCACATTCTACAGAAAAAAAATTGGGCTAACTTTGTTTAAAAAAAAATTATTTATTCCCTAGGGCAGTGATGGTGAACCTTGGCACCCCAGATGTTTTGGAACTACATTTCCCATGATTCTCATGCACTCTGCAGTGTAGTTGAGCATCATGGGAAATGTAGTTCCAAAACATCTGGGGCGCCAAGGTTCACCATCACTGCCCTAGGGTCTCTGCTAAAAAAAAACATATATAATATTTGGGGGTTCTGAGTCATTTTCTAGAAAACCAATGATGATTTTTACATGTAGGAGGGAAGTGCCAGAATCGGCCCGGGTGGGAAGTGGTTAAAAGAAAGAAAAGCTTGAAATATATCACTCTGTGTGTAATGAATCTATATAATGTGAGTTTCACTTTTTGAATCGAATTACTGAAAAAAATTAACTTTTTGATGATATTTTAATTTTTTGAGATGCACCTGCAAAAAAAAAAAAAAAAAACTTTTTTGCTACTTTAGTTGTAGATTTTAAATCCTTATTGCAAGATTGTGCAGGCATTTCAGTAGTGTAAACATCAGGAAAAATGGAGCAGGGGTGTCCAGGGGATGCAGACTTTTATGAAGCATTTTACCCTGTGAAGCCAAGGATGACGGTGGTTGGACTGATTATGTCAAGGCAGCTGGGAATCGAGGATATTTTTAATTTACTTTCACAGCTCTCCACCAACTTGCATTTTGTCAATGTTATAAGGCCGCCCCATGTAGTCTGTAGCTCTGGATAAGTAAGCATTGAAATACTATATTAAAAGCGCCAGGTTTATCACCTGTGAATGTGTTATTTTTTATCTGGAAATATTGGTAGTTAAATTAATCATTCTCTGCACATCTGCACAGTTTGAAACTTAACAGAAGTATATTTTGTGCAGACTTGCAAATGTCATTGAGATCTGAGCATTCTTACAATGAAACCTAATGACATGAACTGAAAGCTTTTATGCCTTTTTAGGCCTTAAAGCAATAAAAAAAAGTGTTTGTTTTATCTCAGCCTCAAAGTTTTGGAGAGATCCCAGCTCAATACCTCACAGGATACCGAGCCACCTGCACTACGTCCCATCCACAGCTCAGGGCTGAGAATTTTATATCTCAAGGTGCTAAATGTATGACTTGTTGAGGAAGGATTAAGGTGCCGTCTGTGTCTCATTAGACACAAACCATTCTCAAACACCAGGATTTTAGATGGAGTATTTGCCTGGAAGTCATCGACTTGTAGAATCCCAATATAAGCGAAGGATGTTCATCTTGGTGGAAGTTTGAAAGTGTACTTAAAATTTTTATCCATGGATAATCTTAAATCAGCTGCCCAAAAATACTTTCAAAACAAAGTAACACCTATCAGTAAGTGCCAGAGCTCACGTGTAAAAATATTTTCTCGCCATGTATATCATTTTAACATTTTGCATTTGTGTTGCCAAATTCAAATTAAAGTTCTAAGATTCCAGGGAATCAATGTTTTTCCTGGACGGAGGTTGATTTGTGCATGTTGCATTTGGCCCTTTTTCATTAGTAGCTTGCTATTGACATAGAAAACCGTTACCGAAGAATTAAAAGGCAATTTTAGTAATCTTGCGGATGCTTTGAGTTAGGTTGCCATTTGCTTTTCAGAGTAGGGTGAGCAAAAAGGTGAATATCAAAAACGATTTTTATTTAGTTTAATCACTATGTTGGCTTGTTTTTTTTTTTTTTTTTTTTTTTGTTATACTAAGGCAGGGCTCGACAAACCCTGGGCGCCAGGTCACATTTGCGACTAGAATTTGCATCCTGGCGCCTGGGGCGGCACAGCTGGGGGTACCCTGTCTCACTGTGGACCTGAGCCCCCGCCGTGCGATCGCATCAGGCCGCGCAGGCCAGTAATTGAGTCCGCGGCTTTGCAGCGTTCTGAAGTTCTTTTTAATCTGGTGCCATCTTGTGGTGGATGTTGATATTCCAACACATCCAATGCTTATGCAATGCTAATGGAGCTTCAAAGCCCTGCCTGTTTTCACTGCCCGCCCATCTCCTTCCCAAAGTGGAGAAGAGAAGTGATTGCGGGCATCATCTGGTGCCTTTTGCCTAACGGTGAGTGTGGTGGCTGGTTTAAATAGCTTCATATAGCTTTTCTTTTTTTTTTCATAATAGCTTTTATTTTTATTTCTTTTTTAAAAGTAAAAAAACTGTTAATACATTAATATTATTTGTAATCTCCCTTCTTGGCCCCTTTCACACGGGCTGTCTGATCAGGTTCGTCTATCAGTTTTTTCAGGCAGACCTGTTCGAACCCTTAGCGGGGATATAGCGGTAAATAAGCGGGAATATGGCTGAAATAAAAGCAGTCACTTTCTTTAGTTAACCAGCATTAAACACTTGGTGTCGCATCAGAATATATTCATTACCTACACAAGTTAAAAGCCTATATATAATGTCTGGTTCTAGTTGTCTGTCTGTGTTAAATTAAAGATTGGTTAATTTTTATATTGAAAATAAAGCTTTGTCGGTCGTTAAAAAAATAAAATAAAAAAACTGGCTCCTAGATTCCAAAAAAATTTGTCAACCCCTCTACTAATGCCCCTTTCATACTGAGGCAGGAGGTGTGCTGGTGGTAAAGCGCCGATATTTTTAGCGGCTCTTTACCATTGGATTTGCGGCGCTATTCGGCCGCTAGTGGCCGAGAAAGGGTTACAAACAACCGCAAAGCGCCTCTGCAGAGGCGCTTTACCAGCAGTATAGCCGCGCTGCCCCGTTGATTTCAATGGGCAGGAGTGGTGTATACACCACTCCTTCACTGCTCCAAAGATGCTGCTAGCAGGACTTTTTTTTACCGTCCTGACAGCGCACCGCTCCAGTGTTAAAGCCCTCGGCGAGACAGCAGCGGCTGTTTCAGGTCGGTTTGCAGGCGCTGTTTTTAGCGCAATTGCATCTGCAGAATGACCCAGTGTGAAAAGGGTCTAGACACATTATCTTCTATGGGAAACGCATCTGATTCGCAGATGCATTCCGTTGTGAACAGGATAAAATCCTGACCTGATCTGGATGCAATCCTGACCTCATCCTGATCAAAAACTGACGTGAAACGGTGGACAACTACTTTATCAATTAGCTGTGAGAACGGAGCATCAGTTCACATCGCACATGTGTGAACCCAGCCTTACACTGAGAACCGAGCGATCAAACAGAGCCGTTCGCTTGGTTCTCAGGGCTCACCACTCACTGGAGTGCTATGGAGGGGGAGGGAGCGGCCTCGCTCAGGTTCTCAGCGGCTCGCTGAGAGGCTGAGCCAGGTGTCAGTCAAGGCATGTGGGCAGATCCCGACTTTATTGTTGCGATCTTGCCTGAGCCTGAACTGCCTCTGTGACGTCAGCTGACAGCAGGCTTCAGCCCCGTCTGCTGAAAAGGGGAGGGCACAGGAGTGCAGAACGTACTGCACTCCTGTGATCCACGGGGGTCCAGCAAAACAAGCTTTGGCTGTACTTCTCCTTTAACAAGGAAGCTGGAGGAACCTTTTGCAACTATTTAGGTTAATTGACAACAGGTCAGTAACATGATTGGCTATAAAAAGACAGATGCTTCATCTACTGTCCTAAGTATGAATCTGCAAAAAAAATCCCTACATCTCTTTTAATACCCCTTACTTTGCCGGCTTTTTGTTTGCCCTGTTCCAATGTTTTTGAGACGTGTTGCTGCCATCAATTTCAAAATTACCTTTTGATTTTTTTTTTTTTTATGTACATTTTCTCAGTTTAACCACTTCCCGACCAGCGCACGACGATGTACGTTGACAGAATGGCACGGGCAGGCATATTGGCGTACATGTACGTCCAATCTTCAATGCCGCCCTGCCATCGGGAACGCGCCGCCGGTGGCGCGCTCCCGCGGCGGTTGGGACCCCCGTGAGTTCGGTCATGGGACCCGCGGACTCGATCGCCGCGGGCATACCCGTAATCGTCTCACGGGATGGCTGAATGGAGGAAATGCCGTGTAAACAGCATTTCTCCATTCTGCCTAGCAACTAGTGACGCTGATCTCTGCTCCATGTGATTGGAGCAGAGATCAGTGTTCACTAAATGAAAGCCCAACCCCCCCACAGTTAGTAACACACCCCTAGGAACACTTAACCCCTACACTGCCACCCACTGGTTAACCCCTTCACTGCCAGTGTCATTTACACAGGAATTACTGCATTTATATAGCAGTGATTACTGTATAAATGACAATGGTCCCAAAAATGTGTCAAAAATGTCCGATGGGTCCCCCACAATGTCGCAGTCACAATAAAAATCGCTGATCGACGCCATTACTAGTAAAAAAAAAATAATAAAAAATTAATAAAAATGCTATAAAACTATCCCTATTTTGTAAACGCTATAACTTTTGCACAAACCAATCAATAATCGCTTATTGTGATTTTTTTTTTTACCAAAAATATGTACAAGAATATGTATCGGCCTAAACTGAGGGAAAAAAATGTTTTTTTATATATTTTTGGGGGATATTTATTATAACAAAAAGTAAAAAATAATGCGTTTTTTTCACAATTGACGCTCTATTTTTGTTTATAGCGCAAAAAATAAAAACCGCAGGGGTGATCAAATACCACCAAAAGAAAGCTCTATTTGTGGGAAAAAAAGGACATCAATTTTGTTTGGGAGCCACGTCGCACGACCGCGCAATTGTCAGTTAAAGCGACGCAGTGCCGAATCGCAAAAAGTGGTCTGGTCTTTGACCAGCAAAATGGTCCGGTCTGAAAGTGGTTAAACAGAAGACATGGGATTATGTGATTAAATCATTGCATTCTGTTTCTATGTAGATTTTACATCTCCACCTTTTCAGAATTGGGGTTGTATAAACTGGGGGACTTTATGTTTCATAAGGCAACAATGAATTATCCATATCTTCCCCTATGAAGCTTGGCATTTCTTTTTGCCTGCTCACTGCCTGACTTGTCACGGCTGTTTATTTTTGGTTTTTGTTTACCCCACACACTTCAGTGTGGAATTAATTATGCTCAATGTTGGAACTTTTTAAATAGGCCCTCTGTTCAGACTCACTCCATGAAAGAAACAAGTCAGATTATGTTTTCAGCGTGAAAATCATAAACAGTTTATTCTGTAAATATAAATCAACATAGATTTCTGCTGGGCTGTGTGGCTCATATATAAACATTGGGAGAAAGAAAAGGAGGAGATGCTGGACATAGTAACAAATAAGATGACATTGTTTGGAGAAGTTAAGTATTCTTGATTAGTGGTCAAACAATGACATAGATGAGGCTGTCTGTCTTTTTTAGTTTGAAATAAAACTCCAGATTTAATAAGGAAGAAATCGCTTCCAGGAAACTTCTTAGATTTTATGAATGTTCCACAACTTGATCGAAGAGCCTTACCTGCTCTGGATACTGGGGTAGGCAATGCTTGGTTTTACTGAAAGTTAGTGTTGGGGGAAATTAACAAAGAGAAACGCGTCAGTTTTGTCATATAAATATAGGAGCATTTTCTGTGTGGTGTTCTGCCAGCTGTACACACGATAGAATGGAAAATGTGTGATAGGAGCTTGTTGTCGGACATTTTCCATAGGAATTTCCGTCACACAAAATTTGAGATCTGGTTGTCAAATTTTTCGACAACAAAATCTGTTGTCGGGAATTCCTTTCGCGTGTACACAATTCCGACGCACAAAGTGCCACGCATGCTCAGAATCAAGCAAAAGAGCAGCACTGGCTATTGAACGTAATTTTTCTCGGCTCGTTGTACATCACCGTGTTATTGACGTTTGGAATTTCCGACCAACTTTGTGTAACCGTGTGTATGACAAGTTTGAGCCAACATGCCCTGTAGACAGTGGCTCGCAGGCGCACTAAGCATGCCGCTGCTAACGGCAATCATGCCATTAGTGGCGGCTCCTGCGCGCATGCGCGGGGGTGACATAATCACGGCTTCGGCCAGTCACAGTGCCGGAGCCGCGATACCCGGAAGTCACTCCAGGTATCATGGCGGTGTCGGAGGAGGATGATGAGGGTCGCTTCAGGGGCTTCTATCTCAGGCAAGTTATTCGTAATGAGCTATGCCTTTACCTTGCAGGGTCTTTTTTTATTTTTAGTAAGGCTTTACTTCCTCTTTAAGGAAATTAATCTAAAGGCCACTTTTACACAGGCTGTGTCCATTATGAGCGGGGAACTTTGAACAGATCCCCTGGCGAATCTGAGCCAAACAGTATATGGATGTCACTTTTGTGACACTCATGTCCATTTGTTTTTTTCCGTCCACACTTTAACGGACCCATCTTAAGTATTTTGGCAGGCAGATATAAACAGAATTGCATCTGTTTACATCCGACTAACTCAGATCTATCACATTTGAGACCAGAAACACAGAAAAGGACACAGACATTTTTGTTTTATTTTCAGACCTAGAGCTAATCTGAAGTAAATGGTCAGATGTCTACTTACGTCTACTTACATCCGCTTGTCCTATAGACGAGCATGGAGCTTCTATTTGGACCCACCTGAAAAACTGATAGGCAGATGTGAACTGAATGGCTGTGTGAAATAAACAAAGCTACAGCGTGGCTGTCCAGTTCTGGGAGGGTGTCCTATGACGTCCTTCCAGAGCCGTGCCCCTGGCATGCTCTGTGATCGCTGTGTCTATCAGACTCAAGGATAAGGGTAAAGAGCCAATCACAGCGGCACTTTATCACGTGATTAACTGTGTCCAATTATAGCTGATTACAATGTAAATTCGCTCATCGGCATTCCTTTCAGGGGAGAGCCGATAAACCGGCTAGTGTGAAAGGGGACATCTACACTGATCATCAGTGTCCTGATGATCAGTGCAGCCCCAACAGTGTCTATCAGTGCCTCCTCATCAGTGCTGCCTATTAGTGCCCATCAGTGCAGCCTCATCCGCACACATCAACATTTTTGGTCTTTTCATTTGTTTAGCAAAAAATTAAAAACCCAGTGTTGATTAAATTCCACCAAAATAAAGCTCTATTTGTGTGGAAAACAATTATAATTTCATATGGGTACAGTGCTGCATGACCGCGCAGTTGTCATCCAAAGTGAGACAGCGCTGGAAATTGGCCTGGGCAGGAAGGGGCTAAAAGTACCCAGTAGGCAAGTGGTTAATTTGTGTATCTGATCTAGACTGTAATGTGATCCCACCTGTTTCAGTATGATTGGACAACAATTATCTAAGGCATTGTTCGCACTGGCATTTTGCCATCCTGCAAATCCCAGTGGCAGGAATCTGTAGATTCCTGTTGCTGGGATTTCCTAGCGTGGCCAAATGCCCATACACATGGTGCCTAATGTTTATGGATAAATCTAGTGTTGGAATGTGTGGAGAGGAGATTGTAAATGTAGTTTTTCCATTTTATAGATGGACATCTCATTTGGTCTTGTATGACCCTGCTGAATTTTTGGGCTTTGCACACAATATCTGTTTTATCTCTAAGCTGCCAGTGATGTTTTATTCCTCGGAGTCGCTCCCCAGCTGTGATAATCAAGAGCCTTGATGCCATTAAGATTCTTAGCACATCATCCCAGCATATTTGAAGTATGTACCGTCTTCAGTAAGTGAGGCCAGATAGCCCTTCCCAAAGAACATTTCTCATTTCTGGGCCACGGGGACCTTGGTAATATTTCTGCGGAGCTGACATGAAATATAATATATTTTGTTTTATGTTCTTAGAAATTTGGGAAGCATTTTGTGGCGCTGTGTGACTTTCTTTTCCTACAGACAATAAAAATTGATCTTTCTTCTTTCTCTCTACATGATTTACTTCTACATTCTGGAGAGCCATGGATTTTTGTGCCCTGCACAGTGCTGTAGATATTCTCTTGGGATGTACAGAAAGCTTAGATTATATCTGATAACAGAAGTCGCCTGGTAGAAAATCCAAAATTATTTGTTCTTAAGGCTGGGTTCACACTGAAGCGATGCGGGAACACCGCGAATCCGCGGCGGGTTCTCCGCATCGCATGCCTCCTGCCGGCAGTTCACACTGCCCTATGCGAACTGCTGGGAGTGTCAGTGAAACGTTAATGACACCCCCAGATCAGTTCGCATATCGCAGTGCGATCTGCAAACTCGGACAGGAATCGGATCGCATGGTGTGAACACCCATGCGATCCGATTCTGCTGCGGACCAAAAAAGGGTCCTGTGCGAGTTTGGAGCGGGATTTGTATGGCTGAACTCGCATCGCACAGAGATCGGATGTGATTTGCACTGCAGTGCAGTGCGAATCACATCCGGTTCGCCTAGCCGCAGCAGTGTGAACCCAGCCTAAAACACATTTGATGGTTAATGAACAATGATCTTTAGCCCAGGTTCACACTGACAGCGGGATTGAAATCGTGCAAGTTCAGCTGAATTCTCACAATTTCACTCCCTCATGTCATTCCGACTTCAGAAGCAATTTTAGAGACATCTGTGTGGGTTCCTGCACTGGAATCGCACTGGTTTCCACCTTGTATATATGTGAACAGGCACTGCTGAGAGTGTAAGCCAGCCGCTCCCTTCCCCTGCACAGCCCGCTACAGCCATTATCTTGATATATCCGCTTCCTGACGGGCTGTGTATGTGTGTATACGTATATAAAACCACCTCAATACGCTTTCATCCTCTTCCTGCCCAGGCCAGTTTCCATCTTTTATCACTTGAATGACAATTGCGCGGTCATGCAAGCCTGTGCCCATTTGACATTTTTATTAATTCTTTCACACAGATAAAACTTTCTTTTAGTGGTATTTAATCACTATGAAAAAAGTCTGAAAATGTTGAAAAAATATGTTTTTCTTCATTTCTGTTATACAACTGTTCAAATAAATAATCATTCTTCAGAGATTTAGGTCAAAATGTGTCGATCAATCCTGATGTACTGGTGGCCTACCTCATTTTTTGAGGCCTGAAAGCACCAGGACAGTACAAATATCCTCCAAATGACCCCCTTTTGGAAAGTAGACAGTCCAAGGTATTTAGTAAGAAGCATGACAAGTTTTTTTTTTTTTAAGTTGTAAATTGTCACCTTTTTTTTTAATTTGAATTTTTTTTTACATTTTTTTTAACATACGGTCACCAGTGCAGTACAGCGTTATCATATAATGGGTGTGGTAGTAATCACGTTCACTGGTAGGGGGGAACAGTGATGTAGTGGTTAGCACTCTCACCTGGCAGTAAAAAGGGTCGCTGGTTCAAATCCCAACCACAACACTACCTGCCTGGAGTTTTCATGTTCTCCCTGTGCTTGTGTGGGTTTCCTCCAGGTACTCCAGTTTCCTCCCACACTCCAAAGACATGCAGGTAGGTCAATTGACTTCTGTCCAAAATTGGCCCTAGTATATGAATGGGGACCTTGCATTGTGGGCTCCTTGAGGGTAGGGACTGATGTGAGTATGCAATGTACAGGGATAGGGACAATTTTAGACACTCACCCAGGTTGAACTGGATGGACTGGTGTCTTTATTCAACCTTACTAACTATGTAACTATTTTTCCTTAACACACTGTGACCAGAGCAATACAGTGTTACCATTGTAACACTGTACTACTCTGGGGAAGCAATCAGGATCAAATCTAATCACATGGTACACATGGGTTGTGATTGGCCCTGTCTGTACCATGTGATCACTGTGACCAGAGCTAGCAACATAAATGTACAGAATGGATGGCATGAAAGGAAGCCATCCTTTGTTTACAATTGTCATGTGATCTGCTGTGTTTGGTCACAGTGATCACATGATGCTGGTACAGTGATCAGTCATCAGCTGTATCCAGCAGATCCGGGAGGACGTCATATGACCTTCACCCAGATTGACGAAAGCCCCACCCTGGCTATAGGCCAAGCGGGAAGTGGAAATTTTGTGTGTGTGTGTTTATAGGCAGTCCCCGGCTTACAAACAAAATAGGGTCTTTAGGTTTGTTCTTAAGTTGAATTAGTATGTAAGTCGGAAAAGATGCATTTTTTAAGTGTGGCCCCAGCCAAAAAAAATATTTTTAATGTTTTTGGATAGCAAGGGAAGGGTTAACACCCCTGTAACATTTGTTTTTGCTCTCTGTGCCCCTGTTCAGAAAATATCTCCCTATGACAATTTGATTTTAAAAAATTTGGGTTGTAGTGGAAACAAGGATTGGTGATAAAGCTTCAGTGGAGACGCCTTTTTTCCCATGATATCTTAAGTGGTTAAATTTGTTCTACTGAAAAACTACAAGTTCTGTTCTTTTATTTTTTGTTTATTTGTTAAACTAAAGTCTGTTAAAAAATTAACAGAACAGATGTATTCCAGAATTTCACCTAAAAAGAGATGTTCCGATTGTAAGTGGAAGTTCTGGGTCAGAATTGCCAGGCCTGGTTCACCATAAGGCTGGATTCACACCTATGCATTTTTAGTACATTTTGCAGATTTGCACTACAGCCAGCTTAACATGGTTTTCTATGGAACACGTTCTGTAGAGCAAATCTGCAAAATGCAAAAAGCACTAAAAATGCCATAGGTGTGAACCCAGCCTAAACATTAAGTTTTAGCCACTTCTGGACCGCTGCACGCCGGTATACGTCCTCATTTTGAGGATGGATATCGTTGTTAGCTGCCATAACCCCGGTATCTCCGTGTTCGGCCGGCGGTCCGGTACAAGATAAAAATGGTCTCTGCGGTGGATTCGCCGCAAGATCACTTTTATCGGCAGCATTACTCCGCTTCGAGGAGCTAGATTTCAGTCTCCTTTGATCACAACACTTTCACCCAGTTCTCCTTTGAATCATTTAGATGTTCATTAGCAAACTTCAGACAGGATTGTACATGGGCTTTCTTGAGCAGGGGGACCTTGCGAGCGCTGCAGGATTTCAGTCCTTCACGGCGTAGTGTGTTACCAATTGTTTTCTTGGTGACTATGGTTCCAGCTGCCTTGAGATCATTAACAAGATTCTCCAGTGTAGTTCTGGGCTGATTCCTCACCTTTCTCATGTTCATTGAGGCTGCATTCACACCTGAGCATTGCCATTTTCAGCTCATAAAACGCTAGAAAAAACGCCCAATGAGCAAAATCCCATTTATTTCAATGGCACCTGTTCACACCTGAAGCAAAACACCAGAAATCTTGCTGATTGATAGTGGAGCAAATACTTATTTCAATCTTTTAAAAAGGAAATCAATTTATAACTTTTTTGGAATGCGGTTTTCTGGATATTTGTTGTTGTTGTTCTGTCTCTCACTGTTAAACCTACCATTGAAATTATAGACTGATCATTTCTTTGTCAGTGGGCAAATGTACAAAATCAACAGGGGACCAAATACTTTTTTTCCCTATCTGTATCAGAATGTCTGCACCACTAAGAACTTGACTAACCGAGCTGACCCAGCTCCAACAAAGACCCGATGGCATTCAGCCCCACTCTACAAAAAGTGAGCCTGTTAACTGCTTAATAGGCATTTAGGCTACTTTCATACTGAGGCGTTTTTCAGGCGCTAAAGGGCTAAAAATAGCACCCGCAAAGCGCCTGAAAAACGCCTCCCTACAGCCCCAGTGTAAGAGCCCGAGTGCTTTTCACACTGGAGCAGTGTGCTTGTGGGATGGGGAAAAAAAGTCCTGTGAGCAGCATCTTTGGGGCGTCGCGGGAGTGGTGAATAGAGGTCGACCGATATGGGTTTTTCTCTGGCCGAGGCCGATAGCCCTGAGTGCTTTCACACTGAGGCGATGTGCTGGCAGGACATTAAAAAAGTCCTGCAAGCAGCACCTTTGGTGTGGTGTATACCGCTCCTCCACCACTCCTGCCCATTGATATGAATGGGCACCACTGCCGAAGCACATGCAATGCGATTTGGCATTGGCGCTTCACGGGCACATTTAACCTCATCCTCGCCCGCCAGCTGGGTTATATGCGCCCCACTAGCAGCCGAATAGCACCGCTAAAATGACGGCAAAGCGCCGCTAAAACTAGCAGCGTTTTTACCGTCAATGCCTGCCCGCTCCAGTGTGAAAGCAGCCTTAATAAGTGATACAGAAAATTTCTTACATTTAAACATTTATTAAACAAAACAAACCTCCAATCAGTTTACTTGTATGTATAATTAAAAAAAAATATATATATATATTAAATAAAAACAGGTAATTAAAACTTAAAATTAAAAAAAAAAATGGGCTAACTTTACTGTTTCATTTTTTTTTTAAATTTTATTAATCAGTGTATTTTTTTCCAAAAAAATTGCGTTTGAAAGACCTCTGTGCAAATGCCGTGTGACATAAAATATTGCAACGACCGCTATTTTATTCCCTAGGATCTCTTCTAAAAATATATATATATATATATAATTTTTGGGGATTCCAAGTGATTTTCTGGCAGAAAATACAGGATTTTTACTTGTAAGCAAAAAGTGTCAGACAAGATTTAGTCTTTAAATGGTTAAACTTTAGAACTCTACACACTGAGCTCAGTTCATTCAGAAGTGTAAACATTGTATCTTTTTGCTCTTTTTTTTTTGGCAGACTGCCCAGAGAGGAGGAAAGTCGCTTCACTGAAGACTCAGGCAACTTGCATTGACTTCTATTACAGAAGTCATTTGCAAGTTGCCCTGTAGTTATAATCGGCCTTTTTATCAGCACAATCGGGTCGATGCCGATTAATTAAAAAACGGAAAATATCGGCCGATATATCGGTCGAACTTTAGTGGTGAATACACTGCTCATAAAATGCCATTAAAATCAATGGCCAGCGCTGCCGAATTGCTTGCAAATCCTTTCAAACACTTTTTCGGCTGCTAGCAGGGGTTAAGTTTGCCCCACTAGTGTCCTGATAGCGCCGCTAAAATGATGGTAAAGCCCCGCCCCCCGCCCCAGTGTGGCAGTGCGTTTAGGGACATGTTTGCATCCAATGCCCCATGCCGTATTGATACTGCTTCATAGGATTCCTGGATTGCTTTAGGCCACACTTCTGTCTTTGTTCTTAGGAGCTTCAATTTGGTGTTAATCAAAGTTGATGGGACTTTTTTTTTTTTTTCTAGTGAAAAATTGAAACTTGGAACTGTTTATTTTGAGGCAGTGGATGGTTAAATAACTTTTTCTTGTGTCAGTCATAAACAATGTTATTTCGATTTTTCCCTCTGGGCTTTGTACTAATTTGTGAGCTCCAGCTGCTGATAATTCATCAGTAAGTTGTGAAGGATTTTGGTACAGCATCAGTGCGCATTACCTGGGCGGGGGGATGATATTCTTGAAACCTATCCACGTTGGCAGAATTAATGCTTTTGAAAAAGCGAGCCTGCAAGCTCTGATAGTAATTACACAGCCATGGAGTGTCTCTCCAGTAATCCCTCCCCGAGGTCCATCCGATTGCAGAGTTCTGTATCTCCTGAAAAACACATTTTTCCTTCCCAGACACCCATTTGGATGGGAATTTATCCACCTCGGTTGCCTTCCCTGCTCTGTTACTGTAATCACAAAGCTGTTTAATCCTCCAATTAGGTCTATAATTAGATCACCACTTGCCAAGTAAAACAAATTGGCAAAAATAGGAGTTTATTCCTACTAATTAAATCACTGTCTCTTGTGACAGGTGGATGTTGCTGAACAATGGCTTGGGTCTAAAATGTGTTGTTTGTAAAGATTGGCAATATTCTGAATTAGTACCACATTCCAAAATGTGCATTCTCATTTGTTTTCATCAACTATTGAACTCTATAATGTACAAAATAGATTTCAGCTTCTTATCTAATGTTGCACACTAGCTGGCTGGAAGGTCATTGTATATTTTATGGAAGGACTGTGTCCAGTTACAATCACTAACATCAGCCTATTCTAAAAAAAAAAAAAAAAAAAAAATTAACTTACTATTAGTGATTTATAAATAGAGGTCGACCGATATGGGTTTTTCTCTGGCCGATGCCGATATTTAGAAATCATGGCGGCCGATAGCCGATATATGATGCCGATTTTTTTGGGCCGATATGTTAGGCCGATTTTATTTTATTTATTTATTTTTTTCCTTTTTTATTATTATTATTATTTTTTTAATCCCCCTTGATCTAACACACATTTCCCACTGGGGCGTTTTTCAGGCGCTTTTGGGCTAAAAATAGCACATGTAAAGTGCCGGCAAAATGGCTCCCCTGCAGTCTGTGTGAAAGACAGAGTGCTTTCACACTAAGGCGATGCGCTGGCAGGATCTTAAAAAAAAAAAAAGTCCTGCAAGCAGCACGTTTGGAGTGGTGTATACCGCTCCTCCACCACTGCCGAACCACTGCCGAAGCGCATGCAATGTGATTTGGCAGCAGTGCTTCATGGGCGCATTTAACCTCTTCCTTGGCCGCTAGCTGGGTTATATATGCCCCACTAGCAGCCAAATAGCACCGCTAAAATGATGGTAAAGAGCCGCTAAAACTTGCGTTTTACCATCAACGCCTGCCCGCTCCAGTGTGAAAGCAGTCTTCATAAGTGATACAGAAAATTTCTTACATTTAAACATTTATTAAACAAAACAAACCTCCAATCAGTTTACTTGTATGTATGATATAGATAAAAAAAAAAAAAAAAAACCTATATATTAAATAAAAACAGGTAGTCAAAACTTTTGGACGAAAAAAAAATGGGCTAACTTTACTGTTTTTATTTTATTTTTATTTTTTAAATAGTGTATTTTTTTCCCAAAAAAATGCATTTGAAAGACCTCTGTGCAAATGCCGTGTGACATAAAATATTGCAACAACCGCTATTTTATTCCCTAGGATCTCTGCTAAAAAAATATATATAATTTTTGGGGGGGGTCTAAGTGATTTTCTGGCAGAAAATACAGGATTTTTACTTATAAGCAACAAGTGTCAGAAAAGATTTAGTCTTTAAATGGTTAAACTGAGAACTTCTACACACTGAGATGACTTCATTCATTGAAGTGTAAACATTGTATCTTTCTGTTCTTTTCTTGGCAGCCTGCCCAGAGAGGAGGAAAGACGTTTCTATGACGACTCAGGCAACTTACACTGACTTCTATTACAGAAGTCATTTCAAAGTCCCGCTGTAGTTCTAAATCGGCTTTTTATCAGCACAATCGGCCGATACCGATTAATTAAAAAACGGCAAATATCGGCCGATATATCGGTCGACCTCTATTTATAAATGAAACAAAACTAGAAAAATGAGGACTCCTCTAAAAGGGCTTGAAGGATTGAAATGGTAGAATAGAAAGGTGTTCAAACCTTTTCTTGGATTTTATTATATGCCTATGTTGACAGAAGGTTTTGCTGTTTATACATACAGGCACCAAAAGGCATAATGAGCATGTTTTTGTGGAGAAATTAGGGCAGAATAAAGTCACCAGAAGGGAAACTCTATCCTAAAAGGGAAATACAGGAATCAGTTTTTTTATTTATTTTTAGTTTTATTTTTTAGAAACATACTTACCCAGCTGGGTGCAGTATCGTTCCAATCCTGCATCTGTCCCCCACTGGCTCCAACACTCAGATCCGAGTGATCAAACACAGCCGAACGCTCTGTTCTCAGAGCTCCCCTGAGCTCCTCCGAGCAGAGAGCTGAACACTGGCAGTCACCGGCTTTCTGCTCTGCCCTCCTGCACTCACTGGAGTGCTGGGCTGTGGAAGGGCGAGAGTGGCTGGCTCAAGCTCTCCAAGAGCCTGAGCCAGGTGCCGGTCCAGGGCAGATCCCAACCATATGGTTGCAATCTTTCCCGAGCCTGGACCGGCTCTGTGACGTCAGAAGACTTCAGCCCACTGTCTGCTGTTTGTTCTGCACTTCTGTGATCCCCAGGAGAAGTACAGCCAGACAAGTTTTTGCTGTTTTCTCCTTTAATTATAGGATCTACCTATTCAGCACCAAGGATGAGTAAAGCTAGCCATAGATGGATCAAATCTCAGCCGGTTCAGCAGGGGCTGGCTGTGATTCGATCCATCTATGGGCAGTCTGATTGTACCCAAGTCAATCTATAGATCAACTTGGGTACAACCAGCCTGACAGATTTTTAACGTGTTTACTGCCTGTGGTGGAAGGAAAGAAAGTCGGTTAATCTATGGCTTAGTGGAATGTAGAGCGGTCCCCTTTAATACTCAGAAGCTTTGTACATAATAGGAAAAGTTCATTATGTGTGTATATATAAGAGAACCTTCATAAGTGCAGTGAATAAGTGTAAAATGTACTTTAGTGCAGCCTTGCTCTTCTGTGGTCCTACAGGCCCAGCTCACACTGGCATTTTTAAATTGAACTTCATGTATGGCTGCTATTTTCGGATACTTGTATAGATCCAGCTTGGATCAATATAAATATATATGTGCCACACTTGACCAATCCCTGTGGAAGGCTGGAGTCCTAACCCTCCCTTTACTCTATTGAAAATAGACAAAAAAAAATCGCCTTTAATTCTACTTTAATAAACTTCATCCTAATGAAAAGGAAAGTGAAAGTGTTGCCCATGAATATCGATCATATTTGGCCATCTTTGCATCTTTCAATTTGTTCTTTTTCTGGACCAGTGATCCCGGGAATTTGTTCAGTTGCTGGGAGTGACATTGCATTGTTCCTTTTGATCTGGCTTCCACAAATAACCGTCACTGCAAATGGAACTTTTCATTTTGAATTTGTACAATTATTTAACTGAAATGAAACAAGAATCCTGTAATGACACTTTTTTTTTTTTTTATGAGAGAGAACAAAGACATAAACCTGTCTTCCAGCACCCTCTAAACACGGTGTGACTTGGAAAGGATGCTCAGAGCTTCACGCTCCTGACTTTAATGGCAAACCTGCAGAAAATCCCGTACTTAACGAGTTAGGAGAACTGACTGTTATGTGCTGAAGAGAACTTCATGTCAGAATCCATTTTGAACTGAAATTGTACCCATTACGCAGAGCTACTTTAGCCTCCTACGTAAAACCTGTAAAATATAAGAAAAGCAATAAATGCTATACTTTATCAATGTAATTTACTATGCACTGTGTCCTCAGGGCACATTTTACTGCACTTTAGATCCTCCTAATATCTACGTAAGAATAATGGAATTTGTATTTTTATAGGTAGGTTTTTTAATTTATTTTTTTGATATCCCCAAACGACCACAGCAGAATAAATTTTGAAGATCGAAAGCATTTTTTGTAATTTCAAAAGTGCACATGGGACAAGTGCTCCATGTCACTTGATTTAATGATAATAGGTATACGCCGGTATATATATGACCTGCCCCTGACTTTTCGATCTGTATATTGCTTGCTTGACTATTTATTTTATTATTATTATTATTATTATTATTAATAAAGTTTTTATTGTTGAGAGTAAACCAATGACAGAGTATAGATAAGTATCATTGTACACCTATCGTAATAACACAAAACAGGCTGATACAAATTTTGTGGGAAATGCTTTTGTAGCACAAGTACATAGCTGGCTTAGCCATGTCAAACAGTGACAATTGTAGTCAATAAAGCATGCATTGATGGTGTACATGAAAGAGAAAAAATAAAATAAACTTATTCGATAATGTGTTTCAAAACAAAGTATATAATATCTTCAAAAGAGGTCCATGTATATCTATAATAAAAGGAATTAAAAGAAATCAAGTGTATGTATGTAGGTCCATCTCTGGCCACACGTCTGTAGCTCGCATAACTTGGGTACAATAGAAAAAACAAAGAAAACAAAATAAAACATAAGAACAAGAATCAACCTACTAGGTATAATTGTAATTAAGAATCATTAGGAGTTTGTGCAATGTCGGAGGTGTGCATAAATTAAGGGCCAAAAACAGAGCCATCCCACATGGCCCATATTTTATTAAATTGGATCAGAGTATCCTCATTCAAGGCTGTCATGTATTCCATAGCTCGAATCTTGGATATGGTGGAATTGAGATGAATCGCGTAGGCACCTCCACAGATTTTTCAGTGCCTAGGGATCAGATGTCTAGCTGCTGTCAATATGTGCATGGCCAAGATTTTGGAGCTTTTTAATATACCTTTAAATGGGAGGCCCAAAAGATAGTGTAATGGATCTAGAGGAAGGTCCATATCTAAGACCTTTTCCAATACTTTCTGCTCAGTGACCCAAAACTCCTGAATTTGGGAGCAGGACCAAAAGATGTGCACTCAACCCTCGTACATACGATCGGATTGTTGGCCAACAAAACCATGGAATGGGCGTTGGCCCAAACTTGTCTTGCATACACATAGCACACAATTGTTGGCCAACAAATCCGAACATAGTGATGTACTACGTTGTTTTTCAGCTCTTTAGCGTCGCCCTTTGGACTCCTTTTGCTAATTTTGTGTTAGTAGAAGTTTGGTGAGTGTCGATTCAGGCTTTTCATTTCGTGCTTTTATATATCAGTTTCTTTCTGAACGGCCGTTCGTCAACCAGCCATGTTGCGGAATCGGAGGAGATAACGGAGGAGATTTATTATTGGCCTCGGAGTTATTGCTTTGACCCAAGTCCAGTCCTGGAATGGGAGGAGGAGGATTTCTTGGACCAAAAATTGGTTGTTTTATTAACCACTTCAGCCCCGGAGGATTTTACCCCCTTCCTTACCAGAGCATTTTTTGCGATTTGGCACTGCGTCGCTTTAACTGACAATTGCGTGGTCATGCGACGTTGCACCCAAACAAAATTGAGGTCCTTTTTTTCCCACAAATAGAGCTTTATTTTGGTGGTATTTGATCACCTCTGCGGTTTTTATTTTTTTGCGCTATAAACAAAAAAGAGTGACAGTTTTGAAAAAAACACAATATTTTTTTACTTTTTGCTATAATAAATATCCAATTTAAAAAAATATATATATATTTTTTCCTCAGTTTAGGCCGATACGTATTCTTCTACATATTTTTGTTAAGCAAAAACGCAATTAGCGATTATTGATTGGTTTGCGCAAAAGTTATAGCATCTAGAAAATAGGGGATAGATTTATGGCTTTTTTTTTTACTAGTAATGACGGCGATCTGCGATTTTTTTTTTTTTCGTGACTGCGACATTATGGCGGGACCATTCACATTTACACAGCGACCGTGCTATAAAATTGCACTGATTACTGTGTAAATGTGACTGGCAGGGAATGGGTTATGGGAGTGATTCTAACTGTGGAGTGGAGGGGACTCACAAGGGGAGGAGACCGATTGGTCTTCCTCTGTACTGGGAACACACCATGGGTCTCCTCTCCACTGACAGGACATGGATCTGTGTGTTTACATACACAGATCCACGGTCTTGCTGTGTTCCCGGGCAATCACGGGTGCCCAGCGGACATTGTGGCCGCCGAGCACACGCACCGAGTCCAGAGCGATGGTGCGGGTGCGCGTGCGCGCGCCCCCCCAGGTGGCAGAGGACGTCATATGAGAATGGGAGATCCCATCTGTGGGCGTCATATGACTATAGGCCGGGGCTGAAGTGGTTAATCGTGACCAATTATGTCGCATGCTTTTGCTGCAGGAGCTCCAGGAGAATTATCCAGATGTTTTTTGGAATTATCTCCAGATGATGGACCCCTGCTTTCACCAACTCTTGGCATTGTTGACCCTCTATATTAAGAAGCAGGACACATTCATGAGGCTTTTATTTTATTTTTTGGTTGAATAATAATGATTTGGTATATTTTTGGATACATAGAATGCACTTTTTGGTTAAGTTCTATTTGCAGATAGCATGTCTAATTTTATTTGTTTTCTTTTTTTAATGCACAATAAAAAAATTGTGCAGAATAATACTTGGCTATGTGTTTTACTTCAAATGACAGTTTGGGAGTACTCAGTTACATTTAATAAAAATACAATGTAAAATTGACAAGGGACGCCAACATAGTTTTATCTTTGATCTTAAAAACTACAGGATAATGGTGTTGTGGTAACTTGCTCAAAAAAAAAAGGTTAATAATAATAATAATAATAATAATCTTGATATCACTAGAAAAAAAAGACTTTGAAAATTAGTTTGCGATATCTCCATCAGTATCACCAGCAAAGCAGCTTCATTATTAGAGAATATGCGCTGCGTTTCAAGATTTCATAATTTACCACATCAGGATTGGTAATTCTCCATTACGAACGCTAGTTTATAAGACCGGCCGCTTCTGGCTTGTCCTTGCTTCGGAGAATGCGTGTTTGTACTTTTCACTTTTGTCCGACGAACTTGCGTGCACACGCTCGGAAAATCTGACAACAGACGTTTGTCCGGGGAACATTTTAAAACATGCTATCCACCATTTGTGCGCGGAAAATCCGACAATTGTCCGATGGAGCATACACATTGTCGGATTTACCGCCAACAGCCTGTCATCACACATTTCCCGTCGGAAAGTCCGATCGTCTGTACGGGGCTTAAGGATCCACTTTCCCTGAGACATCTCCAGCCTGTTTCTGGAATAGATGGATTTATAGTGTGTAAAAGTGTTGGAGTTTTGTACCCATACATAATAATTTTGTAAATGTTCTCCTTAGAAGTGACACATCTAGAGGTTTTGGCTGCAGTTTCCCAATTCACTCGCCAACTCACTAAATATATGAGTCGATTAAAGGAATCAGCTAATTTTTTCATCTAAAGATGTGCGTTTTCTTCTAAAGTTGTGGGGGTTAGAAGTCGTTTATATAGTGTAGATATTAAATGAGCCTGATTAGGGCCTTGCATAGAGATACATTCAAAATCTGTAGGTTGATCTAGGGATAATGTAGGTTTCAGAGACTGGAAGAAATGCTGAAACTGAAGTTATGCATAGAAGGAATGAGGTGGTAGGGTGTCATGATGATTTCTCAGATGTTTGCCTGCTTGATTATTAATCAACAACCTTTATGTGATTATTGTGCAAGCCTTTTTTTGTCCCTGATATGATGTGGAAGTTTGGCAGATTGTACAGAATTCAATGCTCAGAGAAAAAAAAACTGCTGACCAAAGAGCAACCTCAGACGGGCTATTTTAAGTTTGAAATGCAGGGGCCAATCAAAGTTGAAATTGCTACATTATAAGTCAGGATAACTTTAAGGCCCTACTTTTTACAATGATGGACCGATCAGGACCGTCTGTCAGTTTTTCTGGTGGACCAGATCGGAACCAACTATTGCTCTCTATGGAGCTGCAGATGTCAGCAGACATGTGTCTGCTGAGACCTGCCGACATCCGCTAAAACAGACAGATGGGGATCCGTTCCCCATCCATCCAGATCAGATGACAATCGGATAGAAATGGACAGGCAGTCGGTTTCCATCTGACAACCCCACAGGGAACAGCTGGCTGTGTCCATGTCTGCTCTGCATCAACGGAGCGGACATGGATCGGTCATCCTCTTGTTCAGTGGGGATCAGTGGAGCGATCCCCTGCTGAGCAGGCGGTTCTGCTTGATGAAGTCAGGCCACATATGGGTGATATTTCTAATATAGTGAAAGACTTCTGCCTGTCCTGTATGGCAGCCTTTTTCAATGGAGGTGTCTTGGGCATGGGTTGCGGGAAAGAAATTTGCACAGTTCCCTAATCAACACAGACAGTGCTGACAGGGGTATCCCTCCTGCCGAGCAGTTGTCTGCTCCTGGCACGGGCGGGGAAAGGAGTCCCCACCGGGAGAACACAGTGAACATTGCTAGCAGCTTTAGCAGTGGTTTGTGATAAAAGCAAGTGAATCTGACAGGCTGTTGTACTCAAGTTGAACACAAAAGGTTTTACACATATATAACAAACGACTCCCCATGTAAGTTACTAATAGATTTGAATCATTGTGTGGTTATTAGCCATTAATTACTACTAAATGTTGTAAACTCGCAAAAGAAAAAAAAAATCACCTGTGGACTCCTATCCTATCCTGATGACCTCCCTTGAATCTGGCTAATATCTAACGTCTGTGGTTACTTTGATAACTAGACCATTTAGTGACCCTTCATATGCACTGCCCATGCTCTTTCCACATCTTCAACTTTAAAATCCTGTCTTCTGATCATTTATCATCTTGTTTACTGCCTTTTAGATGATACTGTATGATTCTGTTGAGGATAATGGCCCATGAAACAGGTGCACAGCTGGCTCATTTGACATTGGGTTTGTTCCAATTGATATAAAGCAAATACCCCTCATTTGTTTAGGTTAGAAAGACTGATAATATATTAGACTAGGTAGAATCCTAATGATTTTACCCAGCCTAATGAGAAGTCCCACACCATGCGCTCAGGGGACATCTGTTTTTGTGTGCACACAGTAAATAATAGCAATGTGATCACACCTGACCTGTGATAAAGGGGCCTTTAATGGATCATTGTTCCCTTTGTAACGTTTACATGAGATCAGTGACAAAGGCAGTCAGGTGTGTTATTTACAAAGGGTAGAGCACACTTTTCATCAGCATTTTAGTATGTTTTAGCAAATGCTTTTACATGGCTAAGACTTGGACTACAGAGTCACGCTATGGCTAAGGTATGATTGGATGGAGTTTAATTTATAGAGCAACCTGAAGGACCAAGCAAAATCTATTAGTGAATTGATTATGATAACAGGGAAGAAAATGGCAAACTTTTCTAAATTTAACTAAATTACATCAGTTTGTTGCTATATAAAACAGGCTTTTACAGGTCTTGTTACCCATCAGTCTGGCAGTTACTAACATGTACATATGTTAAGAACCGAGCAGCTTTTGCTTTTTACTAAAATATAAATTGGTCATTTAATTGTAGATTAGCAAAATGTATGCATTTATACAATGTAAAAAGAGATTAAAAGGTGAATTGCAAACAAATGCTTTTCCTTTCTGTGCTGTGCAACCTATATTAGTCAGATGTGCAGATGGGTTCCCCTTTGTATGTAATGGTTGCTGTAGACTGGAAAAAAGGTATAGATCATTTCTTTCAGAAAAGTCAGGATTTGTATATAGACTATTAAAGAAAGGAAGGGTTTCCGGTGCTCCAGTTTTTGTAATGTCTTATTAGAATGGTGCAATACAAGCTTAAATGGCTCATTAAAATCAGTCACTATCTATTTGCAGGTGAGAAGGCAGCCATCCTCAGAGGGTGTCCATAACCTCAGTATACAAGCAAAAAAGACAGGAAGGGGGGTTTTTTGGAGGCACCAACTCCAGTAGTTCTATCACATAAATATATATTGTTTTTTTAACTTACTGGTTTGCAGGTTCATAAAGTGGTGATGTCCATCAAAGGTTAAAAAATCCTGGAGTGTGTTGGTGATAGGGTGCAGGCTCCGCTGGCAGTCCTTTTGCTGTAAGGATGTTAGTCCTGGTTGTTTTAGCAGCTAGTCTGTGTTGTACATGGTGTGGGAAGCTCCATGCTAACCACCCTGGAACGCGGGGGAGGAAGTGATGTCAGCAGTGCTCAGCAAGCATCCAGACACAGAGTATAGAACGTACCATAAAATGTCCTTCCACAAGGGGATTAGAAGCAAAATCCAGCAGGAGCTACAGAGTATAAAAGAGAAGAGAGGCGCCTCTAAGTGTAGCAATATGGTTACATTTAATGAAGGTACAACATTCAGCAGCTCACATGGTTGATATTAAAAGAGGCACATCTAAGTATGTAGGCATCCGGGGTAAAGCTGTCCACACAGACCAACCCCCGCACCGCTGGAGCTCACCACTGTCAGTCTGCCATCGTAACCATGAAGACTACCCTGCAGTAGAGCGATCTGTAAGCGAGCCTTGAAGCTCTCATGGAGCGCAGTGTGGAAAGGATGGCGTTGATGGTTGTGAGGACGACGATCTGTGTGGACAGCTTTACCCCGGATAACTGCATACCTTGTGTCTGTTTTAATCATCAACCTCATGCTAAATGTTGTACCTTCATTAACCACTTGGCACCCAAGCTACGTCATATAACGTCGTGGGCTTTGTGGTGATATATCTGAATGATGCCCGAGGTTACAGACATCATTCAGATATCGGCATTTTCAGACGGCGATTCCCTGCACCATGTTCCGCCGCTTGATCGTTCTTACGGGCAGCGGGAGGGGACGTCCCCCCTCCCGCCGCCCTCCGGTGCTTCTACCGACTCACCGCTTCCATGGGTGAGTCGGTCACAGGATCCGCCGGCCCCCGGATGGTATCATAGAGATTTCCGGTGGACCAGATGGTCCCTGGAGTCTCTATGATCGTTTGGAGGCCGGGCGCGATGTTATGACGTCATGCCTGGCCTCTGCATTCAAAAGAACGGCGCCGCCTTGGCTGGGAAGCCAGGATCGTTTTTATTTTTTTTTTTTTTTTTTTTTATTTTAGGCTTCCCAGCCTAAAGGTGAGATGTGGGGTCTTACTGACCCCATATCTCACTGTAAATAGGTCCGATCAGGCCATATTCCTATTACAAGGGATGTTTACATTCCTTTTAATAGGAATAAAAGTTATCAATTTTTTTTTTTTAAAGTGTCAAACTAAAAAAATGAAAATAAAATGAACAATAAATTTTTTTTTTAAAGCGCCCCCTGTCCCCGTGAGCTCGTACGCAGAAGCCAACGCATACGTAAGTCCCGCCCACATATGAAAACGGTGTTCAAACCACACATGTGAGGTATCGCAGTGAACGTTAGCAAGAGCAATAATTCTAGCCCTAGACCTCTGTAACCCAAAACATATAACCAGTAAAAAAATGTAAAGCGTTGCCTATGGGGATTTTTAAATACCAAAGTTTGGCGCCATTCCACGAGCGTGTGCAATTTTGAAGCGTGACATGTTGGGTATCTATTTACTCGGCGTATCTTCCTCTTTCACATTATGCAAAAAAATTAGGCTAACTTTTTTTTTTTTTTTTAATGCCTGAAACGTTTTTTTTCTGAAAATTCGAAAAATTGCTGCACAAATACCGTGCGAGATAAAAAGTTGCAACAACCGCCATTGTATTCTCTAGGGTCTTTGCTAAAAAAACACATATAATGTCAGAATTGGCCTGGATGCGAAGTGGTTAAATGTAACCATATTGCTACACTGGGAGGCGCCTCTCTTCTCTTTTATACTCCGTTGTGACATGACGCTACTTGTATATCAAGACAAAATTTATGAAAAAATGTTTTGCTTGTCTTGCAAAATGCTCTCAAACCAAGTTACTCTCATACCAAGGTTTTACTGTAGCTTCTGGCATTTCTGTGGAGCTTAAACTAGAACTGCACAATTAATCATCAAGAATCATTATTGCGATCTTGACTGAAGTGTTTCACAATTCTTTCTGTGCAAAGAATTCTCTCTGCTCTTCTGAAGCCACAGCCCTCAAAAGAAAGGAAGAGCCCAGAATCAAAACTTTCTTTATCAGTTGAACTTAAAGAGGAAGTAAACCCTGATGGGTTTACTTCCTCTTTTTTTCCCTGCAAAGGTAAAGCATAATGGACTACTATGCATCGCATAGTAGCTCATTATGTGTCACTTACCTGACACAGGAGCCAGCGAAGTCGCCGCTGATCCCTGTAGTCCGCCGCGTCCATCTTGCTGGTGGCGTCTCGCAGCTCCGACCAATGACAGCGGCGAAGCCGCGATGACGTCACTCCCGCGCATGCGCACGGGAGTCGCGCCTCACAGCTCCGCCGCTGTCATACGGCGAGGCCGCGATGACGTCACTCCCGCGCATGCGCACGGGAGTCGACAAATTTGGCAACTCCATTCTTGGACTTGCCGCATTTAGTGCGCATGCGCGCCGCTGTCTACGGCGCATGCGCCGTAGACAGCGGTGCCCATTTTCGGGCAAATATCTCCTAAACCATATAGGTTTAGGAGATATTACTTGGACCTACAGGTAAGCCTTAATCTAGGCTTACCTGTAGGTCAAAGTTGTTTGGAAGGGTTTACTTCCATTTTAAGTATAAACATTGTAACAATTTGTCAATGGAATAGACTTTGTGTGTAAGTGGAAAAAAATTTAACCACTTAAACACTAAACCTTTTTCTGACATTTGTTGGTTTCAAGTTAAAATCTTTTTTTTTTTTTTTTTTTTTTTTTTTTGATAGAAAATTACTTGGAGCCCACAAACATTTTATGTATATATATATATATATATATATATATATATATATATATATATATATATATATTAGTAGACACCCTAGAGAATAAAATAGTGGTTGTTGCAATATTTTATGTCACACTGTATTTGTGCAGCGGCCTTTCAAATGCAATTTTTAAAAAAAAATTACTTTAATGAATTTAAAAAAAAACTAACCAGTAAAGTTAGCCCATTTTTTTTGTATAATGTGAAAGATTTTATGTCGAGAGAATCGTGATTTTTTTTATTCTAAGCAAAAAAATTGTGATTCTCATTTTGGGCAAAATCATGCAGCTCTACCTTACACCTTATTTTACCTGTGGCCTCTCCTTAACAATATGCTTATTTGGAACGTTATTATATAAGATATTATTAAAGTAGATGCCATATGGGACAAGGTTTTTGATTTTGCTGTGTACCATGAACATGCCATTTTAGTACATCTGATGGCATCAGAATACAGATGTATGAACTGTTAAGGAAAAAAAAAAGATGTCATACATCCCAGGAGACCTAATTTTTTTTTCTTTCACAGATAAGCCCACCTTCCTGCCTGTATGCCTGAGATAAGGGCAGATGGATTCAAGGAAGTAAATGATACAAGAATCATCTGCCCTTACTCAAAATGGCAACAACTAGAAATGCTAGGGGGGGGGGGGGGGGGCTGGGGGTGTGTGTT